>NC_135573.1:106722500-107347500 GCF_965152235.1 Eretmochelys imbricata | reverse complement strand
ATGGTTTGGGTATCATGTCTTTTTCCACTTCTTCAGTGTGCACTGCCTTCCCTGGTGTATGAGTGGCACCTGGGATTTTAAGTGCTTCTTGTTCCAAAGACCTAATTAGCTACTTCTGCAAACATTGGGCCTTGTTTTGTTTGTAACCAGAGAGAGGGAAAATATTAACAGCTTGGCAAAACCCAACCCAATAACCACACTATTTCGGGGAGGGAAAGAACAATAACAACTAGTAGATGCCTCAGAGCACTGTAATCTTGAATAGGGGAATCTTCCAAAAACACAAGATGGAATGTGTTCCAAGAATGCACTACCATCTGTGCCCTGGGAAAATGTAAATGGGATGTAGAAGAAATTAAGCATGAATAGAAAAATGTTTTTCTCCTTGTACTGTCCAAAATAGCTGTTTTGTTTTCTGAAAACATAAGGTAGAAGAACAACAGAAAGAAAATCATTAAGGTTGTTTTGATAAAAACAGTTAAGGTTGTTTTGATAAAATATGCATTTCTTACCTCTTAGAAAAAATAATTCTTGTCCTTAAACAAGCATGGCATATGCATTGAGATCTGCCGATAAAAATCACAATATAAGAGCTAGGAATTATTATTGTTGTTATTGAAGTGGGGGTCGGGAAGGAATGCACTTAAGCTTTTCCCCTGAATGCTCCCCATGCAAGGGTTTGGGATAAATACAGCCCCCTGCACTCAAGGGAGGTCCTAGACAACTACTCCTAAGCACAATGCTCCCCAGAGGGGACAAGAAAGAGAACCAAGTCTCTTTCCCTAGCTCATTTTCAAATTGATCAATGTAGCTGACCAGCCACTCAGAGAGAAACAAGCTGCACCATTCAAAGACATGGAGAACCTACACACTTTTCCCCTACATGTCAGAGAGGTATAGTACCTCCAGAGGTATCAACCACCATCAGTGGTCCCCACATCTCTCAGCCTGGGTGATTTGCTAAAATACATAATTTGGCCCTAAACATTCATAGAGCTGAACTGGAGATATGTAGACACACACAACACAAAATTATTGTTTGGTTTTTATTACAAGTGTATAAATTTGGAAATTATCTAGAATGGCTTATTTTCTATTTCTTCCACTGAAATGTGCTTCCTCTCTACCAGGAGATTTCAGTATCTTAACTTTTTTTCTAGCAATTAAGAGTACAAATCTTTATTTGGAAAAGAATAGACTTTTTTCGAGATCTACCTAGTGTTTCCCAATTGAAGTCTGGCCAGAAATAATACAAGAACAGCCCTTTGCGTGATATTTTGGTAGTTCTTCTGGCCAAAGCCAAGATGTGCAGAGGGGTATGAAAATTTAAAACAAAAAAAGTTAATTACATTTGTATTAAACTCACATTTTCAGGTTCACTTTAGATCTAGTTTAGTTGTGTGTGCAGCTTCTTGTGTGTGTGTCAGTTCTTATTTTACCTACAATTCTTCATCTCTCCTTTCAAGACTTACTTTTATGTGTGCAACTCCCCACTTAGTTTTTGCAATTGAAAGAAATAAGTGAGTAGACCAGTCAGACATGAAATGTGGTTGAAAACAAGAACTAGCATGATCAGAAGGGCAACAAACGTTTTTGTTCTTTCCTGATGCGGTCATTCAAATGCCAGACATAACGCTCACTAGCAGCTGAGACTTTTAAGTTTTGCTTTACCGTTCAAAATCTAAATGTGAATTGCTGTTAAATGCTGATTTATAATTTTTCCTTTGGATTTTTCTCTTAAAAGAAAAAATTGAAAACTTAAGCGGTCAGGGAGTCCTGTTGAAGATAATGAAGAATTGCAGTCTTCTCCTTTCTATAGCACTCAGTAGGCACATGGAATTTTTAAAAAGGTTTTATTTTCACTTGTAAAATTAATAGCTCTTGAATTATCATTTGTAAGTGCAAATACAATTTCAGGCTACAACTTCCTAAGGAGCTGGAGTAAGGAGAAACAAAACAAAGCTGAATGGGGAGGGGAAACCACGAGAAGTCAATATAGGTGTCACGTTGCAGTATACAGCCAAAGCTTGCAAGTTTACATTGAAAATTCAGCTAAATTAGTACAAAAAAACTTTAACTCAGAGGGTTCAATCCTCAGCATAACTGAAGTGGTGTCAAAGGTGGCTCCAAGGTAGCTTTACTCCTCCCCTGATCCTGGAGGCAGCCAGAGGCTGAGAGACCCCCAGAACAAATCGGAGCAGCCGTATGGCTCCAAGAAAATTCTCTTACTTGCACTGGCTAGAATTAGCTGCTAGGGATTTTTCCACTGACCAGGAATCAGCAAGCACATCAAATTCTAGCCCCAAACCTCTCATGTCACATCCCCATCCTGGAATGCCCCACTACTAGCTTGCACTGTCCTGCTTCCTTTACACAAGTCCAGGGTTCCTCTACACTGGCAATCCTTAGGTTGGTTTAAGATCTTTTTGTGTTGCTGCAGAGGTCTAAGGGGACCTTATCCGGACCCAAAGTTCTGGCCCAAAAAGTTTTCCTGAAAAGGGTTCATGTTCTTAACGGCATAGAATGTAATATAGCCAATAGCAAGATACAGTTGAGGTCCTCATTTAGGGATATCTCAAAATTGCCCAATATGTTGATAAACGTCAGCATTTCGGCACGTGTTTGAAAACATGCCTGAATATCTCTGCACACAGTTAACTCTCATGTGAAATATGGGTGTGCTCTCAAATATTGTGGGTGAATTTTTGGAAGTGTGTAGAAAATTTGGTCATAAGAATGTGGATTGAGATTATGAGGACTACATTTACAGAGCTCATATTAAGTGCCTCATGACATGTAAAATTGCACAAGCACAGGAATGGAATTATTTTCAGAGGAACAACTCAAATACTTAGTGCAACTGAAAATAAGGGATTTGTGCTGTCCAAAGGAATATTCAAGTGCTCCCAATGGTCTGCACAACTTATTGATGGATTTTCAACAGTAGCAAGAGGCTTTTTTACATGCAGTTTTACACTGATCAATGTCCTTTGGATTATTAAATATGTCCCCTCCTAGTCGTGCATTCATTTGCGTTATGGTTAACAGCTTATTTCTTGCCATACCGAACAGTGGCAACTGGGAAGAAAATCAGCAGCAGGCGAAGCTAATTTTCAATCCTCTTAAAACCTATTTGCTGTTAATTTCATATCAAAATAATTTAACAGAAAAAATGTTTGTAAGTCCTAACAGGTTAATTAGGGTTTGTCTTGCCTGTCATTCTGAGATATTTGCTCCTCCAAAAGTGTTGAAAGTCTGAGTTTTTCTTGTACTCCCGAGGTAAAAATGGCATCTCTTTCTTCTCTCCGTTTATACCTCAAAACATCCAGAGGGACTTGTGGTTAAAATACGTCAGGAGACCTGTGCCCACTTTGCCATAGAACTCCTGTATAGCTTTGGGCAAGTCATTTAATCTTTCTGCACCTGGTTTCCAAACAGTAAAATGGAGATATTTACTGACCTCCTACAGTTGTTTACAGTGGCTTAATTAATATTTGTAAAGCACTTTAAAATCCTCAGATTGAGGGGCTATATATATATGCCAAGTATTATGATTATATGCTATGCTGATATGATTCGCTGGGATCTTTGATCATTTTTATAAACTCACAGTTTTTTCTACACTTTCAGTGTCATTTTATTGGCAACTGCTCCAAATTTACTGGGACTCTGAAATATGCCTTGGGTTCTCTGTGCAAGAGCAATTTATTTATTGTCCGAATAAGTATATGTTAGAGGACAAGATATCAATGAGGAATTTCTCCTATATCTCCATTGTGAGGTATTTTTCATTTTGAATGTGTGCTTTTCCTATCTTTTTCACTTGGTCATGTGGCACTGTATGGTAAATTTTTTAACTGACAATACTTTGATACAAAGGAAATGTAAACAATAGAAGCATTTGCAAAGTATATTCACGATCAGATGTCTGAAAAAACTGATTCGTTGGAAATAGTAAACAGATGATTAAAATAGTGCTTTTCAGTATTCATAAGTCCTTAAATGGGGAAATGATGAATCTGCTATAGTACCTAGATACCACAGCAACAGGCACCTTTGAAAATATTGACACAGACAGTCAGATGCCTGTCATCAATGAAAACTGCATCCCTAATTATTCTAAAAAAATACCATGCTGCTTTTCCTAACTCCCAGTACACAGTTTGCCCATGTATTTTACTTTCTTGTTCACGCAAGAAATAGTGTTTGAACTCTGGACTGACACCTGTTGAAAGTGTTCAAGAATTTAAGTGCACTTCTGCTCCTGATTGGGTGCACAATTCAGGCACAGATTAAAAAATATGGCCCTGATTGTCTATAGTTATAACTTTTCTTTTTTCTTATCAGCATAAAAATAATAACCCACAGATTCTGATGGCCTAGGTTGTCTGTCCTTCTATACTGATTTTTTTTTTAACAGCTGACAAGGTAGATATATATTGGGGACATTTCCTAAAATCTCTTATCTTGAAAAAAAAATCAACCTTTATGTTTCTCTGTTGTATTATTTATTGTATTTTCTGCAGAAAATGGAATGAACAACTTGTTTGAAAATGTATGTAAACTGTAAATTCTTTAAATGAAAATCTAGACCCATGTCTGACTTGATGACAGGTTACTGTGATGTTAAATGAGGAGAGTATATTTTTGGATATCTCATTTGTAGGATACATTGTGTTTTAGACTAGATTAGCTCTTAGATTCATATAAGCATGAACAAAAAGAACAGGAGTATAAGCATGAACGGAGCCTCTTAAAATTAGTTGCAGTAGATGGGAATAATTTGGGTTTTCTTTTATTATTTGCATGTGAAGTTAAATTTTTCTCTTTGGAAGGGTGTGGAGTTACGTGGGCCCTCCTGCTTAAAATATTTTTTTAATTTAAGTCTTTGATAGATTGTGACACTCGGAGCTCATAAACAAGAGCCTTGGCTGGGAAATCGCAATTCTTAAAGCAAAAATGGGACACACTTCATTAGTTTTGTCTTTAAAATAGCAATCACCAGTTCATCACTCCAAGTGAATTTGCATTTTAGTTGAAAATAGATAATAGAATTACATCAAGCTTTTAGGAAACTGACCTGAAGATACAATGCGGATTTTTTTCCTCTATAGTTAATAGCATTATTAGTAAATTTTTTAACTGAGGCTGGAATGATGATATCTAGAAATGGTATGCTGTTCTCTGAAGTACTGAATGTATATTCTAGAGCAGGATGAAAACTAGGTCCAAAATACAGATTTTGAATTTGCTTTTAGTACAGCGCCTAGCAAATGAAAGAAAACTTCTGAGTGAGGTATGCCTACCTGATGATCCCGTCTTTGTTGATCCAGAGTAAGCGAAAGAACCCACCACAGTCCAAGCCATGCAATGTGGTGGAAATTTCTTCCTGGTCCCAAATTTGTCAAAAATTTTAATCCTGTGTAAATGAACAAGAATTATTGTAGTTAAACAGCGAATCTCATTCATATTTTAAGAAACCACTGATATCCAAATCAGTATCATCTTTTTCCTTGAATCCAAGAAATGCCTTTGAGGATGGAGGATTGTGTCTTAATTAAATATTGCTAGAAATTGTGTGCTCATGCTATCCTTTAAGAGAAGTTTAAATGACGACTTTGTTTGTATTTATCATACTTATTATACACAGGGCAGGTAGCACTGCCAAACATTAAAGTTACTCAGTATTTCCCATTATAAGATCCTATCAGTTACTTCTAACTTTACCAAACTTTTGAGCTAAAATTTTCCGTGCTGGGTGTGTGCCTCATGCTTACCATTTCTGGAAAATTTCAACAAGAACAACTCAGCTGTTTCTGAGAACGAAGTTAGGGGAAAATATATACTGTGTTCAGTTCTGGGAGGAACTTGAGGAAAGATATGGACAAATTAGAGAAAATCCAGAGGAGAGCAACAAAAACTGTTAAAGGTCTAGAAAACACGACCTACAAGGACAGCTTGAAAAAACTGGGTTTGTTTAGTCTGGAGACAACTGAGAGGGGACATGATGACAGGAGGGTGATAAACTGTTCTCCTTAATCACTGAGGACAGGACAAGAAGTAATGGGCTTAAATTGCAGCAAGGGAGATTTAGATTGGATATTAGAAAAAACTGCCTAACTGTAAGGGTAGTTAAGCACTGGAACAAATTATCTAAGGATGTTGTGCAATCTCTGTCATCGGAGATATTTAAGAACAGGTTAGACAAACCTCTGTTAAGGATGGTGTAGATAATACTTAGTCCTGCCTCCGTGCAGGGGACTGGACTAGATGACCTCCCTTCAGTCCTACATTTCTATGATTCTACGTTATTTTGCCCATGTTTAAAAATTCTAGAGACCTTCTCTTTGAAAAACTCTGCTGTCCCCATGCTTTGCAGCAGGGCCTTGAAATTTGGCAGGAGGTGGTCTTTGTGCCAGAGATGTACCTTTTGCCATCCCATGAAAATCTGCCCAAATTTGTCCAAGTTAAAAGCCTCTGAAAAATCAAGTTGGCACTAGGGTTGCCAACTTTCTGATTGCAGAAAACCAAACACCCTTATTCCATCCCCTACCCAACCACGAAGCCCCACCCCTGCTCAAAGGCCCCTCCATCACTCACTCTCCCCTGCCCTCACTCACTCACTTATTTCCACCTAGCTGGGGCAGGAGGTTGGGGTGTAGGAGGGGGTGAGGGCTCTGGGCTGAGGATGAACGGTTTGGGGTGCAGGCAGGGGCTCTGGGCTGGGGCAGGGGTTGGGGTGTGGGAGGGAGTGTACAAGGGGTGGAGGAGCGGGCTCTGGGAGGGAGTTTGGGTGCGGGAAGGGGTTCTGAGCTAGGGCAGGGGGTTGGGGTATGGGAGGAGGTGCAGGCTCTGAGAGGGAGTTTGGGTGCAGGAGGGAGCTCAGGGCTGGGGTATGGGGGTTCCCTGTGGGGAATCTGTGGGGGTTCCCAGCCAATGGGCACTGCGGAGCTGGTCCTCAGGGCAGTGCCTCCACTGCAAGCAGAGGCAGCGTACGGAGCCGCCCTGGCCACACCTGCACCTAGGAGCTGGAGGGACATGCTGGCAGCTTCCATGAGCCGAGCGGAGCCAGCCACTGCGGCCAACCAGACTTTTAGCGGCCCGGTCAGCTGGCAACCAGACACCTGGCAACCCTAGTTGGCACATGTTCAGTAAAGATTTCTTAGATTTGAGCAGCTAAATTCCCTGAAGATTCCATCCACGCTGGGCATGCTCCAGTGTGGGGCTGATTAGGACTTTCCATAAAATTTCAGCCCTGGGACACTTCAGATCATGTTAGGTCTGGGCACCTTAACCGTGAGCAGGGAGACTGTCCTTCTTGTGCTCTCAATAACCCCACTACTGGGCCAAACAGCGGTGATAAGAAACCAGCCTGATCTGAATGAAGAGGGAACAAGAATTGGACCTGTGCGGGGTGTAGATTGGGACAAGGAGCCTGAGAAAGGAGAGGCTGGTGGAGGTGGGGATGGAAACTGGGAGTTAGGGTGGAGGGAGATTGGGACTGGCTGGACAAGGAGACTGGAAGCTGGAGGTGGTGGGTGAGGGTGACTGGATCATCCAGAAGACTTGGAGTCAGGGAAGAAAGTGGTTTGGGGAGGTGATAGGTCACGGGGAGACTGAAATTGGATGAGGATCCAAGAGAGAAACTGGGACTGAGAACCAGTGGGGTGGGGGAAGCGGAACAGATCAGACGATGAGCCAGGGAACAAGGGGAGAACTGGTACTGGCTGGGCAAAGAGACTGGTGAGGAGTGGGGGGCAGACACTGAGACTGGATGAGGCGCTTAGGGAAGGAAACATGAGCTGTGAAGAGAGGGCTGGAAATACATTAAGTTATTCCAGAATGGAATTTATTACTGAACCCTAAAATACACTTTAAAGGACCTGATTCAAATCCCACTGAAGTTAATGGAAGTCTTTCCATTGACTTCAATGGGATTTGAATCAGGCCCTTAAATCCTTTATTAAAATATTGTAAATAAAAATTGTTAAGGATTGTGAAGATGATGAGCCAAAGAAATAGCAGTACAAGTTATTGATACATGCATCCTGTTTTTTCATAATACTGTGAAAAGTGTATTTAAATTAGAGCTGTGCAAAACTCAGTTCATTGTAAAGTTTTCTTTACACTACTGGAGCTCAGTCCGAGAAGCCTTTCTGTGAGGAGCTCTTAGTCATGTGAACAGTCCCATTGACATCAGTGGGCCTAATGCCATGAAAAGTGACTTAAGGCCAGGATCCACAAGAGGACATAAGTGCCTAAATCTGGGAGATAGGAGCCTAAGTCGTGTTTTAGATGCCACTGCAATCCACAAAACTCCTGCTCAGCTACCACCCAACCCTGTAGGTGCCTAAAGTCACTCGGCACCTGAGTTTTTGCAATAAAAGTTCCGTAAGAGCCTATGTTCCTGCCTCTGGGCATGCATGCTGCTGCCTCCCTCTAGGTGTCCGGGTTCATAGCTCCTGTCTACTGCCCAGAGTGATCCACAAGCTGGGGAAGATAGGGGCTCCTCTGCCTAACTCGTGTGCAGAGCCCAGTCTTGTAGGTGTACTCAGTCTCCTTAACTCCACACAAAACAGCCAGGGGGGACCTCCCTTCAAACTAGGCTTGGAAAAATTAGATTTTTAAATTGGCAAATCTCAGTAAAGACAATTTTGCGGTACACACACAAACTGATGAAAAAGTATTTCTATTGATGATGATTGAAATGTACAATAAGCAAAGTAAGAAAAAGGCTGCTTGAGAACGTAGACTTTGATTTAAGGCTATATGCTTTGTATATTTTGGCATTCGAGGTTGACAATTTGTGTTTTAAATAGTTATAAACCTTTAACTTTTTGAATCTCAATGTCTACTGTCATTAAATAATTATCTGATCCCCACCCCCCATAATTTCCCACAACTGTGAAAATTTAAATATATTACAAATTTTTAAAAATGCTTAAAAATAAACATCAGTATTATCCATTGAAATTATTGGGCGGGGTGGAGGAATATCAAACCTACTTATAAACTTTAGCCCATTGGTTGGCAGTACTTACTTATAATGCAGGAGGTTCAATTTTCCCTCTGCCTGATGAGATGGGATTTGAACAGGGATATGCCACCTTTTAGGCAAGTGTTCTAACCACTGGGTGATTCTCACTCTCTCTAGCCCAATTAATATTTAATTATTCAATTATTTAATTGAAGTGGAACACCTCAATAGGAGAGACTGAGGGAGACCCACATCAGAATATCCCATAGCTCAGTGATTGGAGAATTTACTTGGCTTTAATGTAGTCCTTATTTGGGAAAACTGTAACTTCAATAGACGTTTGATTTGAGTAAGCAGATGGAGTCAAAACCTCAAAATACAGACCCTAAAATTTGTATCACATGCTGAGAACAATAAACCTGATTTAAGCACCTTACTCATAATAAAAATGACATGTCCAATTAAAATACTGTTTAGAGTACAAACTTTTATTAGTACCACTGCATAACATTTTAATTTAATGCCTTGATATTAACTATCCTATGTTACTTATTTACAGTATTAGATATGTAATAAAATATACATTAATATATTTAAATTCCTGTCAGTTATGGGTTGAAGGTTGTCTTTTATATTTGCACAGCAACTGTGAAAGTCAGTGGGATTTTCCTATGTTTCAAAAATTGTGGGATAATGCATAAAATGAATCCTTAATCATTTGAATAGACCTTTTCTGCAGGGCTACATTTACATGCAATAGTTGGTATATGCTGGGCTCAGGAGTTCCTGAATAAGCTAAGGTCATCCAGGGAAGAGCTAAGTTATTTATACCAATTTTTTATCTCATGAAAGAAGAAGTTGATTAACTTGCTTTTTGCACAATACTACTACATTTAGATTTTTTAAAGTCTGTTCATGGCTGAAATGTATGGGAGTTGTGAGATGGTAGGAGAATGATGATTTGGACTCATTAAAACAGAAACATCATGCCAGGCAGCTCTGTTGTTTGACCATAACTGAAATGCATGTGAGGTAAGTGACAAATCCTTAATATTTATTACAGTAAAAATAAAATCTGATTCTTGTCTGAAGGGCCATTTATCCAACATGTGTAAAGTGTACCTGGAATTTTTACCTTATGTAGTGATTCATCATAGACACTGATGGCAAATAATTTAGCAATTGTTTTAGTGGAACAGGAACATACTGACACTGTAAGACTCGTTTGATTCAGTGATTTGAGGACTAAAATATAAATGGATATTGCAGACTTCTCAGGAGTTTTTGGGTCAAATCCTTCTCATCTTATGTGAGTAGAGCAGCTGAGTTATAGGGATTATTTGTGTGAGTAAAGCAAGCAGAGATATGGGCCACATTTTGTAATGACTATGGAGGATTAAGTTATGAGGTCTGTATGGCATTTTCTATTTTAGGCCAACAGCTTTGAGGCCTCACTAACATGAGTCTGAGTCTTGTCTGTCTGAACCTTTTTGGATAATGTCTTGACAACTTTGTAAATTATGTAAAGCACATTGTGCTGCTGTTGTCATACTGTTACATGACATGGAGTTTAAACGGTATTTGATTGACTTTCTTTCTACACAGAAATCTAGCACCAAAGGGCTTGATCTCAACAGGAACTGAGCAGTTCTGCTCCTACTAACTTCATTGGGAGCTAGGAGTACTAAGCACCCAGCCCTTTGCAGCAATAAAGCCAACAACAGGAGGAGAAATCTAGGTGGAGATGTTTTATTTCTGTCATGCAAGCTAAAGACATTACAAGACAGCCTCTCTCTCCTGATTCAGATCATCAAAGGAATTTGAAGCTGAAGCCCCAATGGTACAAACAAAAACGGGGGGGGACTGCTGACAAGGCACTCTCTTTGGGGGCTCTGCCACTCTGGAATTCACCTGATGGTCAGAAATAGCCTGAATTTAAGGACTATCAGGGTACAGTGCAAATCTTAGCTTTTTTTACAGGCTTTTGAACATAGTAGAGAATTGTGAGAGTGGTGAGCTGCTGGAGAAGAAGGGTGGTTTCAGCTTTTGATTTGCTTTGGTTTCTGGCTGTGGGTCACACTGAATGTCATTGATTCATGTTAGCTAAGTTGGAGTGTTCTTTGGAGGTTTTGTGTACTTTCAAATTATATCAGGGGAGTGTAGAGCATATGGACAGATACCCTTTTTTAACGTGTGCATATAAATACAAGATATGTAAAGTAAAGGTCTGTCTGATTTCCATTTTAGGAACCATGGAAATATAAATGCCGCTGTTAGCAACCAAATATTAATTACCATGACTAGTGCTTAGATAATAATGGCAGCTGAACAGCTACACACAGCTAAGTAAATAACCAGGCTCCTATAGACTTTAGCATATGAAGACATTTATTCTTCTTTAACTATTGATGTGAATTTTGGTCTCTCCCCAATCTCCAAGTACCACTTGGAAACAGCTCTCTGTGGTGAGTATCACTTCCACAGATTTGCAGGGATTGGGACACAGTAACTATGTCCTGGCTTTCCTTTCAGATTGCTTCTATTCCCAAATTACATGAAGGGCCAGCCAGAACTTGACCCATAAAAAGATCTACTCAGATATGGATCTTTACAAGTCCTGGTATTCATACAGTGATGTTATCAGATTTCCTAAATAATTTTGATTTACTCTACATCAAACAATAAAAAAAATTAAATGGGTGTGTTGATTCTTTTATTTGGACTAAATTATTAAATCAGCAAGCTTTTGATAGACAGGGGAAAAGATGGACCTCTGGCCTGATTCAGTCTTCATTGAGGTCCATGGAAAGACTCCCATTGACTCCCGGGGCATTGGATCAGGCTCCGAATGAAGTTTTCCTTTGAAAGTTCAGTAAAACTTATCAATAATGTGCACAATACCTAACATCGTCCGAAAGAACACTATGGACCAAGCAGGGCTACAGTTGATATGACTGACAACAGAATTTGGCCCAAGATGGATAATCTGGTCACGGATGCACATCTAGAAGTATGTGATCTTGAGGTTGAGGGGACCTTTTGGTGAAGCTTTATGCATCAAGTAGCCATCATGATCTCAAAATTTGCTTTATTAACTGCACCTAAAAATAGGTAGCCTAAACTAAAATGTACATGACAGTGAATTCTGTCCAGAACAACAGTGCTATTTTTATGGACAAAGCGAGAAGATTTTTATTGTACATATTACTAGTATGTAAAATACTATGGAGCTGCCGACAGTGACTCCATAGTAAAGACATTTGGCTATAAAGCCTATTCAGCCTCTTTGTTGTGTATGAAAAATACAACCTATCCTCCCAAATTTACAGCACTTATTCTTGAGCACAAGATGAATTTACAAATAAATCTGTTAATTTGTGTATGATTTAAAATAAATTAAAATTTGGGTCCTTTAAGAAACTTAGCATTTTGTCGGTCTTTTCTTTGTCCTGAATGATCTTAACACTGGAATAAAGTAGACTCTTCAATTTTCCATATAGTTAACAGAAATCTTGTGCACAGGCTACATTTAAAGAAATTAATTTGTAATTAAGATAAGTTATTAATGATCATTGTATCTAATTGTTATGAATGGAAATAAATATTTTAAAATTCTAATGTGCCTTTCAAAATCAATTTTATTTAATTTAGAACCACAGATACACTAAGTTGCCTAAATCAGAATCATATGGTCATCCTCTGGAGTTACTGCAGAGTAAAGTTGTTTGGGTACTTTAACTAGGTACTTCTTATCTTTAAATGCATGGATTTTTTTTCAGTAACTGAATTGTCTGGATTTCTAATGCTTGGTTTTGGGATGCCTACAGCATCCCTGTAATTTGTTTTTAACCTTAATTTGCTATATGATGGAGTTAAAGTTAAGAGCATGTACCATAGTTTTCTGTCAGAAAATAAGAATATATTGGTTTTATATATTATAACAGCCAGAGTTCAGAGGACTCTAGAATTACAGTGCATAACTGTACACTCATCAGTTACTCATTTCTCTGCATTCTCAGAGGCTCAGATTTCCATTAGAGTGTATAGTTATTTCTTAGTAACTATACAGTACAAAAATGCCTGTACTCTGAAGGACATTAGCCAAATGGAATAGAGGAATGTACAGTGATTATGACAATCCCTCAGCTTTGATTGGTTACTGTCCTTGGTATTCTCCGTCCATTAACCCACAGCAAACATGAAAGCACAACTTCTGACTTACCTCTCTGCTATGTTACTCAGTACCCTACTTAATTTGTAAAATGGCTCCAGGTCAGAAAGGAACTTGAGCATGCACTTAAATCTATTCGGGAAAGTACTTAAGTACATGCGTAAATCCCATAGGACTTTTCTAACTAGGGATGTTTTCCTGAACTGGGGCCTCTGTGTGTGGAGAGAGAGGAAGGGGAGAGACAGGGTTTGTCTTCACTGCAACAGTTAGCTTGAGTTACCACATTCAAGCACTCCATTGACTTTAATGGACTTTAGATCAGGGGAGTTCAGAGAGGCAGTGGCCAGTCAGAATCAGCATGTTTTATAGTACCAATAAGAATGCAAGATTGAAAGCCTGGATGGTACATTTCATTATAATAACAGAAATACAATATCTTGCTGTTCCCTGCTAAATGATTAGCCAACATATTCTGGATGTTCATTCTTAGAGTTTGTTTACTCCAGGATATGAGTGTTTGAATATTTTGAATACAGGAAGCAACTTCCATTTATTATTTCATCAAATATACTGTCATTTATAGCAGAGGAAAAAAACAAAAGCAACTTTCACAAAAAGCAAAAAGGCCATAAACATAAAGCAAATAGGACCAATCATGCTGCCGTTGACATCAATGTTAGAAGAATCGGTCCCAATATTTTGTTATATGTGCTATAGAAGTAGGATCACTACCAAGTGTAGCTTTAGGGCCTGATCCCACAAACATTTACACACAAGTAATTTTACTAAGGTGAGTAGATCCATTTAAGTTACTCATGTGCAAAAGTGTCTGGGACTGTATTTTGCCCATATTGAAAATTAAATTGTATATAATTGTATGTAATAGTACATCATTGCAAAGGAATAATAAGTACAAAGCCAGAGCTAATCCACCTTATAACATAATACAGGATTTTAGTTAAAAATTTTAACTTTGTAGATTGTACCATTTATTTTATTATGTGTAATTATATTACTCAATGTCAGCCTACTTCAGTTTTGGCTGCATTTTATTAATTGCTTATACAACCATACAGATATTATTGCTATAGTTGCCATTGCTGTATTAATATATAGTTATATTTTTAACACTTTTTAATAATGTAACAATGCCAATATTTATCTAATTTTTTAAAATATTTGAATTTGTGTCTCTCCCTCAACCCCATTTACAGTCAGCCATATGTTTAGAGGCACATGACAGTGCTGCTTATTTTTAAATATACAGCAGACCTAAATGTATAGCTTTCTTGCAGTGTTCTGAACCATTTTCATAAGGTGCTTATAACAGAGTGCCTCACAGACCACCTCCCCTCCCACTGGCCATCTCAAAGGAACCTTGTGGCAACTACAGCAGATGCTTACCTAAAAAAGTAATAGTAGACTGGACCAGGTACCGGCATCACTTATTTTGAAGCATGAGGCAGACTTGGAGCTACAGAAGGACGCAATTGGCAGATTAAAGGTGGGACAATTCAAAGAGGATCTGATTCACGTTTATTGTTAATAAGGGCCTGATCCAAAGCCCATGAAATTCAATGGGATTCTTCTAGCTGACTGCCATAGGCTTTGAATCAGACCATAAAAATTTAGGGGAACAAATTAAGACATAGCTAAAAATACATTTTCTTATCTTTTAATACTGTTTTGTAGATGGAAATGAGAACAGCTAGCACCATGTGACCAACCAACTCTCTACAGACCATCACCTCTGTGATGAACCTGGTATAAGGATCTGAACAGAAGGCTCAATGGACTACCAGTGGTCAACTGTAATACTAATATCAGTGTTAACCCATATTTGTATGGCATTTTTCAAAAATTCATGTTCCTATATGCAAAATTCATATTCTATACTAATTATTACAGTATCTATTATATCTGTAAGATGCATACAAATGTAAAGTATCTGTTATAAAGCAGCTAAAGTCCAAAATATACTTGTTTTAATTATCTCATGAAAAGTTTGGGTTGAATATTTTGCCTTTTATTACCAAGGTAGCATAACATAGTTTCCACACTTTTACCAAAAGAGTAGCAGTCTTTGCACTGTACAAAGATCTTTCTTTGTTAATTCCTGAATACCACTTTAAAAGTGAAGAACACAAAATAGATTTTCACATCACTGATTACACTAATTAATTCCTGATAGTTTAGCAGCTACAGAATCTGCTGCCTAGGTAAAACTGTTTGCTAAATCACAGTTACTGAATATCAAAAAACCTAAACCTTTTGCATAAGCATATTTAGTGCCTTTTCAAAGCCCTTTGTTTCCACAGCACAAACTGCAAAACCTTCTGCCACTTCCACAGATAGTATGAACACAGACTGGACTCCTATACTGAAAATTCAGAGATATAACACAGTGTAGGACAACGCAGTATCTTAAAATCCAAAATGGTACCATGCAAAGTTTTAAGAACACTCATAATGAAATCTAGTAGATCCTTATTAAATAATGTTTAAGAGGAAAGGTTCATTGTAAAAAAAAGAAGTCTTTTGTCTTGTGTAGCAATTTTTTTTAAATGTATTTTGACTAGAGAACACCAATTTTTATTTTAAAATCTACTTTATTTAGTTTTATTAAAAACAGATACTGAGGATATTTTGTACAGTATGCCAAGAGATACTAATTGCCTATATAAACCTAAAATAGAAAAGTGCATTTTTCCCCAAATGAAATTAGATAGAAAATATTACACAATCATGGAAATAAGTAGAAATACTTACCTTCTTTCCATATGAAAATATCTTTTGAAGATAAAATAGACCTGGTGGTGGAATGAAAAACAAAACTGAGGTATATAATTCAAACACATATCAAAAAACCCTACATCTGCCTCCATAAAGAATGCATATTTCTAAACTTCTGTGCCTCTCTCCCACTCCTACTATTAAATGATAAGGACTCTATCTCAAAATACAAGTTAAAATACTCTCCTGTTTCCTAGCTGTAGGAACCAACATACTGTATAAATGCTAGCTATTGTTTCAGAAGTCATGCATCTCGCTGTACAAAATTATGGCCAGTTCCCAAGTGAAGATTTGATACCAGAAGAGCTTCTCAAGGCGTAATGAGAGCAGATTCAGAAGCACTGTGTTTCCCATCTTGTTAAAAGAAGTTGTTATTTTCAGTAAGAGATTTCCAATGATCAGCACATATTTTTCAGAGCATACACATATCATAATTTAATTGCTAAAGAGGGGGAAAAATCCTGTTAGTGCTACACGCAGTTGTTTTTACTGGCAATGGTGTGCATTTTAAAAATCAAATACTTAAGTAACGTAACCATGACCAGCAATTCCTGAAAAGGATTTCTAACCTGAAAACAGGTAACTATTCAAATAAGGCACAAAACCCATATTGGCTTAATCTATGAAAGCACTGCTACTGCTTTCATAGTGTGGATTCTCCACACTGTTAATCATTTGCTGCAGTCTTTGTGCAAAAGTATACGGTATAAACAAACTAGTAACATAATGCCATCCAGTACTCAGGAGCTAAACAAAATCATGGAGAATCATTCATACTTTAAAACACGCTTACAACACATATGTTTTAACACGGTATATAGATTTTCCTGGGTTTTCAAAGTTAAAAGTGCCAAAGACTGAGGCATTTACTAAGACATTTTTGTTCCAGTGTGATACTGATCCAATACCAGACATGATGACACACGATGGGCATTAAAACCACACTGTCAGCCTTAGTAAATTAGGAAAATTAGGTATCATTTGATGATATTCTATTGTTGCTATATTGTAATCACAGTAATTTTCACTGGTAATGGTGCTTCGTGATGAAGTGCGGTTCTCACAGGAAAATTGTGAAAGGTATCGAAAGATTCAGAATGTAGCATCTGGTTTTAAAAGCTCTTCAGATTCAAATTGGCATTTTACTTTATCTTGAAAATTTATTAGAGATTCAGATCATGCCAGTTTAAATGGAAAGGTGAAAGCAGGGTAATTTCATTCTATGAATTATTCAGTTTCAGACTGGTGAAATTGCCATCCATGAACTGATTCTCTGACAGTCTCTTTTGCAGAACCTCCATTACGCTTGTCATTTTTATTTCTTTATCTACGATCTTTCTCTCAGTTACTGAGCTTGTCCCTTAGGGCTCTGCTTCACAAACCAAGTATTTCAAATTGGCAATAACCTAAATGTGTTGCTGTCTCAAATCACAGTCTCCATAGGCTGTCTTTTCCAAATCATTAAAAACCACATCCATGATGATTGTCTGTTAGGCTCTTCAATTAGATGAATTTAAAAAAAAACAGAAAAGAAAAAGAGGAAGGCATCATATCAAAAACAAGAGTTATGTTCCTGTAACAGCCCAGAAGATAAAGTGATGCTTTGTGCTTCCTCCTTTGTTGTCAGTGTAACCCATTCTAGCTGCATAGCATCACGCAGAAAGAAACAACTGTTAAAGCAGGCTGACTTAGTGCCCTGATTTCCAGCAAGAGCAGATAAGGACTGCATTACAGACAGACTAATCCACACAAATATACACTTAGAGACCAAGCACAATTAATAGCTGCTGACAGGGAAAGAAAAAAAAAAAGAAGCAACTGGATAACCGAAAGTAGAGTGTTTCATTCTCACAGGCTCCAACTGACACAGATTGCAATCCCAGAGACTCTCCACTTGATGGCTGGTTGTGTCATTGCTAGTCGACTGCTGCCCTGTATCCAGAAGGACTGGGATTGATTTAGGTCAGCGAGTCTGGTTTCTTGTTTGAGCTTTGCTCTAACTGCTGCAGTTTCTTACAATCAATCAATAGTGCCAATATTATATGTGACCCTTGGCTCGTTTAGACAGCTTCAGCAGTGAAGTGGCTGCAAAGGCCCCAATCAGACAGAGAGTGAGAAGTGCCGCCTCCTTTGTCCTATTCTTGCAGGTATATCACCGTGGTATAAGAAACTATTAGTAAACAAGGTGGGAAACCAGTTGTTCTTCATCAGAGGCAATTTGGGTATCAGGCTCCGAGCAGTAGCTGCTCAGCTGAAAACGCTGCCAAGTTAGAAGCACATCCAGGCTGTATGTCTGCTCTTATGCTAACAAAAGTAAATTTCCCTTATACAAAAAAACCGATCGAAGAATAAAAAACCTACGTTGCTTTGTGTCTAGTTCTATGCGTCTGCTTTGCCGCACTGCGACTAGAAAACTGCAGCACTAAGAGCTCTGGCAGTTGCGATAATGTAGAAAGCAGCAGCTCTGTGACACAGCAGTCAGCTGACTTGCAGTGTTATCATTCAATGTCCTCTATAGGATAAGGCCAGTTTCTAAGGTAGCACCAGAAGGATGACCTTGCATACAAAAATTGGACTAGAAAAAGTAGCTACACTCAGATACACCTGGCAGTGATTTTTGGTGCCATTTTCCATCTACATAGTTTTCAGCAGCTTCACAGGGTCTTGAATTTTTTTACAAGAAATTCCTTACAAGAATGGAACATGTCTATTGGATAGTTAACCTCCCATCATCAAAATAGTCAATATGATAAGCTATTGTTAATGACAACAGTTGCTATGACTGAAGTACAGTGTTACAAATGAACTAGAAAATGCTGAATTGTAAGTCATGTGCCTACAAAAAAGGTGAGGTTTATCTATGGAAGTATCTTGCCTGAATATGAACATGAACATGTCTCTGGCACATATATACTATGGGGTTTAGTGCCTTAGAAATATAAGCCAAGATTTGGGAAGATATGTGTTTGAAGTTAGATCCCTATTTAGGCATCTAAATAAATGACCTGATTTTCATAGATGCTGCTGATTATTATGCAGCTCCCAACTGAAGTCAGTTGGAGCTGTTGGGTGCTCAATACTTTTGATAATCAGGACACTTGTCCAGGTACCTAAAGAGGGACTGCCAGGGGAGAATTTCAAAGGTACACATGGCAGCTGGGTGGCTAACTTCCATTCAAACTCAGTGGGAGTCAGGTGCCTAATTGCTGTTTGTGCCTTTGAAATTGTCCCCCTAGGATCCTAGATTTAGACATTTATCTTTGAAAATCTTGGCCACATATAATTCTAAAATTATTCTTATAGCGATGGCAGTTCCATTAGAAATGGTTAGAACACAATTAACTCATCATCTGTCTTAAATCATAGTGAAGTCCTACAAAAAGGCATGTATATTGTACGGTCTAAACACACTCGCGTAGGCTAAATTTTCCCCTACATTCCTACTGTATGCTGTGCATCTCAGTGAGCCACTAAAGTCAATGAAAAATATTTATAAAGGTGTTACCCTGTGATTTAACACCACTAAGGGCTTGTCTACATGGTGCCAGCAAAGCGCACTAGAGGCGGTATGGTTTGTAAAGTTGCACTCTTAACACCTGATGTAGACCTGATGGTGCATTCTAAAAAAGGACCCACTTCCCATTAATGTAGTCAGGACTATGTTACTGTGAACTGGGTATCTTTTAGAACAGACCAACAGGGTCTGCACAGTGAAGTTAGAGCGCAGCACGGTAGTGCGCTTTACAAATCACATCTCTCCAGAACACTTTGCGGCACCATGTAGACAAGCCCTAAACTAAGCAAAGCAATTGCTATAAACTAGGTTGGTATTAATTGTAATGACTATCATCATACTGAATTACTTCAGTATTTAAGTGGAAGCAATATGGAATTATACTATAAATTAACAATTTGCACCAAAACCAGAATAAACTGTATTAAAATAACAATATTAAAAGCTTTGTTGTGACTTCTAAGCCACAGCTTTATGTTGGGAGAGAAATGGAAGGCGTGATGCCCAGATCTCCCTGATGCACATAGGGCAGACATCCACTGCTATTCTGCTTTGGGGGGCGGGGGAGTCATGAGGCATGTGTCCACATCCATGACCAGCTAGTGAAGGGAAAATGGGGCCATCGTCCTACTTCCTCCCTAACCATTTTAGGGTGACTAATGTCCCAGAGGGCATTAAGAGAGAACAGTTCTGTACTCAGGAAAATACAAGAACTCCAATAGTAGCCAGCCCCTATACATATTGCAGAAAAGTGGGGAAGTTTCTTGTGCCCCCCACCCTTTCCCCTTGGCAGGGCTAACCTGAATTAGTTTTTGCTGTGTCTCAGCAATGCCACACATGGCATTTAAGATTGCCTTTTCTTTTACTGTTGTGAGACTCCCTAACACACACACTGGAGAAGCATAAAGCAAAAAGCAGCAAGTTAAGGATACCAGTTAGTGGAGCTGTTGGATGACTAGTACACTATGTCAAATGGAGCTTGGTTCCAGGAGTTGGCATCTACACAGTCCCTTCTCAGAAGCGTACACCCAAAATTTTAAGCATGTTTGCCTGGCAGCCCCAGACACTATTTGTTCCATGCCCTGAGAAACCCTCTTCTTCTATTTGCTCAGGGGAATCCCTCTTCCGTTGGGCTTCTCCTGGGGCTGAAGTGGCTGCCTTTTGCCCTCTCTTGGCCCTTCCACCATTATGTCAGTGGGAGAAGGGAAGCATGTCTCTCTTCTGCTGCACCCACCAGCTCTACTGAGCTGGCTGCAGATATAGCGTACACTAGCTAAGGAACACTCCGAAGCATAGGCACTAAGTTTTCTTTTTCCTGGGGATGCTTCACCCCAAGACTCCACCTTCTCTGCCCCCTCTGCCAAGGTCCCACCCTTGCTCTGTCTCTTCCTGCCCCGCTCAAACCCCTCCCCAAGGCATCACCCACCTGCTGCTCTCTGCCCTCTCCAAAGCACATCCCCAGCCACCAAGCAACTTTTGCTGGTGGGTGCAAAGCACCCACTATTTTTTTTCCATGGGTGCTCCAGCCCCAGACCACCCATGGCATTGGCGCCTATGCTCTGAAGTGTTTCCCCAATCCTGATGCTTTATTTTGGTGAGAGGATAGGCAGATGCACCCTATTCCCCAAAGATCCCACAGGAATTGAGGATTGATCCTGAAGACCGTGCTGGTGGAATGGTGAAAGAAGTTAGTGGGCCCTAGCACAATGAGGGGACAAGTCCTGGGGAGTCACTGAAAGTGAGATGAGTGTGAAATGCAGGGCTGTACAAATGCCGTCGACCCAGATTCAGGAACCTTTCTGAAACCTATGTTGGCTTATATGGACCTTTCAACCAGCCCTGCTTTCAATTTAGTTATCAATATTGCTGAAGGATAATGAACTTTCCAACAATGTGTACACAGTTCCTTAATCAGGCATGTTAAAAAATAATGTGTTTGGTTGCCTTAAAATACTTTTGCAGAAGGTGCATAGTTCAAACTACAGCAGACCCTCAGATTTCCGAACACCTCAAGAATGGAGGTTGTTCATAACTCTGAACAAAACATTATGGGTGTTCTTTCAAAAGTTTACAGATGAACATTGATTTTATACAGCTTTGAAACTTCACTATGCAGAAGAAAAAATGCTGCTTTTAACAGTCTTAATTTAAATGAAACAAGCATAGAAAGTTTCCTTATGTCAATTTTTTTAGCAGCTTACGTTTAACACAGTACTGTACTAATTTTTTATTTTTTTGCTTTGCTGCTGCCTGTTTGCAACTTGTGGTGCCAAATGATGTGTATGTTGACCGGTCAGTTTGTAACTTGGGTGTTCATAACTCTGAGGTTCTATTGTATTGTCTAGTTCCTGGCCAAATTTTATATTATATATTTAAACTAGGACATTATTGCTCTACAGCTTGGAAACAGTCACTGAAATATGGAAAGTTTCACATTTTTTTGGCCGTTCAGCCAGTCAACGAACAGGACAAATCAATTTTTTAAACAGAAAACTGCATCCAGGCTCATAAACTTGTATGCTAAGATTTAGGCAACGAATTTGAAACAGCTGAGCTATTATACTGAAAATGTGAGGATCCAATGATGTTAAAGGGAAAGACCTGGCAGGTACTTAACTCTAGTACTGCTGACACAAAGCTGTACTATAACTTGTTTTTAAGGCATAACCAAAAAGATTTATATTTTATGTGAAATGATGAACTCAGAACACTTTGCAACTTCTTTTGATGTCCCCATTTCCCCTTCTCCCCTATGAACATATAATTTCATTGTCACGCAGCATTTATGCATCTGCTAGTATTTTGAAGGTTTTTTTCAGTGTGATGGAGTATACGCTGAGCCAGCAACAGTTAATGAGCTGCTGTGGGCCCATTCAGCCCTGTCCCGCTACACCTGCACTTACTGTCAGGTAATGAAGGGGCAGTTAAAAGGGGAGGATGACAGCTCAATAGCTGGCTGATCAGGGAGGAAAACAGACCTCCTCTCCTTTGCTCCTTGAAGAAAAGACTAGCCCAGAAACTGATGACTGCTAGAACCCTCTGGAAGAAGGTAGGCCTGCACCAGGACTATTGAGTGGGTTTTTTGTTTTGGAGGTTTTTTTGAGCAAAGCAAAGAAATAGTCCCCAAAACAGCTTTTTGGGCTGTCTAAGACAGCCTCGGGGGCCCAAGGACTATTGGTGTATCTGTGCTGTGTGGGACAGGCCTGAGAGGCCTAACAATCCTGTTGTATAGAACCCTTTCCCAAAGATGAGGTGTGGGAAACTGCCTCAATAAATGCAGTGGACTTTGCACCTTACTCAAATCTGCCCTGATGTTTGTCTTGGACCCGGTAAAGCATGGTCACATTTGGATAAAATCTGTGTCAGAAAATGCCTATTAAAACTGAAACTCTTTGTAAGAAAGAGACTATTGCAACACATTTCCCATTTTGAGGGGTTTTTTTAAGTTTTGAAATTGTCAAGATGTCCCTTTTGACATTTTCTAAACTAAAAAGTTCCATTTATTTAGGTCAAAACAACCTGTTTACAGTTTTAAGCTAATTTTATGGTAAAATAAAATGTAAAAGGTTGACATCAAAATGAAATGTTTCATTTGGCACAATCAGAAATTTATTTTTTAGCTTTCCAGCTCACAAAATTTGAGATTTTGACTGTGTCCCAATTGAGGAGGAGGAAAATTTAAAAAAAAAAAATAAACCAATTTTTCTTATGGAAAGGAAGTCATTTCCCTCCCAGCTCTACTATCCTCACCCAGTTTTGCCCTTATCTAGAGTTTCTTCCATAGGTTCTCCCATGTACAATATACCTTGTTTTTCCCTTTTTATAGCTACCCCAAATTGTTTTCTTATTATCTCTTCCACCAGAGCTGTCCTTCTCAGCAAATGTGAATACTGTATTATCCAAAGTGTAAACAAAGGCTGACAAACCAAGGTCCCAGTAGATAATCTTCTATATTACTACATGATTAGTCGTTCTCAGATTTATCAAATGCTGCATCAAAATAAAGTCATAAAATCCCTAATTTGACCCTGTCCCACCATCCTAAGTGAATCCCTGTTTACTGGCACAGGGAGATTAGATTACCCTTCATTCACCTCAAAAAAGCAACATCATGTGGTATATACTGAGCATATCCGAGAAGTCCTATGGATGACATGCCATGGACAAAAACCTCTCATTTGCCTTTCCTTTCACTGATATTCATGCTACATGGCATGTAGCAAACAACACTACAACTTTCTTTCATATTTCAGATCAGCAATTTCCATTTTCTTGCATGCATGGTGTTTTACACAAAATATTTTTATTTAGTTTTTATACTAACACTTTTATTTCTAACAGCCAGCTTTCTTTATACTTGAATTACTTACATGAAAGATTATCCACATAATTATCAAAGCTGAAAAAGATACATATTCTGAAGGAGTGTAATCTCTTTATTAGTTTATGAACCCTAGGTCCCACAGGGAGAGTCACAAATTCATTGTCCTGCTAATTTCACATTTAAGTCTCTGCATTAGCTATAAATGTGTAAAACAGAAGTAGAGAGTTCCTACGCATCTGATGTCATGGGCATTATTTTCTTTCACCATATGTCCAAAGAAACGTGCACTCAACCAATTTGATCTTGATGCAATTGTTTCAGAAGGTAGGATATGAAGTGGGATTAAGAAATACACCGCTTCTCTTTCACCTTGGTCACAAGCATTAGGTTTCTGATCAACCCAATTCTGCACTTAAACCTTGATTTCTTCCCCCCCTCCCCCCTCCATCAGATACTGAACTGTGCTTTCACACTGCCATTCTTGTATACACTCTGGGCCAAATTCAGAGGCCCTTACTCTACTTTTATTCAGTTCTTACAAATTCCTCCTCAATGGGAGTAAGTGACCCAGGATTTGGTTACTTTTATTACCTTTGTCTAAGTAAAATTTATGGAAACTCCAGAAAGCACTGGAGGGTGGTATATAGTGTAGTGTGTTGGTGTTCCAGGCAGACCATTTACTAAAGCAATGCTCTACAACTTCTCCATATATTTTTAAAACAACATTTCTCCCTCCCTCACCCCCAACCAGGTCCAAGTTTTGCATAATTTTTACATCAGGCCAGAAAGAAGAGAGGTGGCCTAATATTGAAATGGATATGACATCCCATATACTGCCTCCGGTCCCTGTATGGCTCTGGAGCCCACTCCCATTCAGCCCCTGACTCAGTGCTGTCACCCCATTAGCTCCTGAGCCTGTGCCCCAGTCTGTCCCACCCCCAAAAGCCCTTCTGAACCCCAGTCTGTGACCCCTTCCAGCAGCCCCAGGAGCCCCACTCTTCCTCCAAACCTGGCTCCACAGGCAGGCTGCAGTTACTGCTAGTCAGCCAGCTGTTCTGCTACCACAGCACCTTTGGTTGTGCAAAAGGCAGAACTGCAGCAATTTTTTGGGCAGAATGTATTTTCTGCGGGGGGCGGGCGGGGGAATTCTGCAGTAGACATGAATGCTGCACGTGCTCAGTGGGGTAGAATTCCCTGAGGAGTAAACTAAGTAATGGTAACAAAATGAAGTAGTATACACAAAGTTGCAAAGTGATACTTTAACACTCCTCAGTTGTCTGCCAGTTTTCCACTAAAGATGTACACTGAACTGAAAAAGCGTGAATAAAATATATTGAAACAATTGTGATTTTTTTGTTTTAAAGAAAAAATGGGGAAAGCAGATTCTCAGAAAAGCAAGGCAAAACTGCATCCAGCCACCAATCATAACCAGAATCTCCAAGTAATAAATGTTTTTGAAAGTGGTGTTTGGTATCAAAATCCAGTTACTTTCATGTTAGCTATTATTACACTGTCATTCATCTCTCAAACTGTATTAAATGTAAATAAAACTAAATATAAATTAATCAAGCAAGATATAAAACCTATAGACATGTTGCAGTACCTGTTCCAGCATATAGTATTTCAGTATTGTGGCAGGGTCGGGCCAGATGGCTACAGGAGAGTAATCCTATTGGGATCTGGGAAATGGGTGGGCAAAGCCCTCCCCCCCCCCCCCGGCCTAAGGGGGGATCCACAGGACCTGGACACAAATAAATACGGGGGACGACTAATGAAATAACAGGGACAGGAGTGTGGTCAAAGGGTCAAATGAAGGGAACCGGACGGGGACACCGAGCAGAGAACCCCGGACAGCACCCACTGCTCCTCAAAGGCATCAAGGGAGTCAGTGGACACCGCCCAGAAGAACTCTGCCCGGATACGTGAATGGACCGAGGATCCGAAATAGGCCCCACAGTCACAGGAGACTCCATCAGCCAACCTCCTCACTCTGGTTTTATAGATGGCCATTTTAGCTAGGGCCAGGAGGAGGTTGACCAGGAGATCCCGTGACTTTGTGGGGCTGCAGATAGGGAGTGCATAAATAAGAAGGTGAGGGGAAAAGTGCAACCAAAAACATAATAAAATATTGGTGAGGAGCCGGCATAAGGGCTGCAGCCTGGCACACTCCAAATATATGTGTGCCAGGGTTTCCCTCACGCCGCAAAAGGGGCAGGTATCCGGGATAGGGGTGAACCGAGCCAAGTACATGCCCGTGCTCATGACTCCATGAAGGAGCCGCCAACTGATATCCCCAGTGGGCCTCGGGACCCAGGTGGAATATAGGCCGGCCCACCGGGGCTTCTCACCCTCCAAAGGTGGCAGGAGGTCCCACCATTTTGTATCGGGGCAGGACATGAGGGTGAGGGCGTGAAGGGTGTGGAGCACGAGCGTGTATAGATGTTTCCTTGGTGCCGTCTGGAAGCAGACCGGCTGCAGCTCGTGCAGCTGGCTCACAGTGAAGGGGTGGGGGGTCAGTTTGGTCCACGGGGCAGAGGCCCAATGAAAAGGTCCGGCGGGCCTGAGGTGGAGGGTGGGCGGGACGCGCCCTCGTGTAGGACCCGGTTGAGGTAAACCCGAGTAGTGGGTGGCAAAGTGGCCTTCATCTCCTGAAGTATGTGCCGGGGAGTACGAGGTCTGGAGAGCCTCATGCACTGAGCGAGCGTTAGGGGATCCAGCCACTCTCCCTGGTCATAGTCCAGGAGGTCTCCGACTCTTGTGACTTCTGCCAGGACCAACCTTTGGCGCACTGAGGGGGACTCTGCCACCTGCACGCGAAGCCTGGGGTTGTGTAGCAGGGGCTCCACGAGGAGGTCTGCCCCCTCGGTGGCCGCCACAGACCTGGTCATTGAAAGCAGTTTCCAGGTCTGGAGGAGGTCCTGGTAGAAGACCAGCAGCCCAGAGAGGTCTCGCGGAAGACCTCTCGGATGGAGATAAAGGAGCTGCCGGTCGTATCGGAGCCCTCGGAAGCGGCGCAGGAAGGCGTGCGCCAGTATGCTCCACACAGGTCTACCTGCACCATAAAGGAGCCTCTGCAGGGCCTGGAGGCGGAAGACATGGACCCGAGTGTGCAGACACTTCAGGCCCTGCCCTCCCTCCTCCAGGGGTAGATGGAGAACCCCTGCAGGGACCCAGTGCAGTCCTGACCAAAAGAACTCCAGAATTGATGTCTGGAGGTTAGCCAGGAAACCCAGGGCCGGGACCAGGGTGTTGAGCTGGTACCAGAGCATGGACAGGACTAGTTGATTAAGCACCAGCGCTCTCCCTCAAAGGGAGAGACACCGGAGTAGTCCTGTCCATTTCCGAAGCTGCTCTATCACCCCACCCTCTAAATTGTGCCAGTTCTCCAGCAGAGAGGGATGCATGGTAGAAAGGTAAATGCCGAGACAGAACAGCAGACCCACACGCTACCGAATGGCCTGAAGCGCGGGTGGGAGGGAGCTCGCCTGCCAGCCGCCCCGACCACCAGGCCAGAGCTCTTGACCCAGTTGACTGGGAGGAGGAGGCTGCTGAATAGATGGCCTGGCAAGCCTCCACCCGTGGCAAGTCGCCTGGGTCCTGGACCACAAGGAACACGTCGTTGGTGTACACTGACAGGACCAGCCGCAGCTCCAGCTCCCGCAGCACCAACCCCGACAACCTCCTGTGGAGGGGACAGAGGAAGGGCTCAATCGCCAGAGCGTACAGCTGGCCCAAGAGGGGGCACCCCTGCCGTACTCCTCGCCCGAAGCTGACCAATTCGGTCAGGGTCCAGTTGAGCCTGACCAGACACTCTGCAGAGGCGTACAGCACTTGGAGAAAACCCACAAACTGGAGTCCGAAGCCAAATGCTTGCAGAGGGCTTTGGAGATACCCGTGGCTTGCAGAGGGCTTTGGAGATACTCCTGTTGAACGCCTTCTCCTGATCTAAGGACAGGAGGACGAACGACAGACCATCCCTACACCCGAGTTCCAAAAGGTCCCGGACCAGATATAGGTTGTCAAAGATGCTGCGGCCCGGGACGGTGTAGGTCTGGTCTGGGTGGACCACATCTGCCAGCATGGACCCTAGCCACAGCGAGATTGCTTTTGCCACAACTTTGTAGTCCATGCTGAGGAGCGAGATGGAACACCAATTTCGTCAATCGCGGAGGTCCCCCTTCTTCGGCAATAAGGCGAGCAAGGCTCACCTGCACGAAAGAGGGAGGACCCCGCTCTGAAAAGACTCGGCCCAGACGGTGACTAGGTCTGGGCCGAGGACGTCCCAGAACACGCAGTAGAACTCCCCGGTCAGCCCGTCCATGCTCGGAGATTTATTGGTGGGCATGCGACGGAGGGCTTCCGGGAACTCGGCCAGCGTGAGAGGCAGCTCTTGCTGGTCTCGGTCGCCCGTGCTGACCATAGGGAGCTCCTCCCAGAGCACTCTGCAAGCGTTAGGATCGGTCGGATCTGGGGAGAAAAGGCTTGCATAGAAGTGCAGGAGGGTGAGAGCCATCTCCACCGGATCCGTGAGGTGGTGCCGTCTTCTGCCACAAGGCAGGTTACGTGTTTCTTGGCCCCCCGCTCCTTTTCTCCAGGGCATAGAAGAAGCAGGAGCCGCAATCCATCTCCCGAAGGAGACTGATGCGGGATCGAACAAAGGCACCGCGGGCCCAATGGTCCTCCAGGGCCCGAGCTCCTCCCGCTTCTCCTGGCGTGCTCCGCAGAGGGGCGGATCCTCAGGGCTGGCAGCCAGATGCTTCTCCAGCTCTAAGACCTCCCGTTCCAACTGCTCTATCGCCACATCCCTCCGTCGGCTGGTGCCCCAGGTGTAGTCACAGCAGAAGAGCCGGGCGCACACCTTCCCCAGGTCCCACCACCGCCGCGCCCAGGGAAAAACACACCGCTGCCCTCGCCAGACCAGTCAGAACTCCCAGAAGGACGTCATGAAGCCCACATCCTCCAACAAGCTGTTGTTAAAATGCCAATAGGCCGGCCCCAGCCTCTCCGAGCAGAGGGAGGCTGTCATGGTGGCTATATGATGGTCAGAAAATGGGGCCAGCCGGATGCTGGAGGACTCGTGAAAGGTGGAAATGTGATAAATAAATGTGGCCAACTGGGAGTGGCACGACCGATGGGCCTCCACCCAGACAAAGGGGAATGTGGAAATGTCATCCGGGTGATGGTCGCGCCAGACGTCCACCAGGGAGTGGTGTTCGACTATCTCCTGGAGGACGTCCGCTGTGGCCGGGCACTACTCAGTCCCCGAATGGTCCCGCTCCTCGAGGGTGGTGTTAAAGTCCCCACCCAGGACCAGGCACTCATGAGGTGTCAAGGAAGGCAGACACCTACTGATAAAATTTCAGCCACTCCGGGCCCAATGTCGGGGCATAGACGTTAACGAGGTTGACCACAAGCCCCTTCATATGGACCTGGAGGGGCAGCAGGCGGCCCGGCACAGCCTCGGCGACCCCCAGCACCTCGGGCCATAGGTCGGGAGAGAACAGGGTCGCCACTCCAGCTGTACGAACTGTGATATGGCTAAAATACACCCTGTCCCCCCAATCCAGCAGCCAGCTGTCTTCGGAGGTCGGATCCGTATGGGTCTCCTGCAGGAAAACCACAGAGTCCATCCCCCCCACCGAAGGAAGGAGAGCACCTGGGACCTGCGGAGACCCATCCTACAGCCCCGGGTGTTCAATGGTGAGAGGTGCCATGAGGAGGGCTGGGGGGGGATCCTCGCCGGCAGGGACGCTCTCGGCTCCTGACAGGCCACACAACAGTCCGTGACCTACCCCCTAGGTGAGCAAGGAGTCATGGACGAGGCGGACCCACTGGTAAGCCGCAGCAGCCCGCTCCCTGGTCCTTTTACCCTCCCCCAGGAGGGCCCTCGCGGCCCGGAGGATTTGATGAAAGTCCCCCCATTGTTGGGGAGCAAGCTGTACCTTGTTGCGGGAGCCACGGATGTCTTCTAAAAACTCCCGCAACTCCTGTCGCAGCACATGGGGGGGTGGGGTTATGGTCTCCTGGTTATCCCCTGACGGGGCCCTTGGTACAGCCCCGTTGTCCACCAAGATGGGCAGACAGGGTGCGGACTCCAAACGGGGCGCCTGATGGGCTGGCGCCACTAGGCCCGCCTCAAACCCTGGGGCAATAGGGGGTGGCGGAGGGAGAATAGCAGCCCTTAGTGGGTCAGGACAGGTAAACACAAAGGCCGCTCCCTGGGGGTCAGCTCCTGGAAAAGGGAAGAAGATAGCCCCACGGGCGGCAATAACATCGTGGGAGGTGGACGGGATAGGGACAAGGGCAGGGGTGAGATTCTGGGCTTCAAAAGCCAAGCAGCTGGATGGTGGCACCTCCCGATCAGGCTCAAGGGTTGAGGGGGTGAGGAGGAGGCTCTCAGCGATGCCGGGCGCAGGCTCTATGGTGGGTTTGGCAGCCATGGCGTCAGGAGGTGGACTATCTTCTGTAGGGCCCCTGCCCAGGAAGGAAGTCGATTGCTCCACACCAACAAGGGGTGCCCCTGGTGGCTTGGGTCCCGGCCACATGGCACTGGCTGTCACCTGAACAGGCTCGGTGGCCACCAGCGGGGTGCCTTCTGGGGCCGGGTTGATGGAGGAGTCCAGGGGCTCCTCAGAGGTGGGAGCGAGCATGGGAAAAGGGGACCTGGAGTGAGGTTGCCCAGATTGAGGCCTGCTGGCATAGGGTCATCCTCCCCCTGGGTGACCGGGGTCACACCTAGGGCCTCGATCTCCTCGTATATGGAGGGGAGATCGCTTTCTGCCACCCCGGGGTTCTCCCCACTGACACCCGACGGTCGCCTCGGGGCTCACAGAGGCTTCAGATGATACCAGGGCAGAAGGGGCTCCCTCGGGGGCCTCGGAGGGGAGGGACTCCCGTGGAGGGGAGATACTGCCTTCCAGTGCTGCCACCTCTTCCCCAGCCGGCATCGGTGGATGGAATACACCTGTGGGCAAAGCGGAAGGCTCGGCATCGGTGCTCCCCTTCCTGGTCTTCCGGGGGGCCTCCGCATCGGCTGGGAGAAGCGGAGCTCGAGCCTTCCGCTTGCCCCGCTTCCCCTGTACTAGGGCCCAGCCCTCCATGGCATCATCTGGGGGCTGGCTAGCTGGGGTCAGGTCAGGGGCGATGGCTCAGGGACTCGGGGGGGGTAACAGTGGGGCAGTGCGAGGGAGGGAAGATTCCCCCTGGGCTGGACCCTCTCCCATGCCCGGCGGTGTCCCTGCAGCACCCTCCTCCACAGGCCCCGCCAGATTGCAAGCGGCGGAGAGGGGCTCTCCCCTCGTCTGGGCATAGTGGGGAAGGTGGTGGCTTCAAGGCTGCAGTTGGAGCAGTAGCAGCACCCGAGGGTGGGGGGTCCAGCAACTGGCCAGCAACCAAGTAGCCAAGAAGGGGAATGGTGTCTGGCCCAGGCAGGGGAGCAACTGGAGCAGCGGTAGCAGCAGGGAGAGCACAGGGCCTAGCAGCAGGAGCCCTTTCCCTCCAGGCCAGAGGGCTATAGAAGAGTGATCAAAGGGAGAGCTATTGGTCCCAAGTAAAGCAGGTCCCTTTTCCCTGGGTAAAGGAACAGGGAAGGTTCCAGAACAGACAGGCTGATTAGAACACCTGCAGCCAATCAAGAAGCTGCTAGAATCCATTAAGGCAGGCTAATCAGGGCACCTGGGTTTTAAAAAGGAGCTCATGCCAGTTTGTGGCATGCATGTGAGGAGTTAGGAGCAAGAGGCATTAGGAGCTGAGGCTGAGAATGTGGACTGTTGGAGGACTGAGGTGTACAAGCATTATCAGACACCAGCAGAAAGGTCCTATGGTGAGGATAAAGAAGGTGTTGGGAGGAGGCCATGGGGAAGTAGCCCAGGGAGTTGTAGCTGTCGCACAGCTGTTTCAGGAGGCACTCTAGACAGCTGCATGCCACAGGTCCCTGGGCTAGAACCCAGAGTAGAGGGCGGGCCCGGGTTCACCCCAAATCCTCCCAACTCCTGGTCAGACACAGGAGAAGTCAACCTGGACTGTGGGTTCAGAAAAACAGCCAAGCTCAGGGCTCCATGAAGCTCCAAGGCGAGCAAATCTGCCAATAAGCACAAGACCCACCAAGGCAGAGGAGGAATGGTGTCAGAAGTGAGATTTGTTGTACACAGCACGGCGGAAGAAGGAGGGTGTTTGGAAAAAAAAAAAGAGGGTCTATTTTAATTTTTTTCACCACAATGGAGGAGGTACTGCAGGCACTGATACAAGCCACAGCTGCCCAGCAGGAGGCTACCCGTGTCCAGGCAGCCGCCCAACAGGAGGCAGTGCGGCTGCAGCAAGAGACTAATCGCCAGCTGATGGACCAGGCTGCTCAAGACCAGGCTATGTTGCGGGAACTGATAAACCAGGTAAAGGCCCTTACAGAGCTGAATCACGGCCATGATGGGACGCAGCTCATGCAGGCCAGCAACTGGCTGCAGAAAATGACGCAGGAGGATGATGTAGAGGCATACCTCCTGGCCTTTGAGAGGACAGCCCTGCTGAAGGCTTGGTCTGGCATCCTCACTCCATTCCTGTGTGGGGAGGCCCAGAAGGCCTACTATGATTTGCCTGAAGAGGCTGCAGCAGACTACCCCCAGCTGAAAGCAGAGATCCTGGCCAGATCTAGGGGTAACAACCGCAGTGCGGGCCCAGTGATATCATGACTGGAGGTATCAGGAAAACAAAACCCCACGCTCCCAATTATATGACATCATCCATCTTGCACGAAAGTGGTTACGAACTGAGTCCCGGAGTCTGGAGGAGACACTAGAGGTTCTTGTCATCAACCGGTACATGAGAGGACTACCGCCAGACCTTTGCGCCTGGGTAAGCCAGAACGAACCTGCCACCTACGACGAGGTTGTCGTGCTGGTAGAAAGGTGAAGGACGACGAGGGAGCTGACCCGACCAGTTAAGGAAGAAGCACCCTGAGTTAAACTAGCAGCACCAAGCCCTAGAGCTCGGGTGACTGGGCCACCAGGAGAGTCCAGGTGGAAAAAGAGAGGGACTGAAGGCCCACCAGTAGCCACAAAGAGTCGGAGCACTGAGGGGGAAGAGGATCGTGATGTTAGACTGCCCAAACCAAGAGACCGGGGAATGCCTAGGGCTCCATACAGATGTTACGCCTGTGGGGAGTGGGGACCCATAACTGCACAGTGTCCCAATGCCGAGGAGCCTATGCAGTGTAACCTGGGGAACTGGGCAGACCCATGCTCCCTAATCCACCTTGTGGGGTCTCACTAACCCCACATATGTACACCAGACCCATGAAGCTAAATGAGGTAGAGACCACAGCACTGGTTGATTCGGGGAGTGCTATCACGCTTCTCTCGGGGAAGCTCGTGAAGCATAGTCAGCTGCTGTGGGCTAAGCGTACGGGGATAACATGCGTCAGTGGGACAGCTGGTTATTACCCCACCATCCCAGTAAAAATCGAGATTCAGGGGAACACTACTGAGGTAGCAGCAGGTCTAGTCACTAAACTCCCATACCTGGTTCTCATAGGGAAGGACTTCCCAGGCTTCCCAGTAGACTGTCAACCCCAAACCTTCTCTGAACTATCCCCAAATTTGTTCTCCACTCCCAGACAGCGTAGAAAGACGAAAAGGAAAAGAAGGGCAGCTAAGGCCTTGGAAACCCGAATATTGGCCCAAAGCCAGAGGGTTGCTCTCGTAGGTAGGTGGACCCGAGCAGCTGAAAAGGAGGCCACCCAGGAGGGAGAAGCACCCGAGTCTGACCCACACCCGAACACCTCTGAATCAGTAGAGGCAACAGAGAATGGCCCCCTAGACCTTGGGCAGATTAGCCCGGGAGAGGAAATTTTGGACGGGACCAGGCTGAAGACTCAAGGTATGACAACATTAGGAAAGAGGTGACCGAAATAGATGGGGTCCCCGTGGAAGGGAAAACCTAGGGACCAGGACCTTACTTCATAATGAAGAAGAATCTCTTATACCAGGTTGTACCAGCACAGGGGTGGAAGATACAGCAGATCCTAGTACCTCAAAAACACCAGAATGCTGTATTAAGTCTGGCCCATAGTCCTCTTTTTGGGGGGAATTTAGGGTCCTGCAATGATTCTTCTGGCCCAGAGTACCTGAAGAAGTGTGGAGATACTGTGCATCCTGCCTGGAGTGTCAGCTGCACAGTCCCCGTCCCCACTTGAGGGCACCTTTAGTACCCCTTCCCATCATAGAGGTCCCCTTCGAGCGAATAGCCATGGACCTAGCAGGACCCCTGGAGAAGACAGCCCGGGGCCACCAATATATACTTGTCATTCTGGATTATGCTACTCGCTACCCAGAAGCCATCTCCCTGCTGAACACTGCCTCTAAAACGATAGCTAAAGAGTTGGCGGGGATCTTTGCCCGAGTGGGGCTACCAAAGGAGATATTAACAGACCAAGGTACCCCATTTATGTCAAAGCTAATGAAGGACCTCTGTACGCTGCTCCATATACATACCCTGAGAACTTCAGTCTATCATCCGCAGACCGATGGGCTGGTAGAAAGGTTTAACTGAACCCTCAAGGCAATGATATGGAAAGTGGCAAGTCGGGATGGGAAGGATTGGGACACCCTACTACCCTACCTTATGTTTGCAATCCAGGCGGTACCTCAGGCCTCAACTGAGTTTTCCCCCTTTGAATTATTATACGGACGCCACCCCCGTGGCATACTAGATATTGCAAAAGAAATCTGGGAAGAGGAACCCAGTGAAGGGAGAAATATAATTGACCATGTGTTGCAGATGCAAGAACAGATAGCCCGGATCACCCCTATTGTACGGGAACATTTGGAAAAGGCGCAGGAGGCCCAGCAAACCCATTACAATCGCCAGGCAAAAGTCTGACAGTTCCAGCCAGGGGATCGGGTGATGGTGTTGGTACCCACGGCAGAAAGCAAGCTTTTGGCCCAATGGCAGGGGCCCTATGACATGGTTGAACCAGTGGGGGAAGTAACCTACAAGGTGCGGCAGGCAGGACACCGGAAACAAGAACAAATTTATCACAGTAACCTCTTAAAGCCTTGGTACCAACGAGAGGCGTGTGTAGTGGCCCAAGAGACCCCGATCCAGGGAAATAACATGCAGGAGCAGATCAGGATATCCACTGATCTGACACCAAACCAGAAGAAGGAGGTAACGGAGATGATCAACCGATACCAGGACATGTTTTCAACCAAACCAGGCCAGACCACCGAAACATATCACCACATTATCACAGACCCTGGGGCAAAGGTAACTTTAAGGCCCTATCTTTTTCCAGCAGCAAAAAGGGAGGAGATCAAGGCAGAGGTAAAAAGGATGTTGGAGCTGGGAGTCATCGAAGAGTCCTTGAAAGACTGGTGATGTAGAGGTGCTGACACCCAGCTACCACAAGACAAATTCCCTCCTGCCAAAGGCAGGAGAAGGCGGGTAACATGGGGACTCTTGGTCCTGGGAACCCTGAGAAACTGTCTTACTGATATGGGTATACTCACTCCACAAAGGGCTACTCATGTAAGGGTGACATGATCGGGCCCAAATCATCAACTGGTGTTAAATTGGAGTAACAATTGTACAATGCTAATTTACACCAGCTGAAGATCTAGCCAGTAGACTGTACCATACTTTCAGGAACTTCTATCTTAAAACATTGCATGAACGTCTGGATTAGTAATTAAATATTTTAAATATTAGCAAAAGCAGAATGGTATGTTTCTTCCCATTCATCATTTTTAAGTGAATGAAAATAGAAATCCGGAGTGCCTGAGGAAAACCCCTACAACAAGTCCTGAATCTATGACCACCCAGTAATGAAAGCAGGTGGAAAAAAAAATACCCCGGTGCAGGTTGTTTGCAGATTTAAATTATATTCAGCACTTTTACTCATGGTAGTTTCAGCTTTCTGGTTCCGTATTTCTGTTTTTAGTGGGGTGGCTTTAATCAAGCAAATTGAATTTATATTATTTTAATAAACCTCGTTAGTTTAAACTGGCGCCATAATGAGTGAGACCGTTTTCAGTGTGTGTGTGTGTGCATGCATGAGTGCACGTGTGCACACACACACACACGCGCGAGATGCGTGCACACACTGACTTCAGGGGCCCCCTGAACGGGTGCTTCAGGATCTGGGCAGGGTGTGGATTTTTTTAATTGGAGAATTAGGGCCTTGTAGGAGTTGGATTTGGGGGGGAATAGCTCAGTTTTCATGGATGGCCTTTTTCTGTCCAGAAAGACTAATTTGCTACTGCTGTTTCTGGCTCCTAGTGTCCTGCACCTCCAACTACAGTTCCGATGTAATGAACGGTATTAGCTGAATTGGACAAGTTGTGGGTTTCCTGATCCTTGCACTTGACCCTGATGGAGTTAGAGCAGCAAGGGAATCTATTGTAATTTCAGAGTTTATACCAGCAGGGGTTCAGGTGTCTTAAAGCTTGACCCTCCCATGCAGTCCCTTCCCACCCTCAGCACGTTCCAAGTGCACCCACCTCCTCCTATTTACATTAGAGGTTGTGGGGGTGCAGTGGTATAGGAAGTGGCTATGCCATCTCTACCAGGTTTGAAGTGTTAGAGATTCCCCTCACACAAGGGGCAGTTTTCCAGTTCTTTGCAGCTTAATAGTAGGTGTGTCCCAATCTAAGACCATCCTTGAAGAGCAGTCCCCTAATGCATCCAGCCCCTGTCACTGGACACACTCGGTAATTACCAGGTTTGCTACTCTAACATAAATACACCTGCTTCTTTGATTGAGCTGAGTATCCACTCCAACGTAACAACGGAACTCTAATCTATTTTATAGTGAAAACTAAATTATGAAAGTGAACCAGGGTAATAAAAACAGGTTATACATAAAAGTAGACTATGCTTTCTAGAGACTATAACTTAATAGGCTACAATCCTTGTCTAACATAGTCTTACCTCACGTAAGCCTTTCCTGCAACGTTTCAGCCCAGCTCGGTTGAGATCCTGTTTACATGGATGTACCTGCACTGCCCAGTTACCCCACTCAAGTACAGGGTAAGAGAGGGGTCTGGGGCATTGGTTCTTACAAGTTGACCAAAAGTCAGGTCAACTTCCTGGGATTCAGACTGTGTGTGCTCTCCCCAGCTGAGTTCACATTTTCCCCCCAACCCTTTATCAACCTGTTTTTCCTGTTGACTTTATATGCAAATGGCAAGGAGGACAAGGAGTAATGGTCTCAAGTTGCAGTGGGGGAGGTTTAGGTTGGATATTAGGAAAAACTTTTTCACTAGGAGGGTGGTGAAACACTGGAATGCGTTACCTAGGGAGGTGGTAGAATCTCCTTCCTTAGAAGCTTTAAGGTCAGGCTTGACAAAGCCCTGGCTGGGATGATTTAATTGGGGATTGGTCCTGCTTTGAGCAGGGGGTTGGACTAGATGACCTCCTGAGGTCCCTTCCAACCCTGATATTCTATGATTCTATGGCACTTGGAGCATTGTAAAGCCAACACAAACCATTTCCAAGCAGAGACCCAGGCAGATAGGTGATTCCATCACCTTGTCTGGCAAAGGCGGCTTGCCAACCCTGCCTGGGATACAGATTCTAAACATATTTCCAATACATACTTACATCTTAATATCCCCCATACATACATCACACAACCAGTAGGAGGATCAGTTTGATCTAAGCTTCCATTAGACACTTTGCAGGACTCTTTCTGGGTAAATACTATGAAAGCAGTGTGCGAGTAGTTGCTGTTACAGAAGAGTGACCCCCTTGCCAGTTGGCGCTAAGGCATTCTTAGGGTCACAGGATTCTTAGGAATTGCAGGATCAGGCACTATTATAGTGTTACTGCTTTATATATGACATGGGGCCAGATTCTGACACCTTTACTCATACTGAGCATCACAGCTTGAATGCTAACCAATGTGCATAGGGGTATCCAAATCTTACCCTTCATGTTTTTAAACAAAAAGAATTACACAACAAAAGAAGCCTTTCAAATTGCTATAAACATAGTTTGAGAGGAATTTTGACACTACACCATGTAAGTAGTCCCAGTGACGCTAATGGAGCAACTTGTGGAGTAAGATACTATTCCGTGCAAGTGAATACCATAATCTGTTCCTATGTTTCTGCTAAGTGAACCATTTTTACGGAGGTTTTTAAATTGTGTTGAAGAGTCAGGAAGGGCAGGTCTACACTATGGGGCTAAGTTGATCTACGTTCCGCAGCTCCGGCTACATGAATAACCTAGCTGAAGTTGACATACCTTAGGTCGACCTATTGCAGTGTCTACGCTGCATTGGGTCGACTGGAGAAACTCTCCTGTCCACTTACCTTGTGCTTCTCGTTCTGGTGGAGTACCAGAGTTGACAAGAGAGCAATCAGTGGTCTATTTAGCGGGTCTTCACTAGACTCACTAAAATCAACCCCCCGGTGGATCGATCACCACACGTCAATCCCCCGGTAAGTGGAGACAAGCGCAAAGGAAAAGGAGGCCTTCAAAAACTACCAATAGTCTATATATATATATATATATACACACACAGAGTAGACAAATGCGATTTTCAAAGGGGGAGGAGGGTCAAAGAATTTACTGATGAAATTATTGGTGCAACGTGTCATACACATTTGAAAAGACAGCTTGAAATATTACCACTGAATTCTCAAATGAAGCCCACCAGATCATGCAGGGATATAAAAAGATTGCGCTTGCACAGAATTTTTTACCAACTCAGGGTAACATTGTGCTTTTATGGGTCTCAAATAACTATGCAATTACTCCTTAATTAGTACACGGTATTTATCATGTAATCACAGAACAAGTACATGCCTACCAAGTTACACAGAAATTACACTTGAAGCAACCATGTAACTTTAAATATAGCCATGTTTTGTGTAACTTTTAGATCTTTTGGTACAATAATTTGCAAGAAATGCATAATCAAATTATTATTAAATGAAAGGTAATTACTAATGGACACTTGTTCTAATTTGTGCATGGATATTTGCATGTGTCCAGTTCTGCATACACCAACTTCTTTCCCCAAATGGAACTACATGGTCTCCACATGCAAATATACAAACATAAGTTAGGAATTAAGGGTGTGCATTGGAGTATGCATTTGCACAAGGGTATGCACAAGGCGTGCTCTCACGTTCAATCTGGTCCTTAACCTTCAGTATCTTACTATGTTTTTATGCATGTGGTTATATAGGCCTTGCAAATTAATTGTTAGATTTATAGACTGAAAATAAAGCACTACTGGTGAAAATTGTCACAACTTTGTTTCCCTCAAAGCTGTTTTGGCTGGGAAAAAGAAACTGGCATTTTTGACCACCTCTCAAATCTAATTCTCTGCTGAAACACATGAAGTGAGTCCCACACCCTTCTGAACTCAGTGGGAATTTTGCCATTGATTTCACCCAAGGGTTGGCCAGATTTCTCCCCCTGTGTTTTTGTTCCCTCCATTCTACCAACAGTTTGAAACCTCTTTGGGACAGCAGTTGTGTGTGTGAGCGCACAAAGGATCTCTGATCATGTCTGGAAACACTTATGCCCCTTTCTGGGGAAGTCTCTCTGTCTCAAGGGGTAGGAGAACTGATGGAAATATCTCTGAAAGCACCATTGGCTGCTGCTGGCTCCCAAAGTGACATCTCCTTGTGGCCAAGCAGCACAAAACGGTTTGGTTGGTCATAAAGGGAATGCAGTGGCAGTTCTCAAAGAACAAGAGACTATTATTTAACTGCAAGTCTTCTACACTCAGCTGGATCTATGCCAGAGGTTTGTAACCATGAGATCCTTCTCATCGTAATTGTTAGGGCCATGAACCTGGACGAGGCATCCAATTAACCAGGGCTGACTGCAATGATGTCTTGGCCATAAACGGCCCTCTGCAACAAAAGACTAACTCCTCCCTGAAGGATTCTAGTAGCTGAGCCACAAATCTGGACCGAGCATCCCAGTTCAGTCATGTTATACAGTAGCACTTTCTGGTTGGCAATACACATCTGCAAGGAAGAAAAGTCTTGTCAGCCTCTTCCTATCACATCCAGCCTTTTTGCCTCTTTCTTTAGGTGCAGATTTATATCTTCCCTGCTGCTCTCTTGTTTGCCTCTGTTATAACCAGGGAATTAGGAGATGGATGTGAGAAGAAACATCTGAAACCCTTGATGAGCACATAGTACCTCATCAGCATATTTTTCTATGGGTATTAACATAGATGGGGTATTTCATAGGGATTTAGCAGGCTCTAATATTGCTTCATTTATAGGGAGAGCAACTCTCCCAGGAGCTAAGGTCTGGAGGATATCTATTAATTTGAATATTTTGGACAAACTCTGCCTGAATACCCAACACTGAAACCATCTGTCTTAGACAGTCCTGACAGTATTTGAAGTCACACAGCAGTGGAGATGCTTAATTGGGCAATGCAGTGTCCTCTGGCAACAAGGATGACAATGGATGCAGCTTGTCTTGTGATGGTGCTATCAGAGGGGCTAAGGTTTCAGGTTGCCCCAACACAGAAGGAGCCCCCATCTCTCTGTGGCTACAGGATTGGTGGCTCTGGCAGGGGAACTATCCCAGGTATCTTACCCAGGAGTTGACAGATGACCAGGACGTAGCCAAATGACAGACTTCCCATTTCACTGAGACCACTGTGGGTAGGGATACAGCACTGATGGGCAGTAGGATCAAGCCAGTAGCCCTTGTCTCTGGTGTGGGAATGGTACCGATCCTGTGACTAAGACTCCCACTGCGTTTCAATGACCTTCAACACCAGAAACCTGAGAGGGAAGGGGAAGGAGCTGCCTCGGAAACTGATCACGAAGACTTTTCAGTGGGGTCATGGGGCTGGGGAAAGCTATTCCTGATGGGGGCCCCATGCACCTCACCTCAGCCATAATCCAACACTTCGATCCAATTGGTACCGAAGGAACAGCTGTTGGCCCTGAGAATAATAGTACTGGCATCTCACTCGCAGTTAGCCCCAGGGCAGGCACTAGTATCAAAACAAGAGTTGGTACCAGGTCCATAAGATGCACACTGCATTGTAAGCAGCATCAGTACTGAAGACCTTATCTGCATTAGCAATCCTCTCTGTGATGAGCAGAAAGTCTACTGCACCTTGGGTAAGCTGTGGCACGGGCAATGGTACTTCTCTTGCCCATCCAGGGATCGCTGAGAACATAGAGGCTAATGCCACTACAGTCGAATGTTTCTCAATCAGTGGCAAGTCAGGAGCAGAGAGGCACAGCAAATCCACTGCTACTTGATATGGTCAGCACTGTCTGTTTCCACACTGACATCTGTACCAGACTCAACGGATGCCCCTGAGGTAGTAATGGCATCAACAGTACAGTGTCCACCTGGTCCCTCATCAACACCAGAGAGTGGGTTGACAGCCCAGTTCTATCTCACGTACCTGAAGACTCACTGTGCTGGTCACTACTTCCCCTGGAAGGAGAAGAATCTATCCGAGCTCTGGAACAGCCCCAGTTTATTCTGTGGGATCCCTTCCTCAGGGGACCTGAAGGAGAACGATCCCTCTTCCTCTTGGGCAAGGAAACCAAGCCCTGTTGACGCATCCAAGACCATACCAGGACTCTTTTTAATACTCTACATTGGTCCCTGGTGCTGAAGCAGGATCATGGCTTGCTTGAGAAGATGCTGCTTTAACCTCAAGTCTCTGGACACCTGTGTCCTTCCTCCACCCCCCAAAAAAAACCACTTACAGATGGAGTACCTTTCCTCAATGTGTCCCTCCCTGAGGCACAAACACTGATTGTGGAGGCTGCTATTGTGGGGTAGCTACCCCACATGAAGGAAAGTGCTTAACACCTGGTGAGGGCATCCCACTGGGGGCAGGGTATGAGGAGAAAGCCATCACTAAAAGAAAGGATACTAACTGACTAATGTACAGAAAAATCAGAGAAACTGTGAAACAAGCTGAGGTAAAACTACACTGAGCACTCTGCGGGTGTAAGGAGGAAACTAGGGGTCAGAGCAGCACTGACCCTGGCCCCACCCATTTGTCTTTCCACCAAAGGAGGATCTGTCTCCCTACATGAGTGACTATTTCCAATGAAGAATTCCTGCTGTTGCTACAGTCTTGCCATATACCTCGCTTTGTAATACCAAGTCGTATTCATTACATGCTACATATAAACAAAGGGTAAGATGAGATCAAATCACCCAACTGCCAAGTTCTGAAGGGACTGTTTCACTTGACGGACACAACAAACTAGCCATTCAAACCACATAAAAACCATTGATGGAGAGGTTCCTGCTCTTACACACTATGAGCTTTAGGTTACATCTCCTCCTGTGCCTCCTTAACAGAGCAGAGTTTTCAAACCAGCTTTATTCCAGAAGACAAGCTGAAATAGGAGATCAGAAACTAGATGCCAAGTTAGCTAAAGACCTGAACCATGTGTAGCTAGAAAGCTTGTCTCTTTCACCAACTGAAGCTGGTGCAATAAATGATTACCTCACCCACCTTCTCTCGCAAAACACCTGAAGGCCGTTCAGAAGAGTAAATAAATGATCCAGGGGTGTGAGAAATACACACACACACACACACACTCAGAACCAGTACTATGGAGAACTTGAAGTCTGCAATATTTTATAGATCACTGTTTGAAGGACAGATTTGCCTTTACACACAGCCCTGAGGAGGAGGAGCAGAAGCCTGGGAGTTACGAAGTCTCAAACATGCTACCTCTGAGGGAAAAGTAAGTTACTGCCCTTGAAGAGACAATGCTTGCTTTGCCCTTGCGACTGGCCAGTCTTGCTTGCTGCCCACACTTCTCTGCCATTTCCCAGCCCACTTGCTCACAAGAGCGGTACCTCAAAAACAGGGACTAACCTCCAGACCCAAGATCTGGTCTGTCTTGTCTGAGCAAGGGAAGGAATGGAGGAGGGCCTTACCACTCTCACTCCCCTACTCAGCCCTCCAAGACAAGTGCACAATCCAGCCCTAAAAGTTTCTACATCATCATCATAGTTCATCGAAGTGGCCCTTAATTCAAAGTGACATTAAGGTTACAGAAGTACCACACACTTGTACTAATCATGTGTGTCTGCAGGAACGTACATTCCAGTACTCTATTAGGGCTTGGGTACTTACATGGTTTCAGACTTCGAGGAACAGATAAGATTTGTCTGCGTTTGTTGGTGTTTGAAACTTTTTTTTTTTAAATATATAAAGAGGAATAGTTCCATTCTGAATTGTGAATGGAACAGCCATTAAGAATCCTGTTGAGAGACAGTTTCCATCAGTACAGGGACTTGCATGTGGCAGATACTATATCCTCGGAGAATCAAACAAATTTAAGTCACTTTGTATAATATATTGGAGGACTAAAACCTTAAGTACAGCATGAGGAAGTAGCTACATTAGAAATGTTGTCTGGTTAGACTTCACCCAAAGGACAAGTTGAATCCCCTCTATAAACTGGAAAATGAATATAAGGAATTGGACAATACTGATGTCTAGCTATGACATTTCTAACTGTTTAAAATTACTAAATTTACATCCATAACTTTTATTGTACAATGTACAGTATTCCATACTGGCAAATAAAAATGAGAGATATAAAGAGACTATATATGAATGTCAAAAAAAATTGCCAGTTCTAAGCTCCACTAAGATATGTTACAGGAAAAATATTGTATCTAGCTCATCCAATGAGTACTGATGTACTGTCACGTACAGTCTGGTCTGAAATGTTTCAACACAAGATTTTTGTTGGGAGGAGTTTGGTCTAAGAACTCCACACCATAACCACACTATGTATCCTGCACCATTCTTACTAAAATTTACCATAATCAATAATGCAAGGACTACCATTATATTTCAAAGACTTCTCTATTAGAACACAGCCCATTTCTTGGATTGCCAGCAGAAAAACAAAAACAAACCCGAGTTTCTGGCCTTTTTAAATAAGCTATTGAAATTGCAAATATATTTGTAGAGTGGGGACTTTTTTTAGAAGCTGTCCATTGAGTCTCCTGCTTATAGGAGTTCATGGCTAGAGGAAGGAAATTAAGAGCAGGATAGGAAAAAAACACCCTAAAATTTAAATTTACACTTCATACTTCTAATTATTCCTGCACACACCAACCTTTTGTAATAAGGGTGAAATGTGATTGTGATAGGTGATTAGAGCTATTAAATTTGTGCATGGCATGTGAAAACTTAAAACTGAAATTTGATGTTACCTTCATTATGCGCTAGGAATGCAAGTACAGAAAAGCATCAGCTTGAGTAGGTTTTGTAAAATATCCGGTGCAATAGCAAAATGCTGAGTCAAGCACTAAAAGTGTGAGTAGGCATGAATTTAATAGCATATAAACTGAAATAGTATATTATTTCTATTGTGGTCAGAACTCAAATGGGGGAGGGAGCAAAGAAGTGGTGGTACTCTCACAAGGTCTGCCCCTTGAGATGCCCCCTCACAGCAAACCACGGATATGTTCAAAATAGGATCATGCAAGCTCCTCTGAGCCCCTCAGGCTTAATTCCTCATCAGTAGTGTTTTTATATATATATATTTTTGGGCAGGGCTAGATTAAGGCATTGGCAGAATAAGCACCTTGTGCAGAGTCCTAGTTCCCAGAGTTCTGTAATAGCATCAGAATTTGAGCTTTCATTGACAAAACAAATTTTGTAGCCCTTATTGTGACAGAGGCCCAGTTTGCATTAAAGTATATCTACACAACAACAGAGCAGCTACCGCACTGCAGCTATGCTGCTGTAGTGTCGCAGTGTATACACCAGCTACAGCAACAGAAGAGATTTTTCCATTACTTTTAATCTATCCTTTTAAGAGGCAGTAACTAGGCTGACAGAAGAATTCTTCCATAGAGCCAGTAGTCTCTTTTTCACACCCTGAGCAACCTAGATGAAATTAGCTAAGTTTTAGCTGTACTCCAGGCCTGCGTATAACATCTGTCTGCCTGAGTTTGTGGGCAGCCTCCAGCATATAGAGGAACAGCAGTCATTGAAGCCACTGGCTCCTCAGAATTGTAACTAACTGGAGGGAGCAAGGGATCTTCTGTGCAACTAGCTCCCCCTTGTTAGGCCTCAGGGCTCTTCTTTCTCTCTTGCCTTTTGGTTCCACAGGTCAAAATTGGTTTAAAAAAAAAAAAAAAAGTGGGAGTTTCCAAAACAGTCTACCACTCCCAATAAATTCCACAGATCTTCATAATGATACTCCCACGCTTCCATGCTTTGATCTGCAGTGAAATAATTATCAATAGACAGATTTAAATAACGATCACTGGGCAGCTGAGTTAACAGTACATTTCAGGGCTCTTAGAGCTATTATTTCAGGCTCTCTGAAGACTCAGGTAAGCATCACTTGATTTATAGTCACTACAGTTTCAAGGTTACTGCCACAAAAACAAGGGCTAAGACTTTTTTTTTTTTAATGAAAACTCAAATTCAGGGAAAAAGATGGTAGCCTCAAAAAAAGGGCTGTATCACTGACTTAACATGACCAAGCCCAGTTCAAGCCTTTATTGTGGTAGTAGATTGACTCCTCAGCCCAGTATCAAGGCCCCACTGTTAAGCACTGTGCATGTGCACACAGAAGAGTTCCTTGCCCTACAATGCTAATAATGCTGAACATGTAATAGCTTTAAAGTTTTTCTTTTTCCTTTTTAAATTTGTATTGTAGTGGTCATCTGAAACACTGCCCCCTTAAAAAGTTGCAGCAGTACTTCCCTCAAGGCTAGATGATGCAAGGGAGCAGGCCCCAGGCACATCTCCAGCCTGATTCTTACACCTCTGTTGGTATGTGCATCACTAGCTAAACCTCACTTGCACGCACTGCCAGCAGTGTTGTGGTTGCCTCTGGCTTTGGTACACTGGGTGAAAAGGGCTCCCCGTGCCCTCTTCCCACTCTATTCATGCACTTAGAAGTAGGCACACGATGGCCCATAATATGGAGTTGATCATATTTAAAAGTAGTTTACCTTACAAGCCAAGTCCCCCGTGCTGCACTGAGAGCTACATACATGGACCTCCAACTCCTGCTAAGCTCCAAGGAAATCAATGGGCTCTGTGCACGATAGTCTGGCTGTGCAGTTTCATGTGGGATTGGGAGCTAACTAAATCTAATGAGTACACAGAACATGGTAAAACTGGAATCTTTACATACATTAATACCTTCCACATTAAATTCTGAGAAATTGAGTGTCTAATCAAATGTAACATTAAAGAGCACTTAAAAAAATCTTTTTATAAAATATTCAGTAAATGTGAAAGTGAAGAAATAGGCACTCAAGATATGCCCAGTAGAGATGATTAATATGAAAAGTGATTTGAGAATAAAAGCATTGTGTTCACTTTGCTTTTATTTGAGGGCAATATTAGTTCTTATGAAATATGCGGATAGCTGCCAGGTACTTTGTGAAAACGTTTGTGAACCCCCAAATTTAGCACAAACTATTATTCTGAAAATTCATACCAGTAATGCATTTGTTCATCTATTCAAGATTTGTTAGTCCTCATTCTGTTCTTTAAAAAGATTCAATCATGGAACATCAAGTTTTGGGAGCACAAGCAGCCACAAAACAGGGTCTCTCAGTACCAAATTCACCAAATAGTGAACATGAATCCTAATAGTCCTAGCTTGGCGGCTATAGCAAGATCAAGTTGTGGCAGCAAGTTCTAGATTAGTCAGTTATCAGTGTTGTCTGCCCATAAATATGACTTCAGGTCAACTGCATGTATGATTCAAACATGTAGAAGAGCTAGCAGCTGACAATGGAAACTGCCATTGTTTGAAATCACCAATAACAGTGAAGATAGCACCCTACATGAAAGACAGTGGGACAAGGAAGTTAGCACTGTGATTTCACATCCCACCAAGAAGTCCCTTTTATGTGGAAGCATCAAAACTGCTAATAAGCTGTTCTTGTTGTCTTCTAATATATCCTCTCCCTCACTGATCAACCAGCATCCTCTCCACTGCACAGCAGCGACAGTGGGAGCGGACATTTCAAGGCCAAAGGCAGCAGCACCATCCCACCAACAATGCTGAGAGCATGAGCAGATAGTCTGAGGCCCACTACAAGCACCATCCTCCCATCAGAACTGGAGAAGCAGGAGTAGGAGGGAGCCAGAACCTGACAGCCAGAGCCTTATGAGTCAGTTGCAGAGGAAGGACAGGTTATAATTTTGGGAACAACATTAATTTTATTGGAATATATACATTTTTGTACTTTTAGGATTTTAGCAAATAAAAATCATAGAACTAGATTTTGAATGTCCTGTACAGTATTAAGTAAATTGTTAGTATTAACAGAACAAAACAGTGCATTAAAAACCTGAGGAATTAGAGGGAATTACAGTCTGCTCATGGGCATTCTGTCAGCAGAAAGAGTAAATTCTTCACTGTAAATTATTCAAAAATTCACATGTTTAATGGTTCATAATTACATTGGTACAGAAGAGAATTTGTACAAGACAACACTTCAGGTGAGGCATTACTAAGGCCTGATCAGGATGGAGGGCCTAAAATATTACAGAACTTCTTTCTTCATTCCTCTGTTGGTTAAAAACACTCAGCCTGCAACTTCAGAACTTAGGACCTTACTAGTCCATTCTATAATTAAACCCGACTGCACTGTCTTATTATTGTTTTGGTTGCCAAAACTAGGCACAAATTATCTAAAAGTAATATGCATTTTAATAGAGTATATGTAGATAAAACTGAATACAATAGTACTAACTTAAGAGCAGAGAATATGGTAGACTATATGTAAGTGGAAACAAAAGTTTGGAATAATTGAGAATTTATTGCTCACTTCTAGAAACTGCAGACAAACAGACATACTCATTAGGAGTGAGTACGTCTGTTTATCTTCAAGTAGCTGCTTCATATTACAGTGAAAGAACACAAGAAAGCTTTAGGGGTTGTCCTGGGTTTTGTAAGTGATTCTACTGACGGAAATAGGGAAAATGCAAATCTCCTAGCTGCTGCCATAGACTCCTGAGCAGAACAAATGCATGTGATGACCACCATAAATGTTTCCATGAAAACAAACCCTTTACTCCAAATTCTTTCCTCGGTATGTGTACCGATCCCATTGTCTGCAATATGTACGCATCTAAGGACAGAATTTGATCCTTAGTTTTCAGGATATTATTTAAAATCAAGTTCATACAGACTGTGATTGTATTTAGGAAACTAAGAGCCCAATCTATCATAGTGCTAAGCACCTCTCAAGAGGTGCTGAGTATCTTCAACAACCAGGAGTTGAGGTACTCTGCACCTGGAAGAATTGGGCCCTACTTAGCAATGGCTCATTCTTTTCTACACTCAGCAGCTTTCTTGATCCCCTCTTTACAACACTAAAAGCCCAGAAAGTAAATGTTATGTTTTGAAAATTCCAAATGTTAGATCCAGCGAAAATATATTAAATTGAACATGTTGATCAAAATCTACTTTTGATCACTATAATGGATTCTTCATTAACCATTTTCATTCTAAATCGAGTGCACTAAATAATGAAAAATCCGAAACACTGAAATTCAAATTCAGCAGCTAATATACAAGTTAGGACTGTTTGCAAATAATTTCTATAACTCTGAGGCAGGATAAATACTAAAAGGAAATAAGGTTACTTGATGGTTAGTAACCTATTAACTGACACCAACTGTTACAGCTGCAAATAAAACAAATGCATGATAAGATTAGGTATGTCGATTGCACCTGGCCATCTATAAATTGCAGTGTGATTTCCACTAATCACTGTGATAAATATGGAGTAACTGCTTTTCACTTTGGTAAACCATGAGGAGAGAACTTTTGTGCCATTTGTATGAACTGATTTATTTTTCTATTTAGCACTAAGTTTTTTGCCTGGTATTAGATCACTGGTTTACAAGAAGAATAAAAGTGCAAGTAGAACAAACAAGTTTGTAGCTCACTTGTGTATGTTGATTTACTCATCTAGAGCTGTACTCTTCAGCTAAAGGCAAACAAACAGTTTACATTGAAATTACCTACAAGATTGTTATGAAACCTTCCCATCTTTTTCTTCCTGCAGATTAATAACTTGTTCATGATTTATGCAGGCACAGTGGTCACATTCTTAAAGTTACTTTTGAGTTAACAGTTCCACAAATAGTACTCTATTTTTGAGTATAGGGAATATCTCCCAAACCAGTAGAATCTTTGAAAACAGAAGAAACTTGTAAAGTGACCAATGTATGCACATAACGTGACCCACACAGGACCAAATCCAACTCCCCACCTCCACAGATGAAGGCTTGTCAAATGCATTAGAATGACAGTGGTTCCACTGCATAGCAGAGTTGAGGAGGTGTAGGACATTGGCAGCCATGGCAGGGTGTCCAAAACCTCCTGCACAACATGGACCACCGCTCCACGGATGCTTCCAGCTGGCTGATACAGGAGGGGTTGGGCCACAGCAGGGGGTACATGGAGGTAGGACTAATGCCTCTGCCACTATGTATTCTTTCCACTGACCACTTTCTCTATGCAGCTATGGTACAGGAGCAGCATGCATGGAGCATCTCTGCTACCACTCATGGTCCTGGAAGGAAGGACTCCTTTCCCTTCTCCAACTGTGGAAGCCTTTTGTTGCCCACCCTGGCTAATTGTCTAAGTACATGGGTGGGGCAGGGGAACTTCCCTTTCAATAAATATTGCTGAAAAATATCAGGATATTCTAAAAGTAGCTTTTTGTCTGGTGCTGCACTTGTAGAATGGGTTCTGCTAAAGATTTGTGTGCTTAAACTTCCTTGCTGACCATTGACTTTACATCAACATCCAGATAGATTTCACAATTACTGGTGTATCTATTTCCTCCACAGAAGCACTATGAATCTGAACCGAAACTGTGAGTCATTAATTTTCTTAAATAACTAGATACCTGGACCAAATTTAGGCACTTTTAGCTTTCTCCACAAAACAGACTCAAAAGGAATATTAACTGTATTCCCATATTATAAATGTCAACTTCTCCCTTCCTCCAGAACAGGAGTAATCTGCATGGTAAAGAGGTGCCTGGAATCATGGCACGTCAGGGCAAGTGTCCTTTATAATGCATGGATCATAGCTTCAGCTTTTGTGGATCAGGAGAGGAATAGCACTCGTGAAAGTTTTAGGAAAGCCAGAATCAAAGTTCTTTCTTTGTCCACCTCACACTTTAGCTTTTCTGGTATACAAGGAGGCACACACACCAGCCAAAATTTAGCTCTAGGGGCTTGCTATACAGGTCTCCAAACTATAGAATAAATTTATCCATTGGGCTAACTGCCGGGAAGGAACTTCTATGTTGAAGTGATAGTTAATGTAAACCGATTCTTCCATCCTTGAAAAGTGCATGTGGTTATAGCCTCAGATCAGCTGCATTTGTGGATGGTAGACCTACCAGAATCAGATTGATTTACCCCAAATGCATAATTTTTCTGTTTGCTATCAGTAGATTTTGATCAGTTATAGAGAAACTTCATTACAGCTGAGCTGATGAGTAATTTGCATACAGGATCTGTGTGACTAATAATGACTTTCTGGATCCAATTGTTAAACTTTGGCTCCAAATTGCTTATTGACTGAAATTTAAAATCTGCTTTTCTCATTTCTTTGTAATTGTGGTTTAAAAATAACTGGACCATGGTTGGTTCATTTGCATAATTCCAATAATATTCAACTATTCAAGTCTCCCATTTACCCATCAGTATTTCATATGCAGTTAGTCAAGCATACATCTAACAAGATGTCCTATATCCTAACTAAAGCATTGTAGAATATAGCAGTCCTCATTAAATTGTAAGTTCCAGTACTAATGCCAGTTTATATCCAATGCAGTAATAGTTAGGAATCCCATTTAGCACCTATACCCCAAAACAAGGAAAATATCAGGGGGAAAAATAAAGTAGCTATTTACGTGTATAGACACACAGGTTAAACACTCACCATGTTTGGCAGGTGTACAAATGTCATAACTCCTCCCACAGCCAGATGCTTAGAAATCTGAAAATCCAAAGGGCAAAATCTGATATCTGTTCAGCTGCCCTGATCTGCTATTATTCTGAAGTTAAAAAAAGAAAAAAATTCAGCTTTTTCAAACTTTTGTTTTAATTGGTTTCTGATGCCTGGTTAGGATAGTTTCTTGCCATAAAGTGTATGAACCGAAGCTATAAGTGTTACGATATATTGAAAGGTTTCACAATGGTAGCTGTGGTAGTCTGTATCAGCAGAAAAAACAAGGAGTTCTTGTGGCACCTTAGAACAACAAATGTATTTGGGCATAAGCTTTAGTGGGCTAAAACCCACTTCATCGGATGCATACTGTATTTTCCACTGCATGCATCCGATGAAGTGGGTATTAGTCCACAAAAGCTTATGCCCAAGTAAATTTGTTAGTCTCTAAGGTGCCACAAGTACTCCTTGTTGTAGTTTTTTGCTGATACGTTGAAAGTACCTGATTTTTAAGCAGTCTTTAGCAATGTAAAATAGATACTAGAGCTTCCTTCTGTCCTGTCAAGAGGATTTATTACTTCTGGTATCAATTAATCAAAATTAAATACAGTAATTTAAAACACTGATGTAAATTCAAACATCCTGCCTCATTTAAGCATACCTGGCACATTAAGATTAATCATACGCACTGCCTGAATGTGACAGGTATCAATATTCTATAGAAAGTGGTACAGAACTCTTCACTTTTACTGGAATTGTGTTAAAAGATATATCATTCTAAGAGCAACAGTAGAAGTAGAAAATACTTATTTGGAAATTTACTTGGAATATTTATTCATAGTTAAAATTTTAGTCTTACTCCACACAAACTCTATAGTCAAGGTAAGATAAGTTACAGGATACACATGTATGGACATAACTGCCATTTAAACAGTTTATGCACGAAAACAGAGTATACTTACTAGTTTTAACACCTTTACTGATCTTTTAGATAAAGAAGAAGAAGGGAAGACACTGTTTTGTTTGCCCTGGACACAAAAATCATAGTAAAGAAACCTACTTTTTTTTTTTTTTTTTTTTTAAACTTCTCCCTCATTTTTGGACTAAAACATATGTTTTGCATCACCCTTCAAAAACTTGCTGTTTTCTTCTTTGGCATTCTAAATTGTACACCAGAAATGCCAAATCAGGAAAATGAAGTTGTGAAGAATATTATTTGTGCCACAGAATCTAGCCCCACATTTTTTAAAGGGGAGGTTTAAATTGTGGAGCACTGAGTAATTTTATCCCGGCAGTTACTACAAGTGTTATAGTCTAGAGCAGGGGTCTCAAACACGCCACCCGCAAAGTTATTTCCTGCGGCCCACCAGAGCTCCCCTCACCCCCTGCTCCACCCCCCCCCCAAGCACGCCACTCTTCCGCTACCTTCCTGTGCTTCCCACCACCAAACAGCTGTTTGGCAGTGCTTAGGACTTTCCAGGAGGGAGGGGGGAGGAGTGGGGATGCGGCAGGGCCGGGTCTCATGGAAGGGCTGGAGTGCGGACAGGGCTGGGGCCTTTTGTATCTTTGTACGAAAAGGTGTCAGTGATGCAGCCCTTGGGCCAATGTACTAGTCCTCATGTGGCCCTCGTGGTGATTTGAGTTTGAGATCCCTGGTCTAGAGAGACAAGACATAGTAAGCCAAATCTTAGTAATTGTCTCTTAAGGTCAATGCAGGGATGTGACTCCCACTATTTAGTTACAGGGGGTTCTTTCTATGCAGTTGGGGATCAATATAATTAAAGATAAGCAAAACAATCAGTTATTAGTTGTGTCCATTTTAATATTGAAGGGGGCGGCGGGGAGGAAAAACTAGCAAAACCAAATCAGAAGACACAAAATAAGCAGCAAGCAATGGTTACTTCACTTACAATCTCTTTTGTATGTTGCCCTGTGGAGAGCTTTCAAAAGAAACTGCACCTTAAGAGTTTGGCCAACCCTGGTGGGTATACTCTTCTCTAGTTAAAACCAAAAGTATATTATTCCCCAAATGTGTAGAGTTCTGTCTTAGTATATCATAAGGAACAAAAACAAAATTCCTTTGTCCAAATAGTTGGTGAATCCTGTTTAGTTTAGCATGAATAAACCAAACAGTTTATAAATGGGCAAAGGTAACCGATCTTAACTGTTTACTCAACAACCCCACAGTTCAGACTATGGGGATGTGAATTCCAGGACGCACTCGAGTGCTGCTCTGTAATTCTCCCATTTGGGTGCTGCTGGTGTGAACTAAAAGTTATTTAGTTTGTTTTAATATAGTCCTCTTTCAAAGGAGACTACATTAATGCAAACTAGACACCTTTTAGGCCTGGTTTACACAAGAAAATTAAGTTGGCTTAACTACATCACTCAGGGGTGTGAAAAAGCCTAACGCAAGTGGCATAGTTAAGACGACATATCCCCAGTGTAGACAGTGCTATGTCAACAGAAGAATTCTTCTGTCGACCTAGCTACTGCTTCTCATGGAGGTGGATAACCCCTCCCATTGGAGTAGGTTGCGCCTGAAGTGCTGCAGCAGCGCAGCTGTGCCGCTGTAGCATTTCATGGGTAGACACATGGAGTTCATGCCAGCAGCATCCAGATGGGGGAATTACAGAGCAACACTCCAATGCATGCTTCAGTTCACACCACCAAAGTCCAAACTGTGGAGCTGTGTAGACAAGCTCAAAGTCCTATGAAACTGAAGGAAGTTTTAACTCGGTTACTTAAAAAAGAAGCCATTCAAGGAACTCTCTTGAGTCAGGCAAATTAACAAATGTTAATCTTAAATTCAAATAAAATTCCACTATTTGTTTACCAAGGTTAGGCTACGTCTATACGATGGACCTTACACTGGCACAGCTGTACCACTGCAGCTCTGCCGCTGGAAGGTCTCCTGTGCAGCTGCTCTATGCCAGGGGGGCGGGCAGGGTGGGGGAAGCTCTCCTGTCGGCGTAATTAAACCACCCCCAACGAGTGGAGGTAGCAATGTCGGCGGGGGACGCTCTCCTGCCAACAGCACTGTCCACACTGGCGCTATTGTTGGTGGAAACTTATGTCAGTTGGGGAGTAGTGGGGTTTTTTCCTCCACACCCCTGGCCAACAAAAGTTTTGCTGACAAGCACTAGTGTAGACAAAGCCTTAGCTTATGTCTCCTTTCCAGGAGTATCTTATATTACAATAGCATTTCAATATCCCACTGAAATGATTTCAAAAACAAATTTAAATCGAATCAATTGGCAGCACTTTTACACCTCCTTCTCACCAATGATGCTGAAGTCTCAGTGAAGTCCTATTCACAAGCAGTGTTGGGCTGGATATTTGCTGCTGTTTGAGGCTGTATTGTGGCTTTTTCCTTCTTAACAGTCTTGTTGATGCAGTTTGCTGGCTTCTGGAGATAGGATGAAATGAACAGGTCAAGGTGAGATGTGTGCTGAAAGTGTAGGATTGAGGCATGCATAAAGGTAAGAGTATAAGCATGACTAGGCATTTATGTAAAGAGCCTAAGAGTTCAGAGAAAATTCTTCTTTCCATAGTCTCACTGAAGGTACAAAGCACATCTTTTTCAGGGTACTGACTGGATTCAAAGAGACTCCACTTTTATGACTTAAGTTATGACACGGATAATACATCCTTAAGCATCACTCCTCTCTGATTCTGAATAGAGGGCGTCCTCATTCTTTTACACAGCCAAGTTCCTTTCTCAAACACACCCAACCAATTTTTTTTTAGGATTTCTTGAGATAAAAATCACATCTATACCATGCTGGTGTCTTGCACAAGGAATAGGGTGGCCATTCACATGTTCCAGTACCCCCAGGAATGGCATGGACCTGCCCCAACCCCAAAACCACATTTGGGGCGCTAGCCATGCAAAAAGATTATTATCCAGTTTATAACTGGACAAATAACCTCCCCCACAAGAAGGATGGGGGTCAGCCACCTCTTGAGCACCTACTCATGGCCAGAGGTCTCTCTGCAGCACCCTGCCTATGTTTCCCCTCTTATTTCTTTAAGAAACTCAAAAACAACCCAAAGTTCACTGAAACACTTCTCCTCTGGGGGGGCCTAATTTATTCAGCTCTCAGGGTACACAATGGTCCTTCAAGGCCACCCAGTTCAGTATTTGTCTCTTTCCCATGGGTAGAGCAGCCCTCTGCTCTCCTTCCCAGAGCTGGGTCCTAATTCAGCAGTCATTTTCAGGCTTTACCTGTCTGGAGTTCAGTCTCCTGGCTCTGACTTCTCAACTCCCATGCTACCAATCTCTGCCCTACAGCAGCCTCTCTCACTCCCTATAGTTACCTGAGTTTCCCCCCTTCAGTGCAGGTTCCTGATGCCCTTCATAGGGGAATTACCTGTCCTTCATCAGGCACCATCCATGCTGATAACATGGCACAGGTGGGCTGGAGCAGTTCCTTCAGCAATCAGGGTTGGCTGGCCCAGGCATCCAGCCCTTAAAAGGCAAGCCACCCTATTACTGTTCTGTTCTTTGAGAAAACAATCTTGTGCTTGTTGACCTTTCTGACCAAACGGTTCCCTAACTTACTGCATTTGTAGTACATTTACAACTTGCTGTTGAGGACCCCTATCAAATATTATATGCAAGGCAAAAATCACAACAGCACTTTTACACCTTTTAAAACATAGTATAAAAGAAAACAGTACAGAATATTAAAGCAATAATAGCTGTATTCCTGTCAGTGTAAACACATTTGCAGGTAATAAATAGGCTTTCTGGATATAAATGTCATCCTTTTTCACATTTTTGGTGCTTGTCATAGGTTGACAAAAAACACAGATTTCTTAGGAATTTCCTTAATTAGATAATTTCATTGCAGTAAATAAGCAACCAGAAACATAAGCAGGTGAAGCAAACTATTCTCCAAGAGTCCCATGTATAAAATAACATCTCCTAAATTCAGTGGTGAAATTAAGAAGGTAATAACTAAAGTGAGAACAAATTATAATAATTGTATAACCATATTTGTTAGTTATGAATAACTATATTATTAACCAATATAGAAGCCTAGCCCCTACACAAAGCTTGCCTTATTATTTAGTGTTGGTCCCTGTGTGTAGTTTTTGTCTCTGGTAGTGAGACCGATTTGGAATGGGGGGAAAAGGGGAGGGGGTTAAAAGAGACAGAAAGGGACAATTGGGGAAACAAATCTCTACTCAGATGCTACCCTCCTGTTTGAAGGAAGCCAAGGAACAACCCTGACCATAGAACTACAGAGCCTTTTGAAATGCCATAAAATCAGGATGTTCACACTTCAACCCAGGATACCGGATTACCCTTTGCACCAGGAGTACATCTACACACTGTACCCCAAAGGGGGAGAAATCCGATACAAAATTCGGGCTGCCCTAAGTCTCCCCCTTCAAAGGCTCAGGAATTGTTCCAAAGCCCATGTACAGTCTTTCACCCCAAACAAATATGGAGGTAAAATTCAACTGCGGCTCCTCTCCTCGGCCGCCCCTAACCCCAAGCACTGGTTAAAGTACCTAGTGAGATTTTACGCGCTTGTCTCGCCGCGGGTGGATTTAATTTTGCAAGACTAGACTAACCACTGCCCCAGACTGCAGCACCCTGCAGTCTGGTCCCTTGCTGGGAAATGCGAGATCTGGAGCCCCAGACTGCGGCTGAGCTTGAGCCCCATCTCCCGGGCCAACGCTCGGGTAATTAAAAACAAAAATGTGGCCTGAGCCCAGGGAGGGGTGAATTCAATCCTCGCAGCCCAGCTGAGGCGGGCATGGTAGCCGAGCCAGCACGGAGCGAGGGCGTAAGGAAAGCTCAGGCAGCTCCAGCCGGCACTGAAAGAAAACCACCCGGTGCAGCTGCCCTGGCCCGAGACGAGGCTGGCCCGCGTCCCGCCCACTCGCCCCTGTGCCTGGCTGGCTGTCGCCGGGCTAGAGCGGAGGAGCCTGCGCCGCTCCGACTCCAGCCGCCCCGCGCCACCTGCCTGTCTCGCGCCGCCACGCGCCCGGCCCCGGGCCCCCTCCCCCTTCCTTTCCCCCAGACAAGCGTCGCGTGGCAGCTGTTTAAGCGTCCTACTCTCCCCCCCCTCCCAGCCATGTCTATGCATCGGATCCCCCCCCCTCCCCCCGAGCCCTCCACAGGCTACAAAAAGGGGGGGAGACGTGCAAGAAAAAGGGATGCAAGTAACAGCGAGAGTTTCCTCCACGTGCAACCCCAGGGGCGCTATACCGAGCGCTGCTGGGAGCGTGCAGTGAGTTGGCGTGTGGTATGTGTGCATTGGACTGGAGGTGTGTGAGTCATTGGCATTGGACTGGCGGTTCCTGACTGTGTTTGGGACTGGGAGGGTGCGGGGATTATATGCCTGGGGTTGGAGCGGTTATATGCGCCTCAGAGTAGCGCTTCTTTGTACGCCTTCGATTGGGAAAGCGGGGGCATATTGTGTGCACTGGGTTGGGGGGCTCCATATTCCTCCCCCAGCATCCCGTATTTGCTCTAAAGCGAGTCGGTTGCCCTGCCGTTTTTAAACTGTGGAAATAGGGATAATACAATGCGTGGTAAGGGTTTTAAATCCCTCTGTTGGGCGAGTTTCAGCCACGGCGCTAACGGGCTGGCGACAGCGCCTTTCCGCCCGGGAAAGTCGTAGGGACTCTTGCTGAAGGCTCCCTATTTGCATGCGCATGCGGTGCGCCTGGCTCTGAGAGCTGTGAACTCAAAGTTCAGCCACACCATGTCAAGCCCTGAAAAGCTTCTCCACACTGACGCCAGAGGTAACCTTCGAAAGCGACCTGTTACCTACCTGCCACCTGGTGCCTCATCTTCTGTTCCTGCTCAAACTTGACCCCTCCTCCTCCCACAGGTGCTTTGATCCTTACAGAAACCAAAGGAGTCTTTTAAACTAAGCGCTGCCTTGTTTTTCTATAAGCAGCGGCATCAGCTTCCTCTGTTTCCAGTTTCTCTCCGTGACCCCGTCACAACCCTCTGGGGAGAAAACAGGAAAAGGAGGGGAGAGAATGGAATAAATGGCTTCAGCGCTTGCTGCTCTGGGGATTCAGGCACAATCTGCTTTGCTGCCCTTCGCAGTGCATTTATAGTGGGGAGGGGGAAATGGGAGGGTCAGGTTTTTTCCCCAGCAGCTTTCAAGAGACAGGTGATCTGAAAGCTTATAACCGAACTGTCTATTAAATCTTATCCTACGCTCTACTATGGAAAATACACATGATATGCAAGAATCAGGAAAACAACAATTCCGAGTTTGGATGTTTATAGATTTATAAATAAAATACATGATCTATACCATAACACCATAAAGCATACATTTGTAGAGTGAAGTCATACTGCAATGGAGATGCATGCACTGTATATTTACAATGTACACACTCTACATTCAATATCTACATTAAGCACTATGTAAAGATACAGCAGTACACTGAATGTTTAAAATATATGGGTGGTATGGATGTGATATTTACTAGAGTAAATATCTGTACAGCAGTATACTGTATTGTAACTACATAGGGAAATGGTATTCTGTATGCAGGCATTAATAAGAACACTGACTTCAGAAGGAATCAGCCATTCCCCCATGTTTGGGGATTCACAGAAACTAGTTGAACATTTTGGCACTGTAAGGTGTAATTGACTATGATCACTTTTAAGGCCATGATCACTTCTTATTCAGAATTTCTTAGGCTTATTGTCCAGTCATTATACTTGCAAGAGAGAGAAGTTTTTAAATGTGGCTTCCTATTCATTTCTCTCCGTCTACACAATCGAAAAAAAAAAACACAATCGAAAAAAAAAAATCTTCAGCAGCTGCCATGTAAGGTTGAGCACCATTAATCCTTGTTTTGAGAAAAAGAAAAGATCTGCTGCATTATTAAATCAGCCATTTTAACTGATGGAACCATCTTTGTACCTTGCTAATTCTTAAGTAAAACTTCAGTGTCTTTATTTTTCATATTGTAGCTGTGTCCTGAAGACATTTATATGGATAATTGATTTACTGAATACTCATCTGTTTTATAAGCAAGAGATAATCTAACACAATAAATTGTAAACTCTAGTTTTCAGCTACAAGTATAATAATTGAATTAATAACAATAAAGACAGTGCTTAATTTATGCAAGGGCTGAGCCCTGGCGCCTCTAGGCTTGGCAGCTCAGCACCTCTGGGCTTGCTGCATCAGTTATGAAAGTAAAAACATTGCTTGAGCCTCAGCACCTCTTTCATTGCAAATTAAGCACTGAATAAGACCTTAATTTTCCTTGTCAGTTTGAGATTTTCTGTCAGCTGAAAAGTGCTTAACCTGTGTGTGTTATTCCTCATGAGAGGTCCTTTCTAGAAACCCACTGGAGTTCTTTCAGAAACTTTAGAGCTGTAAGCCGCTCAATAAAATGGGGGTGGGGGAGGATAAAACCTTCGATTTGTCAGATCCACGTTTTCCCACGTTTACTTCTTTTACAGAAGAGGCTCAGCTCTGCCACCTAGCGTCCTTTTTTCCACCCCCAGACTTGGAAAACCTACAGCTCCAGTCCTTTTAAGTTATTAAACGTGGAGAGATTTTGACAGCGCTGTTAAAACTGCCTTTTAGCTGAAAGCAGAATGTTCACACTTTACTTATATGTTAAATTTCTTTGGCCACTCTGAATGGTTCTCAGCCCACATTCAATAATTAAGAATGGAAACCATGATTAACTTAAAGTACATTGCCAAGAAATATAATAAAATATTTTTTAAATGTTCGTTGTGATTACAAGGTTCAAAATTTTACCAACCATTTTGTCTTTTTCCTTTTAGCAAAAATTGATTTTCCCTTCCCACGCACATACTCTTTGAATGGCGATAAAACTGACATGACTGTTTTCATTAACATAAACATTGATTTATATTGCCACAGTAGTGATAGTGATCAAGACCCTGCTTCTGGTAACAAATTTAGAGGAAAAGGTTCTTTTGGACACATTTTCCTGTAGGTTTATTTGCTACACTTTGTATCTATCTCTACCAATTTCTTTAGGTGTGGTACCTTGATTTCTTCTTTAGCCTATTTAGAAACATGAGGCTATTTTAGATATCTTGCAATTTAAATAAATTTACAGTTAGATTTTAACATACATTGAAATGTCTGTAGATACCCAAGATAACAAGCAAATAGGTGGACTTTGTTACTGGCTCTATTCAGTCACAGCTTTTTCAGGATTTTACACATGGATCGAAATGGTGTGAATAAAGTCAGTAGCACTTTATTACACCAAAACACTTTTGAACCTGTTTAGACTCCCACTGATTGCAATAGGTGTAGGTACTTCATGAAGTAATATATTTAATGTAAGCACAGCTGTGAGGGAAATGGGCCAAATTCCTCTCTATACTGGTGTAAATCTGATGTAACTATACTGATGTTACTGGAGTTGCCGTTTTAACTGAGAAGAGACTTTGATCCAATGTTTGAAGAAGCTACTCCTGAACAGCCAGCAGACTGAATACAAAATATTAATTGTGTAGGCCCAACAATAAGAGACTACTGTCTTTAAAAAAAAACGAGTGATTTAGTTAGAGGTTTAAAATAACAAACATAGAGAGTAGATACTTAGAATTCACAGGACTTTTCTCAGCACTTCATAGCAGTTTTAGTTTGGTTCAAATTCGGAGCCTAAAAAAATCATAGCTTGTATTCAAACTAAATAGTCTTTGAAAGGACACTATCATAGGCTTTCCATTTTTGAAAAATATATAACTTTTGTATGCTACTTTCTTAGAATCTTGAAAAGTTCCCTTCAATTTTTTTTTTCTATTTAGTAAACATTATTTTCCCTGCTCTTTTTTCCCACTGGAAGTGAAATTGACATATCTGATTTGATGAACAGCCTTTTGGTTACTGGCATAACCACTGATGTCAAGCAAAGTTTGGAGAAGAGTGATTTTTGTTGTTTTTTTGGTGGGCCTATGCCTTTAACCCCAGAGTTTATTTAACTGGTGCTGCTACAGAGGATGCAGGAGAGCTCTATAGCACAAATCATTATTACATTTTAGCCTTTTAAAACTTTGATTGATTTATTTTATTTACTGGAGGCAGAATGTTGGATTAAAAATATCCCTAAAATATCTGTTTTCCATCAGGTTATAACAATTATTGCACATAAGAGATTAGAGGCCTAAACTACTCTGACAGTGTTTTTAAAATAGACAAAAAGAATAAAGTACAAATGTGTTTGACAATTTAGATATCTGTCCTAATTAGAAAAAAAAATCAAAATAGCACCCACCCAATTTATAATCTTGTCTGTCGTGTCTGCAAACCATTCTTTGTTGAATATATTGGTCACAGAGCAGCAACTTCCCACAAGAGATCCCCCTTTCCTTCCCTCATCAGATTAAAAACAAAACAAAACATCTCTGTCACAATACTCACTGTGTACCAGAGGTGCTGCAAGAAGTTCAATGACAGATGTGGAAGACCTCTATCACCTTGCACCAGTGCACCCTGAACCAAGTAGGCTTGCCAGCAGACAGGATGCCTGTAGTACAATGATGAAGCAAACAGAAGGGTGTGAATGGTAAACATTAGCTAAGATAAATGCCTTTTCCTCCCACCCAGCTTCCAGAGGAAAATGAGATAGAAGTTATCCCCTACACAAAAATTACTTATAATTCTATTGTTATAATAACAGAACTGTGTCTCATGGTTGATCCTTAATTTGAGCCCTGGAGAAAATGTGATCTGATTTCAATCATTGCAGCGTTCAAAAAGCAATCTGCTTGGGAGGAATGGGAATCTTTGAATTTCCTACAAGCATTGCAAGTATTTTGTGTTAATTATAAGTGAATAAATTGCTGTAAGGAGTGTTATACAATGTATCAGCATCTGTGATATAGGCATGAATGTGAAAATATTTGTGATGACAGGTGTCTACCCACTTTCTCAGTGCCCTTTTAAATCAGTGATTTATGCTTGCTGTCTCTGCCTTCCCTTTCCCTTTTCTTCTGGTCCTTTCTCAGAATGAATCCTCTCCCTGAGGAACCGATTTTTTACACCACATGCTGATTTTTCTCCTTTCGGTGCTGAAAGGAACTAATATTCACAGATAATCACTTTTCCCTTCATGCAGAAAGTAAAGCTCCCCGTGTACACTAGTTCACTTCTCCCCATCCAACTCATCGAACGTAAAGGATAGAATATATTTCCCCCTTCCCACTCCTCAATAATTTAGTGCATTATCACACACACACACGGGAGTGGGAGGGAAGAGAAGAGGGGAGGAGAAATGCAAAAGGGAAAAAGAGACTCAGAAATCTCAGCTGCACTTCTGGCCCTTTTAAAAAGTTTGCTCTGTAAATTGGAATGAGGTCAGATTTGGAGCTTCTCATTGCACGCGGTGATTATTATTGCATCGGGTTCCAAGCCAATAGCAGCCGGCGGGGTGGGGTTTGGCACGAGGAAGCGTTGGATACAGCGAGTGATTGGCCGGGGCGAGGACTGTGAAAGGATAAAGAGGCGCTAGGCGGAATTTGGGGTCCGCTCTAAGCTGCAGCAAGAGAAACAGTGTGTGAGGGGGAAGAGGCCAATACCAGTAGCCCCGGTCTGTGTATGTGTCTCTCCTCTCTTTGGGGTTGTGCATGCAAAGGAAGGGAAAAGGAGACTATATATATTTATCGCATTAGTCACCGCTCTTCCAACGGGGAAGGTACACATTTATTCATGCTACCCGGTTGCATGAGTGGGTTTTTTGTTTTTTTTTTTTTTTTGTTCAGTACCTCTCAACAACCAAATAATTAACTGCACAAGCTCCTGATCACTGACTGCACAGCCACGAGTCCTGGAGTCCGGTTTTAATTTTTTTGTTTTTTTTTTGTTTTGATTTTGTGTGTGTGTGTGTGTGTGTTGCCGGGCTCAGTAGTGGGAGGCTTTACCAGCGCGTGTGCTGTTTTCCTGAAACATCTTGGGCAGAGAAAAAGCACTTGTGAACTGGAATCAACTGCTTCGGGAAGGGGAGGGGGGAAACACTGACAAGAAGAGGGGGAATTGCAGCATTTTTTAAAGAAACTCTATGTCTGTTCCACTTTGAGCACTGGCTGCTGCCCCTAAATTAATAGAGAGCAAAGGGGGAAGGACTGCACAGAGCGCTGGAGACGAGCCTGTCTGGAACTACAACTACTTAGCAGAGGGGCTGCGCGCTGGCGAAGGGCTGAACATTTTGCTGTGGTTTGGGACTGTCTGATTCGTTCCCCTTCCTCGTTGTACTTGTTAAAGTTGAGAGCATTTTTTTTTTTTTTACGTTGCACTGGTGTCGAGCTGAGCCCCGGCGACCTCCCTGCAAGCCGCCGCCGCCGTGTGTGTGTGAGACCCAGAGATGGTGCAGCAGACTAACAACGCGGAGAACACGGAAGCGCTTCTGGCCGGAGAGACCTCGGACTCCGGGGCCGGCATCGAGCTGGGCATCGCCTCCTCTCCCACGCCGGGCTCCACCGCTTCCACCGGGGGCAAGGCGGACGACCCGAGCTGGTGCAAGACCCCCAGCGGGCACATCAAGCGGCCCATGAACGCCTTCATGGTGTGGTCCCAGATCGAGAGGAGGAAGATCATGGAGCAGTCCCCGGACATGCACAACGCCGAAATCTCCAAGCGCCTGGGCAAGCGGTGGAAGCTGCTCAAGGACAGCGACAAGATCCCCTTCATCCGGGAGGCGGAGCGGCTGAGGCTCAAGCACATGGCGGACTATCCCGACTACAAGTACCGGCCCAGGAAGAAGGTGAAATCGGGGAACAGCTCCGCCAAGCCCGGCGAGAAAGGAGACAAGAGTGGCGGGGGCAGCCCTGGCGCCGGCGGGGGCGGCACCGGCAGCGGGGGCAGCACGAACTCCTCCAAGCCCGCCCTGAAGAAGAGCGGCGGCTCCAAGCTCTCCCCCGGCGGCGGCTCCGGGGCCAGCAAGCCGCACGCCAAGGTGATCCTGGGCAGCAAAGCCGCCCCCTTCCCCGCCGAGCCGCCGGCGCAGGCCGCCCTGCTGCCCCCGGACCACCACTCGCTGTACAAATCCCGCGGCGGCGGCGCCGCCGCCAGCTCCTGCTCGGCCGCCGGCAAACACCCCTCGGAGAAGAAGCTCAAGCGGGTCTATGTGTTCGGCACGGGCGGGGGCCACGGGCAGAGCGCGTCCTCCTCCCCCGGGGGCGCCGTGCCGGCCAGCCCGACCCTGAGCTGCTCCACGGAAGCCAGCGACCCCCTGAGCCTGTACGAGGAGGGGGGCGCCGGAGGGTGCCAGCAGGACGGAGACTGCAGCAGCGTCTCCTGCCCTTCCCCGCCGGGCAGCAGCTCCCCTTCGGATCACCGCAGCTACACCAGCCTGAGGGCCTCTTCCCCGGCCCCCTCCACCTCCCATTCCTCCTCGGCTTCCTCCCATTCCTCCTCGTCCTCCTCCTCCTCCGGCTCCTCTTCCTCGGACGACGAGTTTGAAGACGACCTGTTGGACCTGAACCCCAGCCCCGGTTTTGAGAGCATGTCCCTGGGCAGCTTCGGCTCGTCCGTGCTGGACCGGGACCTAGATTTTAACTTCGAGCCTGGCTCGGGCTCGCACTTTGAGTTCCCGGACTACTGCACCCCGGAGGTAAGTGAGATGATCTCAGGGGACTGGCTGGAGTCCAGCATTTCAAACCTGGTCTTCACTTACTGAGGAAAATAAATAAATAAATGCCGGGGGAGACGTAGACACACTATTGAGAGGACTCGCCCACGCTGTTGGGTGTATCTTTTTTCCCTTGGAGGGGCTGATGAAACTGACTTGCTGTGCTTTTAAAAAACCGAGATGATAAAAGGCATCATCCTTTTTTTAAAAAAAAGACACGCTCGCTCCCTTCCTCTGCTTGGAGATAGACACACACACACACACATCCCCCCACGCCCCTTCCGATGCCTGATGTTAATTTTTAGAGACTGGCGGGAGTGATTTTTTTTTTTTTTTTTTTTGAGAGAGAGAGAGAGACAGACAGACAGACCGAGAAGGGGAAAAACCACACACACGCCTCTGGGTTTTTGATTTTTTTATCCACGTTCTGTGAAGAAGAAGGGGGAGTGATACATTGTGCTGAGTGCATTGAAGATCTCGAGTATTTTGTTCTGAGACAGATGAGAACTGTTTTTTTTTTTTTTTTTAAAGACTGCAGGGTTTCCATGGTGTGGGGGAAGGGAAGCGAATCCTATTTCAATTTTTTTTTCCTGCAGCAAGAGGAGATGAAGATGATTGGAGGCGGAAAGGGCGAATTGAGCTAGGAACTGAACTGAGATCCTAGTTGGACAGAGAAGAGGAAGGGGTTTAGGGTTTTTTGCCTTTTTTAAAAAAAGATGAACTGGAAACACGACTAGAGGAAGATAATAATAAACTGAAATGCATTTGCACGTATAGAGGAGAAGGTGGCAGCGCTTTTCTCAGTCACCTTATTATATAGAGAGAAAATCAATCAATAAAATGGAACTTCATGAACACGGAAAACTTTTTTGAAACGGAGACAGATACAAAACAGTTTCTCTAATGATGTGGTACAGGGGGAATGGAGGGAGGGCGATTGCTTTTGCAAAAAACAATTTTTTTTCTTCTTACTCAGAATCGTGATGGTGTTGGATTATTTCACTGGTGGGGTTTAATATAGCATGTTATCCTGTCTATCTTTTTAAGATTTCTGTAAGACTGTTGAACAGTTTAAAAAATAGTGTTAGGAAACTATAAAAGCAGATAGATGGCGCTATGTTTGATTCCTACAAAAAAAAATCACCAGCTTTTTTTTCATTCTTAACTCTTTAAAGGATTCAAACGCAACTCAAATCTGTGCTGGACTTTAAAAAAAAAATCAGGACCAAATTTTTTCTCAGAGTATGTATGTGTTTGTTCCTTATAGCTGTAAATGAAAAGACTGTTTTTTCTCACGGATGCGCTATTCCTTTATTGTTTTTTCCTTGTAAATGTAATCGGATGCCATTTTATAAGTGGATGTATTTATACTGGCCAAACATTTTTGACTTGTATTTCTTTGTCCTTTTTTGGTAGTTCTCGTTGTTACTCGCACCATTTTTATGTCTCCTTCACTGAAGGGCTAGAGTTTTAACTTTTAATTTTTTATATTTAAATGTAGACTTTTGACACTTTTAAAAACAAAAGAGAAGAGAGATGAAAACGTTTGATTATTTTCTCAGTGTATTTTTGTAAAAAATATATAAAGGGGGTGTAAATCGGTGTAAATCGCTGTTTGGATTTCCTGATTATAATTACAGGGCCGCTGGTTAATGTCTCACCCATACACACAAAAATCAGCCCCTTTATTTTCTCCATGTTTACACTCCAATCTGCAGGCTTCTTAAAGTGACAGTATCCCTTATACATGCCACCAGTGCCCAGTGTTTAATCTCATTGATTTTTGTGAGGGGGGAAGAATAAACGTAATACACAGTCTCCTAACTTTAAAAAAAATCCCATAATTAAGTAAAACCATATATCGTACAGGCGCTTTAAAGCAACTGGTGCATTTACAGAAAAAAGGGATCCTGTACCTTTAACTTGTAAACCACATCTTTTGCACTTTTTTTTTTATGCAAAAAAACGTGCCGTTTAAACCACTGGATCTATCTAAATGCCGATTTGAGTTCGCGACACTATGTACTGCGTTTTTCATTCTTGTATTTGACTATTTAATCCTTTCTACTTGTCGCTAAATATAATTGTTTTAGTCTCTTATGGCATGATGATAGCATATGTATTCAGGTTTATAGCTGTTGTGTTTAAGATGAGAAAAGTGAAAACACCTTTGTACATTTAAGTCTGTATTATAATAAGAGAAAGAGAAGATTGTGTGTTTATGTATGTTAATATAACGTGACAGGCACTAGGACGTCTGCCTAATGAGGTGGTTCCGTTAAGGGGTTTTTGTTTTGTTTTTGTTTTTTGGTCATCCATCCTGTGCAATATGCTGTGTAGAATATTTTTGTCTAACGATCACCCCACAACACAACGTTGGGAAAGAGGAAAAAAATCATGCCAGCTAATCATGTCCAGTTCACTGCCTGTCAGATTGTGGATATACCTTCTGTAAATAATTTTTTTTTTTTTTTGAGAAGGAAATAAAATCAGCTGGAACTGAACCCTAAACTTTGACTGGTTTTGTCATCATTGTTATGCTACAGCTTTTCTGTGTGGTTATTCTGTAATGGTCTTAGACACTGGTACGCTCTGTATTAGCAGTTAAATAAAATGTACTTACAGTGACGACTATAAAATACATCTTTTTGCAGGAACATGTACCGTTCCCCGCCCTTCCCCCATCCCCGCGGAGAGACTTGGCAGGCCAAAGCCTCGCAGTAAATGGATGTTAGTCTGAATGTGTGCCGTCGCTGAATGCTCTCTAGGAATTTTTGTGCATTAACCAAATGCTAATAACCTTTCGCTGGAAGTAGAAAACTGCAGTGGGAATGGGGGATGGGGAAGCTGCACTCGGGAGCTGGGCGAAGCCAGCTGCCATCCGAGACGAAATCTAGACAGCAGGAATGTGTAGAAGAGGCCTCATCAACCGTTTTGTTTGACCTTGTGACTTGAATCCTGCCTTTCCATTTCAGATCTGTCTTGCAGGAAACCTGCCCGGTGGGAGGATTTGTTGATTTCAGTCTCACCTCTCCAAGGTGAAAGACATTGCTCAGTATCCTAACAAGAGAAAAGAAGGTTTAAGTTTATTAAATATATCTTTTGGAAGGATTTATCTCCAAAGATTTCAAATGCAAATGAAAGATATTTGCTCAGCTGCTGTGCAGTGTTCCCAGCAGATACGTTCATTAAGAGAAGTGGACCCTCTTTCCCCCTACACACCTACCCTAGTTGAGATAAGGGGGAGGGCTGCCAAAGTAACCCACAACCTATTTTGCCATTAACTTTGGCTCTGTTCCCCAGCTTGGAACCAGTGAAGCTTTAACATATGCAGACGTCATAGCAACAAGGAGACTGTAGGGAAGGAAAATAATCGTCACCATTTATTTGTACAGTACAGTAGGCATGCTGTTTGCAAACTAAAAGGCCAACTTTCTGGGTGCCTTGGATTTTACAAGATTTCCTCAGGCAGGGTGCTGTTTATATTCCTATGTATCTTTGTCACAACTTCTTAAGCAGAGTGGTAGTGAGTGGCTATCAGTAAAGCTGTCAAGAGTTGAGGAAACTTGGAAATAAAGTAGGTGTGGGGAAGCCTAGTATTTGCATTGTAAACTAGGGGGAGGGGAATGTGAGACCCTAAACTAAGCAGTTCATTGTACTGTACATTTAGTTAAAATTGAGTCATTTGAAAGTAGTTCAGCTACAGTATTTCAGTAAAATTTCTCCTTTGGAAAACCTATGTATCTTTAACTATCCCAGTAGTATATTATTTCCAAATAATCCAAGACTTCTGCTTTTTGCTGTTTATAATTTCTTTACAAATTAACACTATATCCATTAGACTTGTGTAACTTTTTACATAGGCGTTTAGAAGACGTCTCCTTTAACTTGAACCTGTGGCATTCTGATTATAGGTGGCCTTTTTGAATCAAGGACTACATTTGTGTTTTTGCAATGACAGACTACTCTTTGTCTGCTTTTTTGGCCATGTGTCTTGTCTAATGTGAGTTTAATTATACTAAACATGAATGTGCTTTCTTAAATCTGAATCAATTTTCATTTCCATGGGGGTATACATCAAAATTGTCATAATAAACAAACTCAAAATTTAGGAGCGATTGGATGACTTTGTTTCAGGCAGCCAAACGTGATGCAAAGTAGATTCTCTGGAGGATTTTAATTAACTCTTTGCAAACAGTGATAAAAAACAACACTTAAGTTGACCACAGTTGGAAGGGGTGGTGGGAAAGGGAATGTGATGATTTCATAAACTGTAAGGGTGGACCCAACGGGCCTGCAGCCAGAGCCATGATTAACTGCAAGAGGGTAAACTTGAGGAGAAGACTGCCTGAAATGATGGGTTGAGTGCGTATAGGCTTCTTCGCTCTGCAATTTCTCTGTTCACTATTGTGGAGCATGTTATTCTGCTAGATACCTCCTCAGCGTGGGGAAAAGCAAAGGTGTTCAGTAAGCCAAGGCAAACCCTTCAGTACTCACATGTCCTTCCCCTCCACCCATCCAAAAAGAATAAAAAAATCTGTATGGTACTCTAATATTTTGTAAAGCACATTTTAAAATTCCATATGTATATATAATACAATTCCACCTGGGTGTTAATTTACTGTTGGGTTATCCATAAACATTCCTTTCTTTGAAAAAATACCACACATTTAATTTGGGATTTTGCAGAGCTGCTAATGTGACGGAGGTTATTTTTACACCACACTACCCTAAATCAACTCCAGGATTGTATTTCTAATTCAGAACGATACAGTCAATGGCTCTCTAATTTTTCCCTTAACATCATCCACTCAAACTTATTTCTAAAGTCTCTCATTTCATGATAGCATTTAAAAATAAAATAAAAAAATCCTACTAGGACCATCAGTGGAGTTTCTCCCACATTTGCTACCCATATGACTCCTACACATCCTGATCAAAGCGTGTGTACTGGGGAGGGCCGCATCCTTTTGTGGGTGGTGGGAGGTGGCAGGGGGAGTGATGGAAATTATAGTAGTAATTAATGTGTGTAAATAAAACCTCACCATTGTAAGGATTTTGAAGTGCCTAATATGGTGTAGTTTACACACACAGGCTTTTGAGGCTAGACACAGACTATGGAAAAAAGGATATATGGGGGTGGTGGCAAGATTGAATTGCAGTTTCTTCCTACTGACAACATTTGGAATTCAGTCAGACCATAAGCCCTGAGCATTTAGATTGTGCCACAATATGTCTATTATCTCTAATGAGATTTTACCGTTGACTACAGTTAACTTGCAGGGTTTTATGGTTTCCTGCATAAGTTGTTTTCATTTTCAGTTATAATAAAGTTCAGTATTACCAAACTGATTTAGATCTCTGGGGAATATCTGGTGGCACAAGTTGCTGCATTCATATAACTTAATGGAAGTGGCTGTCTTACATTCTTTTTAAATTAAAAAATATGTAGACATTCTTTGCTTTCTGCAGTAAGAGCCTATGCAGTTGCTTTGACCAGAGGAGATACACCAAACTAAAGCACAAAATATTAAAGAAAATATAATCCAATATTATTTTATATACTCAATTTTGTTTTGCTTAAAGAGGAGTATCATTAAAATAGCATATCATTAACTTTTTTAGAAGAAAAATTAAGTAGACAGGAAATTCTGAAATCTAGAGTACATAAAAAGGGATTTTTTAGTAGAAAAAACAAGTTTAGGGTAGTACAATTAGCTTCTGTGTACAACACATAGACCTGCTGGTACAAGGAGCTGAAATACTAGATTCTAACTTGTTTAAAGAATTACCATACCAATGTAATTTTTTAAACAAATGGTGCTTATTTTTAAAACAAAAACTGGACTTAAAAGATTGCCATATGATTGCCATTTACTCGTAGAGTCTGTGATTTTATATCATTCAGGCCTGCCTCTCCTTTGAGTTATTTCATTGCCTTCCCTGGGAAGTAGCATGGGATGTGGCTGCATTCACAGAACATTTTCTCTCTTTTCCAAAGCAAAGTACCCCAAGAGTGATTAATAAAAAGAACATGCTTTGTACTTTCATGTTATACTTCCACCATGGTCTCCAAGTGGCAGCAGTAGGCCACTGGAGCCTAATATAACCTCTCCCTGCTCTTATCCAATGTGGTGCACCTCAAAAGCTCAGAGGATAAAAGCTAAATCGCTAATGTAGACATTTTAAGTAAGAGTTATGCTCTTTAAATGTAATTGGGGGTAGGGAGAGGAAAATCTTAGTGCATGAAGAGCAAATTATTTAATTTCGGTTTTGTTTTGTTTGTTTGCAGCATTAGTGTCAATTACCCAACTGAAAATTAAAATGTTTACATGTAGAAGTTCAACAACCAACTAATATAAAACATTTTCTTTTGATATGTAGATAAAGACTAAAAGGGACACCTTGTATATGAGCTAATTTTCCCTCGTGGTTTCTAAAAGGCTCTGAAGTCATTACAAATATTTAATGACTGGCTCTATAAATGTAAATAGAGTTTGGGATTTTCCAGGATACAAAAATGATAAAGTATTGTACACTTCGTGGAACCTTTCTTCTAAAGATCTTGAAGTACTTTAATAATATTACCTATGCCTCCTGTCATCCAGATGAGGAAGGTAATATGATTGTCCTTGTTTTATGGTGAGTGAACTGAGGAACAGAAGCTGATTTACCCAAGACTGCTTACTAAGCATGGATTACTTGGAGTCTTTTTTTCTTTTACACAATTATGGCTGTTAACTTCAGTTTTTCATGTCCTCTTACAAACATATCTCAGTACTAGTAATAATGTTCACTGAATCTTTGTAACCATCACCAGAACTAAATAATCTGGGAGGTAATGATTTATGCATGTACCTCAATGAAAACTTCCTAATGCACCCTGCCCCCATTACTGTATAATTTCTAAATGCACTCTTTCCACATCTTGCCTTTTTCCTAGCAACACAATAACTCTCTGCTCCCGCCCCCACCCCTCCTTTCTGACATGGCTCCCTCAACCTTCAGTACCTTTACGAGGTTAAAACCTCTGTCATGTGATAAGTGTCAGTATTTGCTGACTCCAGTAGTTACCCTTACATCTGCCTTTTTATTTGAATTTAATGTAAAAAGAAGATAATGTAACAGTAGCCACTGGTATCAGTGCCTACTGATCCCTGCTATGTGATAGGAACTTTTTGTAATCCTGACTGATGCCATGTTACTGAAGCCAGGAAATAAAGACCAGTCTCTCACCAGCATTCCTGCCTGTCCCAACTTTCTTACAAGTAGGTGGGTGGAGAATTTTAAATTCTTGAAGACTTGAGGAGTATCCATCTTAGTGAGGAAAGATACAGTGGCAAGGGCAAGAGGGAATAGCTGACTGTGCTGAGAGGGCAGAGGAAGTGGGTGGGGAGCAGGCCTTGTAGGATAAGCAATGGTATTGTTCTTATTTTGGGGAGGGGAGAATTCACAGGTGTGGGAGAGAGTGTACTGGGCAAGTGTCTGACAGGAGAGTTGATCTCTCAGAAAATGGGAACTAGACAACAGGGGAGCTGTGGGCAGTGATATCTACAGAGTACAGGAAGCAGTTTTTCCCCAGCACATCAGCCTCCTTTGAAATAGGAGCTGACAGTCACAAAGCTTCCCCCTGCGAGGAAGAGTTTAGTATTGTGTTATCTGGGCAGTTGGATCCTCCTCCATCCTATGCGAACAATTTTGTGCCTAAGTGTGAAGTACTAAGTATTATTAGTGCAGTGAGAGGGAAGCAGGAACTCAGGTGAAGTCTACATTACAAACTTTTGCTGGCCTAGCAGTGTCGGTCAGGGATGTGATCTCTGACCGACATAGCTAGGCGGACAAACATCCATAGTATAGATGCAGTTATATTAGAAAAACTGCACTTTGCTGGTGAGATTATTGTGCTTGGGGAGGTCAGAGGCTGGTGTAAACTGCATCCACAGTAGGAGCACTTTGCCAGTAGAGTATACTGGTATAGCATACCACTATAGCTAGACTGGCAAAGTGCTCCTCATGTAGATCTGGTCTTACTTACCTTTTCATGTGAGGAGGAAGGGAAAGGTTGATCGGTTTTTCTTTCCCTGCCCCATTTTCCTTGTGCTTCATTTGTTTTTTTCTATGGCTCTTGTCCATTTTTCTGCTTTTGGCTTAACATTCACTTCTCTTTCACTTTCCCCTGCCTCTCCATGCCTGTCCTATCCTTTTCAAGAGCGGTCTTACCAGTGTTATCACACGTCAGAACTTATCTTCCTCTCTGTAGCTGCTCAGGTCAAACTGTTTTTCTCTCCTCACAGCTCCAACCCTTCATGGAACCTTCTGATTCCAGCATTGGACCTGTTTTTCTGCAAAAGGGGCATTGTACAGAACATATCAATAGAGGAAGACAAATAACTGAATATGGATCTATTACATACACACACTAGTTATCGCTAAGAAGCCTATCACCTATCTCAGACCCCATCTTTCCAATGAGGATATTTCTATATGTTGTCTGTCTTGACGTATCATCAGTTCATGCTGGGTACAAGCTGTGACTGCATCCATTAAGGCTAAATTAAAATAGCTGGTGACCTACATAAATAATTTAAAAGACTGTTGATCAAATTGACTATTTTGAATGGTGGGGGAGGAGCTTACCATGAAAAGGTGAGATCAGACTAGATATAGCTGTGTGATCATATCACAGATTATGAATACTTATATTTTCATGTTCAGTCACAACAGATCTTGCAATATTATATATGATTTCTTGGCATATCTGAGGAAACAGAAGTCAGTGACTTCTTATTTTAGCAACATACGTGGAGCTTTGCAGTTAAACATGATTAACAGTCCCATCAATCTCAAGGCAGTGGAACAAATATTAAAATATCTTGTCAAGATTCCAGAACTAGTCATGAAAAGTGCAGTCCTCAAGTTAATGATACCAGACTAAATTCTGTCAGTGTTGAATGGGTGTAGGGAGTAACCGGGCATAGGGAAAATCCCTCCTCCCTCCTCATATTAAACGTCACAACAAGACAGCCACATAGCACTCTTCTGTATTAGATGAACCTGGCTAGTACTCTTGCAAATGCTTCATGATTCCACTGGGGCATGGTCTGCTGACTTGAACAGGTGGTCAGACTGCAGCACAATCTAGAAAGGGAAACATACCATTTCTTTTTGAGTAACAGTATGGTTCGTCCCACAAATACCTTATTCTCCACAGGACTGCACTGAGCCACCCTGCTCTGCACAACTATGACGGATCTAGGATGCTCAGGGTGGCTTGGATCTGCTATTTTCTCCCTCCATGCACCAGCACAGCTACTAGCAGCCAGTGTTATGGTTACCATTTTGACTGACATGGACTGTTGATTAGGGATCTGAAGAGATCTACTGCTTCAGCTAACAAGTCAGGCTTTCTGTAACAGACTCATATCTTTTGTAGATTGGGCACAGACGGGGACACATAACACACACTGATCAGTGGGTTACACAGGGACAAGATTCATTACTGCCAGAGCGTGAATGACATTGAAGAAGCAATTTGCAGGAGAATCCACACAATCTTTTCAGATCTGGTTCTTTCAACATAAAGAAAAGAAATGGGATTAAGACAAATTTATATGCTTTTGGATTTAGAAAATATAGTTTATGGGGATGGTATGGCTCAGAATCCTTCACATGTAGCTTACTGGTTCAAATTTACCTCAAGTCACCAAAAAGAAAGGCAAAGCAACTTCAAAGTTAACATGAGGTATTTCTGTATGTAGGTGTAAGAGCACATGTTCTCTACACGTAGGGTTGCCAACTTTTTAACTGCACAAAACTGAACACCCTTCCTCTGCCTTTGCCCCGCCCCTTATCCGAGGCCCTGCCCTGCCCCTTATCTGAGGCCCTGCTGCCCACTCACTCTAGCCCCTCTCCCTCCACTGCTCGCTCTCCCTCACTTTCACTGGGCTGGGGCAGGGGGTTGGGGTGCGGGAGGGGGTGAAGGCCCCAGCTGGGGGGTGTGGGCTCTGGGGTGGGGCCAGAAATGATGGTTCAGGGTGTGGGAGGGGGCTCCGGGCTGGGGCAGGGGGTTGGGGTGCAGGAGGGGGATCCAGGCTGGGGACAAGTAGTTTGGAGTGCAGGAGCAGGCTCAGGCCTGATGCAGGGCGTTGGGGTGTGGGCTCTGGGGTGGGGCTGGGGATGATGGGTTTTGGGTACAGGAGGGGGCTCCAGGCTGGGGCAGAGGGGTTTGGAGTGCGGGAGGAAGTGTGGGGTGCAGACTCTGGGAGGAAGTTAGGGTGTGGGAGGGGGTTCTGACCTGGGACAGTGGGTTCAGGGTGCAGGCTCTGGCCAGGTGGCACTTAACCTCAGGTGGTTCCTGGGTGGTGGCACAGTGGGGCTAAGGCAGGCTCCCTTCCTGTCCTTGCTTCACGCTGCTCCTGGAAATGGCCAGCATATCTGGTCTCTAGGCGGAGGCGAGGCCAGGCAGCTCTACGTGGTTTGCGCTGCCCACACCCACAGGTGCCGCCTCCACAGTTCCCATTGGCTGCGGTTCCTGGCTAACAGGAGCTGCGGAGCCAGAGCTAGGGGGTGGGGGCAGCACCTGGAGCTTCCCTGATCGCCCCTGCACCTAGGGGCTGGACATGCTGGCCACTTCCGGGGAGCTGTGCAGAGTCAGGATAGACAGGGAGTCTGCCCTAGCCCCACTGCACTGCCGACCGGATTTTTAATGGCCCGGTCAGCAGTGCTGACCGGAGCAGCCAGGGGCACTTGTTGAATGGGTGTTCCAGTCAAAAACTGGACGCCTGGCAACTCTATCTGCATGTAGAAGAAACTTTTGCAAGATACAGAGCATAATCCCCAGATAGGGACATATTTTTATGTAATTATTCGGATATTCTCGAAACCCATTTCTTTTTATAATAAGTAAATACCAGTATTATATTGTAATGAAAGACTGTACATAGTTTACATATTGCTGAAATGATGTCAAATGTAGCTTTGGCAGTGGGGAATTGAGTGGTGCACTGGATAAATCAGCAGACTGGGAAGTAGGCCTGCTCAGTATTATTCCTGGCTTTGCTGTTCCCTGGAGCCAAGAGTAAAAATAAATAGAGAGTTTTGGTTTCCCAGTTTTTTATATGTTAAATTTGAGATAGTCTGCTTTTAAGGAGGTGGTATTCAGCACTTTCTGAAAAGCTAGCCCTCTTTATGTAGTCTCAAGTTGTACACTCAAAAACAGTCAGGCTTCTTATGCCTCATTATACCTGTAGGTAAAAATGGACATACTGATACTTACTTATTTTGCAAGGCTGTTATAGGGTTTTGTTATTGTTAGTTAATGTTTATAGAGTGAATTGAGATTCTTGGCTGAACGTCACCAGTTAGGTGAAAAATAGAAAAAAGTACAGAGAATTAGTAAAGGATTGTTTGTTTCTACATTTCTAGAAAACTAGGTCAGGAAACAAAATAGGAAGTAGGTAATTAGTGTAGTGTTAGGATCATCAATGATTTCTTGTCTTCTGGAATCAGCTTTGGAAAGGAGTGTGAGAATCTTCCTTCCATTAACACATGTACATACTCAGCATATGTTACAGAGAAGTAACTACTTGTGCACACTGTGAAGAAAGGTTTAACAAATTACAAAAAGGAATGATAATTGTCTTAGCAAACTGTGTCCTTTGTTTCCCCATCCCCAAGGAAAGCAAAATATGCACAGACTATATGTGAACTTTCTTCAGTGAATTAGACCCAACTGGATGTGCACAAATTCTAATTCAACTTATGAACTGATGCATTTAATATAATTTAAAAATGACATATTACAAGAAAAAGTATAATATATTAAATAAAATTAACTATAATGTTACTATACAAGGACATCTGTGCTCAGGTGTGCACCCCACATTGGCCCTGCAAAAGCTGAGATGGATCAGGTGGGCCCAATCAGTTAATTAGGCTGCAAATGGGGAAGCTTTAGGCTGGAGCCAGCTAATTAGAGAAAGCTTACCTGCCATAGACATGTGGGGCTTCTATAAAAGACTCATAGACATTAAGCTTAGAAAAGACCATCATGATTCTCTAGTCTGGCCTCTTGCAAATTTCAGGCAACAGAACCTCACACACCCACTCCTATAATAGACCCCTAACATCTGGCTGAGTTACTGAAGTCCTCAAATCATGATGTAAAGAAGACTTCAAGTTACAGATAATCCACCATTTACAATCGTTTGAATCTGCAAGTGACCTGTGCCCCAGGCTACAGAGGAAGGTGAAAAATCTCCAGGGAAAACAGAAACAGAAGGAGCAGGAGGGAGAAGGGAGGAGTGTTTGAGGGGCCACAGGGACAAGTTGCCTAAAGTTACTCCCAGGAAGGGGAAAGTGAAGAGATTGGCAAACCCCAGAGTGGGGAAGGCCAGGAGGTATGGAAACAGCTCAGGGAAAGGCAGCAAGGTGTAGGGAATGGACCTGAGTTAGAACTTGGAGTACAGGATGGGTCTGCGCCACTGTAGGAGTGGCACTGTGAGGCAGCAAAGCAGACGACTGCCTGAGACAGCAGGAGAGCAGGAACCTTAAAACACTCCCCCTGGAAGGGGGAACCATAATAGTGACCTGGCTGGAGGGCTGACCCACTAAGAGGACAGCTGTGGTTCCTGAGAGCAAGAGAGGTATTGCAGAGGAGAAACTGACGGGCTTTAGCCACTGGAAGGGGCGTCGGCCTGACCGAGTTAATCCCCAGAACTGCCAGGAGGCGGCACCATCCAGCAGTGAATAGAGGACGCTGTCTTACACCTTACTTTTTTTTTTTGTAATTTCATTATTAAATTGCTATATATTTGGAAAAATAATATCATAGTAAAGAAATAAATCCTAATACTGTTGGGATGAGGCTGTAGGGAAAATCTCTGGGTGGGAGAAGAATCTGTGTAACTGGTTCTATCCCTGTCCTCCTCTAGTGTAGGGGGTATAGTCAGAGGAAAAGGGACATAAACAAAGTGCCCTTGAGCTATAGCAAAGTCTCAGCTGCTAAAACAGGCCCATGGGTGCAGTTGCAGCTAATGCAGTTTAGGGCAGTTCTGAAGCTATTCTGAGTTGTTTTTTGGGGCTTGACTGGCATCTGGTGGCCTAAGGGTCAAGTATTCATAATGGCTCCTTACAGCTGTTTTTGTGGTTTGCCTGTGGTAGCACAAGCTACCAAATGGCCAGACTTGAGGATTTGGTTCATAGTTCTTTAATCAAAAAACATTTTAAATTTAAAAATAATTGATTTATAAACAAAGGAAGTATTTGTAGATAGTAAATTGAACCGATTGTTTCTAGTCAACCTGTCCTTCAAGATTTTAGAATTAGTAGATCTCAGCCTCTCCCACTTGGTTTCATTCATAGACTGGAAAAGGAAAACAAGCTTTCCTGCTTTTTCAAGTCCAAACTCTTTTCTCAACTTTCAGTGAATTTGTCATTGAAATGAACTAGTTGAATAAACTGAAATTAACAAAATGTTCTCTCTGCACCTGCAGAAGAGGATACTGCTGTCAAAAGCACTTCAAGAAACAGTTCCATGTGCTTAGCCAATGATGCCACCAGTTCAATGGCTTAACATCCTTTAAAACTGTGCCAGCAAACATACACTACTTTATTTTAAAAGATTATAAATTTGCCTTAACATAGAATTGTCATAATTTCATATTTAATTTAAATAGGTTTATTTAAAAAAGAAAGGTGTCTAATTCAAATTAAAAATCTGTTTTTTTTAAATCAATTATTTTTAACTACTCTATCTTACATTACCAGAAAATAACCACTTCCGATTCAGGACCATCATCTCCACCTTGTAGTGAGTGGGTGGCTGTAGAGTCCTCTTTACTCCTCCCCTTCTTCTGACTCTGAAGCCACTCTTGTAGAGCCTCGTGTCTTCTTGCTGAGATTCTGATTGTTCTGCCTTCTCCTGCCCTGCCTCATTATCTTTCTGAGCAGTGCCCCGCATCCTGTTGCATTGGTATAACTTCTTTTTTTACTCAGTTAACTCCAAATATTTCGTTACAACAAATGAATCTTAACCCAATGTGTGAAATTCAGGACAGGATTTCAATAGATCTTCAGTACAGATGGAATATAAATTCATTTTAGATGTACAAAAATAGGGAATATTTCCTATTTAAAATTTGATCTTTGTGTGAAGGTATTTTGTGTAAAGTAAATAAAATAACAGGTTAAAAATAAGCTCATGTGATGATCTATACAGTAAGTGTTAAATTGAAATAATATCTTCCATCTGATAACCTACATCACAGATATTACAAATATTAATGTCTTTAAGAAACAACATCTTATGAAAGATAAATTTCTGAATTATTCAAATCAGTTTACCATAGCAAGAAATATATTTCTGTTAACTAAGAAGTAAAGAAGACTACATTTAGTCCAATATAGAAGTCTTTTCAAGAAGTATCTTTTAAATAAGATTTAAATTCAGCTTTATCTTTAGACAAAACTTTCTTCAGAATGAAAATGATTATCTTATAAGACACCTTATAAGGCAGCCTGAACATTCTAACCTTGATTTTAAGCAACTGAGTCTTGCTCTATAGAGGGTTCCTATAAACTTGTGTGTAATTGCTTTAAGTTTCATAGTTTATTAATCGGAAATCAAAACTAAAACCGCCTCTGCACACAGCTAGAAGAACTGTGCTCATGCAGTAAATAAAAAGGTATCTCCAAGAGATTAGAATGATTCCGGCAGAAAAGCTTTTAAGTTGATAAAATCTTTTTCTTCTTCTGGGACTGATCTTCTGTCCTCCCTCAGGGAAGAAGATCTCATTTAACTGAGCAACATCAGTTTCTGTACGGATACATAGAGAGTTATGAGAAGACACTGCTGCATATACAGCTGCTCCCAGGCTCCACCTCTTTCTCTCCTACCAAAGCCCTGACAGAATGGGAAGTGTCATAGAGGGGCATTGAAGACTCAGGAAAAAGACAGGAGAGAGCTCTGTTGGCTCTATTTTTCCCTATTCTGTGTGTCTGGGGGCTTTCCCACCCCTATTTACTCTATTCCACATGGGAGGCTTTAGCGAGGGGAAGTGAAGACCCAGAATTATTTAAATAACACTTTCCCCTTTTGTAGCATCAGTGTTATCTGCTCATCTGTTAGAGTACTGTTAATTAAGCACTTTCACCTTATTATCTATGATACTCCATGAGAACTGAACTAGAAAAATCTTTCATCTTTTCATGGTTGTTTTTGGTCTTTTAGGACTCCCTAATGAGAACTCCTATAAATGATATTTGATTAAGCTGTGATCCAAAGCCCATTGACACCACTAGAAAAGCTCCAGATGTCTTAAATGGTCTTTGGACTAGGCCCTTAGTATTCTTTCTAGTCAGATGTTACGCTTCTGACATATTTTTCATCAAGTTCTAACTTGATGACTGCTTTATTCAATGAATCATGTATATACAAGTAAATTCTGATTTACAAGTTTTTGTTGTTTGTTGCCAGTAAGAGCTGAGGTAACTCAGTTCACAGTTACTGTAAAGACTAAGATCGGATTAATTGGTATTGGAAGGGGTGCCATGTGTTATAAAGGTATGAAGCACAGTGGTACTAACATGGGACAAATCTTTATTTCCTGGCCCTGTCACATAGCATGGGTCAGTGTTACAGAATGTTACACCCCCTTGTCGCTTGGCAAGGGTCACTATTCACTGACTGCAGCTGTTATTACCATCCCCCTTCTAAAAATAATTCCATGCAAATAAGCAACAACAAAATCACAAACTAACACAGCCAATTAATACAACATGTGAATATAAACTTTCAGCTTTTGATTATGGTTGTAGATTGTGCATTTTCACAGCTACAGACTGAAATTCCTGGAGGTTACATATCTCTTAGCAATATGTGCCTCAGTTTATCATGTGGGTTTAAGCTTTATTCAACTGAGTAATTGCATGGAACAATCATTTGTAACAAAACAAACGAGTGTGTCAAAATTGAAAAAAAAGGTGGGTGAGGTGATTGACAGAATTGTAAGTGATCAGAAGGCAACAAATAAAAGAGACTTTTTCTGTAATTTATTTCAATGCTTTCAAAGTGTGAGGTTGGTGGGGTGTGTCCTGATTCAACCTTAACAGTCACCAAACAAAGTTTTTGTTTGTATTTTTGATATTTATAATCAAAGTAAAAATATAAATCTGAATATCCAGAAGAATTAAAATATAAACATTGCTAATACTGGTCTCAGGGGCTCTGAGTTACATATATTATAAGTGAGTTATCATTGGGAATAATGTCAAGAAGAAAGGATTTAGGCACTCCACACGAATATTTAGAGCCTGATTCTCCACTGCCTAGGAGCTTTTGTCATAATTTATACCCGGGTAAAATTTTATTATTTACAATGGGTGGGGAAACTATGAAAATAAATCGTTTATTGTCAGTTGGGTGGCTTAGGAGACTTGTAATAGGATGACTGTCTCTACTCCAGGTCACTGAGCTAAATCCAGGTTACAAGTAGCCAAAAGTTATTACCATCTGATGGTGGGTGAATGACCTAGGAACTGAATTGGAGACGTCAGGCAGAATGCATCTCTAAATTTCCTGAAATGCAAGGGAATGAATTTGGTAATGTGCCCCTTTATGGGCTGCAGCTAGCTACACCTTGTGTATCAGCCCCAATCTGCAGGCCATAGAGGAAGGGAGGGAGGCATGGCCTCACCTCCTACCTATCCCATTTGTGGCACTTTGCAAATGGGAGTGGTGCAGTGTCTGGATTCCACTGAGCACAAGAACTGCAATTCTGCCTTGCCCTTACCTGGGCTGTATAAAGGGAGCAAGACTCCTCGTGCTCCTCACTTCTTCCACTGTATAGTCATTAACTGCCAGCGAGAATAAGGTCTTTTCTGATGATGTGGTACCAAGCTTCCTTTACTTGGTAAACTTCAAGCAAAGGAAGCAGCAGATGTCCAGAAGGGATATGGATACTTATTGCATCAAGATATTGTAACAAAACTAATGTAACAAATAGCACATTACCTTCCGTTATGGAAACCACATACTTTCTCTCAGATCCTTAACCTCATAAAATTGGAATTTCAGCCATCTTTTCTTAAGAACTACCTGTGTTCTCATTGGCCGGCCATTATTGAACTCAGATTTTCCTAAACTATACTCCTGGTAGCTGACCCTTTGAATCTGGAGAGAGAACCAAATGCTGTCCTAAGGTAGTCATTTTGGCTCACTCTGACTTTCAGATGGTAAATATTTACCTCTTTTTAATATTACAATTATTTCTCCTGGCTTTGTGTCTCATCGCTGAGGAATTTGCAGTCAAAATATATTCAAGGAGAATCATTAGAGAATGTGTAGGAAATTGAAAAAATACCTAAATAGTAACCAGAAGAAATATTAGGGGTATTACTACCATTTAATGTTGTCACCTTTTGCACAATTAGCTTAACTTTATAAGAAAATGAGTATCCACATATTCTATAATACACATTAGTGAAAATATTTATTATCCGTGCTACTTCTGATTTATAATGGAATTTAATACAGTACAATCACTGACTGACAGACGTAATTAATATCTTGGTTTCTTCTGGTCTAGAAATCTTGAAATTTGGTGTATTCATATATAATGGCTACAGAAAACAAGACCAAATTTGAAATTTGACCTTTCAGGTAGAGGTTATTGAAAGATCATCTGTTTATTTAGTAAGGTTTCAACCTCTTACCTATTAAGGATAAGAATTTTCAAAAATTATATTAATCTGTTCCAATTTTGTTGAGGACAAAGCTTGGAGAAAAGAAGGTCACTGGAGTTCCAGTTATTGGATTTTTGTCAAGAACATTTCCATAAAAATATTTACCAGGCAGGTAAACCCTTAAATATGAATGTTATATGCTATTGTCCACAACTCATCCTACCTTCTCCTGGCTCCAGTGAGCAATAGAAACTGAAAGCCCTGATCATGGAAACATTTATTCATTTGCTTATCTTTACTCCTTTGAAGTCAGTAGAACTACTCATGTGTATAAAGCTACTTGCATGTGTATTTGCAGGACTGGATTCTAAAAGTGTATGTATTTGGTCATGGGTAATTGCATATTGTACTGGAACTTATTCAGTTATGACTGATATCAATCTTTGGGCTTGCTCTACTGAAGTAAGTCAGAATCTTTCAATTACTTCGGTGGGAGTTAGACTAATCCCTTGGTACAAAGAAAATAACTAAATCCCATACGCTACCAGTGTAGCACTTCCACAGTTTCTAAAGGGGCAGAAGCAATATGTTCTTGTGATTGTTAATATAACTTGTCTTAGTTTTACTGCATTTTAAGGTACACTGAAATTAATTCTATTTTTAGCAAATTAGGGTTGTTATTACTTGTATTCCGGTAGTGCCAAGAGGCCCCAGTCACAATTGGGGCCCCTTTGTACTGGGTGCTGTACAAACATGTTTTAAAACAGTCCTGAATTACAACTATATGTGTAAATAAAAATAAAAAGACATTCATATGAAGCTGAATATCTGTATTTTATGATTAAGGGACAGATGATTATGATAAAAGCATCGTGTATTGATCACAGGCACCCTTTCTGACAAAAATAATAAAACTAAATAATGTCACAACATTTAAAGTCAGTCACTGATGTTGTCTGAGAATGCCAGAAATGCTGACACTGATAATCATATAAGCCCAAAGGGTGGACTGCTATCAACTACTATACTATAATATAGGTTATAAACTAGACAACTAGTTCACCCTGTATATAACTCTCTCTATATCTCTACATCTTTGCTAGAGCTGGATTTACCGGACCTGATACATTGCCATTGTAATAAAAATGCCAGGCTGAGAAACTTCTATATTTACAATGGCATTGAGCTTCCTTGAGATACGTGTATTGAGATACATCTATTGTCACAAAAAAAAAATCTTTGCAAATTTGACTTTTTTTCATATGAAAACAAGGGTCTTAGCAGCGATTCAATATTCATATAGGCTCAAAATCCAAAAAAGCAGCACCAGGGCTGAGTTGCCAGATCTGGTGCTGTGAAGATGCATTGGGCAAAGCGAGAGGAATCCACTTTTGCAGTCTGCTGAGTGACTGCAGAACAGCTTCATTGAGACTCCTTCAGCTTAATGCCTGGAGTAGGCTCTAGAGTGTGTAATGTGGCCCTTATGGGCTGCTGCTGCACAGAGCTGTGTAATCCCTGTTTACCCATCTAGTTCTCCCCAGTTCCACTGAATGCGGAGGCTCCATGGAGGTAGGGGATGGATTTAGACACACTGAATAGCTCTAGTTTCAGAGTAACAGCCGTGTTAGTCTGTACTCGCAAAAAGAACAGGAGTGCTTGTGGCACCTTAGAGACTAACCAATTTATTTGAGCATAAGCTTTCGTGAGCTACAGCTCACTTCATTGGATGCATACTGTGGAAAGTGTAGAAGATCTTTTTATATACACAAAGCATGAAAAAATACCTCCCCCCACCTCACTCTCCTGCTGGTAATAGCTTATCTAAAGTGATCGCTCTCCTTACAATGTGTATGATAATCAAGTTGGGCCATTTCCAGCACAAATCCGCTCTAGTTACCTATCTAAGGATTCATTCCACTCAGTACAGTGGTATCTGAGAGACTAACCAGCTAACTTTTATTAAATATTAGTGCTTTAAAATTGAAAACCTTATTCAGGTCTTCTCCCTCTCTTAAGTAAGTACTTCAAAGACTGACAAAAATCAGAAATGGTCTTTTAACAAAGGTGAAACATCATTGTCCTCAGATTCTCAGCTGTGTTCATTATGTGCTGGGCACAAATGAGGGAATCGAGGCATCTGCAAAGGATGTGCTTGTGGCTCATCAGAACTGGAGGGTGGAGTCTACTGGCCTGGTCCCAGGAACGAGGGTGGCTGTGGCTGCAAAGTCATAAAGGGTTCTTACACCAGCTGGGGATCATTGAAGTGAATAGCACTCAGGACCTTTTTCCTGGCACTGTCCTCTACATATCCTCTATACTGCGGAATGCCAGAGAGTAAGGACTGTGTAGATCTCTACACTAGTTGGGGATTCCTTTATGCTGGGGGAAACTCCAACTCACCAGTTAAACCAGATTTATGGCTTGTCTGTGCTACTCTCAAAGGGGTAATATTGGGGCTAGGATTCTGGCCCAGTACTTCTGTGGATATGTTAGGGGTGATCTCTCAAAATAAGATGTTATCATAGTAAGGTTAGTCTCTTGTACAAGTTTCACATGGCAATCTCTTATGCTACTGGGCTTCTCGACTTGGATAAACTTATAAAAAATCATCCCATGCTCATTATTAAAATCTTTAAGGATTAAGAGAGGTTACAACTGGAACACCCAGGCTATAGCCTAAGTCGTTTTGATGTGTTTTGTATTGTGCTAATGATTATAGAGAGACAAAGTGGGTGAGGTAATATCTTTTATTAAACCAACTTCCGTTGGTGAGAGAGACAAGCTTTTGAGCTTACACAGAGCTTTTCTTCAGCTTGTTTCTTTCACCAACTGCTCCACAACAAGATATTACCTCACCCACATAGTCTTTCTAATATCGTGGGACCAACATAGCTACAACACTGCATACAACTAATGATCATAATTATGTCTGAAGTGAACTGAAACAAATTCACAATTGGGAGAAAACAACTGTCCTTCTCTGCCTATTGTTTTTAAATAAAACAATCTTGTTTTAACTCCCAATAGCTCTTTCAGTCATCACAATTAATGTTCTCCCTACATCAGATCAGCAACTGAAATTCACTGTATACATACATACATAAATTATAATTCCCAGACAAATTCAAATAAAGGATTTGATGCAACAATATATGTATAGGAATCTATCGTTGACTCAAACCCCCTATTTGAGTTTGTCTGGGAATGATTATTTATGTATATGTTTAATTACCAATTTTTTCAATATCTATTAGTTGATCCCTAGGATACCGGATGAAATAGTTAAAATAATTGAAATAAAACTGAATTTATGGCACTGAGCTTACAGCTAGACTGCCAAAAGGAAGAAAATAGACAACAAAAAGGAAAACAAAAAAGAAGAATAGGTGATAAAGGGGGTCAGAATGGTCTAAGGTGACAAGGGGACTCTGGCAGACATATTCAGGGAGAAGGTTGGATTAACTGAGTTCCAGGCCTTTCCCCTGGCCTAATCAAGTGCACCCTTGGAATAAAGAGCATACGCAATTTAGCTAATCTCATTTCACTTCAGAGAATATATGGAAAATATATATATATGCTCAAGAATTGATTGCAAATCCTTTCCCTCTATATTTTGGAGGCCGTGAACAACCTCTAGGTGGGTTAAAAGAATGCTGAGCTATAAAGCTTGTGTTTTTCTATGCTCTTGGAACAACGTTTTTTTTTTCTTTTTTTCCATGTGAAAGTTTCCAGTACTTGCATTTCCAAAATAAACAGACCATGAATTTGCTGAGTATGTGTCTCCAGACAAGAACATATTCAAGCCAAAACAGTTATTTCATTTTCAGACTCATCTGTCTTGATCACTACATCTGCAGGAGTAGATTGAACCTAATGATTTAATTTATGCTTCCAAACAAAAAAATTCTTTTTAATTGCAGAAGCATCTTCTGTAAGAGGAAGAAGCCGCTGGTAGGAAGCAGGGAATGGAAAGCAGTGCACTGCGTGGTCAGCAAAAGCAAAGGACATCTAGAGAGCTAAGATAACGTGAGCTGGCAGTTAAAGGAGAACAACCGTTGCCCATTCCGTACTGTAAGAGAACTATGGGGAGAAAAAGATTCAGTTGCCTATTATTCTAGGAAAAATAATGGGACCTTAATATTTGAGTGTAAATAGGCCTGGGGACAGAAACAATCTGTAAGATCCTCTGGGTAGGGAGCCTGATTAAGGGAAAGGGCTTCCCTGATTTAGGGAGCCTATAATGGCAGCGTAACTGTCAGCCAGAGGCACAGGAGCCAGCAAAGAAAGTTGAAAATGGGAGTTTGAGTAGGAGTTTGTAAGGGGATCTTGGGGGAGGGACTGTGTGGTGTTCTGGTTTTATTTTGGTGTGTTTGTTTGGTTTTTGCTTGTTTGTTTATTTTCTCTGACCCGAGCTTAGGCAGGAAGGCTATGACAGATGCAGAGGCAGCAGTGGAAGTGACGCAAGGAATGGAAGAGACAATTAAGATGATTGGATGTGGAAATTGCGGCATGTACATTTTCCTGGAGCAGGTACCCAAAAAGAGCTTTGTTTGTATGAAGTGCTGACCGATAGAGCTGACGGAAGAGAAGATCTGAGATTTGGAGATGCAAGTGGTAAGTATGGTTGAGTTTCAATGGGGATTTCAGCTGATGATGGAAGGAAGGCAAGAGGAGGCTGAAGGGTGAACTCAAGACTCGCAGAGGCAAGGACTGGAGAACGGTGAGGATAGACTGCTGGGTGAGAAAAGCGGCCAGTGGAGGCATGTGACTACGAACACCAGGCAGAGGAAAAGACCAGCTAGTGAAGGAGAAACAGAGCTCAGGAACAGGTTTGCTGAGTTGGAAAATGAAGAAGGTGCCCAACAGGCAATGAAAGAAGGTGGTAGGGCTAGGAAGAAGAGAAGAGCAGCTAGTCCTACAAGAAGAGGGCAAGTGTCAATGGATTAGCCAGAGTCTGGAGCCCCAGGAGGATAGAGGAGGACTCACAGAAGATTGCAAAACAGAACAAAAGACAAGAGGACTTGCAGCCAAAAGGAACAGGATGCAGGCTGGAGAATCGTACCAACACCAGGAAGAGGCAGGTCTGTGTGATTGGGGACTCTCTGGTAAGAAGAATGGACAGGCCTGTCACCAGAGAACAGAAGGATGTGCTGTCTGCTGGGAGCCAAGAAATGGGATTTGGACATAAGGCTGAACAGGATCCTAATGGGAGCAGGAAAGAATCCACTGATTGTCCTTCATGTATAGGGTGACCAGAGGGCAAGTGTGAAAAATCGGGGTAGGGGGTAATAGGTGCCTATATAAGAAAAAGCCCCCAAAATCAGGACTGTCCCTATAAAATCGGGACATCTAGTCACCCTATTCATGTCGGTTTCAGAGTAGCAGCCGTGTTAGTCTGTATCCGCAAAAAGAACAGGAGTACTTGTGGCACCTTAGAGACTAACATGTAGGAACAAATGATACTGCTAGATTCTCGCTGGGACACCTCAAGGAAGACTGTGCTAGGCTAGGGAAGACATTTAAAGAAATGGAGGCTCAGGTGATCTTCAGTGGGATTCTACCTGTCCCTAGAGGAGGAGAACGAAGGTGAGACAAGATTATGATGATCAACAGATGGCTCAGGCATTGGTGCTATAAGGAGGGCTTTGGGAAGTTCAAAGACTGGGAGGCATTCATGGACGGGTGGACCGTGGATGGTTCTTATGGGATAGACTCCACCTAAGTAGGGAGGGAAATAGACTTCTGGGATGGAGGTTGGCACAACTGATTAAAAGAGCTTTAAACTAGGTACTTGGAGAAGATGGTTGGAAGATGCTCATGTAATCTCCCCCCCGATTGTAATATTGACCAGAAGGAAAATCAAGAAAGAGAATACAGCAATGGAGAAAGGAACAGCAGTGGGTAGGAGAATAAACATTAAGTGGAAAGATAATGTCAATACCAATGATGCTAACAGGTATGTGATGCTGGCAGTAGAATGACTGTACCTAAATTGGGTGAAGAATCTGGGCGAAGCCAAGCAGAAACAACTACAGACACACCAATGCAAGGAGACTGGGTAACAAAATGGAGGAACTATAACTACTGCTGCAGAAAGTGAAACCAGATATTATAGGATTAACATAAACATGGTAGCATAGTAATCATGACTGGAGTACCTGCACTGAGAGCGTGCTGTTCAGGAAAGACAGAAGTAAAGGTGGTGAAGTAGCATTGTATGTTAATGGTAAGGTAGACTATAAAGAAATTAGAAATGATGGAATGGACAAAACAGAGTCTGAGCCAAAATCACTTTGGGGAAGAAAGGTAACAGAGGCTCCCCTGTAATAGTGCTTGAGGTATGCTACACACCACCAGGATCTGAGTTGGATATTGATAGAGACCTCTTTAATGTTTTTAACAAAATAAAAACTACTGGGGATTGTGTGATTATGGGAGATTTTAATTTGCCAGATATAGATTGAAGGCAAATTAACTAATACTACTAATAATACTACTAATAATAGTGCTACTAATAATAGTCGATTTTCCTGGATGTGATAGCTGACAGATTTCTTCAGCAAATAGTTGCTGAACCAACAAGAGGTGAAGCCATTTTAGATTTGGTATTGGTGAGTAGTGAAGATCTCATGGAAGAACTGGTTGTAGGGGAAAACCTTGGTTTGAATGATTGTAAGCTAATTCAGTTTAAACTAAATGGAAAAATAAACAAAAACTGATCTGCAACAAGGGTCCTTGATTTCAAAAGAGCTAACTTTAAAAAATTAAGAGATAAGTTATGAAAGTGGGCTGTACTGAAGAACTAAAGGATCTGAAAGTGGAGGAGGCTTGGAATTTAAGTCAAAGTTACAGAAACAATCTGAAGCCTGCATCCCAAGCAAGGGGAAAAAAATTGTAGGGAAATTTGCAGCGTCACAGACAAGTGATTGAGAAAGCAGAAAGCCTGCAAGGAATGGAAGATGGGATGGATCAGCAAGGAAAGCTGCCTCTTGAAGGTCAGAAAGTACAGGGGAAAAGTGAGAACTGCCAAAAGCCAGTGGCAGATTTAGAGTTAATGGGGCCCTGTGCTCAGCTTCATTTTTGGGGCCCCTCCTTGGGACCCAGCCAAGAAAAAGAACATTCTCTCTTATCTCCCACCTGTCCCCGTTTTTCATGCTTTTTTTCTTCATCCTCCTCCTATAAGCAATAGGAAGTAAATGAAAATAAAGTGAGGTACCTTGATTGTTTTTGTAGTCTAACTTATTTTTCCGCAGACCACTTGAAAATCACTGAGGGTCTCAGTGGACCACCTAATGATCTTTCCAAATATTGTTTGTACCGTTAGCTAACTATTGTAAAGCGCTTTGGATAAGAGCACTGTATAAAAAAAATGTAAAAAAAGTTGGGGTGCGGAGTCTGGCCAGGACTTAGGGTGTGGGAGGGGACTCAGGGCTGGGGCAGGGGGTTGGGATGTGGAGCGTTTAACTGCGGCACCTCCTGTTTGGTGTGAGGGGTGCAGGTGGGGATGTGGAGGGATGCAGGAGTTAGGGAAGGCAGGGGGATGCAGGTGTGTGTGAGAAGGGGTGCAGGAGTCATGGCTGGGAGTGTGTGAGGGGGTGCAGGAGTCAGGGAGCGCAAGGGGCTGGGAGTGTGAGCGGGTGCAGGAGTCAGCTGGGGGTGCAGGGTCTGGGAGGGAGTTAGGGTGCACGAATGGGCTGGCGTTGGGGTGCAGGGTCTGGCCAGGAGTTAGGATGCAGGAGGGGGCTCAGGGCCGGGGAAGGAGGTTGGGGTGTGGAGTGCTTACCTGGGGCAGCTCCCATTTGGGTGCAAGGGGTGCAGGTGGGAATGTGGGGGGGTTCAGGAGCTCCCGTTTGGTGCTTGGGGTGGGTATGTGGAGGGGGGTGCAGGAGTCAGGGCATGGGGTGTGGGGGACTGGATATGTGTGTGGGGGTGCAGGAGTCAGGGAGGGTAGGGGGCTGAGGGTGTGTGAGGGGAGTGCAGGAGTCGGGGCAGGGAACTGGGGGTGTGGTCTGGGATTGTGGGGGTGCTCCCAGCTCCCTGCCCCAACCCAGCCCCCTGCCCTGAGTGGCTCACGGCAGGAGGTTGGGGCAGGTATGTGTAGGGGGAGTGCGGGGGCCCCACCTTTGCTCTGCCCTGCCCCGATTCCACCCCCTTTCCCAAGGCACCCCCGCTTCTCCGCCTCCTTCCCCAAGTATGCTGTGGCCCCACTCCTTCCCCTCCCTCCCAGAGTGACTTGAGCACCGGCAAACAGCTGTTTGGCGGCGGGGAAAGTGCTGGGAGGGAGGGGCAGGAATGTGGCACATTCGAGGGAGGAGGCAGGGAACAGGTGGGGGATGGGGGAGCTTGGCTGCTGGTGGGTGTGGAGCCTGCAGCAGGAGCCCTAGCAGCTGGCAGGACCAAGCTTCTGCCCCCGCAGCTGCCTGACCCTGGGGCCCCCTGTTGTTGGGGGGGGGGCGTGCCAGGGCACCCTGTGTTTTACTGTAAATCCGCCTCTGCCAAAAGCCAAACAGAGTTGGACCTTGCAAGGGAAATTAAAACTAATAGTAAAATGTTCTATAGCCATATAAATGAAAAGGAAACAAGGAAAGAAGTGGAACCACTAAACACTGAGGATTGGGTGGAGATTAAAGATAATCTAGGCCTGGCCCAACACCTAAACAAATACTTTGCCTCAGTTTTTAATAAGGGTAATGAGGTACTCAGGGGTAGTGACAGGGTGGCTAATGGAAATGAGGATATGGAAACAGAAATTACCACATCCGAGGTGGAAGTCAAATTCAAACATCTTACTTGGATTAAATGGGGGGCCCAGATAATCTCCATTCAAGAACATTAAAGGAATTGGCACATATAATTGCAACCCCAATAGCAAGGATTTTTAATAAATTTGTAAATTTTGGGGCCACACCCTATGAGTGAAGGATTGCAAATATAGTACCTGTTTTTAAGAAAAGGAAAAAGTGATCCAGGAAATTATAGTCCTGTTAGTTTAACCTCCATTGTATGCAAGGTCTTAGAACAAATTCTGAAAGAGAAAATAGTTAAAGACATAGAGGGAAATGGTAACTGGGATAAAATATAACATGGTTTTACAAAAGGGAGATCGTGCTAAACTAAACTGATCTCTTTCTTTAAGAAGATAATTGATATTTTAGACAAAGGAAATGCAGTAGATCTAAAATACCTGCATTTGATACAGTTCCACATGTGAAATTATTAAACTGGAGAAGATGGGGATTAATATGAGAATTGAAAAGTCAATAATGAACTGGTTAAAAGGGAGACTACAACAGGTAATACTGAAAGGTGAACTGTGAAGCTGGAGGGACGTTACTAGTGCAGTTCCTAAGGGACTGGCTTTGGGATCAATCTTACTTAACGTTTTTATTAATGACCTTGCACAAGAAATGGGATTGTGATAATAAAATTTGCAGATGGCACAAAGTTGGGAGGTATTTCCAATATGGAGGAGGATTGGAGTATCATACAAGAAGATCTGGATGACCTTGAAAACTGGAATAATAGAAATGGGATGAAATTTAATGGGAAAGTTCAAGGTCATGCACTTAGGGACTAACAACAAGAATTTTTGGTATAAACTGGGGATTTACCAGTTGGTAGTGACAGAGGAGGAGAAAGACCTGGGTTTGTTGGTTGATCACAGGATGACTATGAACCGCCAATAGTGATGCAGCTGTGAAAAAGGTTAATGTGATCCTAGGATGATGCATCAGTTGAGGTACAGACAGGAAAGTGTTAGTACCATTATACAAGGCACGGGTAAGATGTCATCTGGAATACTGTGTGCAATTCTGGTCTCCCATGTTTAAGAAAGACAGATTCAAACTGGAACAGGTGCAGAGAAGGGCTATTAAGATTATCAGAGGAATGGAAAACCTACATTATGAGAGGAGACTCAAAGAGCTCGGCTTGTTTCACCTAACCAAAGACTGAGGTGAGATATGATTGTGCTCTATAAATACATCACAGGGATAAATACCAGGGAGGGAGAGGAATTATTTAAGTTCAGCACCAATGTGGACACAAGAACAAATGGATATAAACTGGCCATCAACAAGTTTAGGCTTGAAATTAGACAAAGGTTTCTAACCATTAGCTCTGGAACTGCCTTCCAGGGGGAATTTGTGCAGGGGGCAAGGGGGGAAGAAACCAACTGTCTGCAAGACTGAACTAGGTAAGTTTATGGAGGGGATGGCATGATGAGACGGCCTACAATAGCATGTAGCTGCTCTGCAATTGTTAGTAGCAAATATCCCCAATGACCAGTGATGGGACATTAGATGGGAAGGGCTCTGAGTTACTTCAGAGAATTATTTCCTGGTGTCTGGCTCTTGGATCTGACCGCCATATTTGGGTCGGGAAGGAATTTTCCCATAGGTCAGATGGGCAGAGCCTGAGATCCTGGGGGTTTTTTTTGCCTTCCCCTGCAGGATTGGGCTTTGCTCACTTGCAGGTTTAAACTAATGTAAATGATATATTCTCTGTAACTTGAAGTCTTTAAATCATGATTTCAGGACTTCAGTACCTCAGCCAGAGGTTATCAGTCTATTACAGGAGGGGTGAGTGAGGTTCTGTGATCTGCCATGTACAGGAGGTCAGACTAGATGATCATGATGATCCCTTCTGGTCTTAAAGTCTAGGAGTCCATGAGTTTTTCTGGCCAGTGCAGAACTGGCATGAAGGCTATACACAAGCCCTGATCCCAACTCCTGGTTATAGAGGGTGCTTTGGAGGTGAGCCAAGTGCAGGTAAATCTAATTTATCAGACAAAGGTACAATATAAACTAGTGATTGGAAGTTAAGACAGACAAATTCAAACTAGAAATAAGGTAAAAATTTTTAACAGTGAGGGTGATGAGTCATTGGAACAAACTTCCAAGGGAGTCCAAGATGACTTCCGATCTAGACTGGCTGTATTCCTGGAAGATATGTTTTGGACAAGCATAAGCTATTGGGCCCAATACAGGAATAAATTGATAAAATTCTATGGCCTGTGTTATACTAGAGATCAGACTAGGTGATCTAATGGTCCTTTCTGGCATTAAAATGTATGTATCTCTGGCTAGAGCGCACTGCACTGCAGTTGTTCTCTGCTTCCCAGGTCCCATAAGGGCCCTGGAAAGCAGAATATGAGTTAGAGCAGCCGCAAGGCTAAAAGACTTAAACAATAACTTCTTTGTACAGTAGATGATGAAGGATTCTAAATACTAAATCAAAGAAAATAAATGTAGGTGAGTGCAGCCAACTGTCCCCATTATTTAGGAGCTCAGAGATGACAGGTCTACATCATCTGAAAATTTTTCATTGTTGGCACTGTGTGAGCAACTTCTTTTGTATTGCAACTTCCTCCAAACCACCTATGACTGTCGTTGGAAAATGGTTGTATTTGAAAGTGGAGGGTAAAGTTCTATTCAGACCCCTCTTACAGCAACTATGAAATCAAGTTCCAAATATACAGGAAAAGAGAAAGAAAGCACCCCTTAAATACTGGATGAGAGTTAATCAAGTGAGAATATGAGGTTGAAAAGGAAGACATGAAGATCCGGGACAGTAAGATGGAGTGTACGTATTGGGGAGTTGGCAAAGAGGTTTTATGTTTCAGTGAAACATGGCAGCAGCAGGAGACCTTACGTTTTGCAAATATATATTCATACATTTATAGAGTTGAAGGTTAGAAGGGACCATTAGACTGTCTAGTCTGACCTCCTGTATATCACAGGCCATTAAATTTCACCCAGTTACACCTGAACTGAGCCCAATAACTTGCATTTGACTAAAACATATCTTCCACAAAGTACTGATTGGAAACTATCAAGAGGTGGAGAATCTACCACATCCCTTGGTAAATTGTTCCAGGGCTAATTATCCTCATTGCTCCAAATATGTGCCTAATTTCTAATTTGAATTTGTTTGGCTTCAGCTTCCAGTTATTGGTTCTTGTTATGGTTTTCTCCCCAAGATGAAAGAGCACTTCAGTATTTTCTCCCTGTGAAGATACTTATACACTGTAATGAAATCACATCTTAATCTTCTTTTTGATAAGGTAAACAGATTGAGCTCTTTAAGTCTCTTGCTGTAAGGCACTTTCTCCAGTCCTGGAATCATTTTGGTGGATCTTTTCTGCACTCTCTCCAATTCTTCTGGATCCTTTTAAAAATGTGAACAGTGGAGCTGTATGCAGTATTCTATTATTGGTCTCATCAGTGCCACATACAGAAATAAAATCCCAACCCTACTCCTACCAATTACTCCTCTGTTGATTCATAGATTGCGTTAGTCCTTTTTGCCACAGCATCCTACTGGGAGATCATGTTCAGTTGCTTGTCCACTGTGGCACCTAATTCATTTTCAGATACACTCACCCATTCTGTAGGTATGGCCTGCATTCTTTTCTCCTAGATGTGTAACTTTGCATTTCTGTATTAAAACACGTTTTAATGGTCCCAGGTTACCAACCAATCTTTATCATTCTATGTGACTGCCATGTCCTCATAAATATTTACCACTCAACCAATCTTTTTGTCATCTGTAAATTTTATCAGCGGTGATTGTATATTTACATCCAGATCACTGATAAAAATGTTTCATGTCTGGTCTAGTATCAATCTCAGTGGAAGCCCACTAGAAACCTCCCATTCTATGATGATTCCCCATTGACAACTGCTGTTTGGCATCTGCCAGTTCTTAATTCATTTAACATGTATTCCATTGATATCGCATAGTGCTATTTTTTAAAAATCAGAATGTCAAGTGCTATTAAGTCAAATGCTTTACAAAAGTTATTACATCTATACATGTTTGGTTGATAAAGGTAACAATAATCTCAGCAAAGAACAAAATTAGGTTTGTTAGACAATACCTATTATCTATAAAACCATGTTGACTGGTGTTAATTATATTCAACATTATCATTATCATCAAGGCATATGCCTGAGAGACATAGCTTCCTTGCTGACTGAATGTCACCCAGATTGAGACTGATCTCTAGTTACGTCCTTAATACAGACAGGCTGGATGTTCAATCTATGACCAAAATTGGTGAATTTATTGTGCCACGAAAACTTTTGGCAATCATATTATCACTGATCACATAGTGGCATTTCTTGGTAACCAGGCTTTGTAATTGATTATATTCCTATCCTTTAATTCTTTATCAGTTGAATCCCATATCAGGTTTTCTGTTATTTTGACTGAGACTGTCGTCAGTATAACTGGTCTATTGTTACCTGGATCACCATGCTTTCCCTTTTTGAATATTGGCACATCGTCACCGCTATTCTAGTCTTCCAGAATTTCCTTCTATTCCAAGATTTATTAAAATTAACACCAGTGGGTCAGAGAGCTCCTCAGCCACCTCTTTTAGGATTCTTGGGTATAGGTTATCTGGGCCTGGTAATTTAAAAATGTTTATCTCTCGTAACATCCTAACATCCTCCTCAGTTACTAGCGGATTGAAAAGTACTTCACAAGCCTCGTATAATGTGACACCATCATCCTGCTTCCTTCCAAATACAGAACAGAAGTATTTATTAAATATTTTTGCCTTTTCTGCATCATAGACAATTTTACCGTCTCCATCTAGTAATAGACAAATACAATTGCTAGGATTTCTTTTGTTTCTAATATAATTTAAAAACATTTCATTATCCTTAGCCTGTATTTTTCCCAGCAGTCTTTCACTTCCCTTTTCAATTTTCTGTACTTCATAACTTCCAGCGTATATCTATTTCTACCTATTTCCCTCTTTCTCCACTTGTTATATGTTGCTCCCCCTCAACCCCCAATTGCTGCCTTCATTTTGCCACTTGAACCGGGACTTTAGCCAAAGTTGTCATCTTTCTTGATTGTGAATTATGGCTTTTTAGCCATCTAATAAATGCTTAACCCCCAATTTTCATTCATATTTTTCTGCCTAATTTTTTCCTCACCATCAGTTTAATTCATAATTTTCCTCAGCTTTGGGAAATTAGGCCCAGACCCTCAAAGGAGGTAAGCACCTAAATACCTTTTAGGATATTGGCCATAGCCTTTTTGAAGCACTAAGTCTGTATGTGTGTATATATATAAGTAAAATCTGGTTGAGACTATCTTTTGTTTTCTCTTATTAAATGTAACCAGTTCATGATCACTGGTCCCTATGCAACCATCAACTTCCAGGCCAATGATTAATTAATCTGTATCTATCACAATGGTGTCCAAAATAGTTACCCTGTGTTGGATGCAATACTTTTTGTGTTAGAAAATTATCATCTATAATTTTTGGAAACTCTGATTAACTACTATCTGAATGAGACATACAGCATATGTCTCTCAAATTGAAGTCCACCCATGACAGGAACAGTTTTTCGTTAGGGATTTGTAAAACATGGAAATTATCTATAGGGTGGCTACTGTACCATTTGTGGGCACTGCAAGATTCCTTGCGGCCACAATACATCTGGCTACTGCTAGGAAACTGTTGATGGGATTGTTGCAGCTTCAGTCGAGGTTGCAGTCAGCATAGGGAGCAGGTGCGGAGCTGGGATTCCAGCTACTAATTCAGATTATATCAGAGAGAGGGTATGGGTCCCACATGTTCTCTGCAGAGTTTCTTTCTACTGCCTCTGCTCTTCCAGCACCACCAGTAATGGGAAAGAGGAGTTTCTGAGCTGGGGAGATGTTTTGAAGTAGGAGGTAAGGTGAGCGCTAGACAAGGTTTCTGAACCTTATAGTGTCGTAGAGTGGTTGCCTAGGTTGGCAAAAATATAAACAAATTTACTACATAACCTCACTTACCTCCATTTCTCCTCAAAAATGCACTTCTTCCTTTGCCTTCCTACTCATTTTAGTGTTATTACTCCCATATCTGTAGTGGAGAGGAAGGGGGGCATAGGTGATACTGCTAACCCAGACCCCAGGGAATGGGGGTAAGTCACAGTTAGTGCCTCTCTTTGGGCATACATTGAAAACAACTGGGGCTGCAGGTGTTCCACGTTTAAAAATCACCCTCAGGGTGTTTTGGATCAGGTACCTAAAAACTGAAGAATCTGAAATCAGTGCTTACTTTTGAAAATGTGGCTGTTGGCCTTTTCCCAGAACAGAATGACATGCTGGAAGGATAAGGACCTACCTTAAAAGAGGTCTATTATTTCTGCCTATTCTCACCACAGGATTCCAGTCAATATATTCTACTGGGTTATGGAACTGGTATAAGAGAGAACTTATAAGTGTGATCAAGGCAGCAGTGTGCATAAGGAGGAGTGTATATGTGACAGGTAGGGAGAAAGTAGGGCTGTATTGATGGCATAAGTTAAAAATAGAAGGGGTGGGAGAGAGAATGAGGATGTGGATGGGGAGAAAATAAATCAGAGAAGGATGAAGGGGGAGATGATGAGAGAACAAAACCCAGAACTAGAAAAGGAGGAAGAAGTGGGATGGTAAGAAAGTGAGGAAAAGAGGAAACAATTATTATACACTACAGGAGAATAAGTTGGAGGGAAACCAAAAATGATAGAAAATTTACACGAAAAATGATGTGTGTGGTGGGAGGAAGGAATGACAGAAAGGAAAGAAAGAGCAGACTTAACACAACACAGATCTGGTGGGTACTTAATATAAAACTGCTTTAATGCCAGAATGTTAGACTGAGCAGCAATAAAACGTAAAATATAGGATGGGATAAAATAGAGGGGGCAGCACACACAGTGTAGTTTATCTAAGGCAGCAAAATGCCTACAGCAGGCGGCAGGCCCCAGGAATGGGTGTGAGCAGGATCTAGTTGAAACAGGAGAGGTTCTGAGCCAGGGTGGAGGACCATTTCAGAAGAGAAGGGTTCAGAGCTGTGCGCAGGCTGGATAGGAAGGATTTTTTGGGGTGAGGAGGAGGATGGATCCTAGAAGGAGGGGAATGGTTTTGAGCTGATGGAGGGGAAGGAAGTCTGAGCCTGGTAGGTTCAGGTAGCAGTGGATAGATGTGAGCCTAGGATGTGGGGTTCAGATGGAAAGAGATGGGGGTAGGGGGACGGATTGAAGGGAGCCAAAGGAACTTATATGGGTTCTGGGCTGGCAGAGTTGAGTGGGGGTGAATTGGTGGGTGGGAGGCAGGGAGAGACAGACAAACAATAGAGGATATTGGTGGGTAAGGACAATAAGACCATATAGGGTCTTGGAAATAAATATTAGCTCCTAAAGGGTCACAGAGGGATATTGTTTTTTCTCTCCCCTGCCCCTTGAGAGTGCGTGTGTGTGTGTGGGGGGGCTTTCCCCCTCCACCTTCTCTTTGACTCCCCCTCTCTGTTTCAGGTAACTTTGAACAACGGTCTCTCCTGTGGGCCCGGGGATGGGGAGGCGGCAGCACGGGGCGGGGCGCGGGGAGCTGGTGTGTGGGGGGGCTCCTACCTGCAGCCCCATCAAGTATTTTGGACACCGCCAGTAGTAATTCAAAACCGAATGTCTCGAGGTCCTGGCCGCAGGGGTGGGGTGTCTGTGTGTGTGTGTGTGTGTGGGTGGCTGGGTGGGGGGGGGGCGGGGGTCCTGCTAAAAGCGAAGCTCTGCGTGGGAGGGCGAGCCCAGCGCTGCCGTTTTCGGCTCGGGGTGGCCGCTTCCCTTGCTGGTGGCTGGGCCGTGCCCGCGGTGGGGACTGGAGGGCGGGATCCCAGAGCTCAACAACAAGGCGCGGCCAGAGCCTCTCCTCTCGCACGTGCACACAAAGGGACCCGGAGCCGCCGCCGCCGCCGCCGCTTCTTCCCACCGGGCTAATGACTCCTCTCCCCCCTCCCTCCCCTCTGTCACCCTCCTCCTCCAAAACAAAAACGCGCGCGCACACACACACACACACACACACAAGTCCGCAGCACCTCGCCTAGGCGTAGGGCTGGTTCCTGCAACTTCTAGCCCCTTCTCTGATGTGAGTCACAGCGAGGTTCACTTTCTGGGGGTGGGAGTGCGTCACTGCTGGTTAGCGAGGGGGTGCAGGGGTTGCAGCTCAGGACTGATTTGATTTCTCTCTCTCTCTCTCTCTGTCGTCCCCCCCCCTCCCCCGGCACTCCGTCTGAATTGGGCTGGAAAGTTGCGAAGCGGGGTGGGCGGCATGAGAAAGTTACACACAAAGCGAGGAGAGCGCCTTTGTTCTGCTGGGGGGGTGGAGGGGGGACCTTTGGAGAGGGTGGCTGAGCCAGACACATACAGGTCAGGAACGATCGACAGCGATTAGCCTTTCCCGTCAAACACCTCCCTCCACCCAAAGGAGCCAGGCGCTTGGAGGAGGAGGAGGAAAGCGGAAGGTGTATCACACCAAGGTGAGTTGCGATTTACTCTGCTTTTCTTTTGTCCTGTTGCGCAACTAACACGCCGTCCATCCCACTCCACCCGGGTTCCTTCCCAGGACAGTGAAACTTAAACAGAAAGTTAGCGCACAAGGTTGCTGCCCATGGCGACTATCTGCTCCATCGCAGATGAAATGGAGAGAGCGAGAGCGGGTCCTAGAGCCAGAAATGGCCTTTCTTTTCCTTGGGGTGGAAGGGGCTGTCTAATTTTCCTGGCTAAATCGTCGGCATCAAGGAGCAAGTGAAAGGGGTTCAAGCTCTGAGGGCGGTGTGATTTATTTGTGCAGATAATGAATGGGATGGGCCCCGGGCAGGGCTTCTGGAAATCCCCCGTCTTCCTGGCTGCAGATTAGGTTTGGGGCTCTTGTCTGTTGTTACCTTTTCCTCCTCTTCTGGTTTTGTTTGGAGAGGGGCTGGGTAGATGGTCTGGTGGCTGGGGGACAGGTGAAGGGGCAGTGTGGTTTTTGCACTTTTTTTTTTTTTGGTTTGCCAGGGGATGCTGCTGGCACCATCTCTGTGGTTTGCGCAACAGGTAGAGATGCCAAAGGCTGGAAATATCTTTTGTTGGTGGTCTCGTGGCCGGGATTAAGCTTTTGTTCTGAAGGCTGGATGTCTCCACAAGTGAAAGGACAAAGTCTTGCCAGATCCACTCGTGTGTGTGCGTGTGTGCCTGTAAATGGACCCTTTCTTCTCTCGTCTTTATATTTTCCTTTAATCTACATTTGTCCTTCAGACTGTAGAAGACCAAACTGACCGAAACCAGATACCAAGGGGATTGTTCTCAGTGATTGTCAAGGGAATCCAAACAAAGAGGTGCATCTACCGGAAATAATGATTTGAGAGATGTTTCTCTCCCTGTCTCTCTCTCTCTCCCTCCCCCCCCCCCCGATTGAAATTGTTTTTCTGGGAGGCTCAGTTAGCAGGAAGTTTGGATTTGGGAGCCTGCTAGAGATGGGGAGGACTAACATTTGCAGTGTTAATTGAATGGAGGAAGAAGAAGAGGGGAAGGGCAGTGTTGGACCTGAGTTGCTCCTTTGGATACGCAAGGACTGGGCTGGGGGAGGGAAAGGGGGGAGAGGCAGAGAGGAACCTGCTGCCGCTTGCCGGCTCTTTGTCTGCTCAGGGAACTTGAACAAAAGGAGAAACTCGGATGAACTCTCCATCTCTCTCCTCTTCTGGGTTATCTAATCTTCGGGAACTTTATCCAGAGAGAATTGCCTAACTTCCTCCAAGCTTTCTCATTACTTACAAAACAAACGGCCCCACCGTGGCCTCATAAGGAATTCCCTCGATTTCGTTTTCAGAGTTTAAAGAAGGGAGAAGGTGAGTTTTTGTCCTAGGGTTTATTTGCTCTTTTCTCCCCTCCCCCTGTTACAGGCTTCAGAGTGAATTGAAAGTGTGAAGTGCGGGTGCTCTAGAGGGAAATCACAGGCTAGAGGAATCTTTTTTCTTTCTTTGTACTTATGTAACAGCACATGGAAGTATTGTTTTATGACGGCAACGCAGCTATTCCGTATCTACTTACGTACAATAGATTGGTGGACGCTAGTCGGTCCTGGCCCCGTGCAGGCTTTCTTTAGGATATAGAGAACTTTAAGAGTCTGGGTGTACTTTTTCCTGGGAGGAGGAAGGATCTGAACAGGAAAACTTCCCAGGATTAGGGGAATAATCGGAACAAAAAATGTTCAGAAATGCTGGCAGCAAAATCTGGCGGGGTGGGGGGTGACGAGGGGTGTTGTAGTGGTAGGGGGAGAGCCCAGTAACGGGAGGGTGGGGGATGTGTAGTAAATTTGTGGAACTGTGGGTAAGATGCTGGGAAGTGCCCGGTATTTGGACACTGCAAATACGGTGAGGATAGGGGACAGGTAGAGTAAGGTGTGCAGGAGGGCATAGGTGCAACCACATACAACCAGTCTGGGGAACGGAGTAGAGACTAGGAAGAAGAATTTTGTTCAATTTACGATGGTGAATTTAGGATGGTCAGACCAGGCTGGTCCCAAGTGAAACTCCCTTCACCTCCACAGTATTTTTTTAACCAATGGCCTTAAAACAAAACAGAAAACCAAACCTTAATTGGTTATTTATTGTAGTGTTTTAGCATTTCTGCTTTCTATTAAATACTCCAACTTTGGAAAACTTATACTGTCTTCCTTTTTTCAGAGTAGCAGCCGTGTTAGTCTGTGTTCGCAAAAAGAAAAGGAGTACTTGTGGCACCTTAGAGACTAACACATTTATTTGAGCATAAGCTTTCGTGAACTATGGCTCTCTTCATCGGATACTGTCTTCCTTGTATTTCTTCTTTTCACTTCCTTCCCTTTTTTTGATGTGTACATCTTAGCTATTGTTTTTTCCATTTCCCCTCACTTTTTCTACATTGTGTAATAACTGCTCGTTCTCTTCCCTTCATCCCACTCTGCCACCTTCCCCCTTTTTTCCCCCCTGTGGTGTTCTCTTCCTCCTCTGCGCATCTCTCTCTCCACCCCCACTACCTCTCTGTTCTTCTCCTTTTTATTTCCCATTGCCACAAATGTCCCTGTGCTTTTTCAGTCTCCAACTATGGTCACACATTCTCCTCTCTCCTCTCACATGCTAGGGTCTCTCCCCTCTCCCAAACCATGCACACGGGCACACACACCCGCTCAAAGGTGCAGGCTCCTTCCCTACTCTTCCCCTCACCCTCCAAATAACTTTCTCTTTCACTCTCTCAGGTATGTAGGCTCCCCCTTTACATACACAGGACTCATTACACAAAATCCCCCCCCCCCCCCCCACACACACTTCCCCCCACCAAGCCTCCTCTCCCCTACACTGGTGCAGTCTCCCATCCTCCTCCCTACAGGCATGCCTCATCCTCTCCACAAAGGGTTTCTCTATTTCTCATCCTCCCTCTGCTATGTAGAAGTTTGTTCTCCTCTCTCCTTCCTTCCCACCCCAACCCTGGCAGCACAAAAACAGGTTCCCTTAACCCCCACCCCCATCAACACACACAACCCTTGTCTGCACCATCATTTCCCTCTCCCCTAAAATTTCCCATTGCTGCTACCACTGAAGGAGCCACACCAGAGGCAGGAGCAGTGGGAACACTAGTGTAGACAAGCTGCTGCTTTAAATTGCTTTGTCATCTGTTCTGTGTAGGGCCAGGTCTCAGCAGCAACATTTGAAATATTGCTAGCACCTTGTCTATACTAGCACTCCCACTGGTGGAGATGCAATACTAGGAAATCTTAGCTGGGGGGAAGGCTACTGTGGACAAGGCTTTCGGTTCTGCTCTGCCCCACCCCAGTGTCTGAGCATGTGCACTCCCTTACTTGTTACCGTCTCCCGGATACTTTCTTACTTCCCATATCTTTCTAACTTCAGGCTTTTGAAATATTTCTGAGGCCTTTTGAAGATCCTCTAGTCACTTTTCCCCTTAATGCTTTAGAGTTTTCTAAGATGTAAGAGTATTCATTGTGTAAAGAAATACCCATGCCTGTTTCACAGGGTATTGAAAGTACTAAATAATAATATCCAACTGGATTCTTTTGTAGTATTCCAACATGATGAAGTTTTCCAAGTTTAAGCAATCACCAAATTTAAATTTAGAATATGAACAAATCATCTATTAAATAAAACAGCTGAAGTTATTCAAATGCTAGATTGTGACTTTGATATTTATACTTGAGCCAGGAATGGTTCTATATATCAGAATTACTATATAGTATTATTGCTCATGTGTTTAGAACTAACACTCACTCATTAATTTTATGTGAATAGGTAAAGTGTGATTGTCAGAGAACCATGATGGCTGCCAAAACATCTTACAGGAATAGGTGCCATATTGCATTTGCTCTTCAAATGGTGGAATACGGCTGTGGATACTTTAGTGGGGATTAACAGAGTACAAACACTGAATGACTAAAGACATCAAACATCATCATTTGGATTTATACATCTATTAATAAACTGATAAAACTGGTGGTAGTGGCTCTTGAAGAAATCAGAAAATATGGAAGGTACTGTTGAAAATGGTCTGGAGGAGATCGCTTTGTGACAATGATATTCTACAATTAAAATAAGGTAGGTATGTTCTCTAATCATTGCAAAACATATTTTTATCCATTGAAAGATTAAATAATATGTTTTCATTGTAGACCAACTTGTATTTGTTCTTTCCATTTTCTTTTATAGCTATCAATAGCATTATGTGGTGTAACTGAGAGGAATGTCTCTCTAATTTTGCATGTAACATACATTTCTTAAATTTAGACAGAATACAGTAAGTTAATACACTATTTATGGCCTGATTTTTTTCAGAGGTATTGAATACCCACAAATCCCTTTGAAATCACTGGGAATTAGAAGTGCTGGGAATCTCTAAAATCAAGCCACTAACTTTTAAGAAAAGAAAGATTAAAAACAGTTTAAACATATCATGACTGTAGGAAATGTAACAGAATTGCCATTTAAAGGGGCAATCTTGCATTGAATTCAGTCTAAAATAAGTGTGTTCTCTTTAAAATACATAAATAAAAATTACCACCCTCAAAGCAAACATTTTTACAGAAGTTAGGATCAGTAAAATTTTTCATTAACAAAAGTAAAATGAAAAGTTTTTTTTTTGTTTTTTTTAGTTTGGATTTAAACATTCTTGTTCTACCGTATTTATTTGCAATTCAGATCTTACAGCATTGTGGGAGTTGATGAATCTGGACAGTTGAACCTGACCTCATTCTCTTTTCGTCGCTCAAACTGAGAGACAAGCAAAAACTAAGGTTTATGGAGAAAAAGTAAACTATTAAACATGGAATAACGTCATGAATCTAAGATGTTAATAATATAGTTTGGGAACTCTATGGTGTCTCTAAATTAATTATGAAGTTTGGAAAGAGAATCATGAGTTTTCAGTGCAAAAAAGACTTGATATCAGTTTGATACTTGTTTTGTATGGAATGTCTTTACAACATAGTATGAACAATATTAAAATGGTTGTTTTAGATGTATCCTTTCCCTCCTCTGGCCTATACAAGATGTAGGGTAGACAAGTGTACATCATCTCAAGAAAAGTCCTGAGCTGGTTGGCCTAGTTTAGAGCAAAATTAGAAATCTGAACAAATAATCACTTTTTATCCTTTCCAGCTGTAAAGAGAGACTGATTGTCTTTGTGCTTGTTTTGTGTATAGTTACCTGCACCTGATGGGTTTTTTTTGTAAAGTAATGAGGATGTACTTTTTTATTTCTGTTGCTTACTGAGGCTATGATCTTGCATAGTACTGAATGCCCTTAGTACTGAATGCCTAGATTTGTACCCTTAAAATTTGTTTTGTGGACATTTCTTCTGGAACTTGGGACACTTTAAATCAGCAGTATGGAAGTCTTTGTTTTCAAGATTCACCACAAAGAAAGTACTGGGCTGTTCGTAAAAAGATCTGTGCTGCATGAAATTTTGCCATTTAGCATCAACTCACAGCAAAAGCTCAGTCGTTAAGTTATAAAATTTTCAAAAAAACTTGTTTTCAGTGAAGATAAGTTCTCTTCCTCATCAGTTGCTTACCTCTTACCAATTTACAGCTCTTTGCCTTTTACTATTTTTTCTAATAAATGGAAAATGTGATTTATTTTTTACATCTATTTGAAATCTGTTAATTTGATCAAAATTTGATAACTGGAGCAAAAATTTATATAAATCTTTAAGAAGAGATGACTACTGTGCTTTACAATTATTTGAGTCTTTGGTGTTATTGAAGTTTCTTGCTGTCATGGTTTTCAGGACATACAAAACAAATTACTGTATGTTTTTCTTGTAATACTTTGATTTGCATTTGCATTACATTTCTATCATTAATATCTCAGGGACTGAAATAAGATTTAAGGATAAAAAATACAATTTGTTATTTCATATTACTTTGGACCACTTTCAGGAAAAATGAAAAGCAGGATTCAAAGAGAGAGAAGGAAAAATACAATGGTTAGAGAATGCTTTCGAGTTACTTTATTAAGTGAAATAAGGTCTCACATTACAACTGACCAAAGTCAGGGAGAAAACCTTATGCTGTAAAGTTGTCTTCAGATCCACCTCAGTTCTCATTATTCAACCTGTTCTCATTATTCAGTGACATCATAAGAAGAACTTTTGACCGCACAAGCTTTGTTTGTAAGAAATGCTCTTTTTCCACATTCTTTTTATTTCTTATTGACGTGAAAATGACCATGGAAATGACAAAAAGCAACAGTTAGAAGTGGAAGTTAGAGAAGAGAATATAAAAGGGATGCAAAGTGCTTTCACAGTCTGTCATGGATGGTTAAATTGTAATAGTGATCACTGGGAAGAAAGGAAGGAAGAAACGGGGATTGTTGTAACTTCTGTCTCATAGGTACTTAAAGGTGTGGTGCAGTTGGATGTTAAGGTGAATAGCGGTTATGCAGAGGAGGGGAGAGATTGCCCTCTCCTATAGGAAAAACCTGCAGGTTGGGGTTGGGGCATTTACCTTTGGTGCTAAAGAAAAGCCATCAATCCATTGTTTTTATGTCTTATTTTGCTCAGTGCTGATTCATATTGACATCCGTTATAGTTCATAATTATAGCTAAAAATACAGTATTTTCTTCTTCCATTCTGTATCACTTCACTTGTTTGTCAATATATCTAGCATTCTTAAACTGAATTATTAGAATTTTATAGGATCAGTATAAATATCGGGCCTTAATCTTTGTGAAAAAATTATATTGACTTCATGAAAAGAGGATGGTTTGTGGTCCAGTAAATGCTGAACAACGTTAGAACGGAAGAATTACTGTATGTGAATTATGTAACCATGTTTTTGTTTGTTTTGTTTTTTGTTTTTTTTAAAGTAATACCTGTATATTAGAGCTCTGACTCAGAAATATTGAGGGGCAGCAGATTGCAGAAGCAAAGCTTAGGCACCAGCATGCAAGGCACTTGCTTTAAAATGCTAAGTTTATAGGTCAGGATGGACGTGAATAGTTATTGGAATACATTTGTTTTCATCTTGCTCTATTTTTCATCTCAGTTGTATTTATTTTTATATAACTGGATGGTGTTTCCAACCCACTAGCAGACTCTTCTGATCTTTTGTACTTAAACGGACATTATTTGAAATTTGCTGCAGACCTTCTGTGAAGCCTGAGCTGTATGCTATTGTGCTTGGTATCTTTCCCTTTCGTTGATTAAAATACATAGACATGTTTAGGTTTCTAGGTGGGATTGAGAACTCTGCCTTTTAACAGAGAATCAGACATGGCCATAGAGGGAGAAACTTTCGCCTATATGGTTACAATGCTACTGCAAGTGCAGATTCTATGTGCATAACTGTACACGTTGTAGAGATCGCTAGGAAAATACTGTAATTACTTACTGTAGAGAAATAAAACACTTCAATCATTTGCCTTAAATCAGAATGGTCCTGTTGAAAGTCACATATGCAACTTTTCAAAATGGGTGAAATTATATATAATTACAGTAAACATTTATATGTTATGTGTATTGTATTTCATATGTTTCAAAATGTCATAGTCTCTTATTCTATTCATTTTATTGTCTGTTTTACAACATTACGTAATGTTTGTAAAGATCTTGGTAGATGGAAAGCACTAGGCAAGTGCTGAATATTATTGTTTTGGATACAAACATGAGTATTTTCCAGTGTGTGGAAATAATGAATCAGCGCTTTAGTATACCTAACAACTGGACACAGGAGTGTGAATTTTGCTAAATGTCTTTACACCTAAATGCAGTGTTGGACACTAAGCCAAGTGCTACAGTCATGAAAGATATTTATTTAGATAGAAGCACACTTTTGAATATCTAATTCCGGTTGTGTTAAATGTCTCCAAATAAAAGATGTTGTTAATACTGGTAATATATTTAACATGCAAAAAAGTATTTCAAACTATCAATCAAGCAAAAATAAAGAAAAAAATATTAACTCTTAATTTCTTTCTGTTCTGAAATGTTACTTTAGTCATCATGAGTATAGCACTTGTAGCAGTCATAGATAGGTAATGCTGGTTGTAAGATGGCACTTGAAGAGTTGATCTTCTGTGGCTGTTACTGGCTGTGTGTTCACACTTTTTTGCTGTATCTTTCTTTTTAAGTAGGAAACATTCATTTAGCATTTTAAGGATTAAATCAAGAAGCACTGAGGAATGCCTAGTGCCAATACAAAAATATCTAATTTTTTAAAAATAGATTTTTGGGTAAAATTTTCAGAAGTGACAGTGACTTAGAGAGATAAGGTGGGTGAAGTAATATCTCTTGTTGGACCAACTTCCGTTGGTGAGAGACACAAGCTTTTGAGTTTATACAGAGCTGAAGAAAGATTATCTTTGTAATTATCTCTGTGTAAACTCGAAAGATTATCTTTCCTCACTAACAGAAGTTGGTCCAATAGAAGATATTACGTCTGTTGTGTCTCTAATATCCTGGGACTGACATGGTTACAACAACACTTTATACTAGTTACTTAGTCTCCTGAGTCCCATTTTCAAAAGTGACTTGGTCCCTTAGGTGCTTTGAATAAAATTTTACCCACAGAAACTTGTCCATTAGGAACTTTGAGTAAAATTTTACCCAGAGACTTAAACAAATACCCCAAGTTGTAGGAAAAATATTTAAACTTATGGCTTAACTGGTATGCCAAGGGTGGAAAAATAGTACCAATGTATCTATGCACAGACAGGAAAACTGAAGCTCTAAGATTTATTGGATCTCTTGTGACCTTTCTTGACCTTTGATTGCAAAAGGATGGACAAGCAAACCCAAGATGTTCTCTTTAACTTTATCTCTGAGTATTTTATGAGAGATCTAAACAGGAAGCTATTCAATATTACTGTTAGTGCATTAATAATTTATGAAAATATGCTGGCTGACAAGCATTGACATGTTCAGCGCTGCAAAGATAAGCCATCCTGAGTAGATTTATAGTATGTGAATTGCTTATTTTTGGTAGAGCTCTATTTGCATAATTTTAAGTGAACTTGTTTGAGTTTTCAAACCCATTAGTTGGTGGGACACTAGTTTGCCATCCTACAAAAGCTGAGCACTTCTGTTATCTTGTGGGACTTCTTTTGGGGGAAAAGATATGGCTGATATGAAAGTAGGCATATTTATACCTCTGTGATCATTCAGGTGGATGTTTAAATGCAAATACTAAGAGGTGGGGTCACATAACTTCCTAAAGATATTAATTCTAGTTCAGGCCACAGGTACTCTTGATGTCGCTGGAAACAACACTTTTTATGGAAGAACCTGCTGTCTCAAGGACATTATGCTCCATTCAATGACTCAAGGATACATCCTGCTGTACATTCAGGTCTCTCAATTCAACTGTCTGAGATGAAAATCCCCTATGGAGGTCCTCCCTCCATCCATCTTTCCAGTATTCCTTTCTGCCACTTGATTCAAAAATGAATTAGGGTTTCTCTTTGACAAGGCATATAACAAAATTCAGAGCCTCCTTCAACATCTCAGACGTACGAAGTGAATTGGCTGGTCCTGGATTTTCCCTTTCTTCTGGGTTATTTCCACTTTAGGAAGTGTCCAGATACTGGGTAAGTTTTTCCTTCTTGCTGTTCTATCTATAGGTAGAAAAAAAAATTAAATTCAGAGATTCAAAGGCATCTGATATTTCCTCCCCACCAAGTGTTGAGTAATATGGTATGGGCTTTATAACTTTGTTGAAGACCAAGGACACATGCAGTTTATATACAGGAGGGCTTACTACTATCCTGCTAGGTGGAAATCTGTAGATGGACTTCCCAGTGGCAAATCTCTAGGATGCGCTTACTCCTTCTGTTGTGGTTCCAAGGTAGGCTGGTCTTGAGACAGGGAACCAAGATTGTAATTATTGGTCCTTGGTAGAGTTCACCATCAGAGTTGTTGGAAAGACTATCAAACATGATAGTGCACTAAACCAAAGACCTGCTATTTCTCTCCATAGCCTTACAAGGAGCAGGCACCAAAAGCCAAAATCAAGCAAACTAAAAGCTAGAGCAAGTTGCTCAGTGTGTGGCCACCTAGGTTCTGTCACAAGGAGCATAGTAGTTTCCATTTTACCCATGTGCAGCCTGGGCAGAAAGCTCTTCCTAACAGATTAGATAAGTCAATAGTACACAACAGGCAAATGGGATCTTATCCTGAATATTCTTTAATGGATCTCTATTGAATGGTTTCCTCTCTTTTGGAGAGGAAATTTCATATATTCTATTCTTCTGGACAGCCACAAATATGGCCTAGGTTCTGCTTGTAGCTGCTGGAGTCCACTCCAGAAAACCTTCCTTCTTCTATTGATATTAAAAATAGCCACAGAAAAAAATACCACCGAACTTCAGTCATATTGTGAGCCATTTACTGACCACAGCTAATTGGTTCTTCCCAGCTGGGTGTGGATGACCAACATTAAAAAAAATAAAAAAATTAAAAAAAATATATCTATATATCCAAATAATGAAATAGACTCTGGTTCATTTAAATGACGCCTTCTATGTAGTTTAAACAAGAGCACTTTAAACAAGTTTCTTTAGTTAAATGTGAAATTTTGAGAGATTCAGAGTGAATACTATGATATTGGAATAGGGGAGAGAATTAACTCCGTTGTTTGCAATAAATTATGTGTCTCAAAATTGTGCCATCAGAGTGCTTCAAATGTGAAAAGTTAATTAAGTCCTTAAATGGCCATGATATGGGGTATAGCTATCTTGGGGATCAGTGGGATTGATCCCCATATAGTGAATGAGAAAACCGCTGTCATACAATGCTCTGAAAAAGGGAAAGTTCCCTTTTTTTTTTTAGCACTACATGTTCTGAATGAAATTGTTTTCTGAAATAACTCTGCTATCCTCAGTGGGGTTACACGCGGAATAAAATTAGCCTCCTCTGTTTAATTTTTCAATACTATGCAGTGTAAGAAGGCCTTTAGATAAATGCTAACATTTGTCCTTCAGAAAATTCAATAATTTAATACTTTGGATATGTGCCACTGTTGGGCTTATAATCAATTTTTCCACTGTAAGCAAGTAGTAGATTTAACACCATGAAATTTGCTAAATTTATACATGCTGTAGGCAAGAATTTGTGTGGCCATTCACTGAGCAATTTTCAGAATTTGCTCTTCTACTTTTGATCAGAGTCCATGGGTCAGTACATAAATATTGCCAATAACAAAATTGATGATGGGTTCAGAATAATCAAGTTAACGGATGTTGAGACATCAAAGCTTATTGTGTGTTTGGCTTCAATCTAAAGAGGCTGCAATAGTGTAGTAAAAGAGAGACACTTTTTGTGTGTGAAGTTCATAAGTTTGAAAATGGGACCTGATAAATAATTCATATCCTCGTTAATGAAAAGTAAATTTGCAAAGAAAAAAATTAGACCTGTTTTTCTGGTGATTAACATTTTCCCTGACAACACAATTTGGCACTGTAATATAGACAGTAGCTCCCCTCATTAGAAGTTCTGCACTCAGAACTGGGAATAGTGGTCAGAAATGAGGTGCTTTGAGAGATCCATGTGTAGGAAATTTTGAGTGTTCCTGCTTTTGCTATCCTTGGCTGTACTTGATGTTCTCAATATCTCACTTTGATCACTGAAATTCATTAAGATCACAAAACAACTAATGAAATACATTCATTTCTAAATTAAATGTATGCTTCTTATCATGTAGGTGTGCTGCAGCTTCATGAATCACATGTGTGATTTTATGGTCAGTCTTAATTCTAATCCATGCATTCTATAGGTTATAAATGTAAACCTTCTCTTCTGTTTCAGAGTAACAGCCGTGTTAGTCTGTATTCGCAAAAAGAAATGGAGTACTTGTGGCACCTTAGAGACTAACCAATTTATTTGAGCATGAGCTTTCGTGAAAGCTCATGCTCAAATAAATTGGTTAGTCTCTAAGGTGCCACAAGTACTCCATTTCTTCTCTTCTGTGCATGTTTAAAGATTATGTCCATAACTACTTGGTTCATCTGGATGAACTGACATTTCTTTCATATATTCTTTTCAGCAATATCAAAACCTGATATTTGAATACTGTCATTCACCTTTATATGTACCTAATGTATGAGAATTATTTTTGGTCTATTTTAGGTGACGATCTGATTATACAGCAAAAAACTTTGTTTAAATCAAAAGGAAGCTTTTAAACCATAGAATCTCTTGGTTTTGGTCATCTGAATAAAATTTAGGAAGGTCTGAAATATATAAATTTTCTATATGCATTTCATTATTATGTAAACCATGTGACCATCAGCTACGGTACATATGTTGTATGTTATGGATTGATCACATGGCTTTTTAAAAGTATAAAATGCTTGATTGAAAACAAAATCAGTAAAAATTTAAACTAGCTATCTTTATAACAAGCTGCATTGCCAACTCAAATTATAATCCTATGCAATTTTTCATGCACATGCCACTTGAGAGAATTTTAAAAGTTTGAATTTATAATGTAATTTAAAGTTGATCAGTTAAACTGACTTTAAAATTATCTGCACATGTTTTAGACACTCTTTTCCCTGCTTAAAAAAAAAAAAAATTTGTGGTTTAGGGCAACTTAACATAGCTGCCAGAAATGGAATGAGTTTTCATCTGTTCTGGGGTAGTCAGATTTCTTGAGAAACACCAGGGTTGGAGAACTAATACTATATGCCATTGCAAAGCTGGAATTTTCAGTTTTACACTGGTGTGTGGTACAACAATTACTTCTAGCTCTAGCAGGCTGCAAGACACCAGATATCCATGTCATTCTGATTACCATCTTTCTTGAAATTCCAATGTTTTATCAGCAGTATCTCAAGAAGAGCTATAGCAGAAATTGAAGCACTATACGTTCTTTTGAAAACATGAGATGTAAGTGTTTGGATGCTGAAAACACTAGATTGTCTCGCAGTTTTGAATATACTGGCTGCTGGTATAGCACTGCAGTTGTATGTCATTTTCACCCACAACATTTAAAGTCCAAAATTATTTCAGAGCTAATAATGCTTAAACAGACTAACAGACATATTTTCAGACCCCCAAACGTTCCAAAACATTGGAAATGGATAAGTAAACAGAAAGGAGAAAAGGTTGACATATTTTGGGGTATCTCCTGGTTTTCTCCAATTTCCCTTTAAGTCTTTGCACCACTTTCAAAGAGTAAATGTAATTGTGACCTTGCCTCACACTAAGTGGGTCTATGAGGATCCCCACAGTTCCCTTCTGAACATCAGCCATACGGTGTAGCTGGAAACAGTTGGTGATCCTACCTTCCAGAGGACTAAGGTCACTTTGGTTTTTATGGTGGTCAGGGACCAGGCTTTGGGCACACTTTCCCTGCATGGCAGCAGATCAAGTACTCCCAACAATGTGTTCATATAGGAAACTTAATATATAAAAACAAACAAAAACAAAACACCTCTTTCCTGCTCCCAACAATAACAATTTGTGTGTAGTTCTTGTTCACGTTGCTTTTTGGATCCAGTCACAATATAAATGTCTAAGCATTCAGGATTAACTAGAAATTCTCTATTATTTTCCATTCAAATGCCTCCTTTAAAACTCATGTTAACTCACCTAATTCATAAAAGCTTTTGCACACTCAGAAATTAAAACCAGTAACTGCAATGTTCCAGTCAATTTCTTTTGGTCAAAGAGTTCAAACGTAGGTGGCTATATTTCACTTTGCAGTGCCAAACACCTGTAATTGCCATTGACTTGACTAGTGGCATGGATCCTCAGCACCTTTGAAAAATAGGCTATTTAAGTGCTTAAAGTTAGGCACCAATGCAGGGTCATTTAAATTATTGATACTAATCATGATTTAAAGCAGCAAACTGGAACCTTGACTTAAATAATCTATTCCAATCATATTTTGCATTTGTACTTTTTGTTGTTTTCCTAAAGAAAGGTTGAGTCTCACTGTTTGGTAATCATTAAAACATGTTGATTTGCAACTAAATATAGAGTTTACACTAAATTTGTTACTCCTTGATAACCAGGAGGATACATTACTTCTATATGCATTTATTTAAGTGATTAAATAGATTAATTTACATATATTCAGAGTCTTTAATTTTTACATTTTTTATTATGTTAGAAGTGATGCATTTCTTGCATACTAGATTATGGTGAGTGTTTTACTTGTGACTTGTATTAAGCTCTATTTGAATGGAAATTTGAATTCAATTAAATACAGCAGAGACAGCATTTTTATTAGTAACATAAAACTGTTAGTTTTATTAGTAACATAAAAACATAAGTGTGCTGGATATAGAAGGAAAAAAATAAGTTTATTAAAACATGTTCTTACATTTAAAACTTGTCATGGATCCACAGGTTCTGTGCTACACCTCAGCTTTTAAACAGTCTTTTGGAGGAACTCTCTCAGTGTGCCAGACCCCCACAGGGTCTCACTCTTCCTTCAGGGTAGGCCATGCAGCTTCACAGCCTCTTAGACTGAGCCTCTGGGTTTCAGAGTCCAGCAAGTCCAAATGAGTTAGACTGTGGGTCAGGTTGGATTTGATATTAAATCAAATTGATTTAAATCACTAGTCAGGAAGGCTCGATTTAATCATGGATTTCTACATAAATGTGGATTCTTGTTGGTTGTAATAACCTTAATACATATTCTTCACAACTCAGAGATAGATGTAGGTTTCATTTTTAGAAGGTATACACTGTACATTTTTAAAGTGATTTATTTTGAAAACTTTTCAGATTAGTTTTACAACTATGTCAGAAAATGAATGATTGTTTGGTTATTTCATTTACCAAAAGTAATTGAAGCAGATATTTATGAAGTCATTGGGAGGTGAACTATCTGCAATTCAACAGGTTAATCATTAATATTTGGAGGATTTTCTTTCCATGCTGTATTAGGAGGAGAACATCACCAGACAGACATTTAAATTGTTTTAGTTATGTATTCTGGATTTTTTTCTTCAACAGCAAACATATAATATTTTAACAAAATAAGCATATGAATTTTTGAATTTAAACATTCAAGTTTTTTAAAAATTTTTTGTTAAAGTTTTTGTTAAAATTGTTTTTAGCTACAATAGTTAAATGAAATATTTTTCTTGAAAAATAAGAAAAATTAAATCGACTGTGTCGGCCAGGTCAACATGAGAAACTTAAAATATTTGGCTTCTGCAGCTAACTCAGTCGTCTTCACCTTCATTTTCCTGTTTGTTCATAATCTGGAAAAGAAAAACAAGCTTTCCCGCTTTTTCAGGTCCCAAATGATTTCTCAGTTTGGAATGAATTAGTCCACAGAAAGAAAATATTCTTTCTACAGCGGCAGAAGAAGCTACTGCTGTTAAAAGTGAGATTATCACTTCAACAGTCTCTGAATTCAAGTGCTTAAGTGACTTCCCCCAGTTCACTGGTGTGACTTTCTTTAAAACATCATCAGCAAACATATAGTGTGTGTGTGTGTGTGTGTGTGTGTATACATTATAATCAAAGGGACTGACAAAGGAGGTACTGTAGTCATAATGAACAGATTGGATTATGAACAGGAGGCTGCCAGCCACCTCTCCAACACCACTTACTACAGGCCACTATTTTCTGATCCCACTGAGGAGTACCAAAAGAAACTACACCATCTGCTCAAGAAACTCCCTGCTATAGCACAGGAACAAATCTACTTGGACACACCCCCAGAGCCCTGACCGGGGTATTCTATATTCTACCCAAGATCCATAAACCTGGAAACCCTGGATGCCCCATCATCTCGGGCATTGGCACTCTTACTGCAGGGTTGTCTGGTTATTTGGACTCTCTCCTCAGACCCTATGCTACCAGCACTCCTAGCTGTCTTCGAGACACCACTGACTTCCTGAGGAAACTACAATGCATTGGTGATCTTCCTGAAAACACCATCCTGGCCAGCATGGATGTAGAAACTCTTTACACCAATATGCCACATGAGGATGGGCTACAAGCTGTCAAGAACAATATCCTTGATGAGGCCACGGCACACCTGGTGGCTGAGCTTTGTGACTTTGTCCTCACCCACAATCATTTCAAATTTGGGGACAACTTATACCTTCAAGTCAGTGGCACTGCTATGGAAACTCATGTGGCCGCACAGTATGCCAACATTTTTATGGCTGACTTAGAACAACGCTTCCTCAGCTCTCGTCCCCTAACGCCCCTACTCTACTTGTGCTATATTGATGACATCTTCATCATATAGACCCACGGGAAGGAGGCACTTGAAGAATTCCACCTGGATTTCAACAATTTCCACCCTACCATCAACCTCAGCCTGGACCAGTCCACATAAGAAATCCACTTCCTGGACCTGACAGTGCAAATAAGTGATGGTCACATAAACGCCACCCTATACGGGAACCTACTGACCGCTATACCTACCTACATGCCTCCAGCTTCCATCCAGGACACATCACATGATCCACTGTCTACAGCCAAGCCCTAAGATACAACCGCATTTGCTCCAATCCCTCAGACAGAGACAAACACCTACAAGATCTTTATCAAGCATTCTTAAAACTACAGTGCTCACCTGGGGAAGTGAGGAAACAGATTGACAGAGTGAGATGGGTACCCAGAAGTCACCTGTGACAGGACAGGCCCAACAAGGAACATAACAGAACACCACTGGCCATCACCTTCAGCCCCCAACTAAAACCTCTCCAACACATCATCAGTGATCTACAACCTATCCTGGAAAACGATCTCTCAGTCTCACAGACTTTGGGAGGTAGGCCAGTCCTCTCTTACAGACAGCCCCCCAACTTGAAGCAAATACTCACTAGCTACTACAGACCACTCCACTGAAACACTAACCCAGGAACCAAACCCTGTAATAAACCTCGTGGCCTACTCTGTCCCCATATCTACTCTAGCAACACCATCAGAGTACCCAATCACATCAGCCACACCATCAGGGACTCATTCACCAGCACATCTACTAATGTGATATATGCCATCATGTGCCAGCAGTGCCCACTGCCATGTGCATTGACCAAACCGGACAGTCTCTAGGTAAAAGAATAAATGGACACAAATCGGACATCAGGAATGGTAACATACAAAAGCCAGTAGGAAAACACTTCAATCTCCCTGGACATTCTAGAACAGATTTAAAAGTAGCCACACTTCAACAAAAAATCTTCAGAAACAGACTTCAAAGAGAAACTGCAGAACTGAAATTCATTTGCAAATTTAACGCTATTAATTTGGGCTTGAATAGGGACTGGGAATGGCTGGCTCATTAGAGAAGCAACTTTTCCTCTCCTGGAATTGACACCTCCTCATCAATTATTGGGAGTGAACTACATCCACCCTGATTGTATTGGCCGTGTCAGCACTGGTTCTCCACTTGTGAGGTAACTCCCTTCTCTTCATGTGTCAATATAACAATACCTACATCTGTAATTTTCACTCCAGGCATCTAAAGAAATGGGTTTTTTACTCATGAAAGCTTATGCCCAAATAAATCTGTTAGTCTTGAAGGTGCCACCGCACTCATTGATATATTTCTTGAATGGTTCACCTTTAGCTCTGAAGTTTATTGTAGCTGGCATTATGGAGGGATGATTGCTGGATGTCCGTGTCATAGCCAACTCCTCTTCTTCAGCCGTTAAGATTTGACCCTGGTACCAAGTATTGAGAATATTTGCAAGAAAAGGAGCTGGAGATAGTGCTTGTCCCATTCGTTTTTTTAATGCTTGTAATATAACTCCGTCATTGCATATGTCTCTTTTTTAAGATCTCACTCCGTTCCTTCCAAATCTCAACAGCGTCAGCAATAAAACAGCTATTTCCCTGCATTTTGTTCAAGGCTACAGAAATAGGCTTCAGGGTACTCAGCATGTGTTCAACACTTCTCTTAAGCCCAATGTTGAGAACTTTGGCTGTGACAGTCCCATCTATTTTTTCACGATTTTGTTCACAAACTGTCATCAGATTAGGCCAGTTCTTGATACAGTGCTCAAACCAGTCCACTACTGAGTTCCATCGCACATCTTGTAGGAGAGTTAGCTTGATTCCTCCCACTTTTTTCAGGGCAACTGATGCAAAGTGGTTGTTACGGAAGTATTTTGCAATTTCAACAGCATTAGCCTTTATTTCTGGAACACTGAAGTCGTTGGCTAGGAGGTGCATCAAATGAGCACTGCAACCGTATGTTATTAGCTTGGGACTCTCTTTACTCTTTTCTAAATAATTTCTTCTCATCTTGGATACATTTGCAGCATTGTCTGTGACCAAGCTGTGTACTAGACATTTGAATTTTTTTTCACAGTTTGTTACTGCTTTTACTGCTTTTCTTGTAAGTATTCTGCTGTGTGTGCATTTCCTGATGTATCGATTGTTTCTGCAAGGAAGACATTCCCTTCTTCTGTTGTCACACAAGCACATACAACAGGATCGTTGTGGACATTGCTCCTCCCATTAATAATTTTACCCTCTAGACCTTTTGCACACTGCTTAATTTCTCTGTCATACACTTTATCCAGTAATTTGCCTGCGACATCTGCTCTGTTGGGTGGACTGTATCCTGGTCTTAATGACTGAACCATGTTAATGAAGTGTGGGTTCTCAATCATTGGGAAAGGAGAGTTTGTTGCATAAACAAACCGGGCAGTTTTTTCTTCGGTTACCTCTTTTTGTAATCTGCTCGTTCTTATCACAAACTTATCTGTGGTTGTTTCTGGATGATGAAGATTTTTTTTCTTTTTGCTACAGGTGATATACTGTGGCTATGTGACATACATGATGTGAGTGAAACACTGTCATAGGCAGATAACTCTGAAACTATAGAAAATGATGGTGATCTTGAAGGTGGATAGTTTTCAGAATCCTGTATGTTGAGGATGGATTTTCCTAAACAAAATAAGTCAGTGCAGTTATTTAATTATTATTACCATACTGCTGATTTAGTATTACTCGTTGCATTCACTGACACTCAGTACTACTTTAAAGGTGAAATTGTAAAAGGAAGATCTGCCTATTTCAGCTATTTATTTTTTATCACAACTGCATCTAAAATGATAGTACCATAGAGTAACAACTATATTTTTTGCTCAAACATGAGAATTCAAGAATCGTCCAGAAGGAAGACGGGCAGTCCTTAAGAAAGAAGCATGAAAGAAAATAGTTTACCAACCTGAAGATCCTGCATGTTCAGACATGTTCCTTTCAGCATCTTCAAAGCAGCTTCCTCCTGAGAAGGAACACATCTCATGATGTTTCATTCGGGCAACCAGGCCTTGCATTTCTTTGTTGCACTGTTTGCATTTTTGCACACATGCCTGTCTTACCCACAGGTAGAGGAACTTCATTAAAATATTCCCAACCTGGGTCTCTTTTATGGCCTGCTGCCATTATAGGTTTTCCCTTCTAGTGAGAAAATGGTATGGCAGATCTCAAATCAATGACAGCTACACCTCAACACTTCTGGATATGCTGCTCAAACAGGTTCACTTTTATTTCTACTGCCTGTCCCTCTCTTCTCACATTTATCTCCAGACTTCTTCTCCTTGTCCAGATCTATTCGACCCCCAAGACTCTTCTATTCATTGAACTTTTTGAAACTTTGCACTTTTACAGAGAGGTAAGGGATTGGCTCTGTGTACACAAATTTGCAGAGGGAGAACAGGGGTGAAGTCTCTTATTTCTCCCCTCTGTATATCATTTATTTATTTATTTAAAACATTTTTGCTGTTAACAAGCATGTTATCTCTGGAGACACAAATCCACAGTTTGAGAACTGCAAAACTAAGCATCTCTGATGGTATCTAGACTGAGCACTGAGTCCCATTGGGTAGATAGAAAGATTAACCTAAATAATCTATACAGAAGCCCCTGCAACCCCATAAGATTGGGTCCCTAATCCATGAACTATTGGAACTCATTTGCAAAACTTTTCTTAAACATTACATGAATATATTATCTCATACTATAGAATTAGAATTTATAATCCCTATTCCATGATGAGATATCTTTGAGCTATAATGTATCTTAATTAAAACTATCTATAGATATGTTTTTTCCTCAAAAAGAATTTTATCAAAAATATCCAATTTAAATAAAACAAATCTGATTAAAAAAATGGATTTGTATCCACCCTGCCCTGGATAGAGACTTGTACACTCCCCAGTAAGTATTTGCAGTAACACCCCAAACAGCGGAGTGGATTGATTAGTCAACTAGAACTCAGCATTGGAAGCCCTTAGGTTAGCACAGAAAAACAAAAGCTAAAGTACAGTCCATTCTGGTCAAGCCACAATTCACCAACTGTAGTGAACTCAATTTTTCAGGCTCTGCCTCCCTCTCTGACTTCCTTTCTGAGGCCTTTTCTACACTACAGGGGAAATTCGATCTAACTACGCAATTTGAGTTACATGAATAGCGTAACTCAAATCAACTTATCTTAGATCTACTACCATTGTTTCCACCCTATGTAATGTCAACAGGAGACACAGTCCCGTCAACTCCCCCTACTCTTCTCAATCCGGTGGGGTACAGGAGTTGACGGGGGAGCGATCTGCTGTCGATTTAGCGGGTTTTCACTAGACCCACTAAATCAAGCACCGATGCATCGATCGACACTCGTCAATCCTCCAGTAAGTGTAGACAAGCCCTGAATCAGTTCCCAGATGAGAGAGCCAGCTTCTTCCAGAGCTCACACGTGTTCTCTGCTGAACACCTTTGTCCTTTGTTCTCCAGGCCAGGCCCATGTTGAGTTCACAACCCCCTTGGCTGGCGTGTCCAGCTGTTGAGTGTTGATTTCTGAGTCATTGGAACTTGCATTGTCTCTATGGACCCTTTGTTGATCTGGGTCAGTTTCAGCCAGTTCCTTAATGACTCTATTTATTACAGACAGGGTGGTGACATGCCTATGTCTCTGAGTCTGCCCTGAGAGGAAGTAATCCTTTTCCCATGACTGGGTAGCAATTCAAAGAATAGGAGAAAACTGAGGCAGACATAGAATTCATAAAAATACTGCAGAAAATTCCCACTTTGTCTCAAAACTAACAAAGGAAAGTATTGTCAGTAGTTAGTGAATTGAACTGATTGTTTCTGGTCGCCATGTACTTCAAGATTTTAGAGCTATTAGATTTCATTTTTATTTATAGATTGGAAGAGGAAAACAAGCTTTCCTGCTTTACCAAATCCCATCTAGTTTCTTAACTTTGAATGAATTAACGATATAGTGATTCGAATAAACTGAAATGAACAAAATATTTTCTTTGCACTGCAGAACAGGCTACCTGCTGTCAAAAGCTGGTTTAGCACTTCAACAAACTGTTGGGGTGGGGATTGGGCTCCCTGCATGCCCCCATGTTGCACCCCATATTAAATAGTACACTGTGTGGTATTTTGAGTACTCAGAGGAGAGATTCTGCTGTGTGCGGTGTTAACTGTTATGGATTACAGACAGTATGGGTAGTGCATGTGTCTGAGACGAGTCAGATGATACTTACAAAGCAAAAACCGAAGCATTCATGGATTCATTTCAAAGCATTTTACAGAAAGCTAGGAATTAGTGTCTAGCTGCTCAGTTCTTCAATGCTGCAATGCAGTGCATTTGGAATAGTCCCTGCTTTGGATTCAGTAGCAAAGGACACTATAGTCAGGAGAAGGAATATGGGGGAAGAGGCCTCTTGCTGATGGAAGTGGCCAAGTTCCCCTCCAAGTGAGTAAGAAGCCACCGGTCAACATGTAGAGATGGCAGCTCAACATAAACTTTCTGTGCAAAGTTTGTGAGTGTAATGGATCACAGTTATGTAAAGGAGATCTGATGGAAGCTGATAAATATCTGATGTACATTTTTAAAGAGAAAAGATTATGGCATCTGGACATATGGGCATTGGATTGTCTGTGATCAGGGAATAACTGCAAGGATCATATGACTGAGTGCTCTGATGTGTTGCTTTCACATGGCAAAAATGGTTTATCAGATGTTACTGGTAAACTAATGGAGGTTGCTGGGTGCCTGGTGTGGGTACAACTGTGCGGGCAGGAGAGAGGCTGAGAAGGGTGCAGAGGACCAATGATGGCGATGAGAGCGGGAGGGGGGTAGAATGGCAGCCCCCTCTGGGTGTAAGGGTGGATAAGGAGAGTCCGGGGAGGGAGACAACAAGTTGGGGAGGTGGTGTTGCTGGTTGGGGGGAAGGTGAGAACCCCAGGAGGCAGTGAGACGGGGGAGAGGGGATTCAAGACAATAATAGGAAATGTATGGTAGTAATAAGAAATGTTTGCCGTTCTTAGGGGCTAGGAGAGAGGGTAAGTGAAGTCTCCTTCTGAGCAGCCAGAGAGAGGCTTGGATTTTTGTGTGAATGAAAGGCTCACTTTTCAACCTGAAATTATCTCTCACAAATAACCGCAAGAGGAGAAGAGTGTTTAAAAAAATCAAGAGACAGACTAAAAAACATGGTTTGATTATTTAAAATCTCACTATTTGTGGGGCCAATCTCATGATTTTTAATCTCTTGAGGCTGGCATTACTGAGCAGGGTGTTTGATGCTTGTACATGCCCACTCTGTACCCCTGTCCAGGCTAGATTGATTTAAATCAAAATTAATTAAAGCACCAATTTTAATCAACAGTTAAATCAGCAAATAGGAAATCTTGATTTAAATAGTCAATTTTAATCAAGTTTTGCTTTTTAGTTATTTTTCTCCTTGGTTGGTAACCAATAGAACTTGTTGATTTGCAACTAAATATAGCCTTTACACTAATTTAGTGCTTCTTTTTTTGCTAACCAGGAGGGTACAGTGTATTTATACACATTTAAGCAATTATATAGTTTAATTTATATTAGATCTTTATTTTTTACTTTTTTTATTATGTTAGAAATTGATGAATCATGCATTTCTTATTTACTAGATGAGGATTTATTTATTTATTTATTTATTTTTAACTTGTGATTTGCGTCAAGCTCTCTTTGGATGAAAATTCAATTAAAATACACAAAAACAGTATTTAATTTTTTGTATTAAATAATCCTACCTTAAAAGTGCTGGATACATAAGAAAAAAAAGTTGATCAAATATGTTTTGTATTTAAAGCTAATCGATTTATTAAACAAAGGAAGTACTATCTGTATTTTCTATATTGAATTGATTGGTTCTGGTCACCATGTCTGAAGAACTTTAGAAGTAATTCGTCTCATCCTCATACCTAGTTTTCATTCATAGATTGGAAAAGGGGAAAAAAACCTTTGTTTTTTCATCTCCCAACTGGTTTCTTAATTTGAATGAACTCGTAACTGAACTAAATTAGAAGAAAATATTCTCTGTGCACCTGCATAAGAGACCACTGATGTCAAAAACTGGTTCAGCACTTCAACAAACTCTAGTTCTAGGTGATTAACCAGTGATGTCAGTGGTTTGACTTTCTTCAAAACTTGGCATCAAACAAGTACTACTTAATATTTTTTTAAATTTAAATGATTTTAAGAGATTTTGTCTTAACATAGGCTTTTAATTTCAAATAAATTTACTTTAAAAAACCCTGTATTTAATTTAAATAACAATTTAAATAAAAAATATATTTTTAAAAAATATTTTTATGCACCCTGGTGTTCACATAGGCAAGAACACTCTTTTCTGAATAGTAGATATTGGAGTAACTCTGTGGTGAATGGGACAAAGTAGTTACTTTGTCAGGAAACATGCTTGGAAGTAGTTTGCTTTCACGAGCTACGCGGCAGCCCTAGCCTCGGCCCCCTTACTCCTGTCCATGTCTCCCCCACACCTCTCCGAGCCACAACCCCACTCGGGCCAGCCCCCATGGCGAGCGGGGTAAGGGGGGGTGCAACCCTGAAAAGCTTGGGGACCACTGCATTAGAGGACGTAACATTCTAGAAGAACAAATGTAGACATGAGTTTGTTGTGATACTGCTTTTTGTCTTAGCAGATCTAATGCTATACTTGAATATTAACAATATCCCATGAAAATGAGATGTAGCCGACAAGCAAAGTAACAGTCAATAGCTTGACATCTTAATTATCCACTGACCTCTTTGGTACCTGCCAGTATCTGAATGGTAACAAATAGTTCATTAAACATCTGAGATTTCTGGAGCAAATATAACTTATTTTCTCCTGTGACATTTAAAAATAGAATAATTCTGAAATGAATTGAGGATGTGTTGCAATAGTTTTGCTTGACAAAACAACATTTATTTACAAGATGTTCTGATTGTAGACTCTCTCGGAGCATAAACAACATAAGAACAGTTACAAAAATTACATTCAAAATGTAGTCTCACCAACCACATAAGTACTACCTACCTTTGTACACTTCTACACCACCTCAACTCACTCTCTTCTTGAAAGCTTTGAAGGCCAGAAGGGACTATTATGATCATCTAGTCCAGTGGTTCCCAAACTTGGTTCATGGCTTGTTCAGGGTAAGCCCCGGGTAGGCCGTGAGACACTTTGTTTTCCTGGAGTGTCTGCAGGTATGGCTGCTTGCAGCTCCCAGTGGCCATGGTTCGCTGTTCCCGGTCAATGGGAGCTGTGGGAAGCGGTGGCCTGGTGTGAAGTGGTGGTGAACCGTGGCCACTGGGAGCTGTGGGCGGCCGTACCTGCGAACACTAAGGTAAACAAAGCATCTCGCCGCTCCCCAGGGGCTTACCCTGAACAAGCCGCGAACCAAGTTTGGGAACCACTGATCTAGTTTGACCTTCTGTATATCACAGGCCACAGAACTTCAAAATAATTCCTTGAACATCTGTTTTAGAAAAACATCCAATATGATTTAAAAATGGTCAGTGATGGAGAATCTACCATTACCATGGGTAAATTGTTCCAGTGGTTCATTTCTGTTACTGTTAAAAATGTATGCCTTATTTGCAGTCTGAATTTGTCTAGCTTCAGCTTCCAGACATTGTATTGTGTTATACCTTTCTCTGTTAGATTAAGAGCCGATTATTAAGTATTTGTTCCCCCTGTAGGTACTTATAGACTGTAATCAAGTCACCACTTGATCTTCTCTTTGTTTAGCTAAATGGAGTGATCTCCTTGAGTCTATCACTATAAGGCATTTTTTCAAATCCTTTAATCATTCTTGTGTCTCTTCTCTGAACTGTCTCCAATTTATCAATATCCTTCTTGAATTGTGGGCACCAGAATTGGACATGGTATTCCAGCAGTGGTAAAATAACCTCTCCACTCCTACTTGAGATTCCCCTATTTATCCATGCCAGGATCACGTTAGCTCTTTTGGCCACACTGTTGCGCTGGGAGCTCATGTTCAATTGAAAAAAATATTTGGGGGTTGTGGTGGATGGTCAGAGTCACTCCTTCCCAAGATAGCATCCCCCATCCTGCAAGTATTCTTTGTTCTTAGATGCTTCTTTTACATTTAGCTATATTAGAACATACATTGTTTGCTTGCACCCTGTTTACCGAGCGATCTAAATCCCTTTGAATCAGTGACCTGTCGCCTCCATTATTTACTGCTCCCCCAATTTTTGTGTCATCTGCAAACTTTATCACTGATGATTTTAGATTTTCTTTCAGGTCATTGATAAAAATGTTAAATAGCATAGAACCAAAAATTGATACCTGCGGGACCACATTGGAAACAGACCCGCTTAATAACAATTCCCAGTTTCCAGTTACATTTTGAGACCTATCAGTTAGCCAGTTTTTAATCCATTAAATGTGTGTTATGTTAATTTTATATAGTTCTAGTTTTTTAATCAAAATGTCATGCGGTACAAATTCAAATGCCTTACAGAAGTCTGTTATGACAATACTATTACCTTTATCAATCAAACTTGTAAGCTGATCAAAAAATATCAAATGAATTTGATAGGCTATATTTTCCATTAACCCATGTTGATTTGCAATAATTACAGTACCCTTTAGTTCTTCATTAATTGAGTCCTATATTAGCCAGTCCATTATCTTGCCTGGGATCAATGTCTGTCTGACAATCCTATAATTATCCAAGTCATCCAATTTACCTATTTTAAAAGTTGGCATATTAGCTTTCTTCCAATCTTCTGGAACTTCCCCAGTGCTCTAAGAGTAACTGAAAATCAAATGCCCAGCGAGCTCCTTGGTCAGCTCTTGTAAAACTCTTGGATGCAACTTATTTGGATCTGCTGATTTAAAAATGTCTAACTTTAGTACACTTATATTCATTAATAACAATTTCCCCTTTCTCCATTTCTTATATAGTATTATTTTTATTTTGTAAAGATGCCTTTACTTCTGTAAACTAGGTTATTTTTTTAAAAACCAGTACAGCCTTCTTTCTCAGTTTTTTAGTTTTTTTGAGCATCTAGTAAGGTGTTCTTAAACGATTCCCAATTATCGTTCACATTTTTCTGATTAAATTTTTTCTCACAGTTGATTTGGCTCATAATTGTTTTCAGCTTTATGAAATTGGTCCTATTAAAGGACCAAGTACATATATTTCTGGTTGGGACTTTATTTTGCTTGCACATTAAAAAATGTGATGAAGTCATGATCACCTGTGCCTAAGCTACTGTTAATTTTTAATTCTGTGATCAATTCTTCTAGGTCTGGTAGGACAATGTCTAATATAGAATTCCATGGTGTTACTTGCAACATTTTTTGAATTAGGATATTGTCATCTATTAGGTTTAGAAATTCCAAGAATGTTTTAGTATTGGCAGCACGAGACCTCCAGCATATGTCATTCAAATGGACGAACCCTATGATTGTGCAACTTTTCTTCCTATATGTCAAAAGGCATGTAAAAAAGCAGTCATCTTGTTTCCTCGTGTGATTAGGTGGTCTGTAGCTGATACCAACTAAAACCCCATCTTGTGATTTATCTGTTAGGATATTGATTCATAAGCATTCAAGATCATTGTCTTCGGAGTTAGCAGTGGCTCAGAAACATGTAATGCCATTTTTGGCATAGAGTGCCACTCCCCTGGCCTTTCGCCCTCTTCATTCTTCCTAAATAGGTTATAACCATTTATTTTAACATTCCAGAATCATCCCACCAGCTTTCAGTAATACCAGCTAGATTTAATAAATGTGCTAGTAAATGAGCAATTCCAATTCCTTTTGCTTATTACCCGGGCTCCTAGTCTTGAAGGACAAGAGACTCTGGTTTTGAACAAGAGTGGGAAAGTCAGTTCAAGAATCAAGAGCTGAAAATACCCTGCTGAAAGCTCCCTTGCATTTAAATGAATGGTCTGTTAGTTCAAAATCCTAAACTGATTTCAAATATCCATATCACACAAGCAGAAAGGTGGTTTCCCAGGTCATCAATTCTTTGCAAAATACACCAGCTAAATAGATAGCCTCCACATTCTGCATCAGTTGAAGTTTGTGAATGGTCTTCAGGTGAAGTTACATATAGAGCATGTATTACAGTAACCTAACCTCAAGCTGACCAAGGCATGGGTAAGTGTAATGAGGTGAGCCTCCAAAAGAAGGAAAGACTGCAACCTTCTTGTCAAGAGCAGATGAGGAAAAAGCATGCTTTGTCATTGCTGCTACCCGGACTTCAAAGGCAGCTAGGGAATCCAATAAGCTCCAATCCTTCCTTCCAACTCCAGGATTTCAAAGCGGAGAAGTGAGAGCCTTGCAAAAGATTTACCTCAGGAAGGTAACCAGAGTCCTGACAAATACTGCTTGGAGAGATGCTAGAATCTTGCTTCCTTGACGTGCACGTACAAACATACAGGGCTCACCAGCCTATTCTGTACATGTATTTACATGATAATGGAAAGCTGGTAAGTCAGTGATTGCTTCTCTTGTTTTAGAATTAAGGCACTAGAAAGTTTAGGCCATAAAGTTAACTTATCTTGACATCTGCTCCATATTGTAGTTCTTGCATTACCACAAATGCATTTGTAGATCTTTACAATGTGTCTTGGGATTTAGTTAAATATTTACAGTAGTGAGGCAGCTATCATCATTTAAAAAAAACACAGCTGCAGTCTTCACTGTAACAGCCCAAGTATCTAACAGCTGTCGGGAAAGTTTATTTTAAGGCTTAACAATATTGACCATGATCTCCATTTAATGAGACACTTGATGGTCAGTGTCTCTCTTTCTCTAGTGCAGTGGCTCCATGAATTGAACTCCCATTGGTTCGAATGGGTTTTTCTGTTAATAGAAGGGCTGCAGAATAGCTCTCAATTAGGTATGTTTTATTTACGTGAGTTCTGTTTACCATTTAGCTTTTTATTCATTTGCGATTATAGTTAGTTACCAAAATAACTGAAAAACCACAGAACAAATGAGCAGTGTCTTTCTGAATTTGCTTTTCCCCTTGGATTGATGTTGTTCTTCCAGAGACTTTTTTAAATTTTACCTAAAAATTTAGATACAGGAACATATTTTTATTAAGATCAAAATGCTCTACATTGTTTTCATGTAATTCTGAAAGTGTATAAAGGAGGGGTTTTAGGATTCTGAAATTCCTAGCAGATGTTCAGTTATATTTTCAATATTTTTGCTTAAAGAAGAAAGGAATTATATGGTTATATGACTGTAAACCTTTCTCTTTCACTTTATATAATTAATTACTTTCATTTACGTAGCACAGAGGTTTAACATTCCTAATGGGGTAGATAATCAGAAAAAAGGGCAGACAAAAGTACATATTTGGTGCATGCAGAGTGTGATAATTCATTTATTGAGAGTTTTATTGAGCCTAAATTTTTGGTGCCTATTTATCTCTAGTAATTTAAAAACATTTTTTTGAGAAGCCAGTAAATCCAAAGACACTTCTGCAAACTCCAATGTACACAACTTATATTACTATATTTGTTAAAACGGGATATTTCTCACAGTACATTCAGCAAAAGTGTATGAAAATAAGGGCTTGTCTACACTGACACTTTACAGGGCTGCAACTTTCTCGCTCAGGGGTCTGAAAAAACACCTCCCTGAGCGCTGTAAAGCGCCAGTGTAGACAGTGCACCAGCCCTGGGAGCCGCGCTCCTCGTGGAGGTGGGTTTTTTAGAGCACTCTCCCAACTCTGTGCCGCGACTACATAAGTCACGTTAAAGTGCTGCCGTGGCAGCGCTTTGACGTTGCCAGTGGAGACGTGCCCTCAGTGTGTGAACACAGTAACCCTACAATTATCGTATTTTAATTGTCTTCTTTTCACTTCTTATTAAATAATAAAGCAGGCTTGGGGAAGTGAAGGATTACAGTGCTTCTGTTCTTAGAGAGAAGTGTGCAATAGACAGCTTGAGTGTGCATGTGTGAAAATATGGGATCTGGTAACTGCCTCTCTTTTACTGTTGATTTAGGAGAAAGCAATGCAAGAGGCTACTGCTGGTGATTTGAATAACAGTCTGTGTCAAATCCAGCAGATCACTGTATGAGCAGCCTTCATGTGGCCAACCATGAGGTGTTTTCCAGTAATATAGCATATACATGAGTTCTGGAAATAAAAACATGACTGGTTTAAACTTTAGCTACATAAGCAGTGTGTATTACGGATTGCATTCAAATAAATTTAGCTATGTTTACATGGTATTTTAAAAATATGTATTTTATTGTATAATACATTTTCTGTTTGATTTTCATCCTTTGAGAACCTAGTGTTGAATTTTGTCATATTGTAGTAGAAGCTCGCTAATTCTCACTTTCTTAATCTGCAGTCCCCCCAAAAAGATAGTGGTCTTTCCCCATTTCTCAGCAAAGAATATTAGCAGAAAACTAGTGAAGTTTCACATTATTAAGTTTTCATTTATTTTATATTAATATACTACAGTGCATTGACTAACAAGCACATATAACTAAACTTAAATTTTTCAACATAAATTAACAAAAAGTGTATTTTCTAATCCACTATCCATGACTTCTTAAAATCATGTTTGTTTGTTTGTTTAATAATTGGTAAAAAAAAATTCTGCAATGTGGTGTTCAATGTGATACCTGTTTTTTCATAATATGTATTGTTTGTTTACAGTGAACAGCAAAGTTAGGCTTGTTCATAATAAAATATATCGGGTACCAGAGCTCATCCAAACAGGTATTTCATTCATTTGTGATTTTGGGTTTTTTTCTATTCACCCGTCTGTTCCAGTAAATTGGAGGAAAAAAAAGGGGATAGGGTTAGGGGGCAAGAACCTGTCTGCTAGTGGAGCAAAGCATGTCTCCTGACAACTCTTGACATAGTTTGTTAGTGGTGTAGGAAGCTTGGAAAAACCTTTCTGTTTAGTGCTTGACATTTTAAAAGACTAGTTTAGCTATATTTGTTTTACTGTTTTTCTTTGACAATGTTGAAATGGAAGAATAGATCATAACTTCATGCCACTTCTCAGTCCTAATGCTCAGCTCCCCCAGCATAACTTGTATACTCCAAGAATAATATCTCCATGTTGCAGGCCTTTGTAAAGGCAATGGATGTGTTCAACATTTTCATTGGAGAGAGTGATGGACTGTATTGCAGCAAGCTACCCTTTCTTCTGTAGAAGTGATCCTGTAAAGGAGGGGGTTTCTGAGAATTTGACAGCTCTTGATAGCTGTATAGAAACCTCTACATATTGGACCATTGGAGTGGTGCTGAAAGTGAAAGGAAAATCGTGAGCAATATATGAAAGGTTCTTAGCACTGGTAGATAGGATCAACTCTTTGAAGAACAAGAGCCAATCCAACAATGTGAGACTGCTGGAGTGTGATTCTGCAAAAATAGTAGTCTTCGTAGAAAACTTATGACTTGTTAAGTGAATGTTAAAATGTTGAAAATCATAGATGTTCTATTGCCTTTTAGAATCCAAGGATTTTGTTACCATGTGTTGAAACGTGCTTACTAAGAGAGACAGTTGGGAGTATAACATTTTCTAGTCTGAGTCCTATGAGGACGTCAACTGAACATTTTATAAGAAATTCTTTATTATAGATTGTGGCTTCAATTCTCTACCCAGTTAAGCTGAAAGTCCAAGGTAGGAAATTGATTTTGAGAAATGTGATCCAGCTGATGTACTTTTGAAAAAGCTCAAACCAGAAGTCTCTCTGTGGCTCTGATAATGATGGCATGGTTACCTAACTGGTATTCTATTCAAGTTTTATGTTACATGTATCACTGTGGTATCTTAGTAAGTATTATTATTTGCAACACTACCCATAGGTTTTTGGACTCATATTGCACAGAGGTAAGCGCCGCCCGGCTGGAACCCTCACCCCAACCCCAACCACCTGCCCCAGTCCTGAGCCCCCTCCTGCACCCAAACTCCCTCCCACACCCTGCCCCGTACCCCCTCCTACACCCCAACCCCCTGCCCCAGGCTCAGCCCAGAGCCCCCTCCCACACTCTGAACTCCTTGGCCCCTACCCCCCGTCCCAGCCTGGTGAAAGTGAGTGAGGATGGGGGAGAGTGAGCGACAGAGGGATGGGGGCTGGAGTGAGGGAGGTAGGGCCTCAGAAAAGAGATGGGGCAGGGGCATGGGCATGGCCTTGGGGAATGGGCGGGGCAGGGCAAGGGTGTTTGGGTTTGTGCGATTAGACAGTTGGCAACCCTAATTCAGGATAATTCACACTGAAGCACATAGACTCATAGGCTTTAAGGTCAGAAGGGACTATCATGATCATCTAGCTTAATGCTTAAGCACTGCCCTGAATAGGGATGCTTTGTTGAATTGGGGCCTCAAATATAGTGCTGGGCACTAGAATCATGGCTAACACATTAATATGTGCATTGTCCAAGCAATTAAACAATTATATTGCTGATGATCCGGTGATCACGGAGATTATACAAACAGCCTAATGTAGATTCTGATACCCTCTGTACTCTCTCGAATGGAGTAGACAAGTAGCATATAGAGAAAAGTGCACACAAATCAAAACGCTAGATGGTTTATAGTAATTTTAGACTTATTGGCCTTCACAATATGTTGTTGGTTCTGCTGTGATTTGGTGTGAAATTTTTAGATCTTAATTTTACTAAAAATATTCACATTTAACAAATTGAATATGTGTCAAATCAGAGGACTACTCCTGAAGGTCTTCTTTGGAACATTACCTATGGCAGTGAGAGCCAAAATGCTACACACAAATGTAATAAAAGTGCATGAAGTTCTATAAAGGAATCCACTGTTGCTCTCATCTCCAGTATGAAGGTGCAGCCTGGGATGACTACAGGTTCCATCTTAATTAGAGCAGCATATCTGCTGAGGCCTATAATTTCTTTATGGGGGCTCTTTCTCTGTATTAAAAATGACAGGGAGTACATTTATACTTATTAGATATGGTCTTTGGGCTCCAGGCAAAGTGTCAATGTAGCCCTTGGTTGGTTGGATGATCCTGTTTACAATGAAATTTTCTGGCACTATATTACATTGTGGTTGGCTCCAGCAGAAGAATGTGTTTTTGTGTGGTCTTCAAATAGAATTTAGTATCTATTGTAATCAATGTCTAAACATATATGGCTTACTAAAAAATAAGTGCTTAATTTGTTAAAATGAAGAAAGCACTGTAAATATATAGGATATAAAAAAATCAAAATTAGGTTTTGTTTTGGTTTTGATTTTTTTGAGGAACAATAAAAATTGTTTGTAAAGTCTTGGCCAGAGTATCTAATTTTTACTGATGCTACAGTTAATCATGAAGCAGATTACTTATTTGTATCCACATTTAAGGATAAAGTAAAATGTTTGTTTCTCGGTTATCTTGATTTACATTACAAACTCTAATCACACTGTTCTAAAACCAGTGACATTTGATGCAGTCTATCTTACAGTGTTAAAAACTGTGTGACTGTAAAGGTATTTTAAAAACATATGTTTGCAAATAACTGTAATTACTGGGTGAGGTAGAATTCACATTATCATCACACCCTGAATGTGTGGACCTGCAAGTACCTACTGTTAATTACAGAGCTTGACACTTCTAGGTCTAAATAAGAATGATAGCTGGTTATGAATCATATCTTGCCATGCTGAAATGCCAAATCTATGTTTTATTACACTGAGTTTAAGTCCACTAGAGTAGTAGTTTTTATCAGCGTCAGTATATTTGCTGCCTTCAAACTGCTGATACAGCATTTGTTTAACACAAATGGACCTTTGCACCTTTTTCAAGTGCCTTAAATCTAGACAAATTTATGTCTTATCAAAAGGTTAATCTTGACAAATCATTGTAAATTATTTCTTGTGTCTGATCCAGGTGTGATGAAACAAATTCTCTGCTGTGCAGCCTGATGTGTATATATTAGAAAATAGCTGTACATTTTCAAAAGGAATAGCAAAATTTTGAGCACCAGGATTCTTGAATAAAATAGTTCTGTGAATGCACTTGCAGCATTCTTTTGTTGGGTCAAACCTTCTTGAGTAGCAAAGTTACAAGTGAAGCAATGAGCTTCACTTCTGCAGCCCAGTATTTTGTGTGGCCTTGATTCAGCAAAACATAGAAAAATGCTTACATCCCATTGAAGTTATAGTTAACTATGTGCTTCAGTGCTTTGGTGAATCGGGCCTTAGCTTTTTCATTAGGAAATTATTCTCTTACTCTCCCTGAGTGCTGCATTCTCTGCATTTTCAGGGTTGTCCCATTTTTATTAAAGACACCGTGATGGTGTGTAGCTTCCACCAGTCCAATAACTCCAGTTTAAGGAGCTTATGAGTGCTGCGAGCTATGCCAGCTCAATAACTCAGCTTTAGGAGTTTATAAGCTTAATTTAATTTCTCCCCCTCCCTTTTTAAAATACAAAAACAAAAGAAACCCTAGGAAATCTAAATGCAGAAAGCAGCTGATACAATATTAAATGCATAGTTACACAGTGTCAGGTAATGCACCTAGTTAAGGTTGTAACAGCATAATTATGTGGCTTCATTACCACAGGGTATTCTATTTTTATTTCAGTACATAGAATAAAATATGAATTGTTAAATGTATATAAAAGCATATATGACGTTCAGTGAAGCAATATTAACTTTTGAAATTCTTGACTTTGTTATTTTAACTGCACAGTCTTAATATGAAATGATTGGTTTTTGTGTGTGTGCATTTAATAAGGTGCTTGTGCGCACGCGCACACACACACACAAATAGAAAGCAATACCAGTCTTTAAACTGCTGCATAATCCATGAGAGATGAAGCAGATAACTCTGTACATCTGGCCTGGTCACTGGTTTAGAACTGGAACTTGCTTTTTCCATATTTGCATCATGAAAATATCCCTTCTTCGAGAAAACAAAAACAAACAAATAAAATAGTATTTGTGTAGTAGTTCTCTTTTATTTATGAGTTTTAAAAGTGTGAGAGACAAACGTAATATATCAGAGAAATGCAGAGGTTCACCATAAGAGAGCTTATTTTAAAGCAAAGAAAAATGTAAGAAATTTTAGATCTTTTTAAATGTCTTTTTTTAAAGCTTTATTTTAACTTTTTATAGTTTAAACCACCGCAGATTTCAGGGTGTTTTGTTTAGACTTTAAAAAGTCTAAATTTGTAGGTGATTAACTCATAGCCTTAGTTGAAACTGACAAGAATCCCCAAAACTCTTTCATGCTGAAAGAGGCTATCTGTTTTTCTCTCCAAGGAAACAGACATTAGATTAGCAAAAATTGGAGGTGTGAGGGCTTTTTATAAACCGTGGTTATTCAAAAAATCCAAAACAATCCTTTTTGGTGATGAAAATTTCCAAGGTTTATTCAGAGAAATTTGCTCTTCATCGCTCTCCTTCCAAGCAATCCAATTCCTGTCTTCTCCCTTCCTGTTTACAACATCCTTCCTTTTTCCTGATTGCTAGTTCCCTATTTTCAACCTTCAACTTTATCTAACCAATTCCACACATTCTTCCTAACCACCAAATTCCTATTCCCTTATTTAAAAAAGACTCTTGGCCTTATCCTTTGGGGGGGACATCTTTGTCTGGCTCTAGACAGCTGTTCCATTCCAGTACCTCCTTTCAGACTTTCGTTTATTGTTATAGTCACCACAGAATTCATTGCCTCCCTCTTAATGGTGGTAAAACCTAGAAGAAAGTTGAATAGAGAATTAGAATTTGTGAAGAGAAATGTGAGTGTAACTTAATAAAGAAAACAGAGGTTTAATGTAATTACCTAAATGGACGAGGCTTTCTGCTAACAGTTGTTTCAAGTTAACACAATGGTCATGTAACCCCTTAAAACATCTTTTAGAAAGCATTATCATTATTAGTTATTAGCTATTGAAAAAGAAATGTCCACAAACTGATAAAACTGTCCACCTCTTAGGATACTTAATGGAGGGTAATATGTATTTTTTTTATTTTTATAGTATTTTTTTTCCAAATGGCTCACTTTCAGAAGATGCAAGGAAGCATGAAATTAAAGGAAATATTCTGTGTTTAGGATTCAGTGCAGGAAGGGTGTTGAGTAGATTGTATGATAATCTGGACTTAGACAATTATGTGACAATTAATTCATTTGTTAGTGCAAACCCCACAATTTATTAGTTCTTGTCCACACATGGAGTTAATCAGGGATTATTCAATGTGTAGACAAGCCCTTAGTTTTGGTTATCCAGTTTTGGTAAGGTGTTTTTTCCCAGAAGCACATGTGCAATGCTTCAGAGCCATTAGTCTTATTTTCCCCCCCCCCCATAAAAATGCAGAGATCATTGTCAACATTTGTTTTGGGATTTAGAAATAGAGTGTGGTCATAGTTTGAATAGGTTTCAGAGTAACAGCCGTGTTAGTCTGTATTCGCAAAAAGAAAAGGAGTACTTGTGGCACCTTAGAGACTAACCAATTTATTTTAGCATGAGCTTTCGTGAGCTACAGCTCACTTCATCAGATACATACCGTGGAAACTGCAGCAGACTTTATATATACACAGAGAATATGAAACAATACCTCCTCCCACCCCACTGTCCTGCTGGTAATAGCTTATCTAAAGTAATCGTCAGGTTAGGCCATTTCCAGCACAAATCCAGGTTTTCTCACCCTCCACCCCCCCACACAAATTCACTCTCCTGCTGGTGATAGCCCATCCAAAGTGACAACTCTTTACACAATGTGCATGATAATGAAGTTAGGCCATTTCCTGCACAAATCCAGGTTCTCTCACTCCCTCACCCCCCTCCAAAAACCCACCCCCATACACACACAGACTCACTCTCCTGCTGGTAATAGCTCGTCCAAACTGACCACTCTCCAAGTTTAAATCCAAGTTAAACCAGAACATCTGGGGGGGGGGGGGGAGGAAGAAACGAGGAAATAGGCTACCTTGCATAATGACTTAGCCACTCCCAGTCTCTATTTAAGCCTAAATTAATAGTATCCAATTTGCAAATGAATTCCAATTCAGCAGTTTCTCGCTGGAGTCTGGATTTGAAGTTTTTTTGTTTTAAGATAGCGACCTTCATGTCTGTGATTGCGTGACCAGAGAGATTGAAGTGTTCTCCGACTGGTTTATGAATGTTATAATTCTTGACATCTGATTTGTGTCCATTTATTCTTTTACGTAGAGACTGTCCAGTTTGACCAATGTACATGGCAGAGGGGCATTGCTGGCACATGATGGCATAAATCACATTGGTGGATGTGCAGGTGAACGAGCCTCTGATAGTGTGGCTGATGTTATTAGGCCCTGTGATGGTGTCCCCTGAATAGATATGTGGGCACAATTGGCAACGGGCTTTGTTGCAAGGATAAGTTCCTGGGTTAGTGGTTCTGTTGTGTGGTATGTGGTTGTTGGTGAGTATTTGCTTCAGGTTGCGGGGCTGTCTGTAGGCAAGGACTGGCCTGTCTCCCAAGATTTGTGAGAGTGTTGGGTCATCCTTTAGGATAGGTTGTAGATCCTTAATAATGCGTTGGAGGGGTTTTAGTTGGGGGCTGAAGGTGACGGCTAGTGGCGTTCTGTTATTTTCTTTGTTAGGCCTGTCCTGCAGTAGGTAACTTCTGGGAACTCTTCTGGCTCTATCAATCTGTTTCTTTACTTCCGCAGGTGGGTATTGTAGTTGTAAGAAAGCTTGACAGAGATCTTGTAGGTGTTTGTCTCATAGTTTGAATAAATTCCTAGTGTAGCATGATGCAATGACATTTTGCAATCAACTTAAAAATTACACTTCTGTCTGAATTATTTTACCTGCTATGGTTTCCACGTGGTAGAACCGCTATTTGAAGTGAGCTGTAGCCCACGAAAGCTTATGCTCAAATAAATTGGTTAGTCTCTAAGGTGCCACAAGTCCTCCTTTTCTTTTTGCGAATACAGGCTAACACGGCTGCTCCTCTGAAACCTATTTTTATCTAATTATTTTCAGTTTGGTGACTTTGTGCACTTGTGTATTTTACTTTCACTTTTCCCCCTCCACACAGTCATTCTTATCCTCTTCATGTGGGTGTTTCAGGGCAGGTGAAACTACTTTTCTTTTCTTTTTTTTTTAAATGACTAGACTTCAGGTCAGCTGTGCCCTTTTTTAATAAATAATGCGTTTGCAATGGATTAGATATAGAGATAAGCCTGCCATTTTGTGGTTGATGCTGTTGTGTACATATACATCATCACTGTGCTACCTTAGCAGTGTGGTATGACTTGTAGATTGTGTTCTCCTTCAAGCATGGTAAAGGTACATTGGTGAGCTCTAGCTGCTCCGTAATGGATGCTGCAGCTGTGTAGTTTGCAGAAGGTCTAGGAGTTTTCCTGCCTGCAGTTGCAGAGATTGCTTCACGGTCTGATGGAGTACTTCTCTCTTGGGTGCCGATGCCCACACTAAACCCTAAATATGTGTCTTAGTATGATGGATTATGTCTCTGAAGGAGCCATTATGCTGTATTGTTTCAGCAATTTGAATATTGAATGCAGAATCTGTGGACAAAAGATTGCCCAACTAGGCTTTTGACAAAACAGACCACAATGGCTGCATTGTTAGGACAGTGATATGCATATGAAAGAATCCTTAAATAAGCTTTTCCACTAGTCGTTAGTCTATTGTGTCACTGATTCATGTAATGAGGAATCCCTAGGTAGTCATTAACATGTGTTGTCTCATAAACATGTCTTGCGTAGCTCTTACTGTTTCAGTGAAATGACTGTAATACAACTGAATCCAGTGTACATTTTAAAAATCTGTAAAGGGAGAGCAAAATATTCATTGTAAAATTATAAATACTCCAAATTGGTCCCTTTTCTTCTTGGTTTTTGGAGCTTCAGCAAAAATGCATTTCATGAGAAAGTTCTTACATTTGAGAAACACCAGAGGCCACATTTTATAGGGTGTGGAGCACCTTCATTTCTCACTTGCTTCAGTTGGATTTGCAGGTGTTCAGCATTTCTGCAAATCAGGTCCAACATATCTCTTTATTATCTGTATGTTAGAAAAGCAACATAAACAGTTGCATTTAAATTTTTGCTAAGTTTTGAACTGCTTTTATGCTCAGTTTTTCTGTAGTAATATTGATGTTTGAATTATTATACTTATAGCCCAAGAAAGAGGGCAAGAATTACTTACGGAAAAGAATATTATTCCGGTTTTGGAATCTGAGTTGAGAAGGAGAAAATTGTCAAGTGTGAAATATTTCATATTGCTATCCGATGCAAATTCAAATCGAGGACCACCCTAGCCTTGTCCCATCTCTGTTTTATGCAGCTTGGACAACAGCTTTATTCAGCTGTTCTTTCTATACATAAAAATATTCATTGTGTGGTGGGAGTGGCCACCCTTTTGCTTTTGTTTCTCATTAATTTTATATAGTCTGCGTAGGGCCCTGTGTGTAATGCAAGTAAATAACACACTATTAACTGAATAATTCTTCCCCCTTTTTTTTTAATTCAAGATGCAACAAATCACTATGTTATGATAGCCACAAAAATGAGAATTTCCTGACATCCCCATTTTTCTTGACTTTTCCCTGTCTTAGTAATGTCCTGTATTTTCTTCAGCAAGGGGTAGGTCAGGGGGGTGTTTCTTTTTTGCTATGTGGGAGGTAGTAATAAAGAGAGCCTCCTGAGATGCAGATGAGCAGCACTGGACCTATTTGGGTAAGATGAGATAAGTATGCAGCTCTTAAATTGTTCTGCACTTGCTGTGCTTCAGCCGTTGAGAGGATGGGGCCCACTGGGTGAATGGTGGCCATTGTAGCACTTGAAAGAGAAGGCAGCTGCCTTCCTCTCCTGTGGAGTTCCAGAATACTTTGGTTTGAACTAAGTAGGTCCTAAAAACTTTGTTGAGTTTGGGAAACCTGGAATGTGGGGTCAGGATCCCTTCCTTTCGGTAGGTCCTGGGGGAAGGATGTGGAGAGATTGTGTTTTGTTTTGTTTTGTTTTGTTCTTTTTTGCCTCCATTTTCTATTCACTCCCTCAAAATTGCTGCCGTGGTGGGGTGAATATTTTGTTCCTATGGACTCTTAGCCCAACTACCCCTTGCAGAAGAATATATTCATTGTATGGTGAGAGTAGTCACACTGAGGTGTCGCTCAGCCAGGAGAAGATAGAGGTGGAGATGAGCTGTACCACTGTATTGATTTTGTTTAGACAACTCATATGAGTAGTGTTACTGGTGCATAAATGTCTGCACAATGTCTGGGATAAGGTCATATGCACAATGCATGAAGTACACAAATTTGAAAAAATAGAGGAAAAATTTCTAGTTTTCTTTTTCAGTCATAGTAAAAGTTAAGATGTTACTTATGACAATAACAGACAAGGACTTTTCAGACCAAAGAAAATCACATCATGGCAACTTTAATGTTAAGGTGGTGGTGTAAAGTTGCAAAGCAATAGGTGTATGTGTTTAGACCGCAATCCTGCAAGGAAGACCATCCAGGCAGAGCTCCTTGCAGGAGTGTGGCCTTAGTAACTCACAGCTCAGGATTTCACCACTCATTATTTATTCATCTTATCACTCAGCAGAGGGGACAGATATGCTATTCTCACTTCATTTTAAAGGATCTTCTCATCTAACACAAAACTCCTATCTTGTACTGTAATTTTCTGAAAACTATTAGTTCCTCAATATTACTTCCTAAAAAGGTGTTTTCATTTGTCTTCTAGTAACTCCACTTGCTATTATTTTTACAACAGTTTTTTATGATAAATATTGATTTTATTCTAGGATGTATTGAAATGCAGACAGTTAAACTGGTGGCTCTTATAAAGTGCCCAATAAATAATCTCTTGTCTAAATTTTTCCTTTATCCTTTCAGTTTATTTGATTTAGCTGTGTAGCTTTCCCCCCAGTATTTATACTGGCTTCACTGGTTACTCTACCAGTAGTTATTGCTACATGCTCTCTTCCAACTTTGTCCTACTTCTGGTTTACTCTTTGAACTGTAAATTTGAATAGATGCACATAAGTGTTCGTTGCTTTTTAGCTGAGAAACTTCAGTCCTGCCCGTGATGTTGACCCTTACTCATCGTTTGAACTATGAAAGGGAAATCATATCATGCAGGGAGCAAAAATGAACCATCCTTTCGTGTGACCATTCTGTTGAAATCTACAATAATGACAGCTTGAGCATTCATTATTATAGTGCTAGAAGTCACAGTCATGGATCAGGATGCCATTGTGCTAGGTACAAACAGGAAAAAAAAGATAGTCCCTGCCCCAAAGAGCTTACAATCTATGTATGACAAAACACAATACATGGTGGAAATACAAAGAAAAAATTGGACAATTGAATAGGTGCTTATGACCTATTTAAATTTCAGATTTTCATTGCAATCTCAATATACTATGATACGTTTATAAACATCACTTGGATTTAAAAAAATTACAGCAAAATAAAACAAGAATATGAAACTGTATCCACACTTGTGACATCACTCACAGTGTTGCTCTTTCAACTATAATTCCAAAGTGTTTTTAGTTTATTATAATAAATTCTTCTCTGGTAATGCGCTAAACCAGAGTGTTAGATTTTTTTTCCACATAAAAGTATTTCAACCACAGATCTTATCAATTCTTTACATTAGTTTATTTTCCCACATCCCTCGGACTAAGAAAATCCATCAAGATTTTTGATTGTTTTTCAGTAGTAACTGATCTTTGAGAGAATGGCATACAATACAGTCTTTGCTATTCTTGAAGGCATTGAAAAACTGTATCTGAAATAAAATCAATTCTTGATGCAGTAGGTTATTTACATTTGAAAATAATGAAAGGCAAGGCAATTTATCAGTTAAAGAAAGTAGGACAAAATAGCATCGTGGTATTTGACAATCTTCAATTGTGAATTAAGTAGAAGAGGGTAATTTCTGTGTATTGCTTGTCTGATCTATATTTGTAAACATTTATACTTTTCATTCATTTTTTACCTTCTTAAAGTTAACCATGATGCCCTGGTTTGTAGATGCTTAATATTGTGTATGTCAACAATTACAGAAAAGTGTGGGTCTGTGGGCCAGATTGTGGTTAAACCTCACATGGCTGGTGAGGAATGTAAAGGAAAATAAAAAATGTGGGCATGCGTACATAGCCTCTCTGGACCTTAGGCCTTGGTACAGAAAGGGGAAACTGGGGCTGTGACCACACTGCTATTCCCCTTCCTTCCTGAATGGGTGAGCTGTGAGGGTTGGGGAGTAGATGAAGCCTTGACTCGTTAATGCATTGGTCAAAAAAGCTGATGTGGTGGGGGGAGAAATCTGTGTCTGTTGAAGGACGGTTACAGATTACTTACTCCCTGGTGCAAGATGAGACTCATGGATGGAATTGTGGCACCTCTTTACACAAGTCATTGATCAAAGGCTCAATCTGGCTTTATAGCTCTCTTTAGAAAATGGGTATAAAAATGTGATAATGGCTTGGAGAGAAGCGTGATAATGAGAGAGGACTCTTTAGATTAGAAGTTTGTAGTCTATTCACTGTTTTTTCTATTTGAGATAATTTATACCAGTTCTTTTACATTTTATTACAGTATTATTATTTTCAAATAGTGCTCGCAACGTGGTATTGGAACATAAGAAAAAGCAGGGTCCCTGCCACAAATCACTTGTGTTATTAACTTCTTCCTTTGAATGTTTTACCACGTCTATTAGTGTTGAAGAAGGGAAAGTGGAAAGCAGTAGGAATTTAGGACCAACTTCTGATTTTGAGATCTCAATCTGTTCTCTAGAGTCTGTCACCAGGGGCGGCAGGTTTGTAGAAATTTTGGTGTTGTCCAGAATGCCCAGAGCCCACCCACCCCCCAAACTCCACTTCCCACCTGCCTAAGGCTCTGGGAGGGAGTTTGGATTGGGGGAGGAGGTCTGGGGTGCAGGCTCTGGGCTGGGGGTGCAGGCTCTGGGAGGGAGTTTGGGGTGGGAGGGGGGTGGGAAAGGGGTGGGGGTGCAGGCTCTGGGAGGGGGTGGGGGGGTGCGGCGCTTACCCAGGGCTCTGAGGCAGGGCAGGCTGGGGGGGGGGTGCTCCGTGTGCTGCTACCCCCAGGCACTGCCCCTGCAGCTTCCTATTGGCCGCTTGGGGCGGGACACAGACCCACCTCACCCAGAGGCTGCAGGCAGGGTTCCCCAGCAAATCAGACTGCCTCAGCAGGCCTGCTTTGCTTTCTTCTCAGAGCCTATGAACAGCAAAATTGCCCACAGTTATAAGTTACCACACAGCTCTATCTAAGCAAGCATGTTTATTGTTAAGGTGAAATCCTTACAGAGAAAATGTATTAAAACAATAAAAGAACCTACACACATGCTAATAAGCTTACCAGCACCCCCACTCCATTAAGGACTCTGGCAGGTGATCGGTCCTTCAAACTTCACCAAGGGTTTTGGCCCTGGTAACAAGTTTGTAACAGCTGCTAGATCAGAACAAGCACCCCCAAGAATCTGTGAATCCCTCCTTTGTACAGTTTGGATCTTTGGACCCTGGGACCAGATATTCAGCAGGCATTCACCCTCACCTCAGGGTATAGCTTTAAAGGGCTGGGTTTTTGCATAACAAGAAGCGGGGGGAGGGGGGCGGGGGGGCGGGAAGGTGTGGGAAAATTTGCATTCACGTCTCCTTAGATATTTTACAGGAAATCCTCTTCCCAAAAGTTCATTCTTGTCTGCCACATTGTTCAATATAGTCCTTTGATCATCCCAGCCCACAGTAATACAAAACCTTTGCATTTAATGCAATGGACTCTGAAGATACTTAAACTTAATTCAGTAAGGTCTCCCAAAGGTATTGCAGATAATTGCCATCTCTCTCTTAGTCTTTGACTCTAGCCTATTAATAGCCTCAATGACTTATGAACATTTTTGGTTCGTGTACGTTTGATGTTTCTTTTTTCAGAACCTTCTTAGCCATGAGAATATTGCCTCTTTTCAGGAGAGCACTAAAAATATTTTAATTTTAAATAGATAAAAAATACTCAACCAAAAGTCCTAACAAGATTGGACATTTTTAGCCTGTATATAAATAAGTGTAAGTAGTGTTACAAATACAAATACAGTACCTAAGGGGTAGAACTCAAGTGTATACACCACTGTCAATATAAAGCTTGTATTTTCTGTACTTTGTGAGGAAAATACCATTCATGAATTCTCAATGTTGTCATACCTACATGTGTCAGTCTGTGCCAGAGGTGCTAAGTGAAGGAGCTTGCTGCTTCTATGCTAAAAGAAATTCTTCATTCTTTTTGTTTTCAACTGTTCACTAATGTCTCTTGGATCAGAGCTATTTCACTGCATAAACGCTTGTCCAGGTGCCTGTCAGCTCTCCAGTTGGAAAATGTTAGTAGAATTTGAGAATTAAGAACAATCTGGGTGGAGGTTTGAACACATCTGCTTTATTGGAGTTCTGAAAGTTGGTTATGTGCCTTTGCAAGTTTTGCTGCTGCTGTTTTGTCCATTGTTGTTCAGATAAGCACCCTTTAGAAAAGCATGTCCTGAATTTAGCTTATCATTCCTTACTCTCGTGCTGCACACATGGCTACCTGCTTACCAGAATCTACAGCAGAAGCAGCATCCAGGTAAAGCTTCCAAACTCCTCAACTCCTCCTTGGAACAATTGAGGAGTCCCAGGGAGTGAAACACCTTCCCAGCACCTTGCAAGCCTCAGTTGCTCCTCAGTATTTGTTGGGATCCAGAAAATGCCCCTTCAGGGCTCCCACTACACTCTAGCTCAGCGGTTTCCAAGTGGCGCGGGCCGAGGGATGTACTGGTTGCTGCTTCCAGCAGCTCCCATTGGCCTGAAGCAGCAAACCGCAGCCCCTGGGAGCCGCGATCAGCTGAACCTGCGGATGCGGCAGGTAAACAAACCGGCCTGGCCCACCAGGGCTCTCCCTGCACAAGCTGCGGAACAAGTTTGGGAACCACTGCTCTAGCTCAATGCAGGGGCCTGGGAAGTGAAGTCATGGATCCTTTCAGTTTCTCCTGTCTCCCAGCAGTGGTCCCAAGAAAAGATAGCACTCGCATGGTCTCAGATTTAGGCTCTGAGCTCTTTGGGATTGTCTCTTATTTTATTATATTTATGTACAGCGCCTACCACCATGAAAGTTTGATCTGAGTTGGGGCCACCAAGTGTTACTGTAATAGAGATACAAATAAAATCCCCACTAACAATAATGATGACTCTACTGCTTGTTGTTACCAGCCTGCCCGTAAGCTTTATTTAGAACAATGCATGAGTGACCTTATGCTAGTGCCTGAGAATGGAAGAGCAACTGACCATCCGTAGAGCAGTGAACTTGACTACAGTGCTGTCACATGCACAAGGTAAAACTGAAGAAGATAGTAAAAAAATATTATTTCTCTAACAAGCTTCAGTGTTAGTAATTGTGGATACTTACAAGTAACTGATATGACTTCCCCACTCTCCCCATGGATGGTGTTCCCTTTATAAACATCTCATTCACTTTAAATATATTTCTTACAAACTTTCAAAAACCACTATCACTAATGACGTACAAACATTCATGTTTTCTTTAAAAAAAAAAATTAAAAATCTGGGTTATTTTTTGTAGTAAGCAAAAACTTGGTCTAAAACTAGGGAAAAACACTGTTTAGTCCAGTCTGGCCAAAGAAAGCTAGAGTGATTTCTTTCAGATATTTGAAAAAACATAGTCTTGGGAACTTGTGCCAAATTGCAGCCTGGCCGGAATTGTTTTCATGATGCTATAAATTCCTGAAGGCGGAGATTTACAATGGAAACACTGGTGCAGAAGCAACCTTAGCGTCAAAAATGCCATGTTGATTTTTGGGGTGCTGTTCTAAAGAAGGAACTTTCAAGCTTTATTATTATAACATGTCATTTCCTACAGCTTTAAAAATGAGTATGGCTCTGTTTGGTCTGCAGTCAGAGAAGTACAGTAACTCCATTCTATATGCAGTTATGCCAAATGTGTTCAGTTTTCCCTCTTCTCAGTTAATTTAATGTTTTATTGAAACAACTTTGTTATTTTTATGGAAAGCTGGGCAGAAATTTATTTTAGATTTAAGCACCAATGGCTGATAAATAAGATACTGGAACATTCTGGTAAATGGTAATATACATGAACATTTCTTTAATTTTCTATTTAGATGCACAAAAGCTAGGTTCAGCTAGAGAAGAGGAGTGCAGGGCTTGTTTGTGTTTGGTTGACATGATTAAGGAAGGTAGCTATTTGCCAAGATGGCCCAGCAGGCAGCAATGGATGCCTTTGACACTGTGGTCAGAGGCAATGGTCACTGCAGAGACAATGTGCCATGCATCAGGCATCCTGAAATATAACAGAGGATGGCAGCCCTCCTCATTGACAACACACCCCACTCCAGCCATGTCAACAGATTTGACAGGATTGCCATGAGGCTCTTCAGACCCACCTTCAAAGGCCACCTTGCCCCATTCTATCAGGTGTGGTCTGCCATGACGTTGGACAAGTGGGTGTTGGAGATCATCGCCCATGACTAACCCATCCAATTCCATTCTTTACATTCTACTCATCCCCTTCACCGTCTGTCCTCAGGGATCTTTCTCATGCGGGCCTATTACAAAGAGAAGTGACCCCCTTGTTGTCTTATGTAGAGTAGAAGAGGTTCCATCAGAGTTGATAGGAAGAGACTTCTCCTTCTGGTATTTCCTTATTCCAAGAAGAAAGAGGGTCTTCATTCTATACTAGACCTGAGAAGACTCAACAAATACGTATGTTATCTCAGATTCAGGATGGTAACGCTTGCCCCCATCATTCTATCTTTGCAACCTCATGACTGGTTTGTGGCTCTTGATTTGGAGCATGAATATTTTCATACAGACATCCATCTGGCACACAGGAAGTATATAAATTCACAGTGGGGTCCAACCATCCCAGTATGGGGTTTTGCCCTTTCAATTCTCCACAGCACTGAAAGTATTTACCAAATACTTTTCCTGGCAGGGGTGGTAGCACATAGTGTATATAAGGAGACAGGAAATCCATGTATCTCAAACCTGGATGACTGGCTGATCAGAGGCAGATCTCAACAGGGGACTGCAACAGCTTTAGACTACGTCCTTTCCCTGTTCTGTCAGGTAGGACTCCTTGTGAACGATGAAAATCATTGCTCACATCTCACAGATAAGAGTTCATAGGAACTCTGATAGATACCTGATGAATAAGAACATGGCTCCCAGATGACAGGTTCCAGTCTCTTCAATTGTTGGCAAATGACCTCAGATCAAATTCCACAATGTTGTGAACGTGCCTGGGACTCTTAGGCCTGATGTTGGCCTCAAGGCCTCCTATATACCTTTCCACTCATTCCCCTGATCCCAAGGATGATATCCAAGATCAGATGGGAGAAGGCTGCAATCATCCTGATTGCTCCTTACTGGTAGAGGTAATTTTGGCTGTTGGACCCATTGCAACCTCTGCCTTTGAACGCCAAGATACGTTCCACCAAGGCAGAGTTAGAATCTTCTGCCTGCTTCAGGAGTTTGCCAACGACTGAGATCTGGAAGGCTGAAAAGTGGAGTAACCCACTGATTTTTGTTAAACATTATGCCCTTGACAGGGCAGCCAGATCAGATACTAATTTCAGGAGAGTAGTATTGGAATCACTATTTGATGGGGACAGCTGACATGCTTCACTTCCAACTTTCAGGAATGATGATGCTTGCCTGCACCTACGGTGGGATCCATATTGACACATTTGAAGAAGAAAGAGTAGTTATTTACCCTCATAGTAGCTGTGGTTCTTCGAGATGCAGTAGTCAGTGTGAATTCAATTACCTGCCCTCCATCCCTGCTTTCGGAGCCCTCAGCTAATGCAAGTTTTGCTTGCAAGTGAGCTGAGATAGGGTATGGCTGCCCCACTGTGAATGCCCTTGTGCAGGAGCATGAGGAAGCACAGGGTGCATGCATGGCTCCAATGGACGCTGCCACTCAAAACATTTCTGGTCTTGTGCGTGAGGCACATATCTGCCTACAGTGCGGGGTCCATGCTGACTACAACATTTTGAAAACCACAGTTACTTTAGGGATGCATCCAGTGAAGTGAGCTGTAGCTCACAAAAGCTTATGCTCAAATAAATTTGTTAGTTTCTAAGGTGCCACAAGTACTCCTTTTCTTTAAGGGAAGTAACCGTTCTTTACAGACATTTAAGTTCAGAGTCTAGAGATTTCCCCATAACTGCTCCAAATATATCAAGTTTATGGGACTCTGGAGTAGTTTAAAATGTCTCCTAGGAAAAATATTGGCACTTAAGGGTATGCTGTCTCAAGCACTATTGAACAATGTCTAGAATTCAATATGTGGGGCATGGGGTGCTATTTAGTGTACATTTTTATGGTGATTGAACCTTTACTCTGAGCCTCTTGTTTATTCTGTCTCTGCCTTTGAATTTAAACCTATTGTAATTCAAATTTGAACTTTTGTTTGTAAGGCTGCCTTTGAAAGCCTCTAATTTTAACAAACAATAGTGAAAGCGATTAGGAGACAATAGCAAACTTGGAGCAGAAAAGCCTCATTGTGATTGTTTACTTCATGATGTAATTCTGTTACAATTTTTGTGTATATATTAATGTACGTTAGCGTCAGATTATATCCTGTGCTTCTGACTAATGTTGGAAGAGAGAAAAAATGCTCAGGTATAGTATTCACCTGATGTGTTATACTCTGACTTTATGAATAAATGTGTCCATCATAAACTCAATAATTTTGGTTTATATATTCTTTTCATAAAACAGAACAATAACTGGATAAGTAAATATTCTTTCCCAGCTTGGCAAAGGACTGTCAGTCTTCCTAAGACTTCAAGGCTTGGTGGTAAATAAGCTTTCATCTCAGACACTGTCATCTTTGGAGACAGCCTTGGTGAAAGCAGCTTCTTAATGGAACTCTCATCACTTCCTGAACTGTAATGGGGCTGCTCCTGGTGGGAAACATGAAATGCCTTTCTGACAGGAAGCTAAACACAAACTGTGGTGGATTAGTGCATTGTGCCAAAATGGAATTGTTTTGTTTCTTTTGTGAATGACTATAAAGACAATAGCTTTTACACACTCCAGTGAAATGCAGTGTTGAATGGAAACTGTATCGTGTGTTTTGTCATAAGCTATTGATGAAACATTGATAGCCATATTTTACAGACTATTCATACATATTAACCAAACTTGCAACTATCATTTCCCAAGTTTTTTCTTCACACCTAAGATTGCAGAGAATAGTGTTTTTTGTTTCCCCCACCAAATTCTTTAGTTGGAATTGACTGAACGTCTTGCTATTCTGCTTTGTAAAGAAACTGCATTCATCATATAAGAAATTGTAGCCTTTTCAAAGTAATGCACAAAGTAAATGGTTAACAGGGTTTCTGGATACATAATAGGGACTGTAAGATTCAGAGTTTTGGTAAGTGAATTTATAGAGCATTGTGCTGGTCTGATCTCACAATGGAAATACATCATTTCTGCTCTTCAAACCTATTTAAACAGGCAGCGTTTTCTTAAAGGTTTTAAGAGCTCCCTGAGTCCTCCAGTTTATTCACACAGGGCTTCCAGAATGGGTAAACATACACTTTAATGGTTTTGTAGACTCTGGGGAATGGCTGGTGTAGAACATCATCAAAACGTGTACTAATAGCATGGTAAAATACCTGATTATGGCTCCTTTCATTCAGAAAGTAGAGGAAAGGTGTCAAAATGAATTTTATCTGAGGCTTTAATGACAATTTAGACAATTCAGTTCATGGATCGAGGTAATGGTATTTAGTACAAATTCTGCGTGTGAATAGAGGGGTCAGTGTTCTGTGGTAAATGCATAGGGTGAAACAAAAAGGGAGTCATGAAATAACTTTATCCTGAAATTTTGTGTTTTTAATATGCTAGTTAAAGATAAATTATCTGTAGCATCTGTGAACGTATTTACTCTGTCACCCTTGTATTCCTTTTATGGAAGAGTGTTGAAATAGGATAAAAAATTACTTTGAAGGCTTAAAGTTCACATTCTATCATCTGAGGGCATTTAATTTCTTAATACCAAAAAATCAAGCTTGTAGCATTTAATTAATTTTTGATAATGGTACCTTCTTGCTCTAAATCATTTTATTATTATGGAACTAAAGGTCTAACAGAATTTGAGAAACAGACCAGTCAGGCACTATGCAAGTTTTTCCCATTGCTCTTCCATAGCTACTCTGGCAAAGTAAGCATAGAATCCATAGACACTAACATTTTCAAACAAAATGTACGCAAGGTATAAATTTTTTTGCTCACAGGACTTAGGGGAAAACTCCAAAGGAAAGGTGCTAAATTTCTGGGATCAACTTCTTCCCTTCGTTCTGAAAATGTGCAATGTTGCTAGGGTATGCTAATGGAAGTGTCTATTTAGGGGAATTGTATCTAGTGCTATAGTGATGGGTTCCTAGAATCTGAACATTAAATACAATAAGTAAGCTGTGCATAAAGTTGTCCATAGTGAACCTTGCACTTAATCAGTCCTAGGTTTGGCAGTTTTGATTACTGTTTCTTATTTTCTCTTGCACTCTCTTGTTGCTGTAATTCCTTTTCTTCAGTTCTTGTGGGGAGGGCAGTGTTAACTGTGTTGCTTATTGTCGTCCTGAGTGATGGTAGCTGCATTATCCTAGAGAAACACAGCTCTCTTTGTGAGTTATGACTGGAAAGGTATTGTGATGGCATGTCTACCCCACTCAGAGCAGGATGTTAGGTTAATTAACCTTATATGTGCACCTGGGAGGAGAGCCAGGGCTCAATAAAGTCTAATGAGAGGTGAAGTTCAGCTGGCAAGGAGCAGGTTGGTCCTGTATAAAGGGATGAAACTGAGACCAGAAGGGGGCTATAGAGGAGTAGTCTGTAGTTGCTCCCAGGGAAAATGGGAGTTTTGTTTGGCAAGGAATCAAAGAGGGGAGGTACTCTACAGTTACTGCCTGGAAGGAGGTTGTTTGGGACAGTAAACCTGGGTGTGGGCAGAAAATAAAGGAAATAGGAAAGAGTCCAGGGAAATAGTGACAGGGTCTGGGAGCAAGCAGACTGTAGTTGCTGCATGTAGGGTCCCTGGGCTGGAACCCAGAGTAATGGGTGGGCTGGGGTTCTTCTACCAGCTGCTGGGAAAGTGGTACAGGACTTGTCCCTGGACTGGAAGACTCTCTGGAGTAGCATGAGGACAGCTGATCTGGTGGGACTTTGATACCTCCAGAATGGGAGGACTGTACAGTGACCTGGCTGGAGGGCTGAGTCATGAAGTGGAGCACCCTGAGTCCCAGAGAGAGGGGGCTATAGCGCAAGGAAGCGGGTGTTAGATCTGAATGGAGCTAATCCCTAGACACCACCACAAGGAGGTGCCCAATGGTGAGTGAACTCAGACCTTGCATGAATCTGGGAAAACAGTGGTATGTATGGAGCACCCATGTGATGTGTTCTTGATAGTTCTTCCTACTAAAAATGTGGATTGCTGCATTGTGCACAAGCTGGAATTTGTTACCTCTACATTCAGCTCCAGGTACAGTGAATTACAATAGTCCAAATAGAATCTATTGCCATGGCCAGAGCCTTTCCCAAAGCATAGTTTCCTGAAAAGCTGGATGTGGAAGGAATTTCTCACCACTGTTGTTGTCTGGGTGTTCAGGATTAGTAATGACTCCAATAGGACACCAAAGTTTCATATTAACTTGTTGAATGAAATGCAGGTGGCTTAGGTGGAGGTCGGTCAATGGTTTAGCTCTTCTGAATGTTGCCTCCTTTCTTATCATCATAACCTCAGTCTTATGCCAGCTTCTGTCCCTGTATATGTGATCTCTTGTAGTCCTATTGACATCTTTGTGATGGGTTGGTTGTCTTTCCTGTGAAGGGGAGATAAAACTGGGGGTCGGCAGGATATTGTGACGTCAAGCAACCTTATCACAGTGTGTAATAATATGAGGGTGGGATAGAATAGGCAAGACTTCTGCCCCTCAAAATGGTCATGGGGTAGTGGAGTGCTTGGTTTTCTCCCCAGGGTACTGAGTCTGTGTGTTTGGAGACCCCCTAGACTCCATCTTTCTGACCAGCCTCTGGCTAGCAGGTGTCTGGTAAATTTTTCAAACCTTACTTACATCCACTTTCTACTCTGGTCATGCTTTTTTTTGGGACTGCTGTATAGTGTTCTGTGATATTTATTCTTTTAAAGACTAATTTTCTTGAGGCTGTGACTGATTCTTAGTAGTTGAGATGACTACAGTTCTGGTAGGGAACTTCACAGGCAGGAGGACAGTTACATTGGCAAGGCTTGCAGGAACTGAAGCTTCAGTTAACGAGAATGTATAACTGCAGCTCCATAGTGACATGTCAATTACTTGCCAGCTCACCTTATTTGGTAGTGGTGTGGATTTGAAAGCGTCCCCCACAGCCAGAAGTGTAAACAGCATTTTCAGAAAGGAGCCTTCAAACCAGGGCTTTCAGATTTTCAGCACATGTGTGTTTTTAAATAAAAGGGCATGAATATGGCCATGTTGGTCAAATTTAATCTCTCTCTCCTGAAATTGGCTCACTGCTCAAGGAGTTTGCATGATGTTTATAATCTGAATTGTACAGACAGCCAATAAGGCAGTATCTTATCTGCCTGAGACCTGTAAGCCACAGAATTTAAGCCACTTAATGTGCTTTCCTTGATGTGTAAAACAACATGCTCTTGGTAATGCTGCTGCTACAGGTATGCAATGTGACATTATTTAAATCCACAAAAAAGAAAAATTCTTCCTGTATGATATCCACTGAATGCATCTGATGAAGTGAGCTGTAGCTCACGAAAGCTTATGCTCAAATAAATGTTAGTCTCTAAGGTGCCACAAGTACTCCTTTTCTTTTTGCGAATACAGACTAACACGGCTGCTACTCTGAAATCTGACAGTTTAGGTAGTGAAAACACTATTTATATGCTTTGTAATAGCAAGTTCAGTCGTATAAGGTATTTCTGTTAATAATAGGAGGGGGAACAGCCTAAAAATGTTAAATATCCATGGAGTATCATATGTGCCAGTGATACCGAATACATGGCAGAAACTTGAATACTTGAAACACTTTAGAGTAGGAAAACCTAGATATGACAGGTCCATTATATGACTCAACCAGCCATAGCAATGTTAGTCTGCTTCAAAGTATTAATTCCATGCAGACCTCCAACTGTATATTATATTTCAAAATTAAAAAAACTACATTAAGATGGAGATAAGGTTGAGATTGTGTATCCGTAACTTGAAGGTGAAAAAACATTGCAGACATTTTGTAATTATTCCAAAACCAAACATTCTAAATCCAGGACATTCAAAGTTAAGTTTATACTTAACATATTTGGATTTCTTTTCAAGTTAAAAATACAGTTAGGGCACCCAAACAACCTTGACTCTGCCCTGTGTTTCAATGAAGTCACACAAATGAGGGTCGTTCTTTTCAGTTGCCAGCTTGTGCAGATCAAGGAGTGACTGGTTCACATTCTTTTCCAGGTGATGCCATGCAGTAATCACACCATTATGATTAAAGCATTGTAGTGTTTGTGGTCCCATATTAGATTCAACTGAATTTTTTTTAAACAAACTTAGGTTATTTTCATTGCCCTCCCCAACTACTTTCATAGCATCGTTACAGGGCAGAATTAAAGCCATTTGGCTTCCTTAATGGTCTTCAATACAAAACGCTGGATATATTTTAATGTCAGGAACTGAAAAATGAACACAAGTTGGGTATGTCTTTTATTTATTTGTTAGTGGATGGGTTCCCATATAAGCTCTTTGGTTGTGTAACTTGTATAGGACATCACAGAAATAAAGGAGGAAAACAGTTAAGAACAACAAATTAATTTTTATTTTATATTTCATTTCTTACTACACATGCCAGCAACTAAAGCAGTATCCTGTCACTTCCACTGGTGTTGTACATACTCTGGGGACTGTAATATCAGTATAGCTGCTCTGATTTGTATACTGCAAGAGTTTATATACTCTTTTCCACTTTGCCAGTGTTTGAGATGCTACCAGTTATTGTTATAATTATCTGAGCATCATCAATGGACTCAGCATTATCTTATCTGTTCCTCTTGGTCCTCTGGTATTAAAAGAACTATTACAACTTGATTGTAATGTACTGGCATCACTAATATTTCTTAAATAGAAAGAGGATGTCTGGGTATCTGTCTGCAAAGAGTGACTTGATAGATATGAGTCTGACTCCACTTCTGAAAAACTATGATAGAAGTTACTACGTGGCTAGTATTTTTAAACTAAAGCTACTTTAGCCCTCTCAGGAAGAATATCAAACTTAAACATTCTGTCAGAGTTGAACATTTAGTAGGTGTAATCAGAGGAGTGGGCAAGGTAAGTTTAATTCTCTGATAAGGAGGGATTGCAAATTGTCTGCATCTCCCAAAGCAGAAGCTTAGCTGTCATCAAAAATTGTAAGACAGTTATGTCCAGGGGAGGAAGAATGGTCCTCTGAAAACACTGAATTGGGAGTCTAGAACTTGGGTTTTCCTGGGTCTACCTCAGACTTCTTGTGTGACCATTGAAAAATCACTTAATCTTCCTGTGTGGGTTTCTTGAGGGCTGTACTGGAATTGCAAGCTATCACTTTAAAGGGGTGAGGAGTCCTCCAGTCCTACTTGCAGGCTCAGCAAGTGTGTGATCTGGGTCTAGCAGGAGTAATCTGCAAACAGCCAGTTGAGATTAAGATGGGTTGAGTTGTGCCACTCTGTTTCAGGGAGCAGCCTGATTTTTGTATCTCCTTTGGGGGGCTTCTTGTGTGTTCTCATTCTGAATTACAACTTCCCAGCAAGAATATTTTGTTTTTATCTGACTTCTCTGTTTATACACTGAAGTGTAACATCATAAGCCTCCATTTCTCATCTGTGGAATGGGGATGATTTTTGTCTCCCATACTTTGTCTGATTTGTCTACTGAGATTATAAACCCTCTGAGGCAGGGACTGTCTCTTACTATGTTTTTTTGTATAGTACCCACCACAATAAGACCTACTGTAGATAGTGGCATAATATAAATAATGAGAGTTGGCTGCAACCAGTTAACAATAGTCTTTACCCTTTTATTTGTGTGTGTCTATATGTGTATATAATTTTGTTTGTGGAGGCTAATTCTAGCTGTAGATGCCCCTTTTGGCTATGTGTTGGTGAGAGAGCATTTTGGCACTGAAAATCCACTGACCTGTATGTGGAATGAATCTGGCCCTCAAGATGGACATTGGAGGGGATGCTGCTAGTGTTGCTTGCTGTGCTTCACGTTTTTAGCCTTCATGGATAGTAGCTACATCAAATTACATAAATTGGGCAGATCTTTCTTTGGGTGGAGATGTGTGTAGGTCACCTAGTTGCTGTGGGAAGTTGTGATCCAGGGATGACTTGGTACAAACTGGCAGAGGGCACAGGGGGTGCTTAGAGCAGGGGTTCTCAAACTGGGGGTTGGGACCCCTCAGGGTCATGAGATTATTACATTGGGGGGGTCACAAGCTGCCAGTCTCCACCCCAAATCCCACTTTGCCTCCAGCATTTATAATGGTGTTAAATATATTTAAAAGTGTTTTTAATTTATAAGGGGGGGTCACACTCAGACTTGCTATTTGAAAGGGGTCACCAGTACAAAAGTTTGAGAATGACTGCTTAGAGGGATCTCCTAGGTCAGAAATGTTCATATTAGTTCACTAAAAGATGGCATGTGAGGTCTCTATCAAGAGTCAGTTGCCCCCTGGACATCTTAAATATTATCCTTATACACATTTTGCAATGATTATGAAGTTATGTCTTCATACAAAAAATGTTTATAAGGCCTTGAAGGTAAGGTGGGTCTTCAGGAAGTGACATGTCTCTGACAGGGCTTCTCTGACAGGTAGGAGGTAACAGACACTTATTTCCTTGTCTGGTCTTCTGCTTCACAATGTATGCCTATTTGGATACTGGGCCAGATGCTGATGAGCAATTATTAAAAGGCATATATAGGGGAAAAAACAACCAGTGGTTGGGCATTAGGGTTGCCAAATTTCTAGTTGTTCAAAACTGAACACCCTAGCTCCACCACTTCCCTGAGGCCCCACCCCCCTCATGAAATTCCCCGCCCCCCTTGGTGGCTCGTTCTCCCCCACCCTCACTCATTTTCTCTGGGCTGGGGCGGGGGTTGTGATGCGGGAGAGGGTAAGAGCTCTAACTGGGGTGCAAGCTCTGAGGTGGGGCCAGAAATGATGGGTGCAGGAGGGGGCTCTGGGCTAGGGCAGGGAGTTGGGGTGCAGGAGGTGGGTGAGGGCTCCAGCTGGAGGTGCGGTCTCTCAGGTGGGGCTGGGGATGAGGGGTTTGAGGTGCAGGAGGATGCTCCAAGTTTGGGGGGGAATCAGGGGTGGGGCTTGGGAGTGGGCTTACCTCAGGCAGCTCCTGGACAGTGGGGCTAAGGCAGGCTGCCTCCCTGTCCTGGCACCTCACTGGTTGTTTCCAGGGCACACACAGCAGGTCCAAGTCCTAGGTAGGGGGGGCAGAGTCTCCACACTCCACTCTTGCCTGCAGGCACTGCCCCCCACTCCCTGGTTCCCTGCCAGTAGGAGTGCGGAGATGATGCTTGGCGTGGGGGCAGTGTACAGAACCCTGTGGCCCCCCCCACCCTAGGAGCTGGACCTGCTGGCTGCTTCCAGGGTGCAGCACAGTGGCAGCCAGGACAGGTAGGGACTAGCTGCCTTTGTGCCGCAGTACCACCAACCAGACTTTTAATGGCTCAGTTGGCAGTGCTGACCAGAGCTGCCAGGGTCCCTTTTCGACTGGGTATTCCGGTCGAAAACTGGACACCTGGTTACCCTATTGGGCATCCTGCTTATGAATAAGGAGATATATAATATGGTGGTTCAAACAGACACCTGGGGCCTTTCACTGAAGAGGTCCCATGAACAAGATCATAGCTAAGCCTGGCTGTAAAATGCTGGAAAGATTTGATGGAAGAACCTGGAGAATAGGTCCATCAATGGCTATTAGCCAAGATGGTCAGGGATGCAACCCCATGATCTGGTTCTCCCTAAACCTCTAACTGCCAGAAACATCTGGCAATGGTCACTGTCAGACTGGCTATACTGGGCCAGAACAATCCTTTCTTATATTCCTGTGACTTTGTGCAAGCATTGCTGTGAGACATGAAAGCATCTAGTTAAGTAAGTCTAGGTTCTTGAAAGTGTGATTTTTTTATTGTATATGTAACTATTTGTTTCTACTTAGTTAAATGTTCACTCATTTTCACTATAAACCTACCTTAGTGCTGTGTGTCAAGTGGAGTAACTGGTAAGCAGGGTTGTACTGCTTCTTTGGAAGCAACGGATCTATAAATATTGCAAGTGTCCAGTAAACGGGATGAAAGCTGCAGGGAGATGCTCGGAAAGTTGGTGGTTGGAGTGTGCCTATTGCTAACCTGTAGAGAGCAAGATAGTGGGGCCTATGTTGGCCTAGAGGGGAGTGCTTATGTTGTCTATGGCTGGTGGAGTTGGGGAGCTGGTCTGCAGACAAGGCTTTTACATGCTAGGGGCAGGTGGTAGAGAGGTGCCTCACAGCCCTGGGGACCTCTGGCAGAGTCACAGAAGTGGTGATGGCAGTTCAGCGGGTGGCACACTATGCCTCTCAGTAAGGATTGATTTAATGTCCCAGCATGGTGCTAGGGTGGGGTAAGTACTGGACCACTTCAATTGCAATCATTCTCGTATACAAAACTGAGCTCCTGAAAGATTAATAATGAGATCCTGTGAAACTATTGTCATAAAAGATCCTATAAAACTATTTGCAGCAATAAGTGTGTTGGCCTCTAGTGTCCTGGCCAGGTTTACTATGTTCTGAGTACCTAAAATGTCTTTGTTTCAACTAGATACTATATTCTTCTCACTTTCTGTGGTATTGCTATACATTGTTAAATAGCTACTGTGTTCCATAGCAAAATTTGCTGCATTTTGGTGACTGGTGAAATTTTTACTTGTATGTACTTTGTAAAATGTTTTGAGATTTGTTAATGAAAAGCACTACATAAATGTGAAATAATGCTGTATGTATCCGTGCTACACCTTATTTTGCATGGGTGCCAAGACTGCTGCTACGAGGATGCTGGGGCTAACCCTATAAAACTTCTAAAATCTTCACTAAGAGCCTTCTGTCATGTAAATACATATTTAGGAATTTTTTTAGGCTACAACTGCTGCTTATGTCCACATTTAGGGACTTTTAATAAAGCTTATTGTTTTGGCTGTGTAGATGTCAGAGTTTGAAGGAGCTGTTATGGGCTGATGTGTCAATGAGGAATTAGGGATTTCTTAAACCTCAGGATTATACTATTGCTGTGCATACTGTGTGTATTCTAAAATTCATCTTAAATTCTAATAAAGAGAAGCTTTACTTTTTAACTGCTTTGCTGCATATGTTGTGATTCTGAACTGAATGATGTTCCACTATTGTCAGTGCAATATTAAGAAGTATCTGCTATGTTTGGCAACACTAAATGGGTTAATACAATTTTAAGTATTCCTTTTATAATTTTGGAAAACCTTTGACGGGGGTGTGTGGTTTTTAAACTCTGCTTTAGTTGGCGTGACTGAAGCTTTTCATTATACATGGCTGGTGCCTTAACTTTTATTTTACTTCTCAAAACTCCTCAATGATATATTTCCTGGTTTTAAATTTTATCCTAGGAAGAGAGTACATGGCAGCCACAACTTTCCTATTTCTAAGAATGCCTGAAGCAGGAAAAATGGTGTATTAGTGACACACTCCAGGAGGGAGAAATTGGCTATCTGGAGAAAGGAATTAGTAAAAGTCATTGTTCAACATACATCCGCATCCTATAGCTTTTAGCATAGCTCTGACACTGTATATAAAAGGATAAATTAATAGGATCTTCACATTGCATGTTCATGTCATCTTGTCAAACATACACATTACTGTTGCCACAGTGATATTTAAATCCTCAAAAATATTTGATTGGACTTCAGGAAGTATTTGTTTTAGGAAACAATTTCGTAACAGGGTTATGAGTTAAGTCAGAATTAAATAACAAAATCGTGAAAGATACATATTCTGAATATACTGTAAGTTTTGTACAATGATATGCTAATAGCATATTCAGGCTAAATTCTATTCTCCAGTTAGAAACCCCAATGAAGTCAATACAGTAACTGTGAGAACAGATGTTTAGTGCAAAGAGCATTTAATCTTGTAATTCCCATTTTTATCTTTGACTCATCTCAATTAGAAAGGTAATTCAAGACGTTGGAGTATTGGTGTGAGATCATCTTCATGTTTGTCTGGGGGTCTGCCATATCCCTCCTTTCAAACTGTCCTAGCCAGAAACAGGGGTAGTAAAGGGAGATTTATCAAACTGACAGTTATCATTTTACTTATTTTTTCCTTTCTTTTTAGAGGTACTGATTAGTTTCTAGAAACAGGTTGTACAACATTCCCAAATACATTGTGATTTAGCCAATGTACTTAAATCCTGGCACCATGCTGACAATATTTAGTTGTCATTTGTGTGGGGATTTTGTCTGCTAAATCAGAGCAAAAACATGTAGCGTATCTCTTTTGTGACCTACACCACATTTGAAACCTTATCTTGGTAAGAGAAAAGAACTGATCTTCAGCAACTTTTACTAATTTACCCCCACCTTCAACTTTTTTCTTATTGAAAATGTGGGCTAGCAGGAAAAAAACCTGTCAGCAGCATTACTGCTAATTAGGCTTGAAATAGACTTTACTTTGAAGAATTTGCAACCCAGTGGAGTGCAAGGTGGAACCTTTAGAAATAAACTAACACTTAGAAAATATTAAAAGAATTTTTCATCCTTTTAAGCTCATTGACACATGTCCTGCAAATTCATCACAACTTCATCTCATTTACATAATTTTCTAATTTCGTCACTGTGGGTGTCAGCCTGTGTATGGGCAATGCTCCTAAAATGTGCATGGGAAAAAGACCAAAAAGGTCTATATTACTTTTGTCTTTAACACTGATTATGTAATTGTAAAGGGAAGATGCCCCCAAAAGGAGTAATATAGGCTATATTGGCACTTCAGGAAAAACTTGCCACAGCAGAAACGTTTGTGGTCCCCAAAGTAGAATTTATCCACTAGATCTACACAGCAGAGTTACTGACTTTCCCTCTTTGGTTTTTTCAACCCCCTCCCCCTCCTTCTTGCACTAAACTATTTATGTACAAGGTATGCAACTAGGATCTCTCCAAAGTTCCATAATTTTTAAACATGCTTGCTTCATTTTCCTCCTTCAAAATGTTTCTCTCATTTGAGTTTGAAATAGCTTTATTTCTTAATGTATTTTTTCTTTTTGCAAGAAAAGAGAAAACAAATAAATCATTATTACCCACATCAAGACGTAGGAGAATGTGAGTACTTGCCAAAATTTTCAAATTTGGATGCTTAACTTTAGGCACCAAAATCCATATTTAGGCACTTAAATAAGCAGTCTGAATTTCAAAGGTGGAGGCAGAAATACCTCTCAGTTGATTTTGATTTGCGCTGTAGGATTTTATTATCTTTGAAAATCCAGCTACTTATTAGGTTCTTAATAAGTTTGAAAATTTTAGCCATAAATCTGTTTAGAATCTTGCAAAGATAATGAATTAGACGCATTTCTAATGTTCTGCTATATTTCTTCTGAGACTAATCCTCAGTGAATGAGATATGTAACTCAGCTGCTACTTTAATTCTAACTCCTGCATCAATAGGTATGACAAATAATTTCTATGAATTTTCTACAAGTTTCACTTACTACCAAACCTCTTAACTAAGTCCTTCAAAGAAATTATTTTCTTAGGATTTGTATTTACTTTTCTTATATTCTAAGCTTTATAACTAAGGTGGAAACAATAATTGTCATAAGCATATACTTGCTGTTTCTGTATTAAAGGGAATAGTAGACTCCTGTGAGATGAGCATGCCTCTTGGGACATATGCAATATTGGGAGATCTATGGGATGGAAGGAACAAAGAGCACTTTCACCTTAAAGAGAAAGCATTGGTCAGACAAGATAGATATGTCACTTGTGGGTGTCAGATGGTTTTTGGGTATGCAGTTAGGGAGTGGCAAGTGGGTGGAATACAGTTATAATATGTGGGTATGGGAAATAAGACTCGGGGGATGGGGGGCAGAGGGGAGGGAGAGGAGGAGCCATGTGATAGCTGGGCATGTTATAGTTCCTATCCTAGCCTTATGGCTTTCATTTGTGACAATCTCCACTCTCACTGCCTTTCCCCTAAAACTCCCTTCCTGCCTCCTAACTGACAGCTGAAGATGGACCCAGGAGCTGCCTTTATCTTACTTGGTATGTCATGTACTATACTAGGCCTTATCTACCCTAGTAAGGATTTATTGGTATAGCTATACTGGCATTTGACAGTTGCTGCTTCCTCAGTAACCCATCAGGTCAGGTTAATACTGAGCTGACCGTAATTTAGGGTTGGTAACTGCTTGATGGTAAAGATTTGTCTGGATTAATAACTGGATCTGGCATGCTGCTGCTTGCCTTACCAGACTGGGCATCAGCTGCAGCAGTTCACCAGACAGAGCCAACACAGCAATATGATTGGTGTATTTGAGGTCTTAAAGCAAAACAATCAAATTGATGCCCCAACATCTGCTTCCTCAAGCTTATCCATCAGCCCACCAATGCTGATATTGAACAACGATGGTGACAGGATGTAGCCTTGCCAAACTCCTGTGGCAACAGGAAATTCTGCTGTTTATCAACCCTAAATTCCAACACCGCTTTCCACTCTATTATAGACCTTATCAGTAATATCTTCCCAGGGACCATGAGCCACAACATTGGTGCCTACAGGATTGCTCGATGCCGTGGATCAAAGTCCTGAAAGAAGTCTATTAAAAAGTTACTCAGAGCTTATTAAATTCAGCCATTTTCTCAAAAAGCTGTGTCAAGATAAATATGTGGTTGATGGGGAAACAACTAGGTCTGAAGCTGCACGGAGTATCCTGGCCTTTCCCACAAAGCACATCAGAAGTGTACAGGAAGCATCATAGATAGTACTGGAGGGTGTTTGAAAGATGTGGACGCTCATATGGCAGCAGCTGCTGCCATGGTCTGGGCCATGCAATCGCTTCTGAGATGTCATGATATGAAGATGTCTACGAAGCTGCAGATCTGTGGAAGCATGGTTCTACCTGCTTTCTTGCCCAGCAATGAAACGTGGGCACTGAGGAAGTTGGAGTTCTTCATGGTTGAAGAGCCGCAGATTGATGTTTGATTCTCATCTTCATCTGTTGCTCCATATTTAATAGCAGAATAAGATCAGCAATGAGGATTTTTTGTAGATGAGTCCAGCAACCGCATCCATTAGCACTGGTTATTTTGGTGTCTGTCTTGCTACAACCATATTAGGGTTGACAAACTAAATATGAAGTGTGTGCACCAAAGAGTGTTGCTAACCGGCCAGCAATCACATGGTGTCCAAAAGCTTTGGTGACATAAGATTGCCAGTGATGGACACAAACTGAATATCCAGCCAAACTGTCTGAAGGTCCTAGCTTAGAGATCAATCTGGGTGGTACTCAGTCTGCAAGGAGGATATGTCCCTTTGGGATTTGTCTTTTTGACAGTGATATACTGGTATAGCTATGCTGGCAAACCAGTGTAATGGAGACAGTTTTTGCTGGCAAAAAAGTCCCTCTGGTGGTCTAACTTGTATCAGTTCCTCAAATGGACTAAGCTATACCATGAGAAGGACTTCTGTCTGTGTAACCGTGTCTATTCTAAGGCTTTTGCCAGTATAGCTGTCACTGAGATAGGTTCTGACTTTTCCCACAAACCTAACATAGCTATGCTGGCAAAACTTTTACGTATATAGCAGCCCTAGTCTGCTTCTCTCGTGTGAATCTGCCATATTTCCATGAGTGGCATCTGAGAGACAGGCTAAAATATGGTAGGCCTGAAGAATCAGAGGAGATGGTGGTGATTGTGACAGTCTATTATGGTCACTGCTTGTACAAGACTGTGATAAATCCTGTACAGAGTATGCCTTGAGTCATTTGAAAACTCATAATCTGCTGACTATTATCCCATTGAAGTGTATAGCAACACTATATGTGAAGTTGAGATTCTACTGTATGATTTTTACTGAAATGTGTTCGTAATTCAGGGTAACAGCCATAAACCTCCTTTTCAGAGACAAAGACACACTGACACTGCCAGAGAGGTATCAACAAAGTCAAGTGGGCTATCACTTACATAAGCAGTCCTTCTCTAGCACAGGGAAGGTGTGAATAAGAAATTTACATTGCATCACAGGAACATTTCAAACCTGATGTCCATGAGGGACTATGTCAGAGGTGGCCAAATGTACTGACCTGCCGAGCCACATATGGCAATCATCAGAAGTTTGAGAGAGCTGGGGTGCACCTGCCAGGCATCAGAGCTTCAGCCCCTCAGGAGGAGCCCCACTCCTGCTGAAGCCCCGAGCCCAAGCAGGTGCACACCATGGGACTGAAGCCCCTAGACTCCTCCACCCCCTTCCTGCTGGGCAGAAGCCAGAAGCAATGTGTGAAGGGGACATGTGCAGTCATGTGCTCTCCCCCAGATTTTTGTCAGAGTTTGCTGGCTCACTCAGTAACATGGTGATGCCGGGTCCCTTCCCTGCATGGCAGCTGCTGGAGCCGGCAAGCTGGGAGCTGAGGCTGCGGGGAGAGGCAGCGGCAAACAGCTGGGTGTTGCAGGGAGAACAGCTGCTTTTGCTGCTGACTCATTCTACCTCCCTGCAGCTCCCAGCTGTTTGCTCCTGCCTCTCCATGTGGAGCTAACATCTGAGAGCTGCAGGGAGGGGCTTCTGAGGTTAAGGGGAGAGTGGCTGGGGTGGGGTATGACTTAAGTTGGGGGTGGGGCAGGCAAACCTTTAAATTGTGTCCCCCACTCTCAGCAGGCACCAGTAGTCTCTGGCAGAAGCCCCTAGCCCCACCACTCTGCTGTAGAGCAGAAGCCCTAAGCTTTCTCCCCCAGCATGGTAGGCAGGGAATGGGGGTGGGCTGGAGGGCTCCGGGAGCCGCACTTTAATGGTAAAAACTGCATGCAGCTCAGCCACCCCGGACTATGTGTTGCCTACACCCCAGCGGTGGGTAATCCTCAAAGAAGGGAGGGTGGTATAAGAGAAACACACAGTGGGCCCCATTTCACCACGCCACCGCTGCCTCCTCCTATCTCTCTGCTCATGATGACAACAGCTATCAAAGAACTAAAGGGGATGGTCCCAGGCTGGAAGGAGACCCAGCATATGAAATTCTCAACAGCTATAGTGAGAGCAAATCTTTGCTTTTAAGCTCACTTAGTTTAAGTGAGGTATTAGCTTGGATATTACTTTTGTTTTCTTTTGTAACCAATCCTGGCTTTGATGCATAATAACTTAAAATCTTTCTGTAGTTAATAAACTTATCTTAACCAGTGTGTGTTTGGATTGAAATGTGTGTGGAAACTCCCTTTGGGATAAGGTTGGTGCATTATAATTTTTCCTTTGATGAAATGATGCACCCACTGTGAGCTTGTACTGTCCAGGGGGTACTGTACAGTACAAGATGCACATTTCTAGGGGACGTCTGGGACAAAATTTGCAGGTGTCGTCCTAGATGTAATTCATCAGTGACTGGTCAGAGTGCTCCATTTATTTAAGTGGGTGTGAATTTACATGCTGAAGGCTGCGTGTGAGCAGACCCAGGAGAAGTGGTTGTTTCCCAGCAAAGCAATAGAAGAAGCTCCCCAGGCTGAAATTTTTTAAAGAGACACCGCTGTTCAACTTGTGCTCTGGGGAATGTCACAGTGGTGAAGGTCACGGTTCCCTTTAAGCTGTGTGCATGGCACACAGATCCAAAACCCCCACGCACACAGCAAAACACTGCCTGCACAAAAACTTGCACAGAAGCACAACAGTTTGCACAGAAGAAATTTTTTGTGCACACGGCCCGTCAAAAATTAGAGGCAACATTGGTAAAGGTGGAGGCGGGGCCTCACGCAGTGGTAGTTGCCGAGTTTGATTAAGAGAGGAAGTGGGAAAGGAATCCAACAGGGAAGAGTTGGAATGTTACAGTGGGAGAAAGGAGACAGGCAGGGATTGCCGCATATTACCCTGACTGGTTCTCCTAAAATGATGACTAAACACTGATTTCAGTAGAAACTGGCATATTTGCTTATCCTAAACGTATATCATGTGTATGAATGAGGGGTTTGCACTGAGAATCCTTGTAGAAAGGAGAAACTACTCTACTTTCTGCTTAGCAAGTCAGTCTGTCTTGCCTGTGTTTTTAATTTCCCTCTTAAGTCAAGGACCCATATGACTTTTCTGGCAATAGAGATTTCTGTATGTTAGTTGGTTCCCGCAATTCTGTGACTAGGGAGCACTTTTCTACATCTATCAGAGTAGCAGCCATGTTAGTCTGTATTTGCAAAAAGAAAAGGAGTACTTGTGGCACTTTAGAGACAAACAAATTTATTTGAGCATAAGCTTTCATTGCATCCGATGAAGTGAGCTGTAGCTCACGGAAGCTTATGCTCAAATAAATTTGTCTGTTTCTAAGGTGCCACAAGTACTCCTTTTCTTTATTCTACATCTAGTTATTGCCATCAATAACATCTTATTGGCATGGTGACCTTCATAGATATGTAGAGGGTTTTTTTTTAATTTTGTGTTCTCCTTAACTGGCTGTCAGTTATATAAATGAAGGTCACCATCCCAATAAGATATTGTCTATAGAATTATGTGAATGTTTAATAAAAGACTGATACAGACCTGAACTACTGTTTTAAAGTCCTATTTCTGTATCTAAGTTATGTATTTTATGTTGCTAGCATGTTTACTATATATAAGCAAAAATAGACTTCAATAAGCTATTGTCTTTATGCCCCAGATGTCATGTATCATCTGACATACATGACATGGTCCTGCCCTCTCCAGGAGAAATTTTCAAAAGCAGTTGAGTACCTTGAGCAAGGTATTTGATGCTCCTATAGATTTATCCCCCAATATCTAACTACTTTGAAAGTAAAGTACATCAAACATGCAAAAGAATATTCACATAGCTTAATCAGCCAAAAGGAACAAAAGAATGGCCATACGGGTCAGACCAATGGTCCATGCAACCCTGATATCCTGTTTTCTGACACTGGCTGGTGCCAGATGCTTCAGCAGTTATGAACCAAACACAGCAATGATCAGGTGATCCCTTCCCAGTCATCCAGTCCCAGCTTCTGGCAGTCAGATTTCGGAACACCAAGAGCGTGGGGTAGTATCCATGACCATGTTGGTTAATAGATAGTGATGGCCTATCCCCCAAGAATGTATCTAATTTTTTTTTTGAACCCAGTTATACTTTTGGCCTTCACAACATCCCCAAGCAATGAGTTCCACAGGTTGACTGTGCGTTGTGTGGAAAAAGTAATTCCTTTTGTTTTAAACATACTGCCTTGTAATTTTATTGGGTGACCCCTGGTATGTGAAATGGTAAATAACACTTCCCTATTCACTTTCTCCACACCATTCATTTTATGGGTTTTACAGACCACTGTCATATCCCCCCTTAGTTGTCGCTTTTCTAAGCTGAACAGTCCCAGTCTTTTAAATTTCTCCTCATATGGAAGCTATTCCAAACCCCAGTAGTTTTTGTTGCTCTTCTCTGTACTTTTTTGAATTCTAGTATCTTTTTTTGAGATGGGGTGACCCGAACTGCACACAGTATTCAAGGTGTGAATGTACGGTGAATTTATGAGGGCATTATTAACAGTAAGATTACTAGACCTTGAAATTTCTACAAATCTCTCACCAGCACAACTTGGCTTGTCAACACTTATAAATTAGTGCACTGGAAAAACTGTAGCCAGACTGGTGTATTAATGTGCACAATCTTTTCAGCATGAACTGTAAGCTGTTTGTGCTCCTTCATTGTTATTACAGTGAAGTTATGCAATCATAAAAGACAATCAGTTAGTGTTTATAATCTTATTATTGGACTTGTGTGATACACTTGGGACAAATACCTTCAAACAACATATGTAGATGTTGGCACTGGATGCCTTAGTTGATTGTTGATGAGATGTAAAGCCTCTATGATTTCTCCCTTAAATCAAGTCCAGGTATGTAGTGACCAAGTAATTATCTGTTATACTTTTAGGACTTCATTACCAAAATAATGAGTGCCTTCACAATATTTAATATGGTTATCCTCCTAACATCCCTCTGAGCAGGGGAAGTACTATTAAGTAGTGAAGCATAGAGAGACTAAATGACTGGCTCAGGGTCACACAGGAAGTCCTGTGGTGGAGCAGGCATATGCATTTGGCTCTCCTGAGTCCCAGGCTAGTACCTTAGTCACTAGACCAGCCTTCCACTTGGATTACGTATCTTTATGGAAGTGCACAAATTGTGCTAAAGACACAGGAAAATACAGTTCACAGTCTGAAGACCAACAGATAAAAGGTAGCGGACAGGGTTGCAACATACGAACCAAGTGATCATGGTGAAAATTGGCATGCATCATTGTTCATATAAAATTAAACATCTTCATCTGTACATCTTCTGGCCCATTGATGATACTGTATTGCAAACTCCTGGTTACTTTTATGAGTATTGCAATATTAAGCTGTATGTGTCGGTGCATGAGCTAAAGCTGCTCATGATTCTAGGAACAGCAGGATTTCACTTGTGAGTTTTTGGCCTTAACTGAAAATGGCAACACCTCCATTTCTTTTCAGTGGGGCTGAAGGGGGCTGATTGTTTCCCATTCTAGCGTTTGGAAACTCAATGACCAAGAGTTATTACTAAAAGAAAAGGAGTACTTGTGGCACCTTAGAGACTAACCAATTTATTTGAGCATGAGCTTTCGTGAGCTACAGCTCACTTCATCAGATACATACCGTGGAAACTGCAGTTTCCACGGTATGTATCTGATGAAGTGAGCTGTAGCTCACGAAAGCTCATGCTCAAATAAATTGGTTAGTCTCTAAGGTGCCACAAGTACTCCTTTTCTTTTTGCGAATACAGACTAACACGGCTGTTACTCTGAAACCAGTTATTACTAAGGGAAGGATGTTGGACTAGTGATTAAGGCCCTGGACTGGGACCTCAGGAGATTTCATTTAATTTCTCAGCTCTGTGTCAGACTTCCTGCATGACCCTGGGCAGGTCGCCTAATCTCTCTGGTGCTTAGTTCATTTTTATGATGATGATCCTTTCACACCCCGCAAAGATACAGTGAAGACACATTCATGAGTGTTTGAGATTCTCACAACAAAGAGAAAAGCCAATCAATATTAATGATGTGCAAAATGTCTCAACAGTTCAAAAAAGCAGTCAAAATTCACCTAGTTTCAGGTTCCATTATAATCTTCATATTCAGTGCAGATTACTCAAAATGTTGAGTAAAGGTTTTGTGAACTTTTGTATGGCCCACAGTTGATGTATAACTTTGTTGAAACCATGTTAAAGGACAGATTTGTGTTTTGCTTTGTTTTTTTTTTCTTGGGGGTTCTTTGAACCAAAACACAAGGGGAAGGGCTGCGAACCCAAGTGATTCAAAACTAAATAAAATGTTCACTTGAAACCGTCTGAACCAACAAAGAGTTTAAGGGCTCTTATCACCATCCTCAGAAAATAAATACAGGGAGAAAGCAAAAGAGGAAGATGATTAAAAATAGCAACCCAGAAAAAGCAATGTGTTGAAAAGGGAGTGGGTGTGGGGGGAGGGAGAAGCAAGAATCTGCTTGACTTCCAGGTAAGTGATCAGATGCTCTAACTTGATTCTTATTACTCCTGGGGGAATTCTGCACCACTGTATGTGCAGCATTCATTTTCCTTGCAGATTTCTTTGTTTCCCTGCAGAAAAATGACTTTCTGACAGGGAAGCAAAGGGAAGCTGCAAGCAGTCATGCGACCCTCCCCAGCAGTATGTTTCTGGTGCCCAGGGCAGCAGGCAGAGAGGTAAATCACTGTGGGGTAGGGGACGGGATTGGGGAAAAACCTGCTGGTGGCTCCTACATTGTGCTGGGCTCAGCTGCTAATCCCAGCTGGACTGGGGAGGACAGGACTTCCTCTTGCCCACATGGCATCCAGGGCGGGGTCAGACCCAGCTGTAGGAAGCTCTGCAAACTTCCCCCCTCACTGCACTTCCTGCACCCATTGCTCCTCAGCCACAGGGGAAGGGATCACTGTACAGGGAGCTGCTCCCCCATTCACCCAAACCCCATGCTCCCAGACCCCCTCTTACTCAAACCCTCCTGCTGAGCCCCACTCCCCCTTTGCCTGGACGAGCCACCTGCACCTAGATCCCCAGCCTACTGAGCCCCAAATAGCTGCACCTGGATCCCCACCCCACTGAGCTCCATGCCCCCAGCATCTGTACCCTCCCACACCCTGGACCATCCCCCCCCCCCTTGCTGAGCCCTAACCACCTTCACAAGGACCTTCCTGCAGAGTCCCATTGCCATTGTACCAAGAACCCCCAACAAGCCTCTGTGCATCCAGATCTTCACCCCCCGCACTCAGACTCCCCCAGCTGAACCACCCACACTCAGATTGCCCCACATAGAACCCTCTCAAGCCACTAAGTCCCTCCACACTTGGGTCTTGCCTTGCTGAGCCTGCCTGCCCACACCTGGTGTACCTGGCACAAAGGGGCAGGGCTCTGCGGTGTTTCTGGGGCAGGCCCAGTCCTTGAGGTGTGTAAGAGTTGGGTACAGACTCACCACTGAGCCCGTGTCCCGGGGCGGGAGCTGCACAGTGATCTCTGACCTCTGTGCAGCCAGTGGCCTGTGCTCCCCAATGTCATGCTGTAGCCTCCACTTTTATTTGGCAAATAAAATTTGCAGAATTTTGCAGATCTTTTATATCTTCTACACAGAATTTTTATTTTGATGCAGAATTTTTAATTTTTTGGCATAGAATGCTCTCAGGAGTATTCTTATATTCTTTCTTCTTACCTCCCACACTATTTCTTTTCCCCCTCTGCTACTAATCTGTCTTGTCTTTCTACACTCACCTTCACTGCAGCCCTTATGCAGACATTATCCCTCCCCCCACCCTTTGCTCTTGTGTTGCCCTCCCCTGCTGTGCCTCTCTGAGTTCAGTGTGCTGGCAGTCAAGTGAAATATATGAAAATTTGGAGCTCTGAAGTGCTGTCTCAGCACTCCAGGGATTAAGACTTTTAGTAAATTTCACTTTGCTGCTTGGAGAGGACAGGTAGTGAGCTCCCAAATCCATGGGATTTATGGAAAGTCTGTGCCCACTAAATGTATTTCTTGTCTCATGCCTTGAGATTGCTGTGCTCTTGACATTTAGGGACTGAGAACTGCTATAAAGAAACAGCAAATATTCTTTTTTGAATTGTTGTTGCAATAGGTTAGAATTACTTGGATCTGGCAGTGTACTGCCATCTGTTTTTGTTTTAGTCCTACTTCAGTATTTTCAACACACAAATCTGGAGTCCCCAGATTTCTTTAACCCCTCTCAATCTGATTTTAGTCCTGGGTATGGTGGAGACTCCATGGGTGCTCCGGGGCTGAAGCACCCACAGGGAAAAAATGGTGGGTGCCCCTCTATCAGCCCCCCCTTAGTGCTTCCCACCTGCCATGATCAGCTGTTTCACAGCATGCAGGAGCTCTGGGGGGAGGAGCGAGAATGCAGTGTGCTCAGGGGAGAGGGTGGAATGGGGCGCAAAGAGGGGGGGTGAGGGTAGGGCAGGGTGAGGACTTGGAGGAAGGAGTAGAGTGGGGGCAGGGCCTGTGGCAGAGATAGGAGTCGAGCACCCCCCAGCACATTAGAAAGTCAGCGCCTGTGTGTGCAAGTCTTATTAGTTGAGTGATTGCTTCTAGCACTGGCCAACAAGCAACTGTTGACCATAGCAGAGAGGCTGACGTTATGTTTGATCTCGAGGGAAGAATTAACTTAAGGTTTTTGTGTGCAGTGTTGCAAGGCTCTATTTTGCCATCCTTCCTGCTCAGTTTCATTTATTTTAATTTAAATTTGTTTTTCTGGATCCAAAAAGTACCTATCACTCGTTCTAGGTGCTGAGCAATACACTAAACAAAACTAAGAATAATTCCAAGCTGCCATTAAACACATACACAAATTGTGCATCCAGAATTTCCAATTAACAGTTGCACAAGAAAAGAATAATTATAATCCCATTATCTTTCAATCAGACTCCAATCAAAAACCTGGGAATAAAGAGAAGAGAAGATTAACACATCCAGGCTCTACTGGGCTGAGGCAGGAAAACAGCTTCAGAATCAAATGCCCTCATATGGAAAAGGCTCTACCAACACCTCTTCCAAACATCAGCCATCTACTCTGAGGCTGTTCCAGTTTGATCACTTCTGCTGATTGTGACACTGACAATATAACATGGTGTACTCCAGGGGGAATTCTGCACACAATATTTTAATTTCATATTTTATTTGTCAAAATAACACAATATATAGCCATGCCAGTTTCAATTATTTTAGTAATTTATTTCAAAATACCTGTCAGCAAGTATGTAAAAATACAGACACAAAAAATTCCCTCAGAGATAGAGTTAAAGAAATCCCTATGACAACGCAGTTCCTGTTTCTCTGACCCCTCCCTCCCCAGAGCCCAGGGATCCAGAGGGAAAAACAGCCTGATGCTGGGTCCCAGACTTGGATGGAGTTTTTTGAATGCCACCTCCTTCCTTCAGGGCATGCTGAGAACTGCCACTGCTGGGAACCCTCTAGCTCCCTTCCCCCCTCCTTGCTGCAGTGTCTTCCATTTAGGAGATGGGCTCTGCCAGGTCCAGCGGCCCTTAGTGAAAACCAGCAGCTCTGCAGCCCTTTTCTGTGGTGGTGGGGTGAGGGAAGGAAATTCTGCACACTAATTTCTGCACAAATTCTGTTTTGTGCAGAGTTTCCTTAGGAGTAATGGTGATAAGCGGTGGTGTCCTAGGTAACAAGGTCCCAAGTCACTTAGGACTTTATTGATCAAAACCAACACTTTTTAACTTCGAAGTGGTCAGCAGACAACCAGTACAGGTCAATGTGTGTGTGTGAAACTGGTAGGAGTACTCGCACTGCAATTGCCTCAACGTAACTATGTTGGTGATGCAGCTGTTCAACTTTCCTGCTGCCTGGATGAGACTGGGGTTGGATTAGAATCAGCTGGCTGAATCCCCTTCTGGATCAGACCAAAGGTGATGCTGGTTGTCTGATGGGGGAATAACCCAAGGAGATGACTGTGATGATAGCTGTCACTGACCAGGAGGGAATGACTATCACCTGCTACCGAAGTTTGCAATCTAGGAGTCCTAGTAGTTCCTTTGCCACATCTTGATGATCTGGTGGCTGAGAATGCTTTTTTCAAACATTGCTTGGCAAGGAGGTTGCAACCTTTTTGCTTATATGCAGGCCTCCATGCTTTTTTCTCTATTATTTCAGCGCACTATAGCTGGGGCTACCTGTGAAGATCCCTCAAATTTCAGCTAGTGCAGAATTTTCTGTCTACTTGCACGTGTTTTATAGTCAAATATTAGTTTTTCTTCCCAGGCTCCCAGTTTTTTTTCTGGGGTGCAATTAAAGGTATTTTTAAAATCTGTAGAAGCTTGGGTTCTGTCTACCTCAGACCCTTTTTTTGTATTCTAGCCACTCATTTGGGACACGGTGGGGGAAAGAACGTTTTCTGTGCAGAAACTGCTACTCTGGAATTCTTTCTCCTTTGTTGGAGATATGCCATGGAAGTCAACTACTTTAGGCTGTTGCAAAGCCCATTTCCTGTGCAGGGAGCTTTGAGGGGTGGGAATGTGACTGTGGTTTTGCGTGGCTGGGAATACCAGTTACATTGATTCAATTGATGTATAGATGTGTGTTTTTTTTTTTTGTAGTAACTTTTATGTATGTGCCTTGAGGCCACAGGAGGAACATTTTTGTACATTGAAGTAATATAGCAGTGTAAATGAATATTCTCAAGTGTCTTTGATTAACTGATTGCCAAATAGTACAGTATTTAAAATCCCAAATTATACCAAATCTCAATCCCAGTAGATCAAATTGAAATCCCTTAAAATGAGGTATACTTTGACTGCAGGTCTATATAACCCACTAACCCACAGCAATGTTAGACCCTAATTAATCCTACTTTTGTATTCTATTAATTTAAAGCATTACAAAAAATCCATTAACCAGATGAGACAGGGACTTGCAAGAGTCTTGTATTTACGCTTTGAGCTAGGGTATTGCATATCTGTTGGGTGGGCCTGGTTGAGACAGATATATATTTGAAATGTTTCAAGTAGTTTTGCATTATTGATGGAATAATCTGTCCTTTTATTTCAGGGCCTGTCAAACTGATCAAATAAGGAGGACATTTACATCTTTGTTTATTGATAGAGGCAAGTTGTTATCCCTTCCAAAACTGGGGTATCCTATATTAACTTCCACCAGTTAGTGTTCAGACTTTTGTCACACTGTCTGCATCAGGTTGCCTTGAATAAAGATTAGGTGAGTGGTTTGACGATCTTCCTAAACTTTCAAACTTGTATGCCAGTTCAACAGCAGGTTTGTGTAATTTTAATTGCCCCTCTCCCATTTCATCCCTACATCATGAGACTAAACGTTTTTTAAAGCACGAAGCAGGCAAATCAGCATGCTGCCATCTTTAGTAAGAATAAGTAAGTAATAAATAAAATATATACGAAACTGGATTTTCTGAAGGTGGGGGGGAAAACTGAAATGAGTATGCTACCAGCTAGAACTTGCTTTATTCAAACAAATCAGAACCATCAGTTTTGTTTGGTGCACATAACAATAGAAGTGAAGTACACAGTAATACCTTCGGATATTGCAGCAATAATCAAATTCGCTAGATCAGTAGAAGAAACAATTGGCCAAAAAGACTGCTAGCACACTTTTATTTCTATTGTTTTATAGCATTTTGTGAAGAATAAGGTTAGGATTTGCATTTATGGACAGATTTTTTTCCCCAGCTTTACTTTTCTAGGTTCCATGCTCCACTGGAAATAAGTGGCAAAGATATAGTGAACTGTGGTGGTCAGGGGAGTAGTCAGCCCATTGTGAAAGTGGTATCTATAACCTGATCAGAAATATTACAGTAAGCAATTCTATGAGCTATTGAAGTCTGTCAGACGAGTAGTAGATTACCTCATTCTGAATTTTGTATGTGACAAATTACTGGGTGCACTCTCCCCTCCCCCATTTCCAAAATAGTTTGACTTTATATATCAGATCATGTCCTACTATGTCTGTTGGACTGACAGTGTTCAGCACAACATAATGAAGTCTTACCCAACATGACAACATCACCCTTTTTTTCTTGTGATTTGGTACTTGCCATTATTTGAGAAGGCAAAAGTTGCTCTAAAATATAAGCACTAAAGCAAATTATAGTATTTCAGCACTAATTTCTATACATCAGTCATATCTAAATTATTTTTATTAACTGGGCCTACATGTAGATATATATCATATGCAAAGTAAAAATCTGCTTATAATTAGTGGAAAAACATTGACAATCATAATATGGTGCAGAGGTAGGAGGCAATAGAGTGGGTACTTGAAATAACTGGTCTAACAACTGGCATGGAAAGGGACAGGAATACAAAAAGTTTTAGAGGAATTTTTCCAACTCTTCATTTTAAGAAGATGACCAAAATGCTGAGGATTAATTCATTCTATGCTGCTCTGTGGCTATGGAGTAGCTCCATTGCCTTTCTGCAGACCTAAGTCGCTATGGGGAGGAGGAAAGTGAGGGCGGGGAAAGATGATTTTTGTCTTCAATCTGCCTGACTACTTGCAGTTGGTGTGGAAGGTGAGAAAAGAAGGATTTGCTCCACTGTTATTGCCCAAAGTGCAAATCTTCCCTGTCGTCCCATCTTTTTGTCTGAGCAGATCTAGTTTCACTAACTTCTATCAATAGTTACTGTTTTTTTCCAAATATTAGCTTTTTCTGATGAGTAATTGATATATTTATTTTTCTGGCTAAGCTCTGCCCACTGAAACCAGTGGCAATCAGGCATACGTCTGATACAGAATTCAGCTCTTGGTCTCCCATAGTAGGTTGCTAATCATAAAAATAATATACTGGGGAAACTTACACCTATAAGGCCAAATTTTCAAAAGCAGTATCTATTCTCATGTGCTCAAATTTGCTTCATGTTCTTGTGTGACTAGTCTTTGCTTGCCGAGAATGTGGATTTGTAGATACAAATTGTGTAGTCACAAGTGCCCAAAATCAAGCATTCAAATATCTGTAGGAGCAGTAACTTGGGGGTACAAATATGAATGCACAAATCTGGGTAGCATGAAGGCATTTTGAAAATTTTGCTCAAATATGCATCATAAATGTCTCCATAATTTTCTCTTTCCCCAGAGAGGGGGTGGGTGGATGGGTGTGTGTGTGTGAGAGAACTGCCCCTTCCCTCCTCGCATTTCATTCTTTCAGAAACTGAAAGAAATCCAAGTTCTCATAGCTTTAAAATGGACTGTGTCCAGGGAGAATCGGTGCTCTCTTCTCATTATTTATCTAAAGGGTTACATACTTTACAACATATAACTCTGCTGTTAAGAGGAAAGAGGGGGCAGGGGTGCCCACTTTAGAAAGAGGCCATTTCCACAATGATTTCATGGTGAATTGGGAGTGGGGTAGTGTAAAGTCAGGCAAGCCCACACTGTTCTCACGGACCAAATGACTAAATGTGGGAGAGGAAAAAGGAGTCTGGCTGCATCCCCAGTTATGATCTGGCTCTGTAGTAGAATCAGTCTGCTAAACTCATTGCATTTTTATGCAATTTAGTCTGAGAGAAAAGAGAAGATCACTGAACCCTGACCCAACTGTGAGATTGGAATAACAACTAGAGAGACTTAGAGCTACCAACATTTGAGTCTCACAGCATTTAAATTAAAATAAATATTTAGTGTGTTTTTTCTTTAGGATCATCTCATGCAAGATTTATTAAATTCCAGTGTTTAACTCAAGCGCAAATGTAGCTTTAATTAGAAAGGATATTTTTACTTACTGCTGCACAGCATCATTAAATGGTGTTTGTAACTGAGAGTTATGAGCAGCTATGTCTAATGATCTGGATCAGACATTCCCAAACTGTGATCCATGGATCACTTGTGGTCTGTGGTGAGTTGGCTGGCCACATAGTGGAGACAATCATTCTTGTTTCCAGCCAATAAATTGCATTAAAAGAAGCGAAAACACCATTACTTTTCTAATGTTACTCTTCCAAGTAAGCCAGTGCTATATTTGTTAGAGCTATTATGTGTTTGTGAATGGGAGCAGGGAGTGATCCAGGCAATCGTGATGGGGTGGAGTGGTGGTCCACAAGACATGGTATTAAAGATGAGGCCCTCACTATGAAAAGTTTAAGAACCTCTGACACAAGGCAAATGACTACCTTTTTAAAAAAATTTGTATTACAAATTGACCATGAATAAAGTTCCCAGTTTGAAAATATTTTAGTATTTGTCCTACACTAATACATGTATATTAATGTAATCACTCCTACAACAGGTCTTGTGTATATAAGCGGGGGAATAGTCCTGCTATTGTGCGGAATTTTCCTAGCTTCTGCACTAGCCCGGTGAAGTGGGCTAGCGAAAGGATCTGAGGCCTCACTCCCACTTCCTTTACCCAGTGGCCTCCCTGCCCTTGAGGACTCCTCTTCCACTCTCCTGTATGGCAGAGTCCTCGTAATCCCAACAAGGCTGGGTCCTGGATTCCTGGGGGGCTTGACCCCCAACCCTGCTGTGGTCACCTAGGACAGGGGCTAGGGTGTCCCCACTCCAGGGTACTCTCTCTGCACTGGGCACTTCTCTGACCCACTGACCATTACATACAATTTAAAGCAAATGCAAGTTACTTAATCAACAATTAATTTTAAAAAGAATAAGGGAAAATGGGAAAGGTTAAAGGAAACGCATCAACCCACTCTGTGGCAGGGAGCATCACGAACAGTGTCTCTGGAACGTCAGGGCAGTTCACAGTCTGTTCCTTGTAGGTCCCAGGCCTTCTTCTCAGGCCCTGACTGTGCTGCAGGGATGCTGTGAGTTGGTGGCCTCAGGCTCTAAGTGGTAGGACCCTTCTTCCCAGCATTGTCCCTGCCCTGTCAGGGTTATGATCCAAGCCTGGCCTGCAGAGCCCCTTGGCTGAGGCGTCTCCCTGTGCTGGGCCCGCTGCCCAGGGTCCCCCTCGCTCTCCCTAGCTGCTCACCGCACCCAGCACCAGACTGCTCCAGCCCCGGCTCCACCACTCGGTCTCAGCGCTGCTGCTGCTCTGCCCCCACCTCCCTGGGCTGCTTCTTTGACCCTCTGCCTCTGGGTGCTGCAGCTTTGCTCCCAGGACAGGTCTGTTCTGCAGGCTGCTTCTGTGACTCTGCTCCCAGCACTGACCTGCTTCATGGGCTGCTTTTCTGGCCCTTCTGGCTCTGGTTGCTGCAGCTCTACTCCCAGGACAGGGTCTGCTCTCTCTGGGCTGTGCCTCTGTCTTTGGGCCTGCAGCTCTGCTCCCAGGACAGGGTCTGCTCTTTCTGGATCTGGCACAGCTCAGCTCCCCAGCTCAGCTTGTGCCCCTGCTTTCTCCTTAGCTCGGCCCCACTCTGTCTGACCCAGGCAATTCCAGCTCACAGGGAGGATGGGACCTTCCTGGTGTCCTGACTCTCTGATTAGCCTGCCCGCCCTGTCATTCAGGCTGACCTGGAGCATTGGCCTCTCCCCATTGTTCCTGGGGACTATCAGTCTCAGGGTCCTGATTTCCATAGACCCTTCCCCTTTTAGTACTGGGAGCTAGCCAACCAAAACACCCCCACTGAATGTTAGTAAGGGGGCAACAGTCCCCTTACACATATCTTGATTAGATTCACATCATCTTTAGGCCTTATCCCAACAGTAGTACGTCCAATTTGTTTTAGAAATAATATTTACGGTGACTTTTCCAAGGGTATAGCAGAAATCTGGGATATTCTGGTTGTCTTTTTTTAAAAATCAACGTGGGGAGAGGGGAAAATGGGTGGATAGAATACTTATTTGTGGATCTAAGATGGGATAATTTTGTTCTTTCTATCTCATAAGGAAATAGAAAGGTCCAGCCAACTTCTGTTTTCATATAGGTTTCTTTAGGAATTCCAAGACACAGCACTCACCTTTTAAAGAGCTGTGTGCATTTCTTCCATATTCATTTTGTTTGGTGTTTTCTGAATCCTTTGTATTATGTTGTCAGTCTCTAAATCTGGAGGATTTTTTTCTCTCTCAATAGAATAATAGAAATGTAGTGCTGGAAGGGACCTCAAGAGGTCATCAAGTCCAGCTACCTGCACTGTGGCAGGACCAAGTAAATCTAGGCCATCCCTGACAGATGTTTGTCCAGCTCATTTCTAAAAGCTTCAGTGATGGGGACTCCATGACCTCCTATTCTAGACCTTAGAAAGTTTTCCCCAATATCTAACCGAAATCTCCTTTTCTGCAGATTAAGACCATTACTACTTGTCCTACTTCAGTGGACATGGAGAACAATTGATCATCACCCTCTTTATGACAGCTTATCAGGTTCCCCTGTCAGTTGTCTTTTCTCTAGACTAAACATGCCCAGTTTTTTAAAACCTTTTATCATTTTTGTTGCTCTCCTCTAGACTCTTTCCAATTTGTCCACATCTTTCCTAAAGTGTGGTGCCCAGAATTGGACACTGTTCTCCAGCTGGAGCCTCCCCAGTGCTGAACAGAGCAGGACAATTACCTCCCATTTCTTACATACAACACTCCTACTAATACACCCCAGAATCTTATTAGCCTTTTTGCAGCTGCAGCACATTGACGACTCATATCCTGTTTGTGGTCTCCTGTAACTCCCAGATCCTTTTCAGCAGTACTTCCACCTAAACAGTTATTCCCGACTTTGTAGTTGTGCATTTTATTTTTCTTTCCTAAGTGAAGTACTTTGCACTTCTCTTCACTGAATTTCATCTTGTTGACTTCAGACCAAGCCTCCAATTCATCAGGATCATTTTGAATTCTAATCCTGCCCTCCAAAGTGCTTGAAACTCCTCTCCTCTCAACTTGGTGTCACCTGCACACTTTTTATAAGCACACTTTCTACTCTATTATCCAAGTATTAATGAAAATATTGAGTAGTACTGGACTCAGGACTGATCCTTGCACAATCCCACTAGATACACTCTCCCAATTTGACAGCAAACCATTGATAACTATGTTTTGAGTATGATCTTTCATCCTGTTTTGCACCCACTTACTAGTAGTTTCATATAGAACACATTTCCCTGTTTGCTTGTGAAAATGTGATGTGGAACTGCATCAGAAGCCTTACTGAAACCAAGGTACGTCATGTCTACTGCTTCCCCTTTATCCACCAGATCACTAATCCTATCAAAGAAGTTGGACTGGCATGACTTTTTTTCTTATAAACCTGTTTTCCAGAGGCTTACACATTGTTTAATATTCTCCGGTATCTTTCCAAAGTTATCCAAGTTAGGCTGACTGGTCTATAATTCCCCAGATCCTCCTTGTTCCCCTTTTTAGAGCTAGGTACTATGTTTGCCCTTCTCCAGTCTTCTGGGACTTCTCCTGTCCTCCAGAAGTTCTCAAACATAATTGCTAACAGCTCAAAGATTGCTTTAACTGGTTTCTTAAGTACCCTAGGATGAATTTCATCAGGCACTGCTGATTGAATATCTCTAATTTATCTGAATATTCTTTAATGTATTCTTTCCCTATTTTGCCTAGTGTTTCTCCCCCCCCTTGGTGGGTGGTGTTGTGTTGAGTATCTGGTTCTACTTTTTAGTGTAGACAAGAAATAGGCATTAAGCACCTCAGGTTTCTTGATGTCATCAGTTATTAGCTCTCCTTCTGTGCTATGTAGAGGACCTACGCTAGGAGCAAGAAAGACAAAGGAAAGTGTATTTTAAGAACATTATCTTACTGCCTTTTGTCTCTTGAAAGGTGTAACTCAGAAAGGTGAAGGCACAAAACGATTTTGTCCCTACATACTTGTGCTGTTTTGTACTCCTCATCCATTTGACAATATTTTTACTAATTTGTAGAATTCCCTTTTGATTTTCATGTTATTAAAGAGCTCCTGGTGGAGCCATATTGGCCTCTTACAAAGGAAAGAGGAAGAATAGTATCAGGATAGTTTGCAATTGTACCTTTAATATTGTCTCCTTGAGGAACAGCTAGTTCCCCTTGGGTTTTCTTCCAATGGGACCTTACCTTCCAGTTCTTCTTTTTTTTTTTTGAAGTCCATTATCCTTATTCTGCTGCTCTCACTCCTTCCTTTCCTTAAAATCATGAAATCTATCATTGTATGACTGCTATCACCCAAATTGCCTGGAGTGTGAAAGGTTAACTCGCTTCTGTTACCTGAGAAGAATTAAGACTCTTTCAAATTGTGAAGATGCTTATTTTTATTCTGATTTAAAAGGATGTTTTATGAAACAAATGTCTTTTCTAGGATAACAGCTGGCTTCAGCCTTCAGGTTCTGTCTAAGTGTTTTCATTCTTGTTTGCTTACAAGCAGCTGGAAGGGTGTGTAACCTGGGTGCTTGTTTAAGATGCTGATGTGCCTTCTATGGAGCACACAGAACTGGCTTCACTGAAAAGAATACGTTAAGATTGTCAGTGATCCTTTTGAATAGGTTAAGCCAACACCAATTCCTTTTGTTGAGAAAACGCTTTATTCTGAAAGTCTCTCAGGTCTTCTGTACAACAGAAAATGCTGTGTTCTGCCATTATCAGAATGGCTCTATAAATGGGGCAAGGGTTATGGTGTTTTTTTCCCCGGACTACATTAATTCCAAGTGTATGTCCTGACAAAGAGACATTTTATTGAATTATTTTTGTTACACTAATTTATAAATAGAGAAATCCCTTTTAGTTGCCAAAACCTTACTGAAGTTGTCAGTCTCTCTCTTCTCCCCCTCCCCCGGCACCCTCTCCGCCCCAAGTGATGTGCATAATATAATTTTTCCACTTGGGTAGACCAGAGCTAGCAACTGAATGCATCAATAACAGGAGAAACAAAATTCAATTTCAAGCAACACCATAAAATATTTTCAGTAACATGAGACATTATAAGGAAAGGTGTAACGTTCAGTTGACTTATTTAAAGGAATATATATTGGGTAAGCCTGTGTATTTTCTCTTAGCTGCCCACACCGAGGAGGGGAGATGCAGAAGGGGTGGGGGCCAAAGTTAGAAGTTCTAGGCCTAGGATTTGACTTTGCACAGGCAAGCAAACCTGAGGTTCAGCTGTGATAAATGGACATTTTTGGCCTTCAGTTTCCCCTCTACTGTGCATTTCATCGGTTTCTGGTTATAACAAGGAGAAACTCTGTCTCTAGGATAGGTATCTCTTTAAAATGTTGGCAGTTTCCTTCAAGGTTTAAAATTTATTTATTTGAGATATTTCCTTTAGGAATAATTACGAGCAGAAAGGAAGCAGAGGGTGGGAAATTGTCTCTAACATTGGTTGTAGTGAGAGCCATTCTCAAGGTGCTAAACAGCAACAAGGGGGCAGGGGGAATGGTAGCATTTACCAGATGTTTTGTGGATGCACATCATATTAGATACTGGAGAAAAAATGTAAATGATAACAAATGTAGTATGCAACAATGTGTTTATAAAAATGTATTAATTCCCTTTTTCACAAATGAGGCCAAAATGCATAAAATTTAAATATTTAAAAGTATAATTATGCTTACAATTTGTTTGCAATAATTAGCATGCTTGCAGCCATTTTGCATATTTATAATTTTTAAAATATTTTCTGAGATTCATTCCTATGGATAACTGATGTGGAGCTGCCTGCTGGGTGAAGTGTTAATTCAGGATGCAAAAATCCTTAACTGTGTATCTTGCATCTTGCCAGAGGTTTAAATGTACCCTACAGAGGTTTGCTCACATGGACAATATATATTGAAGCCTCAACTGAGCCTGGAGGACATGATCTCTCATGTTTTATTAGAGGCCAGTTAACACCACACTATTGTGTGCTAGCCCTTCAAGACAAATGTTCTGTTAACTGTTCATCAGTGGGTTTTCAGGTACAGATTGTGATGGTACTGACTGCTAAAGTTGACAGGCTGTGGTACACACCCCTTATTTGCAATTTTATATATTCAGCCTATTTACATTCACATTTAGCTTGTGTGAAACAGGCACTTGTGGTGGTTCTCTCATGAACAAAAATAACACTAGGATGCTATTGAGGGTTATATGCCCATTATCTTAAGGTTATACAGTTCTTGGCTGTCCAGTGATTTTTTGTTCATTTTCTCACCTCTTCTGACATCACTTATGTTGTATGACATTGTTTTTTATTTGATTCTCACTAACTGGAACATGTTTGGAGAGGTTTTTTGGGAAAAATGATAGACCCTTGCAATCGTTTGGGTATATGGATTTAATAACATTTCATTTCAGTAACCACAGTGCAACAACCAATTTTTCATCACTTCTGTTCGGGAGAAAGTGGTCCTAGAGCATATTTTTTTGTTCTTGCTTGCTAAGTGGGTTTACACAGTACAATTCCTCCTTTTTGGCTGTGTTCTGCCATTATACCTTCTAGACACTAGACACAGATATGCTCAGGCTCCTCACAGCGACAGACACCTACTTTTAAATTTGTGTGTGAATTTATTGAAAAATGTAGTGCTGGCAAGTGGCCTTTCTCAAAGGGCTGCTATTCTTGTGACAGGTAGAGGACAAACACAGCACATGGCTGTAGTATATAAAATCCTTTAAGCTAGGACGTGGGTGCCTTACAGGAATTTTTGCCATGTGTCCCATGAGCAGAATTTCTCGTTATCCTGAGATTTAATCTGGATCCATATGAGGGTCAGAAAAAGAGAGCCTTCTAAGAAGGCCTGAAGCTATGGTGCTCCTTAACTAAAAGTTTCAAGACAGCAAAAGATTGATGACCTTAAGTCCTCCTTATTTGGGTCATTTTATGGTGGTTTAGCTTCCTATTTTTGTTTATATTTGTACCACAGATTGCAGACTACAGTGGACCATTTGACCCTGTATAGGATTATTTATTGAAGTTTCTATTTTATGTATAGTGCCAGACACTTTTTGGCACCTTACTTGAATAAATAAAGTAAAAGTTGCCACTAGCTATGAGATGGTGGGTAGTTCCGTTAAGAACTTGGCTTTGAGTGCAGGACATAAGTCAGAGCACATCCTCCACTTTTTCCTGTCTCTAGTTTCCACACTGTAGTCTGAGCATTATCTCAGCAGCACCATGTCTGTTCTGCAAACAACACTCTAATTCTTATTTTCAAGAATGCCAAATTAACTTAATTTATATTTAAATTTTAAATTCTAAAAGTTTATGGTATTTTTATCATGTTTGTGGGTCTTTGAATTTCTTTTTATTTTTTAAATTTTCTCTTACACTCCCTAAAATCATTACAATAAAAACATCTTATAATAAATTATAAGTAGGGGCAATTAAGTGTGAACATTTTTTTTGAATTTCTCACAAGCTTCAAGTTGTGCTTTATAAAATACTTATTTGTCAGTAAAATGGAATTAAACACCCTTCTAAGTATTAATACAAAACAAATTATATCTGAGAACTTTCATCCTGAAGGATCCCAAAGTACTTTGCAAGCTAGATAGTACTGCTGAAATACTGTGACTGCCAGGATTGAAGATGTGTATAGTTGAAGGGGAGTATATTTTTGGCAAGGGATGAAGAAACAAACACCTGATAAGTAAAGTACGTTAGGGACCTCTAACATCGTGACAAAGTTTCACGCATGGGGAAATTGAATAATATTCTATTCATCTACCTCACAAGAATGACCAGTTGAATTGATCATGCCAAGAATTGAATCTGTGGTTCCAGGAATTCTAAGGGCAAGTCTACACTACAGCTGGGATTGAAGCTCTTAGATCGATCCACCAGCGGTCTATTTAGCAGGTCTAGTAAAGACCCACCAAATCGACTGCAGATAGTTTTCCAGTCAACCCCTGTATTCTAAGGTAAGTCAATGGGAGATTTTCTCCTGTAGACTCCATGGTAACTCGACCTAAGGTAGGTCAACTCCAGCTAAGTTATTCACATAGCTGGAGTTGCGTAGCGTAGGTCGATTTACCATGGTAGTGTAGACATAGCCTCAGTATTTTGCACCCTAATGCTTAGTCCATTCAGTCGGTATATCTTGGGCATCAACCTGTATGTCCCTGTATACACCACACTATTTGGGTTGCTTTGATTATGTAATTCCTGGAAGTTGCTGGCTGGAAAGCTGCTACATCAGCCAGTAGTCACTGTCTTTCTAGGAAGTACTGTTTATGGAAGTGGCATCAAAAACAGAGTAACAATTTCTGCCTCTGAAAAAGTGTTTTCTACTTGGCCCTGCAATAAATCTTGTTCTTATCCTGTTCAATCAATGAACACTACCAGACCCTTCAACATATTAATGAAAATCTTAGCATACTGTTTAGATTATGGCAATATTATATTTCACTAGACCAATATTATATAATGGTTACATTTGGACTTTGTCATCTTTTCGTTCCCCTAGTAGCATCCTGGGGTGGCCTTTAAAAGAAGGTATCTGTTAGATTCTCTGTGGGTGGTCAGAAAGCAGAAGACTTCGAGTTACAAAGGCTTTTGTTTGTTTTGGGTGAAGGCTTCAAAGGCTCACAGACTTCCTTACATGATGATGTAGTCAGGAAATACAATGGGGGTGAGAGGGAAAGAATTTGCTGAAGCTGTTTTATATAAAATGGAACTTACAGATGCTATCCTCCTTGTGTTTGAGCTGTAAGCTAATATGGTCACGGATTTTTCTTTGCTCTAGGTGTCTTTGATGTTTGCATCAATTGCCCTCAATAAAGCTTCCAGGGTTTTTGTACACATTCATTTTGGAAATGTAAAATACAATGATGCATTCATAAGTCAAACTGTAAATAGTGTATTAAAGCTGAGTGACTTAATGTACATATTTGAACTGCTTGATGCTGGAACACATTCCAGTCCATATGTTCTGCAGATTCCGGTTAGTAAAACTCTCCAGCTGCAGCTTGTGACAAAGTGTGGGTTATGGTTTAAAGCTGTACTTTTTTTATACATTCAAGGAATTACCTCATCAGCTCCTTCCAGTTCTCAAGATTACTCACTCATGCAGCTTGCCCAGGATGCTCTGTCTGCAGAGCTTGTGATCTGTGTGTATATCACCTGTTAGTCACTTTATTACACAAAGTTAATATACATTTCTGAAAGTTCATCATTTTCATTTGATACTGCACTTCTACAGACAACTTTAGGTGTTCATGTAAAAACTATTCAGAAAGGAATAGCAAATATCCTAATGCCACTACATAAATGCGTGGTGCACCCACACCTTGAATACTGTCTAGGTCTGTTAGCCCCATCTCAACAAGAATATGGTGGAACGGGAACAGGTTCAGAGGAGGGCAACAAAGATGATCAAGTGTATGGATTAGCTTCTATACGAGAAGAGACTAAAAGGATTAGGGCTGATCAGCTTAGAAAAGAGACTGTTAAAGGGGAATATGACAGAGGTCTATAAAATCTTGAATGGTGTAGAGCAAGTGAATAGAAGTGTGTGTTTACTCTTTCACACAACACAAAACCTAGGGGTCACCCAACGAAAATAATAGGCAGAGGTTTAGAGCAGGTTTCACACAATTACCCTATGGAACTCATTGCCATAGGATGTTGTGATTGCCAAAAGTATAACTGGGTTCAAAAAAACTAGATGCTTTCTTGGAGGACAGGACTATCAATGGACATAATCCAAGATGGCCAGGGACGTAACCCCACGCTTGGGGTGATCCTAAACATTTGACTGCCAGAAGCTGGGATGGCAAGACAGGTGGATCTCTCCAATGGCTCTGTTCTGTACACTTCCCTGTGAAGCTCTGATACTGGCCACTGTTGGAAGACAGGGTACTGGGCTAGATGGACCATTTGTCTGACCCACTATGCTCATAGTTTTATATGCAAAACATATTTTGATAAACTAACTTATTTATTAAACAATTTAGTGAATTGAACTGATAATTTCTAGGTCACCATGTTCTTTAAATTTTTAAGAACTAGTACTTCTCATCCTTTAACACACCATTTTTATTCACAGACGGGAAGAGGCAAACAAGCTCTCTTTCAACTCCAAAGTGGTTTCTTAACTTTGAATAAACTAATTAATCATTGAACTAAACTAGTTAAATAAACTGAAATTAATATTTTTTCTCTGTACCTGCAGAAGAGGCTACTGCTATCGAAAGCTGGTTTAGCACTTCAACAAACTCTTAGTTCCAGTTGCTTAGCTGGTGACCTCTACCAGTTTAGTGGTTTCACTTTCTTTAAAACTTGACAGCAAACGTGTACTGTGTACATTTTTATTTTAATTTAAATTATTTTAATAGATTAATATAGGTTGTCAAATTTGATTTTTAAATAGGATTAATTTTAAAAATCCAGTTTTAAAGCAAAATGGTTTTGTGTTTTGTTTTTGTTTTTTAAATCTACTTTTATCCACACTGTGATCCTGAGTCTCAGTCCTGTCCTTGGCCAAAGCAGATTCTGACAGAAGCAGGCCATTCTAGGAAACATTTTAAATGTATTAGACTTTGACAGTTGTTGCTGTCACTTTGCTACTTACTTTCCCAAAATTTTACTGCAAGGATTAGTCAAGCTAAGTTGGTTGGTTTGCATTTGAGTACTCTGATTATATAGGAAAAATCAACTACAGTTAATTATTCTTTTGGGAATAGTTACCCATTTTCCATTTCAAGAGGATCTGGGGTTCTCCTAACTGTAACTGGAGACTGTTTTACATGTCCTCACATCAGCTTCCCAAAGCTCAGCACAATGCAGCACTGACTCTTAAGTCAGCTCTCCAAAAATCCTGTAACTTACTAAAAATAACATGGTCGTCGATCAAAGAAATAATAAAGATCAGACCGAGGTAAATTATAGTTGCATTTGGGAAGGTTTGATTGTTATATTCACTATGAGGTATTTTTTTAAGTTTTCTTTTTTTATGGAACACTACACTTGAAAACAGATTTGATTTTAAAGAAAATAACATGTAAGCTTTCTGCTAAAGGCAGGGGTAAATATTTCACAGTAGCAATTCTTTTGCTGCAGAACTTCTGCTCTGATGGCGGATGTCACAGCAGAAATAAAACCCAACTTGATTTCCATATGTAGAAAACAGGATCAAATCAGTGTAGGAAATTGAATGCCTTTAATTTCTGTCAGGCTTTCTGATGTGGGTCATTCTGCCAGTTGTTAAATGAACTTCGTCAGTGTAACACATTCATAAATAAGAACTTTATGAATAGTTGATACTCATTATACTAGCAGAAATCAGCAACACTTGAGAATGTGGTGGTTTAAGGTGCATAATATCCTATGACCTTTTTTTTTTAAAAGATCCCACAATGTCTATAAAGAATATAGGGCTTGAGTCTCATTTGCATCAAACACACTTTATGCTGCTCTGGCAGTTTAAAGGCCCTTAATGGAATGAGAATAAAAGTTCCACATCAGCTTATAGATCAGTGTATATTGTTGCCTTCCTAAAATTTTAGGAAAAGCATTCCTGAAATACATGTTTCTGATGAACATCTAAGCTAGGCCTTTTAAATTGCAAAAATAAATTAATAAAAATCATTATCAGTAAGATACATCCTACAAAATACTACATTTTAAACAAGTTAAATTTTTTTAATGTAATCCTAGGCCCATATTCAAGTTTATCATGATTTTAGCTTCAAATATACTTACAACTAATTGCCTGCAGTCTATTAACCACCTTATGTTCTTTTGTACTTACAATTCAAGTCACTTACTTTTATATTAAACACACTTAAAGTGCATTTAATCTTAATGATAACATAGATTATAAAAACAGATTTTTCTCATCGAGATTTATTTCTGTATTCTGTACTGATACTTGGGGTCTTATTTTTATGAGTGGTAAGTCAAAAGGACACTTGCATCTGTTTAAAAAAATTAGTATTTAACATCTTATTTATTTTTTCCCTTTTTAGCAGTACTTGTTTAGAAGCTTGCAAATAATATTTCTTTCCCTATGTTTTTCCCACTTGTACCTGTATCAAGGTGGAAGACTTCTTTTAAAAATGGTGGTAAAAATTTGAAGGTCATTCTCAATGAGGTTAATAACTCCTGTGATGTGTCATGTAGGTGGTAAGACTTGGTTGCATCTGGCATTTTGTGGAATTCAGGCACATCAGGAATTGCAGTCCATAGTATAGGGGCTGAAGGTCAAATTTTTGCCAGTGTTCCTTTTAAAGAATATTGGCAGGGTAAAATATGTAAAAGGTTTTTAGAATTTAAATAGAAGAAGGGATATAGAAGGAAATGCCTACATTTTAAGTAGCCCTATAAAGTCTTTTCAAAAAATGTAAACACAGCCAGCATCTCAAAGCTCATGGCTTTCAATGCTGAGAGTCTGCAGGATCGTGGATGCCCTGGGAGAAGCCGGATAAGATATGACATAATTTCCTGGCCTCTTGTAGAGGGAGGTGTACATCAAAATAGGGGAAAAAATGTAAAAGCCTAAAGTAAACTTACCAGAAGGCCAGAGACAGTAACAGCAAGTCTGGGTGAATGTTCTATGGTAAGATGGACAGGATAATGAAAAAATGCCCAGTCACTCAGCTGTCAGATACTGTGGAAGTGATTGTCTCTATGACAGTGAGGGGAAGAAGTGGAGATGACCATTGTGACCTTTCAGAATTGGGAATTCAGTGTCAGGGATCTGAAGAATTTGAGGGACCTGCTTGAGTTGCAGGTACTTTTTTTGCCAAGCCAGAAATGGCTGTAGCCTTGGCTCCAGAGAAAACTTGAAAAATAATTTTCACATTTGATCAGTTCTGCACAAAATATTTTTTCTGTTAGATTTGTGCAGGTAAAATCTCTTGTCATAAAGTGCTTTGTTCCAAAGGGTGCCACGATTGAAAATGGGCTGGTGAACTTTGTCAACTCTAATGAAGCCCATTTATTTTTCCTCTTTTAAAACTGATCATTTTTTAACATGCAAAGTGCCCATCTCTAGCAAATAACTATGGAGAAAAGGGGCAATTTTACTAGTTTGTTTTAGCATAGTCTCTGAAGATTAAGTACCTGTGTTTGGTTTATTGTTGGGTCCCTGTTTTGGGTATTTGTTCACCTTGTGGGAATTAGTTTTGTTGGAAAAACTTAATGTAAATTTATTTTGTACAAGAGAAATATTGAAGCAGATACTGCACCATTTGTCTTTTTCTGGTGACGATGGAGATACAATACTACGTTTCTCTCAAATTAAAAAAAAGATCTTTATAAAATAGCTCTTACAAGCAACTTAGTTGTAGGGGTGAATGAAAGTATCTGTGTAGCTACAGAACCCCTGTTCCTGCATACCCTGTCCACTGCAACAAAGGAGGTATGTAACCGTTGGCCTTCTCCATGAAAACCACCCTCCACAGAGAACAGGATTTGCCCCACATTGCATATGGATTCCTTTGTGTGAGGGAGTGATCCAGCCCAGTGCTCTATCCGCTACACCTCCCTGCCTCTTTAGTCAGGTTTAGCTGTGACACTGACCAGAATCTCTCAAAGTTGAGTCTTTCTTTGGGAATACAGTGCTGGCAGCAAATGTGCAGAAATGATTATACTCATTTAGGACAATATGTCCTTTATAGGTATGTGGGGAGAGGGAGTTGGCAACAGAAGTAACCATCCCAGTCAAATGACCTCCCCATATTCTGGTTAAGCTAAAAGGGTTCAATAAAGGAGTACTGAAATGGCAGAGGGAGAATGCTTGTCATTGTTATGATTGAATTAAATGTATTTTCATTTCAGAAGGATAACAATCTTAGATCTTAATGGGATTAGCTTAATTGAAATTTGTGGCATCATTTTGACACTAAAGATCATGGATTACCCAAATCCCTCTATTTTGAGACGGTTGGTACAGATTCTACAATTTTAGTAGTGCCCTATTCATGCTGGTACAGTTAAAGGTTTGTCAAAGTTTCCATTAGGAAACTTTTTTTCCAAGGGGGCTTTAATTTAGCTGTAATGTGCTCTAATGTGAAACTTGCAATAGTTATAATTCAGTAGCGAATCTCATTCCTTTTCTTAAAGTTTAAGTAGGTTTCAGCACTTTAAAAGTTGTTAGAAGGGCAGGAACTAGAAGTTTCATGACTTCAGAAGTTCTCTGTGCTCAAATCCCCCCCCCAACACACTCCCTTGAATTTTTGCATTTAATTAGGATCTGTCCTTTTGATACTTAAATTAGAGAAACAATTCATTGAAAAGACATTAAGGTCTGAAAAGTGGCAAATGATGCTCAATGATGAGAGAAATAGAACTACACATTTCAATATAATCTAAAAATAAGTTGGTGTGCATTTTCATATTGATCAGATTGATGGGTCAAATACATACTTTATTGAAAAGCCCCTGAATACATACAAACGTGATCTGGTTGTTAATGCAAGCTTTAAAAGTCTCTAAATACATACTTGGCCAAAAGACATTAGTCTGAATCGAGTAAATATTTATCTAAGGAGTTTTTAAGAGGCTAGTTATGTTGGAGTACTGTTTGAGGAATTTTCTTTTTTAATACTAATGAAAAATACCTATGGAAATTTATCTATAAAAATGCAAAAACAGTTTTTGAAGTCTTTGCCTTAAATCCATAAAAACTAATGATCCATTGTTTAGACTGAGTATCGTTAGTGACTTATGCTTTAACTTGCTCTCTTATAAGTTCTTCATGGGATTTAGGCTACTGAGTGATCTTTCATACATACAGTGTATGATTCACCACTGCTTTGTTTCAGATTTACCGTTTTTAATATACCTTTTCAATGTACCTTTTTTAAAACAAATTGTACAAAACTCAAGTATGGCACTTCAGTAGTCCTAATTCTCTGCTCCCTTATACCTTGTAGTTTACACCTGTGAAAAGTAAGTATAAAATTCTATCACAGGTTTAAATGAATGTGGAATGCTGATTTAATAGCGACTTACTGCTAGCGACTTCGTATTAACTTTGCAAATGCATAAATGACTACAGAAGGTACAGGGCAGGAGAGAACTGGATTGCATTAAGCAGAAATTAATTCCTATCTTAACTCCTGTCTCTAATAGGCTTACATCAAGGATGAATTTGGCCCAGAGCTTGAGTCCAGATTTTTAACTTTAGCTCTGAATTCTTTGCTTTGTGGATTTGAGATGCATAATAAAGGTATAGTTATTTTAAATGAGCTTAATATGCCATGGAAACTTTCTTTGTATAAGGCTTTGCCATTTTATTTTATTTTGATGAGGGCTTGGTTATGTTTTGGTTTCATGCCATTCTACATATAAACTGGTGCGATTCCAGGTGCTTTTGTAGTTCTAGTTGACTGTTCACCTCTAGGAAAACCTCATGCAAATAAGATCCCAAGAGAAATATTAGATGATTGCAAGTTGTTCCTTTAGTTATTTCATAAACTGAGCCCAGCAGCTAGATCTTGGCTTTTATTTGCAATGTTTGCTTAGCAGGGGTCCAGGAATGAACTAAGAAATTCAGTGACTGATTTTGTCCGTTCTCTCTCCATGAGAGATGGTCTCCTCATCTCACAGTGGAGGTTGCACTTGACGCATACAGGAAAAATAACTTTACAGTGGTTGGCTTCTATTTTGTAAAATGAATTCTTTGAACCTAAGTCTGGAGATCCTGCTGTGTTATATTAGTGGGTCATATACTATAGCTTTGAATCCAGGCATAAGAGGGGTTAAAAAATCATTTGCAGGCAATGTCCTTCATTTCATTATTACAAACACTAGTGTGTATATATAAGAAAATATCATCTTATGGTTTAAATAATTTCATAAAGATTCTTTCTTCACTTTGAAAATACAGTCAGGGACTGAACAGGGACAATTCACAGCAGCTGGGTAAGACTACTTTTCCTAAAGAATGCCATCTTGTGCTCCTCAAACTAAGCTTTCATATCATATTTAATTGTTTTAAATTTTATTTTAAATCTTCCAGCGTACATGGTGATGAAGTTAATCCTTGTGATGAGACTATGAGAACTAAGTGTCTCCAGACAGCCTGAAACAATGGGGCAGAGTCTCTCCTTCACGAGAACTCTGCTTAGGGCAGGGAAGATTGGGGTGGAGGGGGGAGAAGGGACATCAAGGTGTGGGCTATGGTGGAGCTGGGCCTGAGAACCAGGGATCCACAGTGTTGCTTAGGGTTTATAGACCTTAAGGCCAGAGGAGACCATCGTGATCATCTAGTCTGACCTGCACATTGCAGGCCACAGAACCTTACCCACCCACTTCTGTAATAGACCCATAACATCTGACTTAGTTATTGAAGTCCTCAAATCAAAATTTAAAGACTTCAAGTTACAGAGAATCCACCATTTACTCTAATGTAAACCTGCAAGGGACCCATGCCTCATGATGCAGAAGGTGAAACTCTCCCAAAGTCTGTGCCAATCTGACCCAGGGGAAAATTCCTTCCTGACCCCTAATATGGCAGTCAGACCCTGAGCATATTGGTAAAACTCACCAGCCAGACTCCTGGGAAAGAATTCTCTGTAGTAACTCAGAGCCCTCCCCATCTTGTGTCTCCGTCACTGTGGATGTTTGCTACTAGTAGTTGCAGATGAGCCACATGCCATTGTAGGCAGTCTCTTCCATAAACTTATCAAGCTCAGTCTTTAAGCCAGTTACGGTTTTTTTGCCCCCCACTGCTCCCCTTGGAAGGCTGTTCCAGAGCTACACTCCTCAAAATGTGAGAAACCTTTGTCTAATTTCAAGACTAAACTTGTTGATGGCCAGTTAATATCCATTTGTTCTCATGTCCTCATTGGCACTTAACTTAAATAACTCTTCTTCCTCCCTGGTATGTATCCCTCTGATGTATTTATAGAGAGCAATCCTCTCGCTCATCAGTTGTCTTTTGGTTAGGCTAAACAAGCCAAGCTCCTTAAATCTCCTCTATAAGATAGGATTTCCATTTCTCTGATCATTCTAGTAGCCCTTCCCTGCACCTGTTCCAATTTGAATTAATCTTAAACATGGGAGACCAGAATTGCACACAGTATTCCAGATGAGATCTCACCAGTCCCTTGTATAATGACATTAGCACTTCTGACTCTACTGAAAATACCTCACCTGATGAATCCTAAGATTGTATTAGCCTTTGTCACAGCCACATGACATTGGCATTTCATGGTTGATCACAGGATGACTAATTCACCCAGGTTTTTTGCCTCCTTGGTCACTTCCAACTTGTTGTTAGTCCCTAAATGCATGAGTTTGCACTGTTAAATTTCATCCCATTTCTATTAACTGCAGTTTTCAAGATCATTTAAATCTTCTTGTATAATACTCCGATCTTCGTCAATATTGGCTATACCTCCCCAACTTTGTGTCACCTGCAAATTTTATTAGCACACTCCCACTTTTTGTGCCAAGGTCATAAATGAAAATGTTAAATAAGATTGGTCCCAAGGCCGATCCCTGAGGAGCTTTACTAGTAACCTCCCTCCAGCCTGACAGTTCAGCTTTCAGTGTGATCCGCTATAGTCTCCCCTTACCCTGTTCTTTATTCACCTTACAATTCTCATATTCACCCCCATCTTTTCCAATTTGATTAATTTCCCATGTAGAACTGTATCAAATGTCTTACTGAAATCCAGGCAGATTAGATCTACTGCATTTTCTTTGTCAAAAACATCTCTTATCTTCTGAAAGAAAGATCAGGGTGGTCTGGCAAGGTCTACCTTTTGTAAAACCATGTTGTATTTTATCCCAATTATCATTTCCCTCTATGTCCTTCCCTCTATGTCCTTAACTGTCTTCTCTTTCAAAATTTGTTCCAAGGCCTTCCATACAATTGAGGTCAAACTAACAGGAGTATGGTTTCACTTTTTTGCCCCTTTCTTAAAAATAGATACTATATTAGCAATTCGGAGTTTAGCCAGGATTTTTAATGAAACTTTATTGGTCTGGCACTTTCATGTGCCTGTTCCATTATTCTTGGATGGAGGTTATTTGGGCCCCCCAATTTGGTCCCATTAAGCTTGACTTCCACCTCTGAGATAATTTTTGGTTTCCATATTCACATTTCACTTAACCATCCCACCACTACCTCTAAGCTCCTCATTACCCTTATTAAAAACTGAGGCAAAGTAGTCATTTAGGTATTGGGTCAGGCCTAGATTATCTTTAATCTCCACCCCATCCTCCGTTCTTAGCGGTTCCACTTCTTGCGTTGTTTTCATTTTGTTTATATTGCTATAGAAACTTTTACTATTGATTTTACTTTCCTTTGCCAGGTCCAACTCTGCTTGGCATTTGGCCGTTACTTGTTCCCTATATTTTTTGACCTCCAAGAAGTAGATTCCTTGCTTATCCTTTCTTTTATCTTAAACTGAATTAGCTCACTATCACTGGAACCAAGCTTGTCCTCTACAACCAGCTCTTCTATGAGGTCCTCACTACATACCAATACTAAATTCAAAATGGGCATCTCCTCTTGTTGGTTTGGTGACTATTTAGTGAAGAAATCTATTGCCTATCACATTCAGGAAAATCTGGGCACTACCATTATTAGTAACTCTTGTCCTCTAATCTATATCCGGGAAATTCAAGTCTCCCATAATCAGAAAATTGCCAGTTTTTATTTCATTAAAATATCCAGTCTCTAAGCATATCCAAATTGGATCTTGGGATCTGTAGCATACCCCAAGCACTATCCCAGAGGAGCCCTTGGTAGCTTTCTTCCCCAAAGTGATTTTGACCCAAACTGACTCTGTTTTATCCATTCCATCACTTCTAATTTCTTTTCAGATTACCTTATTAACATGTAATGTTACTCCACCACCTTTACCTTTATTTCTGCCTTTTCTGAACAGCACACATCTTTCAATACCTGTACTATTCTACCATGTTTCTGTTAATCCTATAATATCTGCTTTCACTTCCTGCACCAGTAGTTCTAGTTCCTCAGTTTTGTTACCCAAGCTCCTTGCATTGGTGTACAAACATCTTGGTTGTTTCTGCTTGGCTTTGCCTAGATTCTCACCCAATTAGGTACAGACATTCTACTGCCAGTGTCACCTACCTGTCTGTTAGCATCACTGGGATTGGTGTTAATTTCCTCTTGATGTCCATTCTCCTACCCACTGCTGTTCCTTTCTTCATTGCTATATCCTTTTTAATTTTCTTCCTGGTCAATATTAGATTCAGCAGTGGAGGTTACGTGAGCATCTTCAACTGGCTTCTCTGAATACTTAGCTGTGAAGCTCTTTTAATCAGTGGTGCCAACCTCAATCCCAGAAGTCTATTTCCTTCTCATCCTATGAGAACAATCTTCTGTTCATGAATGTGACTCCCAGTTGTTGAACATCCCAAAGCTCTCCTAGTAGCACCACTGCCTGAGCCATCTGTTGATCATCTTGTCTTGCCTTCATTCTCCTCCTCTAGGGACAGATAGAATCCCGCTGAAGATCACCTGAACCTCTGTTTCTTTAATGTCTTCCCCAGCCTGGCATAATCTCCCTTGATGCATTTCAGCCAGAATCTAGAAATATCATTTGTTCCCACATGAAGGACAATCAGTGGATTCTTTCCTGCACCCATTAGGGCTGTCCTCAGCCTCAGGTCCACATCCTGTATCTTTGCTCCCAGAAGATAGCACACGGTTCTGTTCTCTGGATCAGCTCTGTGACAGGCCTGTCCATTTTTCTTTGTAGGGAATCAACAGTTACGTTGACTTGTTTCTTCCTGGTGTTGCAGCAAGTCCTCTTGTCTTTTGTTCTCCCTTGCAATCTTACGAGTCATCCACTGTCCCGGGGCTTCAAACTCTGGCTATTTCCATTGACTCTTCCCTTCTTGTAGGACTAGTGACTCTCGTCTTCCTTCATGCCCTCCCATCTTCTGTTACTGGCTGTTATGCCCCTTCTCCATTTTCAAACTCAGCAAATCTGTTCCTGAGTTCTTTCTCCTTCACTAGCTGGTCTTCTCTGTCTGGTTCTTGTAGTCACATGCCTCCACTGGCCACTTTTCTGACCCATCAGTCTACCCTCCAGTGTTCTCCAGTCCAGCTTGCATCTGGAAGACTTGAGTTTTCCTTTCAGTCTTCTCTTGCCTTCCCTCCATCTGCTTGAGTCCCCTTTGAAACTCCATCATAGAGTCTACCTGCATCTCCAGACCTCAGAACTTCTCTTCCATCAGCTCTGTCAGAGTTGCTCCAGACTAGCTTGTAAATTCTGCAAATGTCAGTGTCCTTAATGGACCCTGCAAAAGTGGAGGATTGACTTGGCAGAGCTCTTCTCTGAAGCTCCTAAAAAACAAATGGAAAAAAAAAATCACCCCAAAACACTTTGCCCCTTCTCCAACTCACTTCATTTGCCCAGAGTGGGAAGCAGAGGAAGTAGCAACAGGGAATTCCCTTCAACGGGGCATTCTCTGCTGGTCATTTGTATCTGGGTTATGGTTCCTCTATGCCACCTAAGTCCGTGCAAATAGGCCATAAAGCAGATTGAGAATATGGTCCTTCAATATTTTCCTTTCTGGGATTAAAATATGTGGATGGTGATGAAAAATGTACAATCATAGTGATCTTGCAGTGAATGTTCAGCCTTGGCTTATGCTCCGTTAACTATTGAGCTAAGGAGGCCTCACTTAAGTCCTTCTGGATATAGGACTGCTTGATTGAGGTAAAGTCAGGGGGCAGTAATACTACTTTCCCTTATTCTCAGAAAAAACAAAGCAGGAATTTAAATGCCTAAAACTACTGTGAATGCATTGTTTGGTATGAGTAACCACGCAGTCAAAAGATAGTAAATTCCAATAGCGCAGCCCCAGCTGCAGGGCAGCACAGCCCCAGTCACAGGGGTGAGCAGGGGCAGTGCACCCACAGCCCTGGCTGCAGCCGTAGCTGAAGTCACAGCGGTCTGGTAAAGTAATAGGGGGTGTGTGTGTGTGTGTGTGTGTGTGTGTGTGTGTGTGCATGCATAATATGGTGACCAGACAGCAAGTGTGAAAAATCGGGATATGGGGGAGGGAGATATGTAATAGGAGCCTATATAAGAGAGACCCCAAAATCAGGACATCTGGTCACTCTAATATTATATATATATATAATAAAAAAAGCATGACCTGGAATGCAAAGGCTGAGGCCTGTAAAATTTTTAGCTTAGTCAGATTAGGCCATAGACTTTAAAATGCTTGTGAGTGGGTGACCTAGGAATAACCCTATGGCAGTAAGGTCACAAGGGTGCCTATTGGCACATTGTTTTACAGTAATGTTATGGAAAACTAGATTGCAATAAACTGCAATTTATTGTCCAAGATCACAAGACATCTGATTGTAACATCATGGAATGTCCTTCCTGACCGCAGAGTACAGTCACTTCTGTACTCTGTAGTACAGAAAAAGTTTGTACTTGTGATTGTCTGTGGTCACTATCCTTGGACTTCATGTGCTCCTGGAGTCTCCAAATTTGGGAAGAGCACCAGAGGTGATTTTTCACACTGAGCTTGAAACTGTAGCACCAGGCCGAGCCGCCAGCTCCCTGAGTTCCAGCTCTTCCCGCCCCTGAAGGCCCTCCCCTGGACAAACTGCTGGGTGCCGGTGCCTGGACAAACCTCTGGCCCCCCAAGCGCCAGGCCAGCCCCTCAAGCTGCCAGCCCTGAAGGCTGCCCCTGCCAAGCTGCTGCCCCCCACCAGGACCGAGCTGCTAGTGCCCTGAGCACCAGCTCCTCCCACCCCTGAAGGCTCCCCTTTCCCCCCCATGAAGTTGCCAGCCCCAGAGCGCCTGGCCAAGCTGCCTCACTCCACCGGCCACTGCCTCTCCCTGTCCCAAGGAGGAGGGACGCGGCGAGCAGTGGGGACCTTTGGGGAGGGAGAGTGTGGAGTGGAAGACGTGGTGGGGGTCTCAGAAGGGGCAGGGCCACCATGACCCAGGTGTCAGGCAGCAGGTTGGCGGCACTCCAGGGAAGGCTAAGCCTTCCCTGGCTATTATACCCACCGCCCATGATGCCTGTTAAGAATAGTTACAACTCTAAATGTTCTTGCTTTGGTCAGAGGGAGTTAAAACCTCAACCTTAAATGAAAATACTCTTAAGTGTGCTAAAAGAAAAGGAGGACTTGTGGCACCTTAGAGACTAACAAATTTATTTGAGCATAAGCTTTTGTGACCTACAGCTCACTTCATCGGATGCATTCAGTGGAAAATACAGTGAGGAGATTTAGATACACAGAGAACATGAAACAATGGGTGTTACCATACACACTGTAACGAGAGTGATCAGGTAAGGTGAACTATTCCCAGCAGGAGAGTGTGTGTGGGGGGGAGGGGACCTTTTGTAGTTATATTAAGCTGGGCCACAGCAGTTGACAAGAAGGTGTGAGGAACAGTGGCGGGAATAAACATGGGGAGATAGTTTTACTTTGTGTAATGACCCATCCACTCCCAGTCTTTATTCAAGCCTAAGTTAATTGTATCCAGTTTGCAAATTAATTCCAATTCAGCAGTCTCTCGTTGGAGTCTGGTTTTGAAGTTTTTGTTGTTGGTGAAGAACTGCCACTTTTAGGTCTGTAATTGAGTGATCAAAGAGATTGAAGTGTTCTCCGACTGGTTTTTGAATGTTATAATTCTTGATGTCTGATTTGTGTCCATTTATTCTTTTACGTAGAGACTGTCCAGTTTAGCCAATGTACATGGCAGAGGGGCATTGCTGGCACATGATGGCATATATCACATTGGTAGATGTGCAGGTGAACGAGCCTCTGATAGTGTGGCTGATGTGATTAGGCCCTATGATAGTGTCCCCTGAATAGATATGTGGACACAGTTGGCAACGGGCTTTGTTGCAAGGATAGGTTCCTGGGTGAGTGGTTCTGTTGTGTGGTGTGTGGTTGCTGGTGAGTATTTGCTTCAGGTTGGTGGGCTGTCTGTAAGCAAGGACTGTCCTGTCTCCCAAGATCTGTGAGTGATGGGTTGTCCTTCAGGATAGGTTGTAGATCCTTGATGATGCATTGGAGAGGTTTTATTTGGGGGCTGAAGGTGATGGCTAGAGGCGTTCTGTTATTTTCTTTGTTGGGCCTGTCCTGTAGTAGGTAACTTCTGGGTAGTCTTCTGGCTCTGTCAATCTGTTTCTTTTCAGCAGGTGGGTATTGTAGTTGTAAGAATGCTTGATAGAGATATTGTAGGTGTTTGTCTCTGTCTGAGGGGTTGGAGCAAATGCGGTTGTATCGTAGAGCTTGGCTGTAGAGAATGGATCGTGTGGTGTGGTCTGGATGAAAGCTGGAGGCATGTAGGTAGGCATAGTGGTCAGTAGGTTTCCGGTATAGGGTGGTGTTTATGTGACCATTGCTTATTAGCACCGTAGTGTCCAGGAAGTGGATCTCGCTCTTGTGTGGACTGGTCCAGGCTGAGGTTGATGGTGGGAAGGAAATTGTTGAAATCATGGTGGAATTCCTCAAGGGCTTCTTTTCCATGGGTCCAGATGATGAAGATGTCATCTATGTAGCACAAGTAGAGTAGGGGCATTAGGAGATGAGAGCTGAGGAAGCGTTGTTCTCAGTCTGCCATAAAAATGTTGGCATACTGTGGGGCCATGCGGGTACCCATAGCAGTGCTGCTGATTTGAAGGTATACATTGCCCCCAAATGTGAAATTGTGACTTTGTCCTCACCCATAACTAAGTTCAGCCACCAGGTTTGTCGTGACATTATCAGGGATACTGTTCCTGACGGCTTGTAGTCCATCTTTGTGTGGAATGTTGGTGTAGAGGCTTCTACATCCATAGTGGCCAGTATGGTGTTTTCAGGAAGATCACCGATGGATTGTAGTTTCCTCAGGAAGTCAGTGGTGTCTCGAAGATAGCTGAGAGTCCTGGTAGTGTAGGGCCTGAGGAGGGAGTCTACAAAGCCAGACAATCCTGCTGTCAGGGTGCCAATGCCTGAGATGATGGGGCGTCCAGGATTTCCAGGTTTATGGATCTTGGGTAGGCATTATGCTGAAATAAATTTGTTAGAATCTAAGGTGCCACAAGTCCTCCTTTTCTTTTTGTGGATATAGACTAACAAGGCTGCTACTCTGAAACCTGTCATTAAGGGTGCTAGTATTAGAAGTCTCATTTTAAGCTTTATAAAAGAGAGCCAGGTATTTGTGAGTGGATTTTCTAAGCTTCATTTCTTACTAACATGGAAATATAATTGAGAGCAATGCAGCCACATCCCTTAGATTGTACAGGGAATGATGCTTTGCTAACTCTATTTAGGGTGAGACTGACAGCTGAGGTATCTATGAGAAGTAGCTGTAGCACAGTGGCAGAACACTCCTCCATGTGTTACGGATTGCTAGGAAATTGGATAGGACCTCCTGTGAGAAATTGTCTCACCTTAGTCCATGATGATTCTGTGATGTACATAAGGGGGGGGGGGGAACATGTGATATGGGTTTTATTTAAATTAAAATGTGCAGTGATGGTCATAAAATCAGCCTCCCAAGTATATTATGCAGTAGTACCTTTTCAGTGCCCTAGAAAGCATAATTTGCCTACGAGCTTTAAGGAGACATGCTAGCAAATATGGAAGAGGATTGCATTGCATGGAATCTGCAAGGTTAATTTAATAGCTTACTGCATGGTTACTCTCTAGTAATCAAGGAGATGTATCTAAGATTAACACAGTAGTATCTGAGTAGTTTTACCAATTTAATACTTGATTAGAAAAATAACTTTTTTTTCTGCTGTGTTGTCACTTTTCTGAGTTGCAGAAGCTTATCTTATTTGTGTGATATTATAGCCAGAACATAAATCTGGAGAACATTGTCTCCAAAATTCAAAAATATTTTGTATACAAAGACAGTTTAGGAAGATAGAGCTTTGCAACTGGAATTAAAAATAGAACAAAGCTTTAAGGAAAACCCATGTGTTTCATATTTAGAATAAGTAAATCATTATCTCTGTAAAATATAGCCATTTGCAAACCATTCTTTCTTTTCCTATGAGAACTGTAAAGCTGCTTTTTCTGCTTTGAGTGTAAATGAACAAGAACAAGCCTCTCTCTGGACACAGTATAGGAGAGAGATCTTTAATCTTAGGTGGTTTTCATTTTTATTCCATTTCATAGCAGACATATCTGGTGAATGCATTGCTGGTTTCTGCTTTAATGATTATTAATCATTGTGATTTGTTTTCATTTATTTTGCCCTGAGCTTTCTATCCAAAGTGAAGTCCTCCTGATCTCATTAATAACCACAATTCTGCCTGAATTTGTGGAATAAAACACTTAATTAGCTGTACAACACAGAACCATCCCAAAAGAATAATTTCAAGGAAACATATGAACCAGTTTTGGCAAGTCTTTATTTTTCTGCATCAGTTTATTGGTGTCCTTTTGAGAGTTCTGTGGTTTTGCATGGTATGACATGCCTGTGTTTCTCTTTTAAATGTACAGGAATTGGCCATCTCTTTCTTTTGCACAGTTGCTGAAGCACTGTCACAGGACAGCAAGGATTGATGAATATTCTTCAGGTAGGAAATTGGCTATATGCTTTTTAGTGTGGCGGTTTATTAGTTTTTTCCCACAATTTTGCCTTCCATTTTTTCTGGATATAGTCCAATAGTAGCAGTATTTATGTTACAGCAACAAAATGCCAGTGAAAAATATCAAAAAGTTCCATCTCTTGCTCTTTACAGGTTTCTGTTTAAATCACTGAGAAGTTTTTTAAAAAATGTGGTGACTCTGACAATATATGGTACAACAAATTAATAACTGAAGGATTTACCAGTCTGTTTTCTTTCTTTCTTTCTGTCAACCCACCTACCCAAGTGGAATCCAGTGGCTTCAGCCACACCAAAGTGGTGGATCTGTGGTAGAAAGCTCTGTTTTGCTGACCCTGTCTGGGTGTGCACAGAAATGTAGTCGAATTTGTCCCTCACTGAATATTCTTCCAGTTCTTTCATGTAGGTAGTTGGGGTCATAAACACCAGTCTTTCAGTTGAAAGACCAGATAAGTGGCTGTATTTTTAGAAAATGCTAGCGCAGCTGCATGGATGAACTGCACATTTAGTGCCTCCCTCTCTGGACACACAAGCCTATCACCACAATAAGAAACGTTATGGTTTGGGTTTCTAGAAGGTATTACACTGTTGCCATGTGTGGATTTCTGAAGATGTGAACAATTCACTGTCATCTTAAGTGTGACAAACTTATTCTTTTAAAGACATTTATTTCTATAAAAGGTTTGCTTAAGAGTATTCCTACATATCACTGATGTCTCTTTGTGCAGAATAGCAAAAGCCAGATATGCCTTTGCAACTCTAGAGCTGATCTGGAGAAGCAGAAACCTGGCCTTCCAAACTCAACTTTGAATATTTAGCACCATTGTAAAATCTGTTTTACTATATGGTGCTGAATTTGGAGACTTATCAAGACCTTACTATCTAAAGTTCCAGGTTTTATAAACAAATGCCTTAGACAAATTCTGAACGTTAGATAGCCAGAAAAAATCTGAAATGAATTGCTCTGGAGGAGGATGAAACAAACTGATAGGACAAGAAATTATGGAACAAAAGTGGGTGGGTGGAACACACATGGAAGAAAGAACCAAACAACTTAACAAGACACGTGTTGGACTGGAATCCCCAGGCAAGAGGTGACAGGATAGATCAAGGACAACTTGGAAATATACAGCAGAAGCAGAACTGAAAGCTATCAAATTGACATGGGAAGAAGCCAAGACTGCAGCAAGAGACGGCCAAAGATAGAAGGCAGTGGTGAAAGCCCTATATTTTGCATGGAAGAAAGAGGCATAAATTACCCTCTGCTTGAATAAATTTACTTAAACCCCAATTCTGTCACATTCACAAGTGCTCTTATGTTCTTAAATCATAGGATTATCAGTAATACATGTTTGTCTAGAATGCTGGACACAAATGGAGCTTTGTGATTGTCCCCTTTATACATTGAATAGGCACTATTGCACAGGTGCGACAACCAGTTTTCCTCTTTATTGCTGAACTATATTTCAGATTAGCCATGAGAACCTCTAGGCCTTGAACTTCAGTGTGATTTTTGGTGCTGCTTGGGTGGTTAAAGTAACTTGGCTTTTGGCCTTGTGGCTATAAATACCTATCAAGGATCTAATTGCAAAAACATGCACTGCCTGTTGGGTCTTATTGCTTATGAGCATGATCCAGCACAAACCCCAGAAGGCCACAAAAGCTGGCACCTTAGAAGACTGACCTGCTCAGCAGAAAGGTTAACTTGTCACTCATTTTCCAAAACACATGTTTTAAAACCCAGCTCAGTGGTAGCAGGGAGTTGCAGAGCTACCCTATGGCAAGGAGACGAAGTATTCAAATGAATGAGTTTCCTTGCTTCCGCACTTCATAACTCCCAGCACTCACACAGCCTGCCGGAATTACTTCCGCTTCAGACAAGAATGGAGTGTTGGACAGGCATTGGGCTTGGCCTACCAGGCAGGTTTAAAATAAACAAAACTTTCCAGAAGCGAAGTGGGGGTCATGGGCTTCCTTGACTCACTGACTGCTAGAATGCAGCAGAGAGGATGAGCCAGTCTAATCTTCTCCCGATTATCCCTTGCTTATTTTTGTTCCATGTACAGGGATAGTTTTTGGGCTGCATGGTCCTTCCTATTCTGTTTAACACAGTTCCTTTCTGGAGCTCAGTCAGAGAGAGCACAATACTTTTGGGCTGCAATGCATGTCTTAAAATTCTTCCCTGGCTGACAGACTTCTAGTCCATGGGGGAAGAGCTCATCCCCAGTGAAGACCTCAGAGGATGCCATGAATAATCCAAGGTACAGAGGGATCCTGAAAGATGCTAAGAGCCCTCAACTCCCAGCCAATACATTGTAGCATAGGCCCTTTTGCCAGCTATGAGGCCTATCTACGAGTAGTACTAAAGCACTATTTTTTCTCCTTAGCTTTATTTTAATTTTTTCCCTCTAATGCATTATGTTGAGATTCACAGAAATTTTGGGTAGGTGAAAGATTTAAAAAAAAAAAACAAACTTGTTACAAATCCAGTCCACTAAGTGACATGCATATATATGTGACATGTTGAAGGTACAGCAGGAAATGGGAACCCTTCACGTGTTTAGTAGACTAGAGTGGATGCTGCATCAGAAGAGTAGACTGATTAAGGGTAAATTAATATTAATCCTAACCTTGTGCCAGAGATCACCAAAATGAAAATGGCTATTGTCATCCTTGTGGATGAGCCTCTTCAACATTGCAAGATTTGACTCTGAGAAATGAGATGTTAACTATTTGGGAAGATATTCTAACTAGAATAGGGAGCCAAATTTGCCAAAAAGCAGAGCTAGCTGGTGGCAGAGGGCAGTAATTCAGTGTCGTGTTGTTCCTACATGGTTGGCAGAGACCATCTGGGCAATGGAGCTGAGAGGGCTGGATAAAGGATACACTGTTTTTGTTTTCCCACTTGGACTGAAATGGAGGTGTTGGGTCTGTAATCTGATCCTGAGCACAGAGCCAAGATATTGCTGTATAGCATTTCATTTTGAGCACATCTATCCTTGTTTGCTGTTGTCCCTGCCTACACGCTGAATGGAAAACGTTAAAGCAGTTCTTATTCTTATTCAGCTCTTCAAAGCTCTGGGCCTTCTCTAGGCTAAGCTGATGAAGTGAGTCATCATAGGTGGGTTGAGAGTGGGATGTGACATTCAGTTAAGTCCTTCCTCTTTGAAAAAATGATTTAAAGTTTATTTACTGTTCTGATGGCTAATGTGGGAGCTCATAGTACGTTGCAGGACCAGCCATCTCAATTAGAGAAGTTTTGGGTCACCTGCTCCTTAAATGTGCTGAGGCTAGGTAGAAGGCACAATTGGAGTTGCAGCTAGCAAGGGATGTGAAGGGTTTCTACAGGTATGTAAGCAACAAGAAGGTCAGGGAAAGTGTGGGACCGTTACTGAATGGGGGAGGTAGCATAGTGACAGATGTGGAAAAAGCTTAAGTACTCAATGCTTTTTTTTTTTTGCCTCAGTCTTCACAGACAAGGGCAGCTCCCAGACTGCTGCACTGGGCAACACAGCATGAGGAGTAGGTGAGCAGCCCGCAATGGTGAAAGAACAGGTTAAGGACTATTTAGAAAAGCTGGACATACACAAGTTCATGGGTCCAGATCTAATGCATCCAAGGGTGCTGACGGAGTTGGCTGATGTGATTGCAGACCAATTGGCCATTATCTTTGAAAATTTGTGGCGATCGGGGGAGGTCCCAGACAATTTGAAAAAGGCAAATATCGTGCCCATACTAAAAAAAGGGGAAAAAAGAGATCCCAGGGAACAGAGACCGGTCAGCCTCACTTCAGTCCCTGGCAAAATCATGGAGCAGGTCCTCAAGGAATCCATTTTGAAGCACTTGGAGGAGAGGAAGGTGATCAGGAACAGTCAACATAAATTCACCAAGGGCAAGTCATGCCTGACCAACCTGATTGCCTTCTATGATGAGATAACTGGCTCTGTGGATATGGGAAAAGCAGTTGATGTGATATATCTAGACTTTAGCAAAGCTTTTGATATGGTCTTCCACAGTATTCTTGCCAGCAAGCTAAAAAAGTATGGATTGGATGAATGGACTATAAGGTGGATAGAAAGCTGGCTAGATTGTCAGGCTCAACGGGTAGTGATCAATGGCTCTGTCTAGTTGGCAGCTGGTATCAAGCGGAGTGCCCCAGGGGTTGGTCCTGGGGCCGGTTTTGTTCAATATCTTTATTAATCTGGATGATGGGATTAATTGCACCCTCTGCAAGTTTGCAGATGGCACTAAACGGTGGGGGGGAGAGGGAGTTATGCTGGAGGGTAGGGATAGGATCCAGAGTGACCTAGACAAGTTGGAGGATTGGGCCAAAAGAAATTTGTGGTTCAACAAGGACAAATGCAGAGTTTTGCACTTAAGAAGGAATAATCCCATGAACTGCTGTAGGCTGGGGACCGACTGGCTAAGCAGCAATTCTGCAGAAAAGGACCTGGGGATTACAGTGGATGAGAAGCTGGATATGAGTCAGCAGTGTGCCCTTGTTGCCAAGCAGGCCAATGGCATATTGGGCTGTATTAGTAGGAGCATTGCCAGTAGATCGAGGGAAGTGATTATTCCCCTCAATTTGGCACTGGTGAGGCCTCACCTGGAGTATTGTGTCCAGTTTTGGTCCCCCCACTACAGAGGGGATGTGGACAAATTGGAGAGAGTCCAGCAGAGGGCAACAAAAATGATTAGGGGGCTGGAGCACATGATTTATGAGGAGAAGCTGAGGGAACTGGGGTTATTTAGTCTGCAGAAGAGAAGAGTGAGTCAGTCCCCAGAAGAGGAGGAAAAGTTCTACTGTTCTGTTCTGCTGTGCAGGAATGGATGATCGAGAGAGGGTATACATTGTGCAGGGGCATGTGCAGGAATTAAAATTGCAGTGCTTTGGAGGGGCATATTCTGTGCCCCCGCCATGGCCCTGGGGCCGGAGGAGCTCGTTCGCTGCACTGCAGCCCCAGGGCTGGGGAAACTATCAGCTCTCACCAGGGCTGGAGGAGTTCTGTGCCCCCGATGATTATTCAGGGTGGGGCTGTGTCTCTGCTTGCTCCCCCTTGTGCACGCCCCGATGTTGCAGATGTTTGGGAGTAGAGAAAGTGAGTTGGCCAGTTTGATTAGGCTACAGTGAAATAAGGCATGGATGTGTGCATATGAATGTAAGGAGCTAGGTTGTTTCTTGCCAGAGACTTCATAAAATTGAAAAACAGAACAAACTTTTCTGTGGCAGGATATAACTAGGCTGTAAACTTTGGCAGGATTTTAACATTTTAATACTGTTTGAAACTCTGACAATATTTATATTCAACTGTGAATCTGAAGTTGGAATTCATGAGAAGTAAAATTTTCTATATTCTTCCTGATGCTAATTTGGTGTTAACGTTAAGCTTTTTTGTTTGTCCAGAGTAGGTTCAAAGCAAGAAATTTGAGAATCTAGAGGAGCCAAACAAAGATAAATAGTGAGCCAATTTTCCAAACTGGCAGTGACATACTAGAATTTGGAAGAAGTATGCTTCTAAGCTTCCTTTATTATTATAACCTCTTGAACAGAATAATTCAGTCCAAATAGCTATAAATGCTTTCCAATGGAGAAGTTTATGACCCTAGTTTCTGACTGAAATGGTCACAATGTAAAAAAAGTGTGGGAAGGAGCTAAATGGAGAAGACACTGGTGGGCTAAAGCTTGGTTTAGATCAGGAACTTTGAGTTAGGAATGTGGTGTGATTGGGAGCTTCTGTCCTTTTCAAATACTAGTGAATTCAAGTGGCTAAATTCACTTTGGAAACTGGTTTTCAAGTAGGACTTTAACAGAAACCTCTCAGATCTTTAATGGAGGGCTGCTAAGGAAAAATAAAATTCTAGTAGATTCCGAACAGTTACATGATGCCTTTCTATAGAGACCATACTCTTCCGAAGCAAATAGAACAGCACAGTAAAATACATGTCTACAATGTATGCCAAAACTGTTTATAATATCTATTCTAGGGAAAGATGAACAAGATCAGTGTATAGAAGAACTGGCCCAATGCCTCCACTGCAGCTCATTTAAAGATCCCCTTCTTCCTCAGTATGATCCTGCAGTAGGTGCCTGGTAATCTCCCATAGTGTTAGAGCAAACCATTATTATTCATTGGCAGCTGGGCAATACACAAGGATTTTTTTTTAATGGAGGGGGTAGGTATCATGTGGAGCTGGCCAGAGTTCAGAGAAATGCAGCCACCATTTTCTTTCTCTGTATGCACCTCAACTGCCTATCCACATCTCTTTCCTCAGTCCAGATCTTCAGCCTGTGTCAATCACTATAGCTCAATTGAAACCAAAGGAGCTATGCCTTTTTACACCAGGTATGGCTCCTGCCTTTACTTTCTCCTCCTGCAAGTAAAAAGTGATCTTATTTCACTATTCATGTTTCATGGGGTGACAAATTTTGAATTATGTTGAGATAAACTAAATTATAGCTAGAATATGTAACAATAGCTATAGTTAAGGCTTAAGTGTTTGCATTTTAATTTTTTTTCCATTTGCTTATAACTGTTTGAAACGTCTTATAATTTAAGGTTTCCAGGCCTGACCTCTGCTGAGAGTGATTTTTTTTTGGAAAGTATTGAGTGAATAGAGTTTAGGTTTTATTTATTTTTTTTTTAATAAGAGAAGAGGGGGAATATACTTTCAAAAAAAAAAAAATCTTCCGGTGGATGAACCACCCAGATGCTATTTTGACTGAGGGAATAAAGGTGAAATTTGGCAGAAGTGTCTTTTGGGGGTCTTAATGAAAAATTGGGACAGAACATTCTAGTGCGAGTATCTTAATAAATCTCAACCTTAACTCTGGTCCCTTGTGCATATGTATTATGATACAGTGCATTTACCCTATCGTGGATCATGGAAAAATAATAGTATGTGAATCATTCAGTACATGTATTGGATGGTATTGTACATGTATTGAATGAGGCAGGGCTATTGGGGGATCCATTTTTCATTGGCTGCTTCTACCATAGCAAAATTTGAACTTACAGAAATTCTGTATTGGAGCAGTTCCACTGGTGTAGTATGTAATGTAAGCAGAGTGCAGACATTTTTACCTGAGGCCCACAGCACAGCAGAGCCCAAAGGCAAGAAATAAGATCTACTAACAGAGCTGGTTGTTTTTCCTAAAATGTTTTAAATTATTTCCCCCAATTCCACTGTAAAGTCCCATCGTTCCAGCTTGAAGAGGACAGAAGGAATTTCCTTTAGAGCCTGTCATAATCCTTCTTTTGATCAATTTGAAGCAGTGACCCTTCCTCCAGGGCCTGAGAGCATTGTGTCAACAGCATTCCCAGCCCCTGATAGCCTGGGAGAATGAGACAGAGGCTGAGAATTGAACCCAGGCCTGTATATCTGCAGAATACTTGCCTCTAAGCAAATGGCACACCATTCATTATTTCTAATTTCCCTTTTGCCTTATTTTTGCTTTCTCCTTGTGTATCTCCGTCTTGCACATCTCCTTGTCATAACCTGTCATTCTGTTTACTTCCCCCTGCATCATTATTAGTTTGATCCTCTTTTCTCTTTCCACCTTCAGTGAGATGACCCTTGAATTACTTTGAGGATGACTCCTCATGTGCCAGGAACAGAGAGTTGCCACATTAAAGTTAATAGTGCTTCCTGGGGACAACATTTGTAGTAAGACTTGCAACAAGGCATGAGGAATTTTAATTTGCAATACAATATTTTAATTGTCTGAAGAGATGACTGTGCAAATATAATATGGCAAATTAAATTCACTTGTGAACTGCTGCAGATTTCCTTTCCCCAAAAAATGGCCCCTAGGAAGTGCTATTTTCTTTAATGCTGAATCACTGGCTCAGTAGCTTAATGCTACTGGCTCAGTCACTTTAGTCAGAAGAATTGTCTTTGGCAGTGCTGAAGATGGCTCTGAGTTACATATCTTCTAGATAGTCCAAGTAGTCTTCTGTCTGCTTTGGCAGGTACTGCTGGTAGTTGTCTGAAGCATAGACAGGTGAATTTGTTGAACCCTGCAGCAGCTGGTTCCTGAAATTCTTCAGTTTGCAGCTTCTACCGAAGTACCTAAAGAAAGGGATCTTTCTGGCCTGAAAGCCTGTATTATAAATTGCTGCTTGTTTCAGTTAAAGGTATTTCATTATCTACCTTGTATAGAGTTTCCTGGGGATTAATTATGGTACAAAGACTCTTGCAGCCTGGCCTCAGATGATAGGTGATGCGGAAGAGCTGGCTGCATTGTTAAGTAGTCACAAAGAGCCTTGAGCTTCAGGAACCCATTCTAGAAGATCAGGGGAAGGTCCTTCATTTAATGTCTGGCCCAAAAGACCTCACGCTACCACTGCTTAATATACAAAATAATGGTGGCATGTGATTTCTCTCCCCCCCCCCCCCGGGTTTGGGTGGGTGGGTGTGTGTTGGCAGGGGAACGGGGGGGACAGGACTTGCCATCTAAACCACTTCACCTGGCAAATTTATCCATGCATGTTTAATGCACTGCAACTGAAACAGCAGGAAAAAATGCACCACTGTTAAAGGGACGTAGCTGGTTTGAAAATCACACTTCTCTGAAATTTTGTTAGCTATCATTCTTACAAGAAAGACTTAGGATCATGGGCAGCTGGTGACCCGGCCGTTGGGTAGGCTGGCCCCTCCCCTTGTGCCCAAGGCCCTGCCCCTCCCCATCTGCCCCCCTTCTGTGCCTCCCCCCGCAGGAGACTAGAGCACCCCGGCCCTGGCACTGGGCGGCCGGGGGTGATGCCCCAGCACTGGGTGGCCAGCCATGCAGAGTGCCCTAAGAACCACAGGAGGGGGCCTGGCCTGGGGGCAGAGTGTGGGTGGGGCCACAGTAGGCTGTTTGGAAGGCAAAGCCTACCCTTGCCTAAGATACCTGCCACCCATGCTTAGGATGCTATAACTGAAAGAAATTAGGGATTTTTTCTTTGTTCGGTGTATTTGATAGCACTCTGTGGATAAAATCAATTAAGCCTTGTTCCTACAAACACTTACACGTGTGCTGAACTTCAAGCACATAACTAGTCCCATTGAAGCCAAAACTATGAAACAAAGTTACAGAAACTAATAGCACTGGTGTTGTGTTTAAAGTTCAACGTGTGCATGTTTGTAGGACGGGGGCCCTAGTCATTTCCTCTGTCCTCTGTGTGTTTTTCACACAGCATCAGGATAGAGACACTCATTTTGAAAAGAGGAAATTGTGATTGTCAATCCACAAAAATGGGTGGAGTGGGGGTAGGGATCGTGATCAGGGGCAGGTTTAGTACCTAAAATTACTTTCGACTTTTTTCAGTTGTCAAGATTTCAGGTTGACTGCCCCATTAATAGGTATAGTTCTCATGAAAATATCCAGTTTAGTGGCATATAGTCCACTGAAGGGTATGAGAAACTCATTCTGGATCAGAAAAATCACAGGTATACCATTAAAATAGAACTGTTGGTCCAAATCGTTCTAAGATAATACTCTTCAGTAATGACAGTGCAGGACCATAGTAGTTTTGCTGATTTGAGAGTACAAAACCTCTGATCTCTAACCACTCCATTGGCTATACAATACAGTTTGATGCCATTTTTTAAATCTAGGGGAAAAAACTAACATTCTTTTTCTAAATGTTTACATTTTTCTAGGGCTAATGTAGATCCCATTACCCTTGTATGGCTCCCTTTAATAATACGGGGTAGTGAGCTTTGAAGGCAGTCACATTCTAGTGTGTTCCCTCTCCTTTTGGTATATGGTAGCTTGGGGAAATCAGTCAAGGAAATGCAAACTGAACTGCATTTGTAGGTATAAGAGAAATTACTGAAACATATTCAGGAATGCCAAACTACTATTATGTTGAATTGTAACCAATAAACATGTTTCTAACTAAAACCATAAGCTAGGTTTGTCTGTGCTCTGTCTGGAGAATTGAACAAGTTGTTTGTTTGAACCTCTGCAATGAGCCTTGCAGCCTGACTTGCTATTCAGTCCCTTAGAGGAACAACTTAGCCAAGTTGTTAAGCTGAACTTGGAACTTTCTGTGCATCTGACTTCAGACCCACACCAAGCAAGCTTGCCACCCAGAATTTCTCAGTTGACTCCCCTTCTCAGGGAAAATTCTAGAATCTGCATTCTGTGAGCTTCCTTGACAACTGGCATGTGGCCCCCATAAAATTGCTTGGCACGGGCCTAATATACCTCAGACTCACACCAGTATTTTTATTAGGCCTGTCAATTAATCGCAGTTAACACCTGCAATTAACTGAGCAAAATTAGTGCATTTAACGTGTTAATGGCATATGTCTGGGTGGGGAGGGAGGCTGAACCTGCAGCTCCACAGGCAGCTGGGGGAGGGGGAGGCTTTGAAGCCCAGACCTCTGTGGGCCATTGGTAGGGTTGCCATAACTCCAGGATTGGGCTGGACTCTCTAGGAATTAAAGATTAATCTTTAATTAAAGATTGTCATGTGAAGAAACCTCCAGGAATACATCCAACCAAAACTGGCAATGCTAGTGACTGGGGAGCGGGAGCGGAAGGGACTGAAGCCCCGAGCCTCCTAGGGCTGAAGATAGGGGGTCACAATTTTTTAAAGTCCAAATGGGATCACCAGCACACAAAGTTTGAGAACCATGACCATAGAGAACAGGGTTCTGGCAAGGTCAGCCTCCCTGCACCAGTCTCTCTTCCCCTTCAGCATCCTCCCTTGCAAACAAGGGCTCACTCAGCTGAAGGGAGTTATGTAAAAATAGTAATTCTACCTTTGTAAGATCAACTTTCATGATATAGATCGCACTACAGTACTTGTATGAGAAATTTGAAAAATACTATTTCTTCTGTTTATCTTTACAGTGCAAATATTTGTAATAAAAATAATATAAAGTGAGCACTGTACAATTTGTATTCTGTGTTGTAACTGAAATATATTTGAAAATATAGAAAACATCCAAAATATTTAAATAAATGGTATTCTATTTAAGTGTGATTAAAATGACAATTAATTGCAATTAATTTTTTAAATCTCTTGACAGCCCTAATTTTTATTTCTACTCTTACAGCAAGACATGCTTGTCCTAATACATACAAATGATTCACAATAAGATCAACTTTTGTTGGTTCCTGTTGCAATGCCTGTTATTGTGAATGCTGTGAGAACATGAGAATCAAGGCTAGGGTTGCCAGTACTGTATTTCAAAAATAAGGGACTGTTTTCTTAGTGGCCTTGCCCCACTCCTCCTGATATTTATTTTATTTATTAATAAGCAGTACTCACCTACATTCAGCAGGGGTATTACTTACTGCTTTTTGCAGCACTAAGCAATTCCCAGTCTTGTTGTACAGATATTTAAAAAATAAGGACATCCCTTGTAATAAGGGACTTCTGGCAACCCTACAATCAACATATTGGTAGTTTTGTGTAAATTAAAGTTGGCAGAATCTCTCTTTGGAGAGGCCAGATTCTCCTTTTTTGTAGTATCTATCTTGAGTTTTTAGTGTGTCACTAGAGTCAGTGTTTGAACTGAGCATCACATCTCTACCTTTCATTATCTGAGTGCACAATTCTTAAAATATAACGTAGGTCAAGATTTTCAAAGGTAGGCTCCTAAGTCCATATTAGGGACCAAACTAAGTGGCCTGATTTTTTTCAGAAGTGCTGAGCACCCAGCAGCTCTCACCGGAATTTTGAAAATCTTTACCTCATGGTCTAAACTTCGGGGGGTGTGTGTGTGTGTGTGCACTTGTGCACTCAAACAGCATTAAAAGTTTAAACCTAGTCATTTTGTTAGCTGTAAAATGACCTCCCATTTATTAAGATACCTTAGCAATAGGCACTCAGAGCAAATTTTATCACCTTGGTTTTATCATTGCAGATGCACATAATTATGTACAGGTCTAGATGTAGCAATTTTGACACTATTTGTCACAGAACTAGTCAAGCGATCCCTTTTGGCCATTCGGCAAACCAATGGATCCTATGTGGTTTAAGCCTCTGGGGTCTGAACAGAGTCCAGGCACGGCACCACACTCCCAGGGAACAGACCCTCTGTCCGGCAGCACTCCCTCCTCAGAGCTGAGACCATGTGGTCCAACTGTTCAGCACTTGACACCAGTCCTGGCCCCTCACACTTCTCCCATATCTTAAACACACCCTCTCCCAGAACTCCAGCCATGTGGGTGTTCTGGGTCCACAGCTTTAATCGTTCAAGAGCATGAGATAGGTGTAGCATGTAACATACAGGCAGACTTGGCACAGGATTCTAAATCATCGTTGTTCTTTACCCAATAGATAAAGCACGGAGTGCAGCTCAGGTAGAAAACAACCACCATTATTAAGGCTGTGCCCCTCACTCTAGTTCTCTCTTCCCTTGGTAGTCCGTGTGGGGATAATCTGAGCTCAAGTGTAGAGGATTCTCTCTGCCTCATCAGATTCCCGCCACAGCTACCCTCTGCTTGAGCTGGTAGAAGTGGCTGAAGATCCCAAACAGAGTAGCTCCTGCCATTTTTATAACCTTCCAGTCTCCTTTGCTAGATGACTCTCTGTTAAACCTCCTCAAGAGATCAAAACCCTACCAGGTAACTTCATGGGGAGATGACCTCTTCTCCACCCCCTCCGACAAACCAGTTTTCCTAAGATTTTCCTAAAGATTCATACAGAGTTCACAATCTTAAACTGCATTCCTAAATTGTATAGAGTCTCCAAGTTGCCATATTTGTGGGTTTTTTTCTTTTGTAATCCAAAACTTAACTATAAGCACAAGTATTCTGCCATTCAGAATGTACGTTTATGCTAGGGAAATTCAATAAACAAAGATCTTTCTGTCTTGATATATTTCATAACTGAAGAGTCATCCTTTAGCTTTGTAGGTCAAGTTTAAATTGAGATTGTTCTCCTCCACTCAGTTCCTAGTAGACTTCTCCTGGTTGTTTTTATTATTGGAAGTCTCAGATTTTAGGTTTTGTGATACTACATTAGATTAAAGCCATGAAATACACATTACAAAATCTATTTAAACTCCCTCCCCATTTTTGGGTCCATCATCCCTATCTTACCTGTATATTATATTTGTCAATAAAAGCAACACCAAACAGATATAAAACAAAACTCCCACAGACTTATCGCTGACTGAAAGCCGCTGCTGTTCTGTTCAGGAAAAAATTAGAATGCCACATTTTGTGTGTCCAGATAATTATGTGAACCCATCATGGAGCCAAGTGACCTTTTCCCCCTCTTGATAACAAAGTATAGTCATCGTTGTCCTACTTTTCTCCACAACAAAAACACATCAGCTTTTAACCCCCAAAATGTCACCTCTTACAGATGAGCATTACTGCCCTGATGCGGACTGATAAGGAAAGCGGAGGCCACAGTGTGTGTGCACCAGTACTGATTAGTGTTATGCTTCACTGATATGGGGAGTGACCTGAATTGGAAAACATTTGGATTTTCCATGAAAAATAATATCCAGTCTTTTAAAATGAATAGAAAGAGTCTGTACTTTATAGACTGGAATCTAATGCAGAGGTGAGCTAGCTACAAGGCAGAACCAGGAAAATCTATAGTCTGGAAAGCAAATACGAGCCTGCCCATAATAAAGCAAAGCCAAGTGGGAGTGTTTGTTTTGTCTCTGGGGGTTTGCACTGCCATTGTTGGATGGAAGGGATGCCTACTCACCTCACAGTGGTAGTTCTGCATAATGGCAGTCCTGCATTTCCATTGCATTCAGTGCAAAGAGAATGAATGTGATAGTTCTTTCATGAGAAGGTATCAGTGAGTAAGAAATTTCCGTGTGGGATAGAATGTGGAATTCAATCATGCTGGATGGACCACCCTGGGATAGACAGATCGCAGTCAGTTGAAACAATGTTGGTGGCAATGCTGACTCTCCGCTCTGTTTGTAAATTCAGATATGCCTGAGATTAGGCCTGTTTCAAGATGTCTCTTTCATGGCCATACCCATTCCTCTGATCCCAATCATTAAGAGATTAGGTTTCTTGAAATATCAGCATTGTCGCCCCCCCCTCCTCCCCCCGAATGAAGCAAACCACTTAGCCTACAGATCCAGGAATGCTTGAATAGCTTTTCAGTGCTAAAGAAATGCTGAGTTTCTAAGATGTACAATTTATATTGCAGAACAGTCTTTTACTTACAGAGTGCTGGTTAATGCTTTTTTGTACTGTGGTCAAGGGCATGCACTGATAAGTTGGTAAAAAAGGAACATTGACAGTACGTGGTTTTTTTTCCAGTCAGTGAATATAATACAATTAGGAATATGCATCACAGAATTATAGTGCAGATTTCTCAGGCTTTCAGCAATGAACTGGTTTGTTCATTCTTTTGGCAGGGCTGAAGATTTTGAGGCATTTGTATTTTTTCATCTAGGCTTTTTTTGTGGTGTTTGTTTATAGTTACGCTTTTTGCAGTGAGAATACTGTTGTTTCCCATTTCTAAGGTTGCTGTCACTCACCAGGCAAGACAAGGAGCAGATAGGTGATTTTCTAGATCCTGAAGAAACCTGAATGGGATTTGAATACAAAGAACACTTGTCATAAGCAAAATCCAATGCTTACTACTCCATGATACATTAAAAATACCTGATGCATCAGGGGGTGGGGGTGGGGGGGAGGGAGATCTCTTGTAGGGTGTGATTTGATGATGTTGACACTGCACCTTTCTGAAAGGAGTACTTGTGTAAATAACACACGCTCTTTGGCACCCACGAGGTGAGGTTAGTTATGTTGTAGTAAATGGGGTTGGGGCAATAGTCTGGGTAGAAACGGAAACAAGTTGGGCCATCTGCTTTTGTTTACTGGACCCAAAGATTGCTAATGTGGATTTGCAAGCTTTGAGGCCCAATTCCTGGACCGTGGGAGAGGATTGGCATGCCAGATGTGTCTTCATGCAGCTGGTCTAGGGCTCCTTGCTAATGAAGCTTGGGTTTGGGTTCACCACCTTTTATGGGCAAAAAAGAATCTAGATCCAAACATTTTCACATCCAAGTGACACACATTCATAACTAATCCTTTCTTTGGGCCAACAAAATTTTTGCAACTGATTTGTGTTGCATAGAAACAATGTCTAGTAATTTTTTTTTTCAAATTTTAGTCTATTTGCTAATGTATGTCTGGTTACACTTTGTGTGGAGGGGTTGTAATATCTTGCTGGTTTTTAATGAAGAACAGTAATATGAACAAATACTTGTCTTTTTTGTAGATCTAGCTCATGAGCAAAATTCTAACATACTCTAAATGTGAATACAAACAGGTACTTGTTTTATCTTCAGGACTTACACTAATCTAAAGAATATTCTCTGCTCTGAGGTAATTATAACCTAGCCCAGTGTATATCTGTCTCTTTTGAATCTCATTTGAATGTTTATGAGGCTTCCTATGTAAATAAAGGTAGAAAGTGTACAAAGATACACATTCAGTGTTTTTATTTTATTTTCACCTGCTAATACTTTTTTTGGGAGTGGTCAGTAAAAAAAAATTGTAGACCTGAGCTCTTCTCTTTTTACAACCATTTGAATTTGGAGCAACTCTATTAACTTCATTGTAATTACCCCAGATTTGAATGTTTGCAATTGATGGCATGTCTGCGTACATGAGCACTTACTCCACTGAAAACTGGTGTGTAACTCTACAGCGTGGACCCTGTTGCTGCACGCTAAAAGTTCGCTAGCGCACTTCAATGTACTGCGATTTTAAACAGCAGAATGTCAAAGCATGCTGTGGAATGTTAAGTGTATATCAGCAGGTTCCACACAGACAGATAGCATGTGGCGTGCTGTAGATTTACATGCCAGTTTGCTACTCAGTAAGTGCTCATGTAAACCGTGGCCCAAAGTCATGCAAAATTATGGTGAAGATTAAAGAGAAACGGGATTAAATAAATTTACCTGCCGCTAAAATATCTCAAACTTTCAATATTTGAGAATTTACTGTTGATAAAAATTCCTTTTCAGCTGCAGATCCTCCAGCATAATTTAGTTTAATAAGTTTTAAGGCAGCTGTGATTGCCTTCCTTTCCCTGCAGCTGTTCACTTTTTCTTTACAGGAGAGTTATAATTGGACTGGCTGAAGCAGTTGGTCTAGACATTGTTAGTTTAATTCAAGGGAAATCTGAACACTGATCTTTCAGTTTAACCATAGACATGTGCATGTATGTATTTGATAGAAGCATTTATAAGGTGCTCTCATGTGGTATCCTGTGTATAACCAAATAAGAAAACAAGATTGGTTTTGCAGAGAAATTGCTCCAAACGCAATTATCTAAAATTCCAGCTCCATAAATAGTTTGCTTCCTGCTGTTCTTGGAGTCCACTCAGCAGCTGAACCAAGCACTGTATGAACCAGATCAAAGCAGCTTACGGTTTTGAAAAAAACACTATCTAATTTTACAAGTAGACTGAAAGTTCAGCTGGCACTAGAACTAATTATTTCCAACCCTTATAGTCTAATCTGAATCCTTAAATCAAGGAATAATTTTTATCAGTGCTCTGAACTATCTCATAAATTAGGAGGTTATGCCTTTGCACATTATTGTTAGAGGCCATTGACGTGCGTTGTCTCTGGGTTCGATTAGAATAAAGACTTTGTCAGTCTTCAAATGTTTACTTTGCATGTGTGTGCATGCACATGGAAAAAAATCACAAAACAACCAAGCTAACTTGGGGAAAAACGAAAATAAAATGTACTAAATGTGGTGTTAACGCTATTGCCATCCTTGCTTAAGATTATGTATTTGTGTATGTATATAATTCAGTGGCCTGAATATCATGCCAATGTAAGTTAATAGTCAGCAGGAGAGTTACTCCTAATTTGCCGTGCTGTAATTGAGATCAGAGACTCTGTGTGTGTGTGTGTGTTTGCCAACTTTCTAATCACACAAAACTGAACACCCTTGCCCCGCTCCTTGTCCGAGAACCCACACCCCACTCAGCCCATCCCCCCCCACGCCCCCTTGCTCGTTCTCCCCCACCCTCACTTGCTTTAACTGGGCTGGGGCAGGGAGTTGGGGTGCAGGAGGGGGTGCAGACTCTGGAGTGGTGCCAGAAATGAGGGGTTCAGAGTGTGGGAGGGGGCTATGGGCTGGAGGCAGGGGGTTGGGGTGTGGGCTCTGGGATGGGGCAGATGAGGGGTTTGGGGTGTGGGCAGGGGCTTGAGGTTGGGATTGGGGTGCAGGAGTGGGTGTGGGCTGTGGGAGGGAGTTAGGATGTGGGAGGGGGTTGCAACCTGGGGCAGGGGGTTGGGATGTGGGAGGGAATGAGGGGTGCGGGCTCATCTCAGGCAGCTCCTGGTCAGCAGCACAGCGGGGCTAAGGCAGGCTCCCTGTGGCTCCTAGAAGCAGCTGGCATGTCTGGCTCCTAGGCGCAAGGCTAGCCAGATGGTTCTGCATGGTAGGTGCCCACAGGTGTGGCCCCCGCAGCTCCCATTGGCCATGATTCCCAGCCAATGAGAGCTGTGGAGCTGGTGCTCGAGGCAGGGGCAGTGCATGCAGCTTCCCTGACTGCCCCGTGCCTAGGGGCTGCAGGGACATGCCGGCTGCTTCCAGGAGCCACCCGGAGCTGGGGTAGGCAGGGAGCCTGCCTTAGCCACGCTGCACTGCTGACCGGAGCCATCAGGATCCTTTTTTGACTGGGTGTTCCGTGGATGCCTGGCAACATGTGTGTGTGTGCTGACAATATATAAAATAATGCACTTCAGAAGAATTTGTATGCTTCTGGCACTTCGCCAATAACACCCAAATAAATTGAAACTACATTGGCCTTAAAAACTTCTCCATAGAGTATTGGTTGTTCGAGTATATAATGGATACTTTCAACTGGAACATGAAAGTATATGTGATGATTAAAACACAGACCAGTAGAATGAGGCAAATTTGGCAGAAGTGCCTGAGATAAATGGCTGCTATAGCTATTGGTATAAACTCAGCACAAGCCAAAATTATTTTCAAGGGCCCTAATTACATCTCTTTTAATTTAGGATGTAAAATGCAGGATACTTTTTATATATACATTTAATTTATGGTTAATCTACTGATTGCAATATCTTTCCAGTAGGAACAATGTAGTTAGGGCGGGATAACTTGAAACTTCCTCTTAGATTTTGCAGCCATGGTGTCCACAATTATATGTTTAAATATACAAACTGTGCTACAAATATACATATAAGTGTTAGTGGTTGTACATAGAAAGTCTGATTTAGGAGCTAATTTTATAGAATCTACATTAACACTCTATACAACAACTCACTCATTTTAGATGTGTAAATGAGCAATCAAGGCTTACTATTTTCCACAAATTTTTCAGTATTTTTTTCTGAAATACACACAAAATATTTAAGTAGCTTGTTACTAGAAATGCTATATAGTAGGGCCAGTAATACGTAAGGAGGGAGATTTGAGCTACTCAAATGCTTTTGAAAGTTTGCAACAAGCAAAATAAGGAAAAGAAACTTTGTGAACAATGCACACCTTGGGTCGGCTTCTCCATTGTCTTGCATCTTATACAATAAGTTATACCTGTGCAAAGTGGATGCAGAGTGGGTATAAAATTCTGCCAAATTAAATTCTACCAAATCAAAATGCAAGGTGCAGTAGAGGATATAGCTGTTTATAAAGAACACAAAAGAGTAGAGTTTGAAAAATTAAAGACACTATATGAATCAGCAGGTTCAAATTATATGGATCCCAGAGTTTTTAGAAAATTTAGCTAATGATTTTACCATACCACTGACCACTATATCTGAAAATTTGTGGAATACTGGGCACTAGTAGAGGATTGTGAGGAAAAAAGCAAACCAGGTACTAATCTTAACAAAAATCGGACAATTTTCTATGTCTCAATTTGAATCACTAATATTAAAAGACAAAAAATATCCTGTCTGAATACAGATAACAGAATGATTAGCAATAAACAGCATAGATGTATAAGGGTCACATCATGCCAGACAAACTGGTTTGCCATTTTGATGGAATTACAAAATAGCTGAATGGAATTCAGTCAATGTAATAACTTGATTTTTGTAAAGAATTTGATATTTGTCTCATGAAATCTTATTCATATTGGCTTTTGTATGTGAGAACTGGCACATTGATTTAAATTTGAAAACTAGCAGTGGGAGCAGCAACAAAACTAATAGATAAGAGCAGCATATTGAGTTAGGGAGAAGTGTCCAGGTGGGTGCTACAAGGATTATTGTTGAGCTTGGTCTTTCTTATGATTTATTGGTGTAGAAAGGAGAGGTTACTCATTTTTGTGCCCAACTAAATATTTTCCCTTTCATTATGTTTTCATCTGTACACTGTTGTAAATGCATCAGATTGACAATATCAGAAGTTTAAATCTGCCGAGAACTAACAGGAGATTTTTCATAAAAGTAGAGATTTTTTTCTCATCTTCTAGAACAAACCAACAAGAGCGTTGGAAAGAAATTGTTTCCACACTGAATTTCATGCATTCCAGTTGCAAAGTCTGGCAAACTATTGAAAGATTGAGCAGCAAATCTAGTCTGAGCAAAAGGAAATATGCAGTCACAGTAAATTCCATTGCATCCCAGCGGGTGGCCAATGGCAGAGCTCCTAATGGAGACACAGTTTTCAACCCTAGATTTAAAAGGGTGGATGCTGTGAGATGGCAGGGTCTGAGTGCAGACATGAACCTGATGGCTACTTTTGCTGATTAAGAGCTCAACTTGGCTATATATCAACTGTAGCTGCGTGTTTAGATAACATGGCTATACATCAGGAAGGCTCCTGGTCTAGATAACCTCCGCTATGAGTTTGTCTCTCACTTTGGACAAATCACCAGAAGCTGGCTGCTTTGATTTCTGAATTGTTCTATCCAAGACTGCAACAGCCCAAAAGCTTGATGCAGAGCAAATGTGGTAGCTGTCCCAAGCCAGGAAACCATTGACAGACCCAAACAGCTACCAAATGATTGCTGTGTTCTGTTACTGATAAGTAAGGCTCCGAGTCTGTCACCGAGGTCATGGATTCCATGACTTTCTGGGACCTCTGTGTCTCCTACAGCGGCCGGAGGGCCCCTCAGCAGTAGCAGCAGTCTTGGGCTGCTGTGCCCCCCACCTCCCCTAGAAGCAGCGGGGGTCTCTGGCGGCCATGCTCCCCCCAGACCCCCCCAAAAGCAGTGCTCTGGGGTGGGGCGGCCCAGGTTGCACACTGGTACCTGTCATCCCCCCTAACCTCCCCGAGCACCTGTGGTGCCCCCTGGGCCGCCCCACCCCAGAGCACCTAAGTTTTAGTTAGGGTATATAGTACAAGTCATGGACAGGTCATGGGCCATGAGTTTTTATTTACTGCCCAGTGCTGTTCAACATATTCATAAATGATCTGGAAAAAGGGGTAAACAGGGAGGTGTCAAAGTTTGCAGACAATACAAAATTGTTCAAGATAGTTAAGTCCACAGCAAATTGCGAAGAGTTACAAAGGGATCTCACAAAATTCAGTGATTGGCCACTACAATGGCAGATGAAATTCAGCTGTTGATAAATGCAAGTAATGCACATTGGAAAACATAATCCGAACTATACATACAAAAAACTATACGTACGGGTCTAAATTTGGTGTTACCACTCAAAAAAGAGATCTTTGATTCACTGTGGATAGTTCTATGAAAACATTCACTCAATGTGCAGCAGCAGTCAAAAAAGCTAAAAGAATGTTAGGAACCATTAGGAAAGGGATGAACAATCTGACAATAAATATAATAATGCCACTATATACATTCATAGTATGCCCACACCTTGAATATTGTGTGCAGTTCTGGTCGCTCCATATTATAAAATGATAATTAGAATTGGAAAAAGTACAGAGAAGGGCAACAGAAATGATTGGGGTATGGGATGGCTTCCATATGAGGCGAGATTAAAAGTTCTGGGACTGAGCAGCTTAGAAAAGAGATGACTAAGATAGAGGTCTATAAAATGATGAATGGTGTGGAGAAAGTGAATAGGGAAGTGTTCATTACCCCTTCACAGAACACAAAAGCCTGGGGTCACCCAATGAAATTAATAGGCAGCTGGTTTAAAACAGACAAAAGGAAGTATTTCTTCACACAATGCACAGGCAACCTGTGAAACTCGTTGCCAAAGGATGTTGTGAAGACCAGAAGTATAACTGGGTTCAAAAAAGAATTAGGTAAGTTCTTGGAGGATAGGTCCATCAATGGCTATTAGACCGGATGGTCAGGGATGCAACCCCGAGCACTGGGTGTCCCTAAACCTCTGAGTTTCAGAAGCTGGGACTGGGTGACAGGGGATGGATCACTCAATATTGCCCTGTTCTGTTCATTCCCTCTGAAGCATCTGGCACTAGCCATTGTTGGAAGAAGGATACTGGGCTAGATGGACCATTGGTCTGATCCATTATGGCTATTTTTATGTTCTTAAGAAATGATTAGCAACCAAAGCTTCATTCCTCAAAGATGGAGAGAAAATCAATCATTTTAAACATCTCCATCATGGCCTTCCAAGAGTCAGTGTTGCTCCCCTTTTGTTCACTCTATGCACACTTGATAGTTCTGAAATGCAGGCTGGGAAGTCTGCATATGCTGATGATTTCTGTGTTGCTAACACTGAAATTGATTGACTCCCACAGGATTTAAAGGAATCTTCGACAAGACACAGACATTTTGACACAGATACAGCAACGGAGACTAATTCTCATACCAAAACAGTGGCACCTACTTTCCATCTAAACAATTATCTTGCCATCTCGATCCATGTCCAAGGATGGGTACTGCCATTCCATCCAGTCGTCACAAACTTGGGGTAAAACTCAACCACAGTCTGACATAGTGGCCTCGCGTGGAACACCAGAAAATGAAGATTTCTACCTGGACTCCCTTGATATGAAAACGGTTGGGAACCCCTGGGAGGTGGACTCTTCAGGCCTTCATACATCTGTATTGGCCCTGGTGTGTTGCTTCAGCTGAATACTGCTCTTGGGGTGCAGCCATCACACTCTGCTTGTTGATACAGAGCTGAATTTGGCCACTCGTACTATTACTGGCGGCTTGAGCTGTATTCCAGCCTACCGTCTGTATGTGCTAGCGTGCATAGCTCCACACGACCTTTCACGAGATGCCATTGCTGTTAAGTCTGCCTGGAGAACTGTGACGGATGAAACCAACCTGGTACATCTCCAGTTGACTTATGCCTCATTCTCAGACAGGGAACAATACGCTGTGCCAACTTGAAGGCTTGCTTGTATTCAGGGAAGAATTTAGGGTGACCAGCCAATGGGAGCAGCGGGGGCGGGGGGCAGTGCCTGAGGGCGAGAGTGGTGTGTGGAGCCTCCTGTTCCCTTCCCCCCCCCCCACAACCTAGGACCTGGACCTGCTGGTTGCTTTTGGGGCTCACAGAGTGCAGTGCCAGGACATGCAGGCAGCCTGCCTTAGCCCCGCTGCGCCGCTCACCAGGAGCTGCCCAAGGTAAGCCCACCACCCCAACTCCCTCCCCCAGCCCTGAGCCCCCACCCCCGCCACAAATCTAGAGCAACCTCCTCCACCACAAACTCCTCATCACCGGCCCCACCCCAGAGCCTGCACCCCAGCCCAGAGCCCTCACTCCCTCTGCACCCCAACCCCCTGCCCCAGCCCAGAGCCCCCTCCCACACCCTGAACCCCTCATCCCCAGCCCCACTCCAGAGCCCTCACCCTCTCCAGAACCCCAACTCCCTGCGTCAACTCGGAGCCCACTCCCGCACTCCAAATCCCTCAGCCCCAGCCTGGAGCCCCTCATGCACTCCAAACCCCTCACCCCCCTTCCACACCCCAACCCCCTGCCTCCACCTGCAGCCCCCTCCCGCACTCCGAATCTCTCGGCCCCAGCCCCCAGCCTGGAGGCCACACCCCCAGCCGGAACCTGCACCCCCTTCTGCACCCCAACTCCCTGCCCCAGCCCGGAGCCCCCTCCCACACCCTGAACCCATCATTTCTGGCCCCATCCTGGAGCTCATACCCCCAGTTAGAGCCCTCACTCTCTCCCGCAGCCCTGCTCAAGCCCAATGAAAGGGAGTGAGGGTGGGGGAGAGCAAGCCACAAAGGGAGGGCGAATGTAGTGAACCTGGGGCAGGACCTTGGGGGAAGAGGTGGGGCTAGGGTGTTCAGTTTTGTGCAACTAGAAAACTGGCAACCCTAGGAAGAATCCCACTCCTGTGGACTAAGGTGTGACACCATGGCTAATTCCTCAACACCCCTTTGCTATGGCAGCTGCCGCATGCCATACATTAGTGCCACCAGCGAACTGAAAATCACATCCTTACAGAGTGGAAGCATTGGGGGGAAAGAGTCTAATGCACTAAATAAATTCAGGAGTCCACCCTGCACCCATGTCCTTTTCTACATGGATCAGGCTCAACAGGCTACTCTCTGGCATGACCAGATTTGTCACAGCCATGTATTGGTGTGGTCTGGTTTCTGCCTCACACTGTGACTGGTGCAGACATAACTCATGGAACAGTGCCCAACCCAACATCTGGAGGGCTGTCTACAGTGCCTAGTACAGAGGCCGTTTTCTGGTTATGGAACCTGGGCTTTGAGCTCTGACATCTGCATATGAGGGAGAGGCTGGGATAAATCAGTGTTCCTCACTCCACTCTGCAGGGATTATATTCTGTTGGCTAGAGTGGGGATTTGTGGTGGAGAGTGGCTGTATCAGCTATTCCACTTGTCCCACGTAAGGGGGAGTGGAGGAGGAATATAGCAGCCATGGAAACTAAAGCAGCCTCTGGAGAGGGAGGATTTCTTTTACACCCAAGCTGTTGAATTTAACTCCTTAGTGCTTTGAGGCCTGATCCTGCACCGTTAAAATGAGAGCTTTAACTTGATTTCGGTAGATGCAGGATTAAGCTCTTGAGGAGAGTCTGGCCTGTTTTGTGGTATAAATTAGTTGAAAATATAATCCTTTGTCTTTATAGTCATCTGTTTGTTTTATTGCTAAGCCCAAGTTTTACTAACAAAAAGCCAGGACAGCACTGGAAGAGTGAACTTTACTTCATTTGCTTTCATGCATCATGAGCAAAACTACCAGCTAAATTCTGATACCAGTGATCTACTCTCAAAGATCTTTTTGTTACAGCAGAGTCTGGGAAGTAAGTACCACTTGTACTATTACCAATCTGAAGTATTGAAACATCCTAATACAGGCGCCCCAAAATCATGATTGGTTTAAAAACCATGCGATTTAAAAAATAAATAAATGTGAGGTCTTTTTATTTGCCTTTTTATGTTTGAGATTTTAGGACTTACATTTTCCAGGTTTTCTCCACAGCCATGAGAGCTAAAACTTAATTTTTTAATAAAAGCTGAGAGTCTAATGTAAACATATTACATGACCCCTAGAGTCTGGACTTTAAGAAAAACACCAAATAACATGAGACTCACAATAAAATCATGAGAGTTGGCAACACTACTCCATGACTTACTTAATGGTAAGACATTTCTTTCTTAATGTAGCATTAGAAATGGAAGTTGACTACATCAGATACTGAAACTAGCCTTTTATTTTTTTGCTGTGAATGTAATGAAATTTTACATACACCTTGGAGCGTTGGAGGTTTGTTCCATTTTGGGAAAAGTTTTTTGGAAATGTCAGGGGGCCAGTGATAATGGAGAACGGAATTAGAATCATTTGCCCAAGTGACTGCAACTCTATTAAATCCTTGATTTAAATCCAAAGAACTAAAAGCAACCTGTTCCAGCAGCAATGAAAGGGCAGGAAGCAACAGCCACCCCAGGTGGTCACTGGCCTTTTCTTCCTCTGATCCCCAAATCCAGAGCAAATCTACTTCAACCCAAAGTTGTACTAGGACTAAAGTATATTAAGGCCACAGGGCTGTGAAGATTACTGCATAAGTCAATATGAGAATCCCAGGAGAGCTCAGGCATCCCTGTCAATTCAGACCCTTCTTGCACATAAGGAATTCCGGCTGATGCCTAATTTGTGGGAAAAGTGAGCATTACCCCAACTCCTGACCCCTGCAGGAATGCTACCTCCTCTGAGAGGAATTTAATACTTACTACTGGGACCTGCCTCCTGAATTTGCAAGCCCGTGAATTTAACATAATTCAAGTGCATCGCAAAATGAAGATTATTGTCCAACAGGCTGAGCCCATGCAATGCAAACCTGTACAACATGTAGCGCTATCCCCACGTTGGCTGTTAAATTGTGACTCCCTGACCTGACAACACACAGCCCTATGCAGGCAGAGTGACAGTAAATTGACATTGTGTAGCCAATAATCCAAAGGAGAGGGGAAATTGGGATTTTGCAGTGATGGGTAGAGCTAGAAGAGACCAGCTTCTGCCCTGTGCCACCTTTTGTGGGCATCTGGCCAATCTTGGTGGCTTTAAGAAACTCTGGGACAGACCAGAGCTGCAACCCTCCTAAGTGACCAGCAGAAGCCATGCTGCTGCTTTGGAGCTGTGACCTCCCTCCAGGCTCCCACCTGACAATCTGGAGCCAGTTGTGATGGTCATCTCCCCTTAGGGTGCTAGATCTGGAGTTTGGTTAAGGACTTTGTGTGTGTTTCATGTGAAGGTTGAGAGGTTATGAATTGTGTGTGGTAGAAAATCCTTGATATTTCTCCTTCCACTGAGTTAGCCATACCTGCCCAGTGTATGTGTACTGTCATCTTTCTCCTGCGCACTTGTTCAGAATGGGATGGAAGATGCTTTTTCATAATGTTTTGCTTTCGAATAACTTAAAGCTAACTAAGTAACCTGAAGTGTTTAGATGACATTCTGTTTGCTCTTTGCTTCAAGTGTAAATATTGCTGAATGATTGCCTCCCTATAAAGATCATTTTAATGCCGTTTAGTCGCCTTTTCCCAATAAGAGTGTTCCACCCACCTACAATGCATCATCCAGTCCCACACTCCAGAGAAAATGCTTGAATGCTCCCTAGAGTTGGGATCGTGTGGGGGAGGTTGTGGTGGTGGGGTATGTGTGTGGAGAATGACACACTGAAGAATGCTGAGCACTGTCATCCATTGCACTCTATGGTAATTTCGAGGTAAATTAGAGCCATATTACTTTTAGTCATGGAGTCTCCTCATGTAGGTTATTTCCTTCAATCCCCTCCTCTCATGGGTTTTTACCACAGAAGAGGGTGATATGGCCCAAGATTTAACATTCTTTTTCCAAACAAGCTGTGTTTAGCTAAATATATTTAAATACATGACTAGTAAGTTACAAAACAACCCACATCAAACATAATGTTATCTGTATCGCAGTCGTATGTAGGGCAGTGGTTCCCAAACTTTTTTGCTCCTGCTCCACCTTTTCTGGTCCCCTGGCCCGCCCGGAGGCTGGGAGCGGGGCTGCAGTAGGAGCTGTAGCCAGAGCTGTAGCTGGGAGCGGGGCCATGGTCAGGGCCGGAGCTGGTGGCAGAGCAGGGCTGGGTGGCACTCCCTCCCTGCCCCCTGTAGGGGTGGCCCAGACCCCGCTGAGCCCCCCCTCCCGAACTGTTTCTCCATGCCTCCCTTAGAGGGGTGCACCCCACATTTTGGGGACCACTGGTGTAGGCATATAGTAAAAACACAGTCCCTGACCAAAAGAGTTTCACATTCCAGTTGTCAAGTGCAGGAGTTTGCTGGCTGACTTACTGAACTGTTTTTTGGTGGTGTGCTATGAATTAACTGCATGTTTCCTCATTTGAGATTATTATTGGATTTTTTGGAACTTAAACACTATTTGTTATTGCTTCCGTGTTTCAGTGGGTCATATTTCGAAAAGGTTCATACTGGTGTATGAATACAGGAAGGAGCAGCTGTTATTTTGCTTGTTCCCATTTTAGTGAAGAATCCATAAAGTGCAACCTGCTGTGACAATGGGATATTCTGTGGGAGGTCATTTTTGTATTTTGTTATGGTTTCATCTTGATTTATCTTGCTTTGCATCCTGTGATGTTATAACTTATTATATAGTGATACCAAACAGGGATTTCTAGAAAAAGAGCAGATAATGGTTTTTACGTTGTTAATTTCTTTTTGGAGCTATTCTGTAATTTAGTAAAATTGTCAATATTTTGATGTAATATTTTAATAATATTAAAAATGTTTTGTGGTAAAAATGAGAACAGTTTCAAAATTCCAGATAAATACTAGAACACTAATTGGTCAGAATATTATTTTTTTTATACGTGAGGGTCTTGTGGTACTCTAGCTCAAATTTCTACAGCTGCCTATGCTGAAGACGGGTTGTCAGTATTAACAATCTTCTGGAATATAGAATGTAAAGAGTGATTAGCAATAAAAATATTCTAACTGCATAATATTAAAAATAGCCAATGTCCAATGATAGTAATACGAAAAGGTTTCTACGCTGAAACCTTTGTGGTAATGTTTCTGTGTGCCCGTGTTTTACTTTGATGTTTCTATATTTTGTGTGACTTATTTAACCCATGTTGTGGCTGAGATGTTAATTTACAGGTCTGCAGCAGTGAAAGGCTACTCCTTTAATTCACTGCAGCGGTTACGCTTCCTCTCTTGTACCTGCTTAATATCACCCTTTGCTGATCCTGTCCCATTTCCTCTGCATATGATTCTACCATACACAAAACAGAGCAAGGTGGCCTCAGCTTCAGCTGTCAGGGTTGCTAGAGGGGTATGAATAAAATAAAGAGAGTGAGAGGGAAGTTCTGGATCTGAATTATGCTGAGGGTGCTCAAATGTAGGTTTGGTTGGGAATTTTCCCTCTTGAAAACACAGGTTTGTCAAAACTGAAATCTTTTGTGGAAAATGTTTCTGTTTTGACAAACTTCTGCGAAACACAGGTAGGGTTTGATGGAACTGCAGCAAGGGTTCTCAGTGTCTAGATTCCAGGTTCTGCAGCAGGGAGCGCCACTGAAGCCTAGAAGCCTTGAAAGCCAGGCTTCCCCCTCTTTGTCTGGAGACTCCTCAGGCAGCTTCTGGAGTCAGGGCAGGCAACTGCTCTGTTTCTTTTAGGAAAATCAAACCGAAATAGATCAATATGTTGGAAACAATTTTTTTTTAAATTTCCTTTTTGCAGGAGCTTCTGAAATAAAAGCTTTCATTTTGAATTGGCCAGTTGTGAGCAGCACTACTCAGATATGGTGTTGATGGGGCTGTTCTAGAGTTCCGATTCAGCTTTCAGGTTTTGGCCTAGCTCTAATTGCTACCTATCTTTGTTTAACAGCATGGTTAGCCTGGTTCTTGATATCATGTTTCCTTCTGTGCATTATTCGTTTACTTCAGTGGTGACCAACCTTATTACACAGGAGGGCCACATAAACCTAAGTACAACCTTGTGTGGCCCAAACAAATTCTACATATTTTAATAAGATTTAAAGTCACCTGTATTGATTTATATTTTAAGTTAGCTTCTTTCGTACATACTTAGATTGTTTCTAGGTACAGTATTGTTTACTTACTCACTTGTGTATCACTAAGATGATGTAAACACGATGGCAAAATGCTAATGAATAAGCTGTTAGTATATTGTGTTGAAGCAGGCTGTGGGCCTTATGAAACATTCTGAGGGCTGTGTGTGGTCTATCGGTGGGGCACCCCGGTCACGTTGAGTCATGTTGTGTTACCTCAGTGTGACTCAGTGTCTCACTGTGAGCATGCAGTGCCTTTGGAGTTCACTAGTTGCCTTGTAAGCTTGTAGGATTTAAGAAAAATTGTTAAAGGTCATGACTGTCCTGCACATTTTGGGAATCATGAAAACACAAGCATTCTAGTTTTAGTATTTATTTACATGGTGGTGGTTATTTTTTGAAGTCTTGAGAACAGCTTTCCTACACATGTTCTTTACATCCCATTCAATGTCCTTTTGAAAATAATCTTAAATGGAACTGACATTAGGGATGAGGGAACAGCTTTGACTCAAGAAAGGTCTGAGCCAGACCTTTTCACACTCCTTGATTTGAACCTGAACAGACTTGAGGTTTTAAAAAGCTTTTTTTCACTTCTCCTGTGCATTCTTTTGCGTTTTCTAGTTCTTACTGGAAGTAGAAGTACTAAACATTTTGATTTCAGTCTGTTCTCTCAAGATTTCCAACCCAATTTTTCAGACAATTAGGTTTGCACAGTTGTATAAACTTTCGGGTATTCATCTAAAATAAATTTTTGTAAACTTTGAGATTCCTTGCTGTTTTTCAGAACAAATACATAAATAGGTCACGAAACCCAAACAACTTATTATACCTAAAGTACAAAGAGCATTTCATATTCACTGATAAACAAAAATATTGCTCAGTGACCTACATAAGCAAAATGGTAGAAAGTATTTACTAACCAGTCAAAATAACATCCAACAAATGAAGCATATCTGTTTAGTTTTACGTGAAGATGAGAGAGCAAAGACATAATTCATAAGCTAGAGTCTCTGGACTAATGCAGCAGGGATTTATACTTCTGGTGCAAGATTTATTACTTAGATTTTTGTTTTGTTTTGATACGTGCATTTTGTAAGTCCTTTCCTAGACCTATCTGACCAGTCTTCAAAGTGTGGGATAGAACCTTGAACAAATTTTTGATTTATTATAAAATCATCTTCTCCACTTTTCTAATCATATTCTCAATTTATCCCATTCAGAATTTCTCATACGTTTTTTGTCCCTCTGGCATTGAATAGTATAGGTAAGACATGCAGCATTTACTTGCAGCAGCTATGTCAGTTCAACTTGATTATTACATATATCTTCTTTTCTTCCGTAGCAGCTCATTAATCCATCAGCATGACACAGTCCTCCCAATGAGGTTGTGCCAAATGTTACAGTAGCACTCCAGCATAGTTTAGAAATCGGCATGCTGTTTGTTTTTCCAGAGACTAAATAGAATCACTTCCCTATCATCTAGTATTTATGCCCCAGGGCAGTCAAAATTGACTCCCACTAATATTTTTTTCTTTGAGGAAAGTAAGTGCAGTAATTAAGGGACATTGACTATGTTGCTGAAACTTTTCATATTGTATGAACTACCACTCTGTAGTGCTTAAATAGAAACCAGAAGAGTTATGGTGGGTAGGATGGGGGATGAACAGGGATGGGGGCGGGGGGAGAAGCTCAATGGAAGACTCAGTGACATTTACGGCTGAGCATTGGAGCTGTTGAAGAGTTATTGCTGCTTATGACTGTTTGGCCTGGCTGCATATCAGAGCCATTAACCTCTGAATAACATAGCCCTAAAGAGAATGTACTCTTTTAGAAAACTCCTCATTAATTAAATTTATGGAAGGGAAAAAAAGCTTAAGCCTTGGAGCATGGGGCTCTGACAGGTCCTGGAGATGCATAAAAAATAGCCAGGAATGTTGGGCTTCATGCAGAAACTTAACATCCTAGCTTTCCCTCTTGAGGGTCTCAGAGGCTTGCAACGCTGGGGATGGAATTTGCTCAGTGCTGGCCTTTGCAGCCAACTCGCCAATGTGGGGCTAAATCTGAGTGCCTTCAACTCCAGTTAACTGTGTCTTTCCAGCATAATGACGACTCATTTTGTCCGTATTCTGTGTGTTTACAGGAAATAGACTTTCCTGCAAAAAGTGGAAGTGTTTTAAAAAGTGTATGCTTACCTGCAAATACTTACAATTTAAATCTCATACACTGTACATTTTTGCCAGCATACATTCAGAAAATGACACATGCAAAGCATTTAATTTTTTTTAAGCGAAGTCTTGATTTGAGAACATCAAGCCTCATTTAAATGGTTACACTTGGTGCTGGTGGTTTTTCAGACAGCAGGGTATGAAATACAGGGGAAAATGTTACCTGTCGCTGCAACATGCAATTCTGAAAACTAGCTGCCCCATTAACCTAGGGACTTTCCCAACAGTAAGCAGCAATTTGGCTCAAGTCCCTTCAGCATCAACATTTTGCCATCACCTCCTTTCCCATATTTACAGAGCTGTGGGAGATTTTGCCACAGAAGTACAGTATAATGAAATGTACAAAGGATACATTAAAAAAATCACTAACCTTTAATATTGTGGTTCTGATTCTGAAAATTAATTAATGTTTTGCCTGCACAAAGTCTGAAGGATTAGGCTTTGTCTGAGTTACATTTAAAAGAAAATCATTTTCTTTGTTTCCTTCATTCTCTCCTAGCTTCTTTTTTTCTCTCTCCACCCTTTGTCTGCTATGTTTTCTTCTTCCTTCTTTATTTTCTCATGCTGAAGCTTTCCTGTTACCTTCATTAACATAGATTTTCATAATCAGCTTCCTCTTCTATATTGTATTGTATTCCAGTTTTGTCTCTTGTGATCCCTCTTTCTCCTCTGTTTTTCTCCCTGCTTCTGTTCCTTTTAAGTTTATTCTTCTTTTCTTCCTCTCCCTTCCAGCCAGAATGCCTGAGTTAAGTACCCTCCTCCCTTCCTTTTCCAAAATAGGTTCTCTAATCAGAAAGTACATGGAGCACTTAACTAATTAGGAACTTCAGGTTCTTGATAGGGAGGGAATGGTTAAGGATCTAGACTTTGTATTTTGACTTTTAACTCCAGTGAATACAATTACAGGTCTTCCCCCTCCCGCCCCCCATTTTTAATGTATGCTACAAATGCACAAAATCCGAGGCTCTGAGGAATATCCATACACAGGAGAATCAATATATTAGAGCAGTGTCATTTGCGCTGATAGCTATAGTTATTATTGTGTTATTTCCAGTATAGACCCCTGCTTTTGGTTTATAACTGTGCTATTAAAATTCATTGCAAACTGAAACTTGGCACACAAAGTCTGAGCCCAGAGCAAATTTTTAATTTTTGTTTAGCATATTTTTTAAGCTAAAGGAATACAATAAAAAACATTAGGCTGATGATTATAAATACTTTTATGTGTTACTACAATACAAAAAATACTTAATTTATTTTAAAATCCTGCATGACATTAGTCCATGATGGCTTTGGGTATTCTGGAACAGAACAGTGAACATGATAGTTACTTTATTAAGGAAGAACACTGAGATGATCACACATTCTCAATATCTCTTAAAATCTGATTTCAGTATGATCCTTAGCACACTACTGTACCATAATGGAATAAAGTGAAAAACAAACAAACTTGTATAACTCATTAAGCTTCACCACCACCACGTGTGACCATTTAAAAGATGTAGGATGTTTTCAAAGCAAGAATGGGGCCTAAAACAATTAAAATAAAATAACCAAAATGCTCTGCATGTGTCATTTTCGGAATGTATATTCATAAAAACGTATGGTAATCAGATGTAAATTGCAGTTATTTGCATATAAAGAAACTTTAAAAAAATGCTTATACTTATATACTGAATATTTCCGGCCACTGGGTACAGGACATAGAACTATTCAAATTCAGCCCAGTCCATTAGTGGCTGAATGTGGTAACACTGAATGGAAGTTGGATGACCTATATGTACGGTAATATTATATACGATCAGTTGATTCAATTACTTATCATTTGAGGTTTAGACCCTTTGTCTTTATAGTTAAGAGGCAATTTCTCTGATTCGCTAGTTTGGTGACTTGCATGTAAATGTATCTCCATTCTCTGCCTGATGACTAGGCTGGTCAGACATGCAAATACACATTCCTTTGTCTAGGTAGGACTGTGCTTATACATTGCTTGCTGAACACATTTTAGGAATGTAATTCTACCACATACTTATAAATCTTTATATAACACCCCATACAGACCTCATGCAAGAACTTTAATGATCAGTAAGTTATTAGTTTTCCAATGATATATTACATGCTATCTTTTGGGTATATTTCATAACAGTGTGTTAGGTGTAGTGAGTATGTCAGGTCTGACAAGAGTTGCTGAGTAGTGAACCACCAGTGGGTCTCTGTGTCACGGAGGGCCATCTCAAACTGGCAGACTGTGTGCCTCCTACAAATTACTTATTCCAAAACAAACTAGAATAAGACATTTTGACAGCATTGTTTGTAGGTCTGCTTGAGTGAGTCAGCCAGTTAGCAGAGTCAGAAAGAATGACAAGAGATGAATTTTCATATATTTATCAGTTGGAGCGAAGAAGGAATTTTACTCCGTAGGAGTCAGTGGAGAGTGGACAGTATTTCCAGGTCTGCAGCAGTCAGCCACCAAGCTACGTGAAGGCTTGCTCTGTCACCAAACCCTCCTTCTCATAGGTCTCTACCACATCTGATCTGGATAGGAAGAGCAGGACTTTCATTGGGAATGTATATTATCACATTCTGCTGCAAAAGTGACAGAATTTAGGCACATTATTGAACCTGCAGTGTAGTGGAGAGTTTCTGATTTTGCCATATTTAAGTGAGGATTTGTCACCAATTGTGTGATAGCTGCCATTCAGGGAGTAATTACAAGTAAACAGCTGGATACATTTCCTTCCTTTACTACCAAATTTTTATATCACAAGATGTGCTCAAATGGCACAGTTAGGATTAGAAAATCATTGAGTGGAAGGAAGAGAAGATTAATTGGTGCTTTTAAAAAGACTTTATAAGATTGGGAATTAAGTCTCTTTCCTGTTCACTAGTGGCTTTTGTTTTGTAACAGGTGTTCAAGGTATAATGCAAAACTTGTACTCTAGTATGAGCAGGCCCGTCTTCCTCCTCTGACATAAAAATGCTAGTGAAGTTATAAACATTCTCTTTGCCGGCTTGATGGTATCTTTGATGTCTGTGTATATATGTGTATCTGAGAGAGCAAGCTCTTGCTTACAGGAGATCCTATTTTTACATGTAACTTGAATTAAATTATTTCAGATGCAGACCATTTGGAAATAATGTTTACAGGAGATGGTTTAGATCATTATAAATAGTAAAATTGAAATCTTACTCTAGTAGAGTGGAACATATTAAAATAAAAAATTGAACATGAGTCCTCATGCTATCCTGTGTCAAAGAAGCCTCCCACCCTTCTGGCTCAGGCTTCCTGTCTTTTTTGAGAGGTTCTTCAGGAAATGGAAAAGAGGACAAGAGGGATCTTTGAAAATGAATTACATTCTTATTGTGTAGTTGAAATATAGCTATTTTGAGCTTCCTTGCTTGATACTTCACATTTTATGGCATGGAAAGTTAAATGCAAGCAAAGAAACTTGCTAAGTTTTACCAGAACTACTAGGCAAATGCTGTAACATCATGTGTTTAAACCAAACAACCAACCCTATAACTTTATCTTTGCTCAGTCCACTGTACACAGGAACAGGCCTATGAGAATCATAGAAATGTAGGGCTGGAAGGGACTTTGAAAGGTCATCAAGTCCAGCTCCCTGCACTGAGGCAGGACCAAGGGAACTCAGACCATCCCTGACCTACATTTGTCCAGCCTATTCCTAAAAACCTCCCATGATAGAGATTCTGCAACCTCCCTTCGAAGCCTATTCCAGAACTTAACTACGCTCATAGTTAGAATAGGAATCCAGTGGCATCTAGAGGTGCTTAAAGAATACCATACATGTTTATCCCTTCAGTCCTCAGCCGTAGGTGATATCCGGAAAACATTTTGGGCCATATCTTGAAACTTCATAAGAGCCTTTAGCTCTGATGTATAGGAGGGTTTCTTTGTGGGTGTACTAAACCAGTAAATCTCCTGACTGTGGAGGTGTGGTCTTGGAATGAGAAGTTTGGAAAATGGAAGTCTTTGCCAAGAAATTTGATGTATAAACCACATCATCATCTGTACATTTTGTGGTGTTTCTCTGTCTTTTGAGGGCAAGAGTTCAAGAAAACATTGCTCTTTTTGCAGGAGGTTGTTCTGCCTAGTGTGCTTATAAATTCCAAGGCCAGAAAGGGCCACTGTGATCATTGTCTGATCTCCTATATAACAAAGGCCATAGAACTTCCCCAAAATAATTCCTAGAGCAGATCTTTTTGAAAAACATCCAGTCTGGATTTAACAATTGTCAGTGATGAAGAATTTACTATGACTCTTGGTAAATTGTTCCAATGCCTAATTACTAACAGTTAAAAATGTATGCTTCATTTCCATTCCGAATTTGTCTAGCTCCATCTTACAACACAATCCAGTGGCTGGATCTTTTCCTGCTATATTGAAGAGCCCATTATTAAATATTTGTTCCCCAGTTAGATTCTTGTAGACTGTAATAGCTTAATGGCCATTTTAGGTATTGACCCAGTTACTCTAGCTCAGGGGTAGGCAACCTATGGCACGCGTGCCAAAGGCGGCACGCGAGCTGATTTTCAGTGGCACTCACGCTGCCCAGGTCCTGGCCACCGGTCCAGGGGGCTCTGCATTTTAATTTAATTTTAAATGAAGCTTCTTAAACATTTAAAAAACTTTATTTACTTTACATACTACAATAGTTTAGTTATATATTATAGACTTATAGAAAGAGACCTTCTAAAAACATTAAAATGTATTACTGGCACGCAAAACCTTAGAGTGAATAAATGAAGACTCGGCACACCACTTCTGAAAGTTTGCCGACTCCTGTAATCTAGCTGTTTTCCTAGTTCTGGTCTGGCTACTTTGTAGTCCTGACTAATTTCACTGTAAGTGCACATTTTGCACTCCTGCAAAAGACCAGATTGAGAAGAACTGTAAGTTTTGGGAATGGAAGAAAGTGTAGTTGGGAGAAAGATGTTGAGGGGAAGAACTTGCAGAACCTGCTTAATCTTGCACTGAAACTGTCTTGGCTACTCAGGTGTGAGCTTGGCCCCCATGATGTCCGTGTATTTGGAATGATGAAGAGGTTCCCATTCTCTCTCCATTTTGGAAAAGGCGTATATGTTTCTGTATGATTGATGGGGGAGAGCCCTAGTGACTTCAAAAATTTGGGCTGTATTAAAGCAGGTTATATGGCTTATAGGCTTACAATCAGTTGTCACAAATGAAAATGGTTATTTTTCAGTAAGCAGTCTGCCTTTCAGTGTTAAGCTGAGAAATGACAATTGCAATTAAGTTTAGACTGTTGGGGGGTGATAACCATTATCTACCAGGTATCTTTGAACTGGTGATTTTTAACAGCTCCAACAGGTGGTGAGGAAACTTAATTTAGAGGTTAAATGACAAGACTGGGAGGAGATCTGAAGTTTGATTGTGGGTCTGCATTTGGACTTGCTCATTTGGACATTTACGGACATTCTCCTTCTCCGGAAGTTGGCAAGAAGGTAGGGGAAAATAACCCCATTCTCCTTTTTTTCCCCCTCTAAGGCCCAAGCTTTCTCCAGTTCCATATTAGGTTTGGAAATACAATTTCCTTGAAATGATGTTAATACTTAAGATAGTGCTATGTACTCTCAGCCTTTAAAGTGGTTTTCTTTTTTCTGGGTATGAACATAATTATACTTCCTACATAATAGGTACTGTGAAGCTTCATTAACTAATTTTTGTAAGACACTATAAAAGTACAAATAATTATATATTCATGAGAAAAATAATTTTCTATTGGGTTCAGAGCCTCTGCAAAGTTTAGTCCAAAGTCAGTTTTGAGTAGTATGCTGACCACTGAAAGTATTTTCTCTTTGAATGAAGATACTGGTCAATCTTTAGTCATAGTGGTCCATATTAAGTAAAATTTTGGCAGGATGGCCTTGAGTGTACTAGCTGCTCTCAAATTGAAGCAATTCATCCTTTTTTGATGCTGTGTGCTGAATTTTCCTTATGCTGCTTTGGTTTCCATGTCCGTTTCTCTTCCTTTTGTTAATTTGTCTTGGCTTTGTATTTTTAAACATTCACAGTGACAACACCCAGTGTAGTCGCTTGATTTTGGCCCCCACAAAAAAACCATCAGAAAGATGTTCTCTTCAGTCTTCTAAACCAGTCTGGACTCTCTAGTTCTTCCCAACGAGCAAGTGGAGGGGCTTTTACTGGTCATTTGCTGATTGCACGTGTCCATGTATAATGTAGCTATCTCTTAGCCTTAATTTAAATATGTGAAAAGTACAGCCCAAGAAAGCAAACAGACTTGCATCATATTTCAATGAACAATTAGAATATTTCAGAAAGCATGTATTTTATCTGTTAGATAGTAAACTTTGTAGGAAAGTACACTGGATTGGTACAAAAAGCTTGGAGAAAAAGATAAATCTTCTATGAAAAAAAAAAAGTCCCTCATTTCTTCAGTCTTCTGTACCAGTCTAGACCCTTGGAATCTCCCAGAAGCAGTTTACTTTGGTAAACACTATGGGTGGGGGCTAGCACCTGATAGCTTTCACCTTTCTAAGACTGCATATGTAAAGATATATACATATGTGTTCCATAATATTTTACAAAGATGTTTGATGATGCCCAGGCAATAGATTTGCAAATCTTCAAGAAAAATGTTTCTTCTCTCGCTCTCTTCTCTCCTCCCCCCAGAAGAAATGTGTAGGGTGAGCTTTGAGGAAGTTGGAATTTCCTTTCCTGCAGAACTAGACATTTGTAATGAGCTATAACACAAATGTCTGGACTGGTACAGAAGATGTTGAAGAAAGAAAAATAACTGGTTCCTGTTTTGGTAGTAAACTGTATCTTAAAAGTATAAAAATGGCACTTCTTTTTGGTAATGGTTTAGGCGACCTTGCTATCTAGGACATATTGTAAAGGCATGGGAGAAGACATATCTGTTTATATCTAATAAACAGCAGAACAGAGGGGACCATGCTTTAGCTCTTAGCAATACAATGCAAGTAAAATGAGCTGTTTGTGACTAAATAACATAGGGATTCAGTATTGGCCAGTAAAACCTATGTTCACATTACACAGTCCATCTTTTAAGTCTGCTTTATTAGCTTTATATTTATATTGCCCCGTGCACTTTTTGAGCCACATTTTACATGGATTTTGCACAAGAAAGAGAACAGGAATATTTTACAAGGAGCTTTGAAGCAAGGCGCTCAAAGTTTGTTGTGGCCAGGTTGGGTATCTTTATTTATTTCCCCCTGTAAAATTTGCTAAATCTAAGAATGAGAATAGAACATTTAGTTTGAGAATTGTCAATATGGCTTAAAGCCAGCATGTTGAACTCTGTCATCTTTGTTGCTGGCCAAGTTCTCTACCGCATATTGTTAGTTCTATTTCATGATGCAGCATCCAGCGATCCTGCTATTACTATAATGGTTAAAGGCTGAAAAAGGAGAATGTATTTAGGCTTTTTTTGAAATACTCTTAAGAATGGGTTTGTGAGGCAGCAGATTGCTTGTGGAAATGTATCACTATGGTGTGAACTTTTTATTTTTTTTTTTTTTTGGCCCGGTCTAAAATCTTCCTTTGAAAATCTACTGCTACTAATAGTAATAACTTAAGCTGTCAGAAAAGCTCTGTAACATCCCTGCTGCAATGATTTTTTTGCTACTGAAGCAGAATGCTAAAGCCACAAGCTCAGTGAATAATATAAGGACAGATGGAGAAGAATATGACAATTACAGATGTGTAAGTTCCTTGACCTTTACTCCCCACTCCTCTCAGGCCAGCTGCAAAAGCCTGGGTGTCTCTGACTGCATGGCCATGACTTTTAATGCTCTGATTGACCTGTTCACACTGCACCTGACTAGTATTATGTATCACATAAGTAAGTGATAGGCCTTAAAAAGGCTTTTACCAAAAAAATCAGAGGAGATGGTGGTGAAGGAAGCAGCTAAGTGCTTAATTTACAAAGACAGTTTAAAGTATCTAGATGGAAATAACAATTGTATTCATTTGTTGAATAACAACAAAAGCCTTGACCCAGTGTTGACCTGTTGTGCTTCTCTTTCCCTTGTTTCTGTATTCTGTAGCCAAGGAAGACATGATCTGAAGCTCTGTGCTGCCTACAGGTTTGCAGGAAACAGTGACAAGTAGTTCCAGCCATTCTCCCCCGCTTTCCACTTATTGTTCAGGATTTGTCAGAGAATGTATTGAGATGAAAGGCTGCATATTTTTGTCAAGTCTGATATTGAATGGAAGCAGTTGTTTTTTAAAAGAAGTAGGTAGGGAGGAAACACACAGCTTAGGGTTAACACCCTCCTGGTGTTTACTCATAAATATAAAATGGTGTAAGAACAGCAGACACACCTGGCACTTTCTGATTGGTTGCTGATGATGTCATGCACATGTCACTCTGGCCATTAAATGAGCGGATCTGTTTTCCTTATTTGTATGTATAAATTCTGTTTCACAGTAGCACTATTTCTAGGGGATTATTGCACTTCTCAGGTGCTGGGAATCATTTAGGCCTTCACTTGAGCCTGGCAATAACCTGCTGTGTCCTATATAAACCTATGTGTATAAAAACACTTGGATGGTAGCAATTGACCTCTCCCTGCATTAAATGCTAATATAATTCTGAGCCTTTCAGCCTCACAGGGGATCACCACAGGCCTTGAGAATGGGAGGCTGGGTGGAGAAGGCTAATTGGATTGGAAAAGTGCAGTTTTGTACAAATGGTCTGGTTCCACCCCTCCTGTCCTCCTTAAATTCAGGGCAGAGCACGAGCTCTGTAATATTTTCTACCCAGTACAGGCACATGAGCTGTGTGGTTATGTTACAGTAACAGTCTAACAACATGCACTGGTGTGCATGTCTACACCATGCATTTGAAACTCTGCAGTATTCCTAACAGTGGGATGTGGAGCTCCCCTGAGGAAAGCTAGATTGTCCACTGACATTTGGATTAATTTTCGATCTCCGAGTCTGGGATGGATTGGAGCTTTCCCCCTTAATCCTTTCGCTCTTATCTAGCAACAATGTTGTTTTATCACTGAAAATTAGGAACATTTTGTATGGAAAAGGCTATATTTTAAGTAGATAAAAAATTGCCTTTATGAGCAAAGAACATGGGTAGAAGGTGTCTGGAACTTTTTTCTTCCATTTCTGTTAACTGATTATAGTTTGTTTTTGTTTATCAGTTAACGAGACACTTATTAGACAAGGACTCAGAAGTCCCTTTTGTACTTTCAGGGGGGTGCATTCTCCAGGGGACTGCAAAGTCACTGCTCTAATCAGTTATGTGACTTCTAAGGAATATTTTGAATGCTATCATTTCATCAATTTCTTATTGGGATTAGAAAAATTCCAAGAAAGCAGCTGGGCTGACGTTGTTTAGAAACATGTCTATATTTAGGTCTTATCTACTCGGGCATCTCTCAATTTCAGATAGCCAGTAGTCCAGAGAATCAGCAATTTGCTGGGTCAAAAGAAAAAAGCTTCACATTCAGCATTATAAAATGGTAATGAGCTCAAAGGAGATATTTTGTGTTCCAGGTTAGATCCATGCTTCTGACAGGCTGCAATTATGTGTGAGCTGAAACCAGAACTGATCTAAACATGCATAAGAATTTCAGACACAGCTTTCTGCAGGTGGTGACTTGGACAAGGTTAGCTACCTAAATCAATATTATTGCTTATTCTGTCTGTGAGGGAAGGCACTGCTCTGCTGTGCCCTCTCTGCTGCCTTTTCCTCCCCCTCCTCCTGCTTGATCTTGTGAAAGCTGTTTGAGACTGAGCGAGAGAGGCTATCACTCACTAACAGGATACTTAATCCCACGCAGGTGCAGTTTTGAGTAACTATACAGGGCCTCAAGGTCATGTTGGCTGCAAAGTCGGACAGACCCAAGCTTTTGCAGATGGCCTGAGTGGGCGGAGCAAGATTCAATAATGTTTCCCATCTGTAGCTTCCATGTTCTTCTTTCCCATTCCTCCTCCTCCTCCTCCTCTTTCTTTACGTCCTTTCACAAAGCTTTAATATAGCACCACAGCAGCTTCGGAAATAGAAATAAATATTACTTTGAAACCAAGCACTTAAGAGTTGTTTATACTTTTCATATAAAAATGTAGTTGGCTGAAAGGAAATCATAGACAGGTAGGCAAATTTTCTTTCATTTATGTTGGTGGTCTAAATTTGAAGCCAGTTCTTTTATTTGCTTCCTCCCTCTATGCTCTGATTTAAGCCTGCTTATAAAAAATAACAAAAGCAGGATGTTACCATGAGCTGCTTCTCTGCTCCAAACAGAGCACTTCATCCTCCTAAAGTGTAGTATGCCAGACCCTTCTGTCTCATTGCAGGCCAAATAGGAGTGTTCCAGTCCCTTCACTAAAAGCATAATTTTCACAATCTCAGATGTCATTTTACTTTTGTTCATTGTTCTCTCAATAGCGATGTTGGCCTTTTGGAATTATTTTGCCAAGGAATCTACAGACTTTTAAGCTGCCGTGTCTGCTTTTCCACCTTAAGAGGGGAAAACTCCTTGTAAGAATAGTATGTTTTAGAAAGAACTACTTAAGACAAGGAGAAATTATGAAGGATTGAGCTGTGATTACAGTGAATCTGAGCAATGGAACCCCTTTAGTTAGCGCATAATATTATTAACCAAGAAAGCTGTATTATGTTCTAGGGGGGCAACATTTCAACCTTCAGAATCATTACTAATAAGAGCTACTTGTGGGCTTGCTGGCTAGAAGCATGGAATTCCACAATTATACTCTGAACATGAGTACAGTCCTATATATGTGATACAACACTTTGTGGTAAGCAGCTATATATGGTATAACATGAGCACCCACTTACGAACTAAGAATACACATTATATCTCAATTTGTCTTTGACTGAAGTCATGCTTAGGAGTGAAGTACTTAAATATAGCTTGAGTCGTCCCTTCCCCTGCTCCTACCTTTTTTTTGAGACTCAGACTTTTTTTTCTACAATTTTCAGCAGTCTAATGGTCTGTACAGCAGGCCGGATGCTGCCTGCTCATCAAAGTCTGAGAAGAATTCAGACAATTTTCTTTATAGTAATTAGGACTTCTTTTAAAAAAAAACAAAACCAAAAAACCCTCAAAAAATTACTCTACCTTTAAGATCATAGCTAGATTCTTCCTCACAGTAAAGGTAAAAATAAATTGAGAGACAGGGCACAGTGGTTGTTAATTTGTGCAGTTCTGTGTGGGATTGGGAAGAGTTACTCTGCTTGCCAATTTTCTTCTCTCACCATATGAAGAATATCAGAGGAGTATAAATAAAGGCAATCATGAGGTTTTTTTTGTTTTGCTTTAAAAGGAAAATAAATCAGCATTTTCCACTTCAACAGGGCTTTGGCCAGCAATCTTGGGAATCATGTAAAATTTAATGGAGAAATTCTAATTAGCCTAGCAGCAAGGAAAGTATTTATTCTGCTATCTAATATGAAAGTCTGGTATCCTTTGTGAATGAAAACATTAAAGATAAGCTGGCTGGAGAGCAGCTGCTCTCACATTCATGTGCATGTGTGCGCACAAAGCAATCCTTGAGTTTCCTGTATCAGTGCCCTGCCGTAGTACCGCAGTGTGAGAGAAAGGGACTGGCCTTGTGAGATTCTGGGCACTCTGTCTTGTTTGTCTTCAATAGCACTTAGTGCCTCACAAGGTTTGGCTCCTGGTGACCAACAGTAAGCAGGAAAAAACTAGTCATTCATTGGACTTATTCCAGTATTGGGCTTTGCTTTCTCACAATCAGAGTTGTGACTGTCTTTAGTTAAATTAAAGAAAAAAAAATGTGGTCAAGAGTGAGAGAGTGGGGAAGCATGGTCCAATGATTAGGGAACTAACATGGGACTTGGGAGACATAGCTTCGGTTCCCTGCTCAAACACAGATTTCCTCTGTGACCCTGGGAATGCCTTTTAGTCTCTCTGTGTTTCACTTCTGCATCTGTCATATGGGGTTAATAGTACTTCTGTAAGAGGAGTGTTGTGAAGTGCTCAAATATTATAATTATTGGGAGATACAGATACTTAAGAGATATAAATAGATAGAAGCAAAAGGCCAAGATATGAATTAATGTCATAAAAATAATGTATAATATTTCTCAACAATTGAAGTTACATAATGATCCCACAGTACGTACACTGATTCATAATTGTAAATATGCCAATGGAAACTGCTCCCTTATTTTTCCATCTACTATCCCGAGGGGAAGTTCCCTTCGATAACTTAGAGAACAAGCTCTATTTGCAGAATATTTATAGGATATCAATTTATTTCTTTTCCCTGCTTTAAAGCATTTGCATTTGGATTCAACACAGTGAAATAATTGAATCGGAATTCCTTTCTATTTGAAAATGTTAGGCATAAAAAAGAAGAAAAATATTCTGTTTGTTGATGTTCTTCATTCTTTCAGAGCTGCAGCCAGCAGCTTCTCTCCATCTTGATCACCCTTCAAAAGAAGGCTGTAGACTAAATAACCAAGAACTTTCCAAAATGAAGACAGATTAAAGTGAGGATTTTTTAAACTCTGTACGGCAAACCAATTTGCCTCTTCTTTGAATCACATGTCCCTGTGATAAAAATATAGTTGTACAGCTTCTCTGAATTTTTATGTGAGCTCATTCCATGATCAACACTGGGGAATGGCCTTCTGTTCTGCCAGTCAATCCTGTCCCATTTATTAATTTTTTTTAAAACTATCTATTAATGCATTTAGGCCAGGCATGGTTCTTATGTCCTAAGCCGTTTTGGTCTGACCCAGTATGGCCATTCTTATTTTATCATTTATCTTATTTAGGAGCAGGGTTTTGGGACTTTTTTTTCTTCAGCAGTACCAGATTTTTTAAACATAATAATAATAAAAGAAAGGTTTCTTGCTGGTATACACCAATAGAAATTGTGGACAGGTTAGGAAAGAAACAAAATGGAATAAAGGAAACTATATATGTTTTTTGTGTCTATGTATATAGTTTCCTTTATTCCATTTTGTTTCTTTCCTAACCCTGTCCACAATTTTTATTGGTGTGTGTTATTTATACATATATAAATAAAGAAAGCAGGAAGGAAAGAAAACATTGCAAATCTAATTGGACTGCTTTGCCTTGAAGGCTCGCTTCATTATACCCCAGGCCTTTTGTGCTTTGTTCTCTTATTCAGATTCATCCTGCAACTTTACAAGAAGTTTCTCCCCCTTTCTTATTTCTTTAAGCACATATTTAGCTAACAATTCAGATACTCCAGGAGACTCCTGTTTTTTTCAGTTCCCTTCTCATCAATTTATTGCAGTGCCAAGTTATTTGCAGCCATCCTAGCATTTATTCAAGTTCCACTTTATTCATTTCTTCCACATTTGGCTGTACTCAGATTCACAGTGAGATGAAAATACCAAGCTGCAGTCATTTTTTTGGCAGTGAATCTTATTATTTAAAGTATTTCCATGTTTCCGGTAGAGTCCACTTGCTGATTACGTTTCTAAATTGTGGGCAAGCCATTCCATAATAGCAAGTTTCTCCAAAACAGGTGTAATTACACAGTTATGTAGAAAAATAAACATGTTCCAGCAGTATTAGCCTTCAGTTAAGTATTAGCCTTCAGCTGCAACACAAGAAGTCTTTCCAAGGCTTTGCTATGAAATAACATCCTGAATCCAAGGGCTGCTTAGTCACAGTCAGGATGCATTGTGGAGTGCTACAGTTATATAATTAAAATCAAAATACCCATGGTACAGAACAGGACCAGTATGTTATCTAAAATTCATTTGTACTTAAACATTACAGTTCTTGGAAGAAAAAAAACCCCAATAATAGAAATTGGGTTCCAACAGAGTTGGTGTGGCATAGCTTTGGAAGCCTGTGATAGTCACTTATATTTTCCCATGAATCTTTGAGAACGAAGTTGTCCATATTGCTAGACCTTGGCTTAAAAAACAAAACAGAAAACCCCCCCCCATCTCAAACCATTGGTTGCTATGTTTTTAGCTGCCAGAGAGCAATCCATGCTTGAACCCTTTTGTCTTTTTTTTTACATGAGATGTTTCTCTTCCAAGATGAAGGAGTAAATATGCTGGACTATAACAGACTTTTGAATCTTCAACCATAATATTTTGGGGGATGTGATAGAATAACAGAGAGAATTAGTTATGCAGGGTTTTTTTCCTAACACCTGGAGCTCATGCTGTTGCTGCTTCTGCTGGCTAGCTGTTGTTATTCATAAATCATCCTGTCGGGGAGGGGGTGGGGGATCCATTGAAATATGGGGAAAAAAGTAGCCATGGCTTGGATGGAAGGAAAGCAACATCTAAATATTTAACTACCACCCAATAAGCATAGAATCTCCAGGAATTTACATTTTCCTTGGCTTGTTTCCTTGGCTTTCAGCTTGGAAAAGAAACTTGCCTAGATGGCTGTATTTGAAATAATAATTTCAGCCTGGATATTTAAAAAAAGTAATAAAGGAACTAAACAAGAAATGTCTCCAGTCTTGTGGCTTATGGTTCCATCTGTGGTCTTAATGAAGGCTTTTCATCCACATAAAGGACTTCCACAAATCTGGCCATTCAGACAGATCTGTGATAGGGATATTTTCTTTCAATTGTATTTTATTTATGCCAACTCTCATATGACATTTGGTTTGCACAAGTAACTTTACAAGTTTTGTGGGCCTATTGTTTTTAGCATGCTATTAAACAGTGGCAGGGGGATTGGGAGGGGAGGGAGGAATCACAAGTCCCACACAAATAGGTGCCTCTTCAGCCAAGTTCAGTACATTTCAGCCCCATTTCATGTAATTTTTCCAAATGACACAGGCCACACAGTTTCTGAGAATATTTCAGGAACACTGTAAGCCCTCTTCTTCAGTCTTTACTTGCAAATGTTATCCAGAGTGAGTAATCTCATATATTCAACAGATGTAAGGGTTGCAGAATCAGACAAATAGAAAGTAGAGACTGGACATACGTTACCACGTTTTTAAAATGTTCCGCTCTAAGTTTTGCAGTGGCTGTTATTTTTTAACTTGTGTATTAGTGGTGGTGTTGCTAAAACATTATTTAATCAAACTTGACTGGGTGATTGTGGTTCTTGTTTTCAAATTTCTTTTAAGGAAGATAAAAGTAGACTTCAGAGGCTGCCATGGTTTCCTCAGGGGACCCTGTGTTTTTATTACCACAAGCCTTATTTTGAGAGAAAGTGCTCTTAAGAACCAACCAACCAACAAACAAACAAACGAAAAAACCCCCAACCAAAACAAATAGCAATCAAAAGCTCTTTCCAAAATTTCAGTTTGATTGGTCAAAACCCCCCCAACTCTGCTGAAATGTAGACATAAGATATTATTTGTCATTCTTTAAAGTAAAGAGCTTGAGTTGCCAGGTGCACTGAACTGTACTTGGGAGAATATCAGCATAAATTCAGTAAATAACTTCTGTTAGTGAATCAAGATTCAATTTTGCTTGAATGTAGAAAATGGCACCTGAATTATTTTAACAGTGGAGCATAAACCTTTGTTTTTTAATTTGTTATGCCTGAAAGTAAGTAGAGGAATATTCTGATTAGTCACTCCCGATTGTTATAATAAACACCTTTTTTATCATAACATTCATTCTAAGCAGTGGAAGAAATTTATCTACTAAAACTGTTCTCTTGCTCATATACTATCAATGAATGATGTAGCTCCATCTTGTGTGTAGGGAGCACCCTTCCTTTCCACTGCATGGGTTGAGTTAAGAAAAGAGTGCCCTCTGCTTCCCCTCCAAATTCCTGGATAGGGATTATGCTGTGATCTCGTCTACTGAGTCAGAAAAACAAATTTCACTTGTTCCATTATGCATGGAGGACTGAGTCCCTGATGACTACACTTTAGATTGAACTGCAACCTTTTGTCAAACTGTAAAATTCTTCACATTGGTGTAAAACAGAGCTTTCCCCCGTTTCTTTGGCTTTGTTGTTTGAGGCTAGGTATTTTGTGAAGTCCTCTTTGAAGAAAAGGATAAGAAAGGGAGAGTTGGCTAGGATAAATTCCTTTTTGTGAGGTCATGGTCAGGGTTCAAGTCAATCTTGGGTTTCAGATATTATGAAACACAGTCAAAGCAATTTCACTGTTTGGTTTCTTTTGGTTGGTCCTAAATAAATTATGTATTGCACCAGAATTATTTTTTTAAAAAAATTATACATGTGTTTAACAATCAAACAGGCAAATTTAAACAACTTACTCCTCCTTGTTCACTACTAGGAGTAGGGCCAATGATGATTGATGAGAATTGTCCTGAGACTTACATCAATCTTTCTACTTGCTTTCTAAGTCTTGGTCTGATGCTGTCATAGGTGGTAAATTCACAGGTGTGATGTGTCTGAGATGGCTATCCAGTGCTGATGCTTGAACTGTACATGCGTTCCTGCTTTTTCACACATGCAGCATCACACCGTAGAGAGAATGAAACAGTGGCAGGTACAGCAGGTTGGTGTCAATCTCGCCACCAGAAGAAAATCAGTAACGGCTTCTTTTCTACATAAGTTTCGGGCATTGGGTGGGGGGCAGGGGAAAGTTAGTTGGGAAACGCCCAGCTGAGCACAATGTAATATGAAACAGTTTTGGTTATTTGTGGGAGGAGAAGAGAAAAAGTATAAGTGTTTGAACAACTAGTTAGGTGCACAATTTTCTGGTTTTTTTTATAAAGCTATAAATAAACTGCAGATATTAATGGCACTAGTAATCCCTACATCATGTTACTCAACAGCAATCCCTCCATATGATTACAGGGTAGTGTGATAGTCCAAAGGGCATCGAGGTTGCCTTTTATGGGAAGAAGAATGGTGACTGTAAGATGATTGGTGGGGCTTATTATCAATTAAAAATCTGACAAATACCCAAAAGGCCAAGTTCAGGTACAAGAAGGACTCATGGCACGTACACACTGTAAAATCCACTTCTGCATTCATGGCTTTCAGTCGTTTTCTTTATTGTTGAATTAGGTTATGAGGGAGGAGAAAAGGCAAACTGCCCCTCCCAGAGAGTTCCAAGGTGTGTCTATCAGGAGGAAGGAAATGAGAATCATTGTTCTCATGTGTTCATTATGGATTTGGTACAAAGCCCTTGGAGATCAGAGGGAGACTTTTGATTGATTTCAGTGGACTCTGGATCCAGATCTACATTAAGTCTAATTACTTACTTAAAAAGTAGCAAAGATGAATCATAGAAGATTAGGATTGGAAGAGACCTCAGGAGGTCATGTGGTCCAACCCTCTGCTTAAAAGCAGGACCAAAACCAACTAAATCATCCCAGCCAGGGCTTTGTCAAGCCAGGCCTTAAAAACCTCTCAGGACGAAGATTTCACCACCCTCCTAGTGAAATAGTGTTTCCTAATATCCAGTCTAGACCTCCCCCGCCCTACAACTTGAGACCATTGCTCCTTGTTCTGACATCTGCCACCACTGAGAACAGCCAAGCTCCATCCTCTTTGGAACCCGCCTTCAGGTAGTTGAAGGCTGCTATCAAATCCTCCCTCACTGCTCTGTAAACTTTTCGTTAGCTGATTTTCTCTCTGCTCATTTGTTCAGAACCGAGTCCTGCCATTTTCTTTAGGGCTAGCCTACACTGGCAAAGTTAAAGCGCTGCCGTGGCAGCGTTTACTGTGGCTTGTGTGGTCGCTGCGCAGGGGCACTGTCTACACTGGCGCGTTCCAGCGCTGAAACTTGCTGCGCTCGGGGGTGTGTGTGTGTGTGTGTGTGTGTTTTTTTTTCACATCCCTGAGCGAGAAAGTTGCAGCCCTGTAAAGTGCCAGTGTGGACAAGCCCTTAGTGTTACACAGAGATAGTAGGAATTTCACAGGATGACATCCTGATGCTTTAGTCTCCCTGGTTCAGAGTTGCACCCCCACTGCGGCAATAAATGGAATATTATACTCAATAGAAAAGTGACTGGTTTTTAATAAGTCAAATAAAATCTAAAATGAGTGTTTGGATTAAACATAGCCCCTTGCGTGAAAAAATTCAGTGAATACAATGAGTTTGAGGCCCATATATTACAATAGAAACTATAATAAAAATACTTCCTATGTCAAATACATGATGTGGCCAAGTTATGGCTGCACTTGGAACCTCAGCTTATAAATTTTCTGTATTGCTCCATCTCTGCTTCTTCATCTATTTATTGGTTTCATCTGAACCCATATATTACCTCACATTTCTATACCTCTTAATTCTTCAGTCCCTCCATTAGAGTTTATATTAAACTTGTCAATAAACATGTTAAGATACAGTACCTTGCATACAAAATGTATAAAATATGGCTGTGTTGAACAGGATCTTTTCTGTCAACTTTGCAAAACAAAAGTGTGAGGATGAGATACAGCAGTCAAAGGCATTGGGACTCTGCAGGGGTTGTAAGACTTTTCTTCTTTCTTTATTCTGCTGCTAACCATTTTATTCTGAAAAATATTTAATGAGAATTTTCACACAAAATTTGTCCCGTTTTAGATGAAAAATTTGGAAATTCAAAATGTAAGCATGGGCAAAAAGTTTTGTGAAAATTTTCAACCAGCTGTTCTTGTGTGCAACAGTCAGAGCAGCAGAAACTTGTGCTCTGGGTGATGAAGGGGAAATAGAATTTTTTTTTAAAATTTGCTGAGCATCAGAACACTAGGTCTGCGCCATACTTAAGAATGAAATATACACCAATCTGATCGGTTTCATTCCTGCTTCCAATACATGGGGCAGCACTGAACATAACAAGAATCTTGCAAACTTCACTTTGCCCCTCCTGCTGCAGCAGCGTAGGTCCCTGGTTGCCAGAGAGGCTAGGGCTTCACTGACCACTTCCTGCCCCCCCAAAAAAGTATTTTTTACTGTGGGATAACTAATGTGTGTTAGCTATGTTGCTTTAAAAACATAGTGGAGACAAGTGACTTTAGTTTTACTATGAGGTAAACTAGGCAAGATTAACCACAGGCAGGGGCTATAGCAGGGATGGGCAAACTTTTTAGCCTGAGGGCCACATCGAGTTTCTGAAATTGTATGGAGGGCCAGTTAGGGGACGCTGTGCCTCCCCAAACAGCCAGGCATGACCCAGCCCCTGCCCCCTTCCTGATCCCCCCCTGCTTCTCACCCCCGACAGCCACCCTGGGACTCCTGCCCCATCCAATCCCCCCCCCCCAGGACCCCTGCCCCCATTCAACCCCCCTGTTCCCCACCCTCTGACCGCCCCGACCCCTATCCACGCCCCTGACCACCCCCCCAAACTCCCCTGCCCTCTATCCAACCCCTCCCTGCCCCCTGACCATGCTGCCTGGAGCACCGGTGGCTGGCAGTGCAGCTGCACTAGGACAGGGAGCTGTGCTGCGCCATGCAGCGCAGAGCGCCGGGACAGGCCAGGCTCTGCAGCCCCGCACCCAGAGCATTGCCCCTGCGCGGTGGTGTGGCTGTGGGGGAGAGGGACAGCGGGGGAGGGGCCAGGGGCTAGCCTCCCCGGCCAGGAGCTCAGCGGCCGGGCAGGATGGTCCCGTGGGCCGTAGTTTGCCCACCTCTGGGCTATAGTATTGATCTTGCCTAACTATCTCACGGCAAATGCTACATGTGCCTGGTCTCCACTTAGGATTTTACAGTGAAATAACTCTTGGGCATTTGTTATCTTCAGATTAGTCCCCCACCCCTACAAAAAATACCTTTTGTGTCAGTGAAGACAAAGCCAGAGAATTAACTGCTTGTCACCGGAGAGAGGACATTTTTCATGCTATGCATTCAGCTGGCGGAATCTTGGAATTTTCATTCCATGGGAAATTCCTACATTTTAAAATTTCCTTTTGGAATGAAAAGTTGAAATTTCCTGCATAACAAAAATTCTGAAAAAATTAATTCTGGAAATATTGAGAAGACTTCTTCAAAACATTTCATTCTGAGAAGACTGAAATGCTTCATTTTGGCTTGCATATCATAATTTATACCACATATGTTGAAACATTTTGACAATGATAGGTAATAGTCAAAATGAAGCACTTTGATTTTTTGTGTAAAAAAAATTTGACAAAATCCGTCATTTCTCTTACAACATTTTGATTGAGTCAAATCAGTATTTTCTGACAGAAACCTGTTCTGCTGCAAGTTAGCTGACCAGCTCTATTTTGCATAATGGAGTGTTTTTAGTAGTGGAAGTTTCCCACCACTAAACAAAGATTCTTCCTTCTCTCATAACTTATCCAGGACCAATGTCAACCTCTCCTTCCCAAAAGCAGGGAGTCTACACTGCGGTGTATAGCCATCAATGTTCTCTAACTCTAGTGTGTGTTCAAAAGCAGTTTTAACACCCCCACCCCATATCTCCTCTTTCACTTCTGCATGTCTCAAAGCTACTTCTAGGTAAGGAAGCATCCTAAATTACGGTCCCTTGCTTGGTGCCTCAAAGTGCCTAATGAAATTTAGGTCAAAGACAGGACTTTGTAAAGAAATTGAAAATTTGGGGGAAAAAAAATACTTCAAAGCCCACACTCAGCGTATGATTGTAGCTCCGTATATGATAACAGGCCCTTAAGAAGGTCCTCATTAGAACCGGTGGATTCAAGTCCTAAAAGTTCAGAGGTTGGATTTTTGAAGAAAAAGAAAAAAAAGTCTCCGTGTCATTTCAAATGAGTGCGTCTCAGCATTTCAGTGCCACAGCATGGCTTTCTTTTCAGTAAAAAAAGACTAATAGATCACTATATTAAGGATTCTTAACATGTTTCACTGAGCAAGGCAATGAGAATTAGAATGTGATCTCTTAGCACAATCGTGCAGAAGATGGCTCTATATGTGGAAGTGGTGTTAAATGTCAAAATAAAAGCCAATGGTTTTTACTTCATGTTTTTATCACCCATCAGCAGCTATTCAAATGCAGTCTATGTAATTATACCCAAAGGAGAGATGTCCCAATTTGTCATGAAGGTAGTTTTAGCAATATATACGGACGCTAATAGCACATAAGGGAAGAGAGACTACAGTGTTTCATTAAGGTTCGTTTGATCAGCATTAAGTAATGACTTTCATGATTCACCAGCATTTTATTATGAGCTGGGATGTTTTGTCGTGTCCTTACTTCGTCATTCCTTATATCAACACCCGAGGTCATGAAGTAGAAGGAGTTGCTGATTTGCAAATGCCTTGTGTATTTAAAAGACTCTTCCTAGAGATTGCATTTCAGTGTCTGTGGGTTTTTTCTTTCTTGCTGCAAGCCAAAGCAGGAACACCAGAAGTATCTGAATAAAAAGTAGCTGGTTGTTTAATATTCATAGTTAGTAATTTGGAGTTGATAAGATGTTATTCAAGAAAAATATTGTTAGATGTCCTATGGTAACAAATTAGCAAAGTATGATAAAAATGAATAGTCTCCACTAGTTGCAATTTTGAGAGCTGGGGTTTTCTGGTGCCTCAATAATTGTAGACTCCAGTTCTCTGGTGTCCTTGTTGGATTTGATTTTGCGCTCTCAAGTCTGTGCTGTTGCTTCCATGCCAAGGGTTCATTTCCCTTACTGGCCATACTACAGGTGCTTAAAGGCTGAGCCCATATTTGTCAGGTGAAGGTTTAGCAAGTTATGAGTAAAATAATAAAGGAAGCCTTTGTCTAGATTTTTATCTTGGGCCAACAGAGACAGATGGTGTGAAATGAAGGTTAATGCTTGGGTGGTCCTTGACAGACACTGTAGTGAACTTGTGTTCACATTTAGGGGAAAGGACAACAACCCGAGGAGAGAAGAAATCCTAAGAGTCTAACTAAATGCCTAATTGCTCAGTCTGGCCATTTGAGAGGCCCACCAGTGTTTGAGAAGTTCCACAAGGAACTTTTTTGGTATTGTTTATCTTAGAAGCAGATAACAGTAATGAAATCTGGAATCCCTTATTCAATGTGTAGAAACCCCATGATGCATTAGTAAAGGCTTGATGGAAATCAACCTTCAGAACTCTTTACACTGCCATATATTTATTTGTTTTTTAACATCCAGGTGTATATTGGGATGCTGAGACACAGCATTCCAGTGATATGGAACAGTTTATAAAAAATGCATTAAATGAGCTGTGACTGAAGTGATTTCATAGTTTCTTTTTAGATAAGCACTCATTAATGGAAGGACTGGTGGTGTGCGTGGGAGGCGGGGAGGTTTGCTTGAAGTTGGGTTAAGCTGAGGTTATCTGCATTTGCTTCAAGCTTGGCAGAGTTGGCAGAAAAGCTTACTAAACCCTGTGAACCCTTACAAGCCCATCCCTGAAAATATGCACAAGTCCTTGAAGTTCTGAGCCTTCCACTTCCAACTCCTTAACACGTGTTACCCCAGTCCTTTCCAGCACACGCTGGGAGGTTTCTAAATATCTTTAGCTTAACACCTCCTCCCTCTTGCCTTCCCTTCGCTTTCATTCGAACCACTCCATGTGTTGCTTTGTGCTGCATGGAAATAGGAATAAGGTTTTCTCTTGTTTTTTAACCAAATGCAAATTTACTTTAAAATCATCCTATCCTAGCCTACCACGCACCTCCATAATAATTGGGCCAAATATGGCACTTTTTACTCCAGGCAAAAGTTCTATTAAAGTCTTTGGGAATTTTGCTTAAGGATTTAGTGAAGACTGCAGAATTTGGATGGGTTTCAGTCCTTCAGGTCTAACAAAGTGACCTGAGAAGAGGGCTAAAATAATTGCCATTTATTTTTATTTTTTTCATATCTGGGCCAAGAGTCCCCTACTACCTCTACCCTTCTGCTGTCTCATATTTGATGACAAAACCTAAAAGAAGAGGTGCATTTCTTCTCCTCTCCTTCTTTAAGACTAGCCTGGGCAGCTTCAGACAGGGCTATATAACAACAAGCTGAACCAACATACTTTCAAAGGGAAAAGTTAAGATAGCTGGGCTGATATCAGATAGAACTAATTATGTGCAAGTGATATGATGAAAGTACCAGACAGGCTGATTCTCTGTCTTTACAACGTGAGTAAAATACTTCAGGAATAGTAATAATATAATAAAAAAGTGACTTGGAAAAAAAAAGTGGTGGTTAATGTAGATAGATTAGCCAGTATCAATGTATTTGTATAATGTTGTCAATGTGACTTCACTGATGCATGCAAAATAGTGTGTTGCTTTAAACAAACTGATCTTCTAGTGCAGAGAGATGTTCATTGTAGGGGTGGCATTGACGACTCAGCATTGACTTGGATTTGGGCAGGTAAGATTCTCTTGTAAATAAGTACTGTGTTCCCCAGAAAAGTAGTGTCCAAGAGAAAATCTTGTGTACCTAGAGCTCCTGGATGTTTATGGCCGAAATGTAATTCCTTTAGTATTTTGGAGGAAGTGAAGTGAAGAGAAACACATTGCTTCTGAATAGAGCGAGATATTGACGAATGCCAATTTAGCGCACACCTTCCTAACTACAAACATGTAATGTGCTTTAGGCTGGGCATAGTTTTGTATTCAAAAGAAATACATTTTACTTTTCTATCCCTGATACAGGGAAGTGAGGCTGCCGTTTAGGAAGAGATAGGGAAGCGCTGCCTTAGCGCACAGTGGACAGTCCTGTGTATCACATTATGGGCAAGTTTAATGATTACATGAAAGGCCACAGAAGTGCTTTATTCTTTTAACTACTGCTTTTTCTTGCTTGCTAATCAGTAGTGTCCAGACATCTTTGTTACAAAAACTTCTTAAATAATGGTGGGCGCTGCAATGCTGGTTTCTGCTATACTTTTTTTCCATGTGGGACGAAGTACAGGATTCTGTATCTGTGTGAGAAGCTTCTCCTAAACCAGGCGTAACCAAGGTTCTTTGAGCTAGGACACAGCTCTAGGATGCATTACCCCACTAGCTTTCATCGAGCTAGTGCTCTGAAAATATAGTGTAGCCAGAGCAGTGGGAGGACCTTGCCGCCCTGAGTGCATGCCTATCAGAGACACCAGGTATGTACTGGGGGCTACCGCCTCCGGCTGCTCATGCTGTTGTGACTACATTCGATTTTTAGCGCACTACCTCTGATTGGTTTCAGAGTGGTAGCCGTGTTAGTCTGTATCAGCAAAAACAACGAGGAGTCCTTGTGGCACCTTAGAGACTAACAAATTTATTTGGGCATAAGCTTTCGTGGGCTAGAACCCACTTCATCAGATGCATGGCGTGGAAAATACAGGAGCAGGTATAAATATGTGAAAAGATGGGAGTTGTCTTACCAAGTGTGAGGTCAGTCTAATAAGACAATTCAATTAACAGCAGGATACTAACTGTTTGAAATGGGCCACTCTCATTACCACTACAGTTATTTTTTCTCCCTTAGTATCCTGCTGTTAATTGAATTGTCTTATTAGACTGACCTCACACTTGGTAAGACAACTCCCATCTTTTCACGTATTTTATACCTGCTCCTGTATTTTCCACTCCATGCATCTGATGAAGTGGGTTCTAGCCCACGAAAGCTTATGCCCAAATAAATTTGTTAGTCTCTAAGGGGCCACAAGGACTCCTCGTTGTTATCGCTGATAGCTAGCAAAGGGCAGGGACACTCACTCCCAGCCTGACATGCAGACATACCCTGAGATATCAAAATCTGCTATTCTTGTCCTACAGTTTGGATTTATGCTGCTTGGTTGAGGTGGGGACCCTACTTACAGCTGAACTGAAGTTTCTGCTATAAAGGGATTACCAAATTCATATACATTGCCTTTTACAGTATTCTAGCCTGAATCTTGCTTCAGAAGAGTTGAAGTGTGTAGACTGAATGATATTTTGTGTACATCTTTGTACTGTAGTAGCAGTGCACTATTAAACACTTCTTGTATTGGATGGGGCAACTCGCATTTTTGGATATCTGTTTGGCCACAGAGTTTCCCACATTACTAGTGGCTTTGTGATTTACTACTTTTCAGTTTGTTTAATTGCTTGCAGTCTACTTGGTGAATAATACTATGTGGAAACCTGAGAATCGCAAAGCTTTTTTCCAGTGAGAATTTTGCTTTTAAATTTTGGTTTCAAAACATAAGCTACATTTGGGCCTGTCTTAAAGTTTCATGGCCAAATTTTCAATAGCTGTCTCTAAAATCATTCTTCTCAAGTTCATTAAATACAAAATAGGTAGATATTAAATACCCATGTAATTTACATATGGAAATATAGTTTGTGTGTGCAAACAAATTGAGTGGGAAAAAAAGGACATACAAAAAATTGTGCCGTCAAGTTGAGGTCCCATCGAAAAATGTGACAGATTTTATATGTAAAGTGATTACTACATTTTATGCAGATTAAAGTGAGAACAACACACCATCACTTGAATATTCCAAAGTGATATATCCCAAAAGAAATAGATTCCTACTCTTTCAGGTTCATTAGAAGGAAACCACAAATCTGAGTCAATTTATTTGTGTAGGGGTTCCTGGGATACACACAGATATGATGGGCATAGAGTTTAACAATCAGGTGTGATTAATAATTATATAGGTGGATCTCCCTTGTAGGGCTTATACCAGTGTCCAAGTTTATGGCTTCTTAAAAATGATTTAGACCAAATCATTAGACACTGATCAATTTCAGTACAGACAGTAGTGACTAAATTAAGGAAAACATCCATCCATCAATGTGGGGAACTGTACCTTTAAGAGACTCATTTTGTGTAACTGAGGCAGTTGGAACTGTGACACTATATGAAGCAGATATTTGTCAAGCACCTTGTCTCTGAGTGATTATTGAACATCACAATCCATGTGTCTTACTTTTTCCTTGGTACCATATAGAAGGCAATGTTTTATACAAAGATGATGAAAAAAGTTTTTCATGATAAATGATACAATGAATCTGGTTCTGCTGAATACGGTCTAGACTAAGTGACAGACTTTTACTTGAGAAAACAAGGAAGTCTGGATGGAAAATTTTTTTTAAACATGTAAAGTTGTCAGAATAGTGAGAGTTCTCTTCATTAAAGGGAGTTCTTATGCCAAACTGGACTGCAGAATTTAGACTGTCAGATAGAAAGACCTCAGAAGAGAAAGTGGTACCACATGATAATACAAGGCTTACATTTACTAACTGATTTTGTGATGAGAGGAGGAGGGTAGAAGATGAAGACTGAATCCAAGAATAAAACCCGGTCAAAAGGCCACATTAGCGCAGCTTGGCAGGCTGGCATAGTGGCTTCTGTAATTATGCTGGTGCCTTGTATATGTGTCTTTTCCACTGAGTTTAAAAAGGGCTGTCCTCTAACTATCGGTCTTCCACCAGACAAACCACTTTTGTACTTTTTTTTTTTCCTATGGAGTCTTTGATGAGTCTTTGCTCTGTGCTTGTGTTTGCTGACTCCACCAATGCTCTTGGCACTGCTGTCTTGTCTCTGTCACAGCAGACTTCTGAGGACACACGCTATCTGGAACAACTCACAAAGTAACTACACTTCTGTATGGCTAGATTAGCATTCATGTTTACTGATTAAGTTTTTCAGCTTTAGTTCATAATGATTCCTTGACTGAAATTACCAGAGCTCATACTGAGAGCATACTTGATTTTAGGTAGAAACTGGTTTGAATGGTGTATTGTTTTTTGCATCATCTCCTTGATAGCTTTAATTTGATAACATTCAAAAGAAAGAAAGTAATCTGGAATAACAGTGTGCCAATACAGGCAAGGCAGTTAAAAAAAAGATGAATAAACTATGGACAACTCAAAATGAGGCTTTAAGTTTAGTATTAAAATTCTACAAAATAAATTTGAGGTCAAGTTCTATTTTTCTCTGACTAATATGAATGCACAGGTTTAATTTCCCTACTTACACAGAAATTTATAAGTTCCTCGACCAATATTTTAAACTCAGTAACAAAGGCAACATCCTCTTTGATTTGCAATGGATAACTTGTTTGCATATCCTGCAGTTGTTTCCTGGGTGGAATGTTCATTGATGACAGCAGGAGTTCCATGCATGGAATGGGTGCAGAATATGCAGAGGAGAGTTACGCTAGATTGGAGAGTTTTACTCTAATAGAAAAATTGGCTGGCTAGAAAAATGGATGCCAGCAAATATTTCTTTATATCTTGCTTACAGCCTCTCCAATGTTTTTGTTAATAGAAGTTTGTCTTTTAATGTTTAAAAGATAGGGAACCTTTTAAACTATACATCATCTAGAAAACCAACAAGCCAACATGTGTTTCCCCCAAGTACTCCTTTGTGAGTTGGGACTCCGTGTTTTTGTGAAACAGTGATCTCTGCATCTTTTGGAATCTGTGCCAGGATTTCAGTTTTTGTTTTAAGATAGTCATTTCATCCCACTGTACATTTTCCCCCCCCCCATCCTGTTCTATGTTTTGTTTCATACATATCCTATTTTTCCTCTTTTCCTAGCCCAAAATTAACAAGCAAACAAAAAACCTCATGCTTAATTTCTGGTTTCCGGATTTTCTCTACATTTGGATGCAAACCTAATGTGTTGGACCTGTGGGTTAGCTTCTGCTATTCAACTCTGCTTTATGACATTGATATTTACAGTGCAAATTCTATAATATTAACGTTCCTTCAGCCTGAGAATAGCACTAATAGAGAGCCTGTCCATGATCTCAGAGAGCAGGAGCAATAGTGTGGGAATGGGGGTAGGAGGGCTTAACCTGGGATTGAACATCTTAAATTAGAAGAAAAACTGAGTAGAAATAAGAGAACAATAAATATAAGCCTTTAGAAGGAATTAGAACATGAACGGTCAGTGTTTGCGATCAGATCTGCACTTTAGGTACAAGTAAACTCCAACTATTTTAACCTCAATTTTTGGACATTTGGATTTGTCTCTCAAATCCAAAATTTATATAACTATCTAGTTAGACTACCTGACTGTTCAAAAATTTCAGCTGTTCCTAGAGATAGTTGAAGTAATATGGGGTTTAGTTGTACTTTTAGTTTTTGCTGGTTGTTTTTCTGCTTATTTCTGGCTCAGCAAAACTCTACTTCTCCAACACAGTTACTTCAGGCCTCCAGTCATTGGAAAAAAACCCCATCATAGGTGCAGCTGCTCAATAGTGCCTTCTGCAGGCCAAGTGTGGTGCTGCAGGCACTGCCTGCCTTTGTCCATTGTTATGGCTACCTCGTAGGAGCAGCACACTCTGTGCTGTAAACTCTGTTTCAGTCTAATACTCCAGAGGGCCAAAAAATTCAAAATTCTGCACCAAAAAAAAAAAAAGAAATTCTGCGCACAATATTTTAAAATTCTGCAAACTTTATTTGTCAAATAAATGGGGAGGCTCCAGCATGGCATTAGGGAGCATAGGCCAGTGGCTGCACAGAGATGGCAGCTCACTGTGCAGCTCTCCCTGGGACACAGACTCAGTGGTGAGACTGCACCCAACCCTGACAGCACAAGGACCAGGCCTGCCCCAGAAACACTCCAGGGCCTTGCCCATCTGTGCTGGGTGCACCAGGTGTGGGCAGGCAGGCTCAGCAAGGCAAGATCCAAGTGTGGAGGGGTTTATTGTGCAGGGATCCAGGTGTGGGTTGAAAGAGTTCTGTGTGAGACAATCTGGATGCAGGCAGCTCAGTGGGGGATCCGGGTGTAGGGGGATCTAGATGCACAAGGGTTTGTTGGGGAGTTGTGGGTGCAGGGGTAATAGGGTTCTGCTGGGGCGTCCAAGTGAAAATGGTAGGGGCGTGCAGGTGATAGCGCTCGGCAGGGGCGTCTGGGTGATGGGGGCTTAGTGGGGGGGGTCCAGATGCTGGGGGAGTAGGACTCAGTGGGATGGGATCCCAGGTGCGGATGGCTCATCGGGGTGGTCCAGGTGCAGAGGGAGTGGGGCTTGGTGGGAGGGGTTTCTAATTGTGGGGGGTGAGGCTCAGCGGGAGGGTTTGGGTATGAGGGGGGCTGGATGTACAAGTGTAGGGTGGATGGGGGAGCAGCTCCCTCTACAGGAATCTCTTCCCCTGAAGCTGAGGAGCAATGGGTGCAGGAAATGGGAGGGAGGGACTTTGTAGAGCTTCCTGCAGCCGGGGGAGAAATCTGGGGGTGGGTCTGACCCAGCCCTGGTTGCCCTGCAGGGGAACAGGAAGTCCCGTCCTCCCCAGCCCAGCTGGAACTAGCAGTTGAGCCTGGTGCAGAGGGTAGGAGCCACCAGACGGGTCTTTCCCAGTCCCATCTCCTGCCCCACAGTGATTCACCTCTCTGCTGGCTGCCCTGGGCTCCCGAAACATACTGCTGGGAAGGGTCGCATGACCGCTCTTGTGGCTTCCTTTTGCTTCCCCATCAGAAAGTCATTTTTCTGCAGGGAAGCGAAGAAATCTGTGGGGGACTTAAATTCTGCACGTGCCCAGTGGTGCAGAATTCCCCCAGGAGTAAACTAAAGATATCAAAATTTAGGATTTGGCTGTCTAACAAACAAAACAAAACTCAAAGGCATGTGCTTATTTGCAGTGCATGAAGGCTGAGCCCTGACCAGGTCCTGAGGTTGCAGGCTAGCACTAAATAGCTCCTCCTCTGTCCAAGGCTCACCAGTATTGACCCTGAGATATCAGGCAAGCCACCTTAACTGGTCTGCTGGCTCCTGATTGGTCAGTGTCTCCTCTTGGCCCTTATAGGCTTTTGAAGGACTAAGTCTTGTTGGTAGCCTGGTCTGAGTGTGTTTTTCTGGAGAGCAGGGTGTCAGGACACTGACACCTCCAGTGGGGGGCAGAGAAGGCCTGACAGACTGCCTCACAGCCCCAAATGGGTAGAGATAGCAAAATGTTTGCATGCTGCTCCTTTCACAGATTATTTTTAACTCAATTTCAGTAGCAAAAGATACAAGAGATGTTTGAGTTTTCCCTTTTACATTGGCAAACAGAATCAAAGATCCAAATACAAAAAGATGTTGCTTTGTGACAGTCCCCGAAATACTTCGTTCATCAATTGATGAATAAATAGTTGTCTTTATTAATATAGTATTTTCAGCTGTGGAAGAGAATCCTGATCCCATCTTTTCTATTACCAGGGACTTTGAAGATCATAAAGTGTGCGGTATACATCAGAATAATAACTGCTGCTAATAGGCATTAAATGCCTGATCCAGTTCCCAGATAAATTAATGTGAGTTTCTCAACTGACTTATATGGGCTTTTGAATTAGGCCCTAAATGTGTTAACATACCTTACCCATAAATATGCCTAACAATGGGCTCTAGGTAAACCCAGTATAAGTGATCAGAACTTATACTGTTCATATTGGGTATGATATTAGTGATATTGTTGATGTGGATCATACTGATTTCTTTAATTCTTTGTAGATGATCTTTTTGTATTTGAAAGCCTGAACGAGGCGGACTGTAAGAATAAAAATATGTATGGTAAAGACTGACCCATATAAGGGCAAAAAAATGAATTAGAGTGACTAATTTGAACCCGATTCCGTAGCTGCCATGCATTTATGGGACTCCCATTGATTTCAATGGACATTCTGGAAGTGGTTTCAGAGAGAGTTCAGAAGGATTGCCCTCTAAGTTTGGATAGCAAAAGGCCCACAGTTAGATGCACCAGCTAGGGAGTACAGGTGGTTCTGAAAGTCTTACATCAGCATCTTCGAAGGGTAGAATGTTCCCCATTTAAAAGAAGAATGTAATGTCTGTTAAAAATGAAAATAAAGCAAAAAAAGCCAAAATTGGAGCATTTTGGTTAGAATGAGGACAAAGTGGAGTGAGAAAAATATTTATAGTTATTGTTCCATGGTGTGAGCATGAATGGGAGAAGATTAAAAACAAAGAAGAAAAGGCTTTGGTATTTGAAAAAATATCAGTACACCTGTTCTACCTATGTTAACTTTATATTTTTCTTGCGTGAGTGTAAACTAGAACCCCCTTTTAAAATGTAAATTGTCATATTTTTGCCTTGTGTGTTCATGTGCAAATATTTTTTCATTTTGCACAGATACATATTTTCTTGTCTTAAGTGTAATGATAATGAGAAATGAGAAAACAGCTTCATAGGTGATAAAGGACATTACAAATATCATGCTGTGAGTTAACTGTAAACTAAATTGTGTTCAAATCATCAGCCTTGGGGACTGTTCCCCTGCTGTGTTTTATCCTTACTTCTTTCTTTATCTGTTTTCTGATAGGCTTTACAGTCTAGTCCCTGCCAAGAAAACATACAGCATTGGAAGAAAAACAGGAGTTGATTTATTGTTTATTTAACAAGTGTTTTTTTTTTTTTAAAGATGGTTTCAAAATGGATATCTGGTCTTCTTCTATATATTCTGACTTCTAAGCTCCTTTTTAAAATATTACAAAAAAAACCCCTTCATAAATATTAGTATGCTTGGTAAAATACCATAAATTGGTATTGTTGAAATTAACTGATGTGATCTCCTGTCTATAGCACGTTCTGTATAGAACTTCCCCCAAATAATTCCTGTTTGAGTTAAGGCATAGCTTTGAAAAATAAATTCATTCTTGATTTAAAAATTGCTCATGATTAAGGCTACATTTTAGTCATGGGTATTTTTAGTAAATGTCATGGACAGGTCATGGACAGTAAACAAAAATTCACAGCCCGTGACCTGTCCATGACTTGTACTATATACCCCAACTAAAATTTGGGCTGGGGTACTCGGGGGGGTGGGGTGGGGGGGCCAGGGGTGCTGTGGGTGCTGGGGATGGCCAGGGACCCCTGCTAGTGCTGGGGGGGGGCAGAGAAGGAGGGGCACTTGGCCTGGACCTCCGCTGGTGCTGGAGGGGGCAGTGGCGGCGTGCGGCCTGAGACCCCTACTGGTGCTGGGGGTGGAGGGGGGGGGGCGGGGAAGGGTTGGCAGGCTCCCTACCCAGCTCCATGTGTCCCTGCAGCTCCTATGGGGAGGGAATGCCGTGGGGCTCCCCTCGCTGCCCCCGCCACGAGCTTTGGGTCTGCAGCTCTCATTGGCTGGGAACCGCAGCCAATGGGAGCGGCGGGGGCATAGGGTGACCAGACAGCAAGTGTGAAAAATCAGGACAGGGGGGTAATAGGAGCCTATATAAGAAAAAGACCCAAAAATCGGGACATCTGGTCACCCTGGATGGGGGGGGGGTGGCACCTGCGAGCATGTGCAGTATGCAAAGACCCCTGGCCCCTAGGAGCTGCAGGGACATGCCGGCTGCTTCCGGGGAGTCCCCCGAGTTAAGCGCTGCCCTGCACCCCAACTCCTCGCCCCACCTCTGAGCCCCCTCCGGCAGCCCCTGAATCAGCTGCACCGGCCACCGCAGAAGTCATGGAGGTCATGGAAAGTCACGGAATCTGTGACCTCTGTAACAGACACGCAGCCTTACCCATTATGGATTCTTGTCGATGGTCTCTGTCAAATTGGCTTCAGTGGAGATTTATAAGCAACAATGAATTTGGGCCAGTCTTCTCAATCAGACTGTGTCTTCTTAAGATGCAGCTATTTTAATTGTTCAAGATTTAGAATTTAGAAAATTTAGAATTTAGAAAAGAGGATATTTGAACACAGGCCAGAGTGAATAAGTTCAGTGTCCCCCCTTCTATATGGTTATGTTTAAGTTGATCAATTATTTAGCCTAATTCTGAGTAGCTACTGCAAATGTGTTTTTTTTTTTTCTATTCAAGGCCATATCTAAAGCCAACAGTTTTGTAAAGAAATATTTTACATTTGAATGTTGGTACAAATGTGCCAAAGTTTAGACATGCTCCCTATCACCCCACCCCATGGGTAGTTTAAGCAAAAAAATGGACTTGGTGGAAGCTATTGCCATTTAGAAACGAGACAGTGTGAAGCCACTACTGGAGTGTGAAAAACTGGCACCATGGATTTGCCTCATTTTTAAAGTGGTTTCCTTTCTTGGTGCATGTGACTGATACTCATGTAACCTTACTTGAGGAGAAAAGATGCAGAAATATAAATAGAATGGGATTTGTCTTTTCATAATTTATTTACTCTCCTTTGTGACATTTTGTAGTTAAAATGTATTTTAAAAAATAAACATGTAAATTAGAAACAAAGCTGCTCTTTGGCTAGCTTGAAGCAAAATTTTCTCCTACCTGCCTTAACCACAGTGTCATAGTTTAACTACTACTGTGCTAGATATAGGCAAAGTCAAGGAAGTGGTAATCTTGAGGCAAGTTTTCTAGTTAAGTATGCAGTGGGGGATCTAAGAGTGCGGAGACACCCATGCTTGTTGTAATATTGAATTTCTCTTTGTTGATAGTGGTTCCTATATCATTTACTTTCTCCATGATAGCTGGACACTGAAAATATAAGATGTATCTCAACAGAGTTATGAAGGAAGACCTGCATAGTTATCATTCACTGGCAAACAGAGAGGGGGTTGTGTAAATAAAACTGGATGGATGCAGCTTTTAATTTGGGAGGAATAAGATTTCAATTTCAATTCTAAGACCCCTATTTGAAATATTTTATGCCCTGCAACATATGAACTTTTACATAAAGAGGTACAAAAAAAGTTTGGTAATGCAAATCTGTTTGGTAAATTAAATGAAATATGTATTCCATGTAGATTGTTTTACAGTTAATTTTCTGAGAGTGGGGTGTGTTGAATTGTGGTAAAAGAAACTGAAAGAATTGGCATATATCAAAAAAGGATGAAGAAAAAAGAAAATAGGTCACCTTTTTCATTTTGAATTAATTCTACTGCAGAACTAATTAATGCAAAGTTTCTGTGTCTTAACAGGTCGGATGTGTAAATTAGGGCTCTAACCAGCAATTAAGTGGCAGATAACCCAAGATATGCATTGTGTGTATCAGCATAATAGGTCAATTTTAAAATAATGAACTCTTTTGGAATAATTTCTTCAACATATTGGGCACACCACAGAGATTGTTTTTAACATTAAACAAGACTGAAAATATCTCATGTGGCAGCCAAGGAAAAGCAAAAACTCAGTCTGGACAAATAGAATTTAATAAATTAGGCCCTCAAACTAAGATGGGCACCATGCTTGTGCAGGGGTTCATCTACGTGGAGATGACTGTAGGACTGGAGCCTTATTCCTCACTTAACTAGTTGCTGAGATGCACTTAAAAGCCTTGGATGGACTGACTAGCTAGTGTAAGCGAGGGAACTTTGTGGGGAACTTTCCTGGCTTCTGCACTACCCCGGTGAAGTGGGCTAGCAAAAGGATCTGAGTCCTCACTCCCATTTCCTTTACCCAGTGGCCTCCCTGCCTTTGAGGACTCCCCTTCCACTCTCCTGTCTGGCAGAGTCCTCCTAATCCCAAAAGGCTGGGCCCAGGATTCCTGGGGGGCTCGACCCCCAACCCTGCTGTGGTCACCTAGGACAGGGGCTAGGGTGTCCCCACTCCGGGGTACTCTCTCTGCACTGGGCACTTCTCTGACCCACTGACCGTTACATACAAGTTAAAGCAAATGCAAGTTACTTAATCAACAATTAATTTTAAAAAGAGTAAGGAAAAATGGGAAAGGTTAAAGGAAACACATCAACCCACTCTGTGGCAGGGAACATCACAAACAGTGTCTCTGGAACGTCAGGGCAGTTCACAGTCTGTTCCTTGTAAGTCCCAGGCCTTCTTCTTAGGCCCTGGCTTTGCTGCAGGGATGCTGTGGGTTAGACACTTGCTCCGGTGGTGGCCACACGCTCTCAGGCTCTAAGTGGTAGGACCCTTCTTCCCAGTATCGCCCCCGCCCTGTCGGGGTTACGATCCAAGCCTGGCCTGCAGAGCCTCTTGGCTGAGGCGTCTCCGTGTGCTGGGCCCGCTGCCCAGGGTCCCCCTCGCTCTCCCCAGCTGCTCACCGCACCCTGCTCCAGCCCCAGCTCCCCCACTCTGTCTCAGCACTGCTGCTGCTCTGCCTCCAGCTCCCTGGGCTGCTTTTTGGCCCCTCTGCCTCTGGTTGCTACAGCTCTGCTCCCAGGACAGGTCTGTTCTGCAGGCTGCTTCTGTGACTCTGCTCCCAGCACTGACCTGCTTCCTGGGCTGCTTTTCTGGCCCCTCTGGCTCTGGTTGCTGCAACTCTGCTCCCAGGGCAAGTCTGCTCTCTCTGGGCTGTGCCTCTGGCTTTGGGGCTGCAGCTCTGCTCCCAGGACAGGGTCTGCTCTCTCTGGCCCTGGCACAGCTCTGCTCCCCAGCTCAGCTTGTACCCCTGCTTTCTCCTTAGCTCGGCCCCACTCTGTCTGACCCAGGCAATTCCAGCTCACACGGAGGACGGGACTTCCCTGGCCTCCTGACTCTTCGATTAGCCTGCCCGCCCTGTCATTCAGGCTGACCTGAGAAAATTGGCCTTTCCCCATTGTTCCTGGGGTCTATCAGTCTCAGGGTCCTGGTTTCCCATAGACCCTTCCCCTTTTAGTACTGGGAGCTAGCCAACCAAAACACCCCCACTGAATGTTAGTAAGGGGGCAACAGTCCCCTTACACTAGCACATCTGGGACGCCTGCCTCTGTTTCCTAAATGCCTGTGATCCACAGAAGAAATGAATGACTTAATTTGTCCTCCGGGCCAGATTAGGGTATAGGCCCTAGGCACTACTGGCCCACATTACAGCCCCGGCTTCTGGAATTACAGCTGATTATTCTTCTATTAAAACCCACCCAAAAACCCCAAGTATGTTTGTAGCTCTTACAGTTGAGAAGAAAATATTTAAAATGTGACCCAAGCTATGTGTCTGGCTCTATGACAGAATCATGGAAATGTAGGGTTGGAGGGGACCTCAAGAGGTCATCAAGTCCAGCCCCATGTGCTAAGGCAGGACCAAGTAAACCTAGACCATCCCTGGCAGGTGTTTATCCAACCTGATTTTTATCTCCTGGGGAAGTATATGCCAGAATGATCAGGAAAAGCTTTCTAACTATAAGGATAGTTATCTAACCTAAATCTCCCTTGCAGCAGGCAAGTAAGCCTTTTATTTCTTGTCCTATCTTCAGTGGACATGGAGAACAATTGATCACAGTCCTCTCTGTAGTAGCCCTTCACATATTGGAAGACTGTTATCAGGTCCACTCTCAATCTACTTTTTTTCAAGACTATAAACAGGCTCTTTTTTTCTTTTTTAACCATTCCAAGTAGGTCAGATTTTTCTAAACCTTTTATCAATTTTGTTGCTCTCCTCTGGACTCTCTTCCATTTGTCCTCATCTTTCTTAGTATGTGGACCCAGTACTCCAGCTGAGGCCTCACCATTGCTGAGTAGAGTGGAATAATTACCTCATATGTTTTAGATATGACACTTCTGTTAATACACAAGAAAACATCTGTTTTCTCAGTTGCCTCGCGTTGTTAACTCTAATTCAATTCGTGATCCTCTATAACACCCAGATCTTTTTCAGCAGTATTACTGCCTAGCCAATTATTCCCTGTTCTGTATTTGTGCGTTTGATATTTCCTTCCTAAGTGAAGTACTTTGCACTTATTTTTACTGAATATCATCTTTCTTACTTCAAAACGATCTTGGCAAATTGGAGAATTGTTCTGAATTCTAATCTTGTCCTCCAAAGTGCTTGCAACCCCTCCCAGCTTGGTGTCATCTGCAAATCTTATCAGCACACTCTCCTCTCTATTATCCAAGTCATTAATGGAAAATATTAAATAGCAGAACCAGACCTAGGACAGACCCCTGCAGAACTCCATTTGATAACATCCTCCCAGTTTTGACAGCGAACCTTTGATAACTATTCTTTGCTTATGGTTTTTCAACAAGTTATGCACCCATTTTAGAGTAATTTCATCTAGACCACATTTCCCTAGTTTGTTTATGGGAGTGTCATATGTGACTGTGCGAAAAGCTTACTAAAATCAAGATAAATCATATCAACTGCCTCCCCTTATCCACTAGCCAGTAACTCTGTCAAAACAGGAAATTATATTGGTTTGGCATGATTTGTTTTTGACAAATGCATGTTGGCTATTCTTTAAAACCCTATTATCCTCTAGATGCTTGCAAACCAATTATTTAATTATTTGTTCCAGTATCTTTCCTGGTTAGGTTGACTGGTCTATAATTTGCTGGATCCTCTTTGTTTCCTTTTTTTAAAAAGGTACTATGTTTGCCCTTCTCAAGTCCTCTGGGACCTCATGCATCTTCCAAGTTCACAAAGATAATTGCAAATAATTCTGAGGTTGCTTCAATTAGTTCCTTATGTAAGGCAGGATGAATTTTTGCCAGGCCCTGCTAATTCGAATACATCTAACTTGTCTAAATATTTTTTAACCTGTTCTTTTCCTATTCTGAGTTATATTCCTTCTCCCTTGTTGTTAATATAAATTGTATTAAGCATCTGGTTACAATCAGTTCTGTGATGTCTACCTGAGTCTACAATCACCCTAAAACAATAGCTGTGTGAGGGTATGTCTACACTGCAATTAAAAACCTGTGGCTGTTCCATGCCAGCTGACTTGGGCTTGGGCTAAAGGGGTGTTTAATTGCGGTATAAACATTTAGTCTCAGGCTTCAGCTTAAGCGTGAACGTCTACACTGTAATTAAACAGCCCCTTAGCCTGACCCCCGTGAGTCTGAGTCACCTGGCACGGGCCATCTGTGGGTGTCCAATTGCAGTGCTGACATATCCTGAAGGGCATACTGCTCCATTCAGGTAGGGGGATACTAACTCAAAGACCCACATCTCTGGATGGACCCACCAACACAACCCTAGCAAAAGACTGTTTGTGGCAGGAGGAGAAGGGTTTAGCAGGCTCAGACCACCCACTTGAGCTTATAAGTACTGGAGGAACCCATTGCTGTCATCCTGGCTCTTGGGTTCGATGGAGGTAATTTCTGTACTGTCCCTGCTACTTCTCCTGGAAGGTAGAAGGGTGCTCATGCTGCTGCCCCTATTTCTCTGGGAAGGAAGAGGCTGCCCACTTTCCAGAGCTGTTCCAGGTGGTTTGGGGCCTTAGTATGGGAACAGGACTGTGAGACTGGGGCCATGTCAGGGTGTACCTAGGCCTTAGATTTGCCTTAAATCAGCCGTGAATGTTTTGCCTCCCACTTCGCTAAATTCCTCCTCTGAGGCCTGGTCTACACCATAGAGTTAGGTCGACATAAGGCAACTTACATTGACGTAACTATGTTAGTGTACACACTACAACCTTGTTCCCACCGATGTGTGTCCTGCTACAACAACATAATAACTCCACCTCTCTGAGAGGCACAAGGCTTATGCAGGTGTCGTTACGGTGACTCAGTGTCCGTGTAGACACTGCGGGTTACTTACATCGGCTGTTGGCTGTCATTCTTGTCAATTTCCAGGGTCAATGCTGGAGCTGTAAAATTGACAAAGTCACTCACAGCTCAGTCTTTCCCCACTGCCTGCCGGGAGCCTGTCTGCACCAAGGCTCCCTGCTAGGAACCCAGCTACACTGAGGGTCCCTGCTCTCCTCCGGGAGCCCATCAGTCACACAGGCTCTGGGAGTGAAGCTCTCCGCCAGCAGCATGGGGGGCAGCCATGCTCAGAGCAGGGAGCTGAGAGCCTGGGGAGCAGCCAGGCTCCTGGCGGGGAGCCGAGAACCCCTTTGGCTGGTGGTCTCCCAGTGGGGAGCCGAGAGCCTGGGTGACAGCTGGGCTCCTGGCGGGGAGCTGCATGCGGAGCTGTCAGCCCCCAACAGGCCCCTCTTAAGTCAGTGGAAGTGATTCTGGTGAGGACACGTGCCACTGGCAGAAGGAAGGTATTGTCGACATAAGCCACCTCAGTAGTAACTGCAGTGGCTGTAATTCAGCCTAACATAGGTCGAGTTAAGTTTGTAATGTAGACATGCCCTGAGTCGTCTCAATCAGTCCCTGTTCTAGCCACGTTTAAAGAAGAGTGCATGTGACTAACAATACAGTGGTCCTCTGTTATGTTCATGGCATACCAACAGAGAAATTAGATAAAATTGTAATATACTCTTTCTGGAAGGTTACAATGTAACACTACTCTTTCTTAAAATCCAGAATCTTAATGTATGAGAACCGAAAAGAGAGAGTAGGATGCTTTGTAAGACAGAGAGGCACAACTCACCTCACCTTACTCTAAGCTGACTTTTTACAGACTCTCTGCTGCTAGACCAAGATTACATACTTCCCTAGAGAACCCCCTAGTCTTCAAGCAGGACCAGGGAAACTCCTGAAATTTAAAATGGAGGCTCACAATTTTAACACAGTTTTCAACACACCATATCCTTCAAAATTCATATCACACCAAAGGGTGCAACTGCTTTTTAATAGTGTTAAGCAGACGCAGAGGAAAGAGGTCATTTTTGTTTGAAGATTCTATTCTATTCTGGATCTTAAACTGCCCTTGTTACCATAATATCTGAGCACCTTTCAGAAGTGAATGAAGTGATGTGACTAGCATTTTTCAGATGTGGTTTGTTTGTTCTTTCTCCCTCTTCCTTGGGGAAATAGTGCCAGTAATGTGGCACATGGTTTCACATTTGTGTATGCCATCCGTCAGTCAGCGTAGCTCAGATTTTTAAGTGGAAGTTGGATCAGATAAGCAGCCTGTTCATGTCTTTTTTTCTTTTTTCTAATGCTACAAAAAATTGAGATCCATTTTTTTGTTTTTCTTTTTTTTTTCTTTTGTTAAAGAACTGTATTGGTAATCCGTGTTGTCCTTAGAAAAATGACCATGGTTTTTAAAATAAATAAATAAAAATAAATAATACTGTGGACTGCTCTCCTGCATGTAGTTCAAATATTTTAAAAAATATATCATTGTATTCAATTCTCTGAGACTCGCGATGTCTATTCCATGTTTGGCTTTCTTTGCCATTTTCCAGTATCCCATGGTGGTGTTAGCGGACCAGTTTCGCTCATGTCTTGTCGATTTTGTGGGGTTTCCCTTCAAGACTTCAGTGCTATAGAGCAACTGGCATTTAGTGACCTTCTGCATCAGTAGTTCCTTCTTCTGGGCATTAACATTGATTTTATGTGTCTTGGCATATGAAGATCTAGAGCATGCCCCGTGACCCACCACCAAAGAGCATGTATTGGCTCCAGCTGCCAAGGAGGCAGAGGCAGCATAATGTCAAGCATTAGAAAGTGGCAAGCCTGGGAGATTCTGTAGTGGCATTCTGGGTAAGGGTGTGAATGGGTCCTCAATGTGTTTTGGCGGAGGGGGGTGGGGTGGGGAGGAAAGAAGGGGGAATTCCATCTGCTCGGTGTATGAAATCTGTGTCCAATTATGCAGCCAACCAAACTCAGCCCAGATGCTGGTGTGTACATGTTAGATGCAGTTTTCACTGAACATCTTAAAGCCAACTTACTTCTCTTACTGCAAAGGAGTGTGCATGTGCATGTGGAAAGAAAGAGACGTACACATGCTAATTATTTGGGCATAAAGAGCAGTAAGATGAAAAGAGGCTTTGCCATAGGTTTGAATTGATGGGAATGGCTTTTTATGTGCAAATGAGAATGAAGTTATTTAAACTCTGTATCTTGTAATGATTAGGGAACAAGGTAGGTTTGACTTGCTCTAAAGAAATGCATTGCATGGTTTTATACAGGCTATCAGATTTGAAAGTTCAGCCCTGATTCTGAATAGCTCAAGTTTAAAATCCAGAAGAACATACTTGAGAAAATGAAAAGTAAATTATTTATAAGTGCTTTTAAGAAAAACAGTCTGTTTCCCCGAGCTGTTAATTTTCTGTTGGTGGATTGAACCATATCAGAAGTATATTCACCGACAAATAGTAAATCCAGACAAGTGGAGGGAAAAATGGAATTCAAATGATGGCAGTTCCACCTCTGGTGGGCAAAAGAAAAGCAATCTCTACCCTTATCTCTCCTGTCAAATAATAGTATTCGTCTACAAAATAACTTCTATTGCATGTTCTAGCTGAGGATTTCCAACTTCAAACTTATTAATTAATGAGTCTTTATACTCCTGTTGGGTAAATTTTTACACCCATCTTGTAGATGAGGAAACTAAAGGCCAGAAGAAAAGGTGTACTTGTGGCACCTTAGAGACTAACCAATTTATTTGAGCGTAAGCTTTCGTGAGCTACAGCTCACTTCATCCTCCGATGAAGTGAGCTGTAGCTCACGAAAGCTTACGCTCAAATAAATTGGTTAGTCTCTAAGGTGCCACAAGTACACCTTTTCTTTTTGCGAATACAGACTAACGCGGCTGCTACTCTGAAACCTGTCATTATAAAGGCCAGAGGGATTAATTTTCTGCCTGTCATAATGATAGTCTATTACAGTATTGGGAATAGATTCTTATTCTGGGGTTCCCTGACTTTTGTGTCTTAATCCCAATATAATTTTTTTCTCCATCACTGTGTGTGTGTGTGTGTCTATCTATCTGTCTGTCTTTCATAAAGCAAGACTCACCCTTCTTTAGTTCAGTACCAAGGTTCTCTTTCACTACTTGACCTCATCAGATGCTAGCCTCTTTTCCAGGCCACTTTCCCTTCTCATATTGCCCCCCCTGGATATGTGCCCTTTGGTTCACCCCCAGGTCTCCCCATTATTTATATCTGTTATCTCCTCACCTTTCTCTCTCTCTTTGTCTTTCCTTTCCTATTTATTCCTCATTCCAGTTTCCATCTTCCCCTCTTCCCATCTCTAGTCCTTTGTTGCCAACTTCTTAGTTCTGATTAATTGATCCTGTTGGTTGTTTCTCTGATTTCGCTCCCTGTTTTTGATACCCAGATTCCTAACCATTCCTTTCTATCATAGGGTATTTCTTCACTGGAGCTGGAGGTGTAATGTCCAGCTCAAGATCCACACTAGTTCTGATTGAGCTACTGTGCTAAAATAGCAGTGGAATCACAGTGGCATGAATAAGCCGCCTTGAGTTTATACCTCAGGTTTCAGATGGGATCATGCTTGGAGAGGCTAGCCTATCCTGCTGCTCACACTGCTGTGGCTACATTTCTGTTTTTAGGGTACTAGCTCATTGAGAGCTAGCATGGATATGTCTACCCAAGCTGGGAATTAACCTCCATTTCCAGTGTAGACATACCCTGAGAATGAGACATGTGCCCGTCACGATGCACATATGATGCTAAACCAGCAAGAGGGGTATGAACAGTACACCCATTGTGTCAGTATTTGAAGACTGGGCTAGGGGAAACTTGACTATTCACTTTTGTTTGTTTGTTTGTTTTTTAAATGATCCTAAGATCAACCAACCAAACAAGCAGCTGATACTTCCTATATCTCCCTTTGGTACATACTGATAGTACATGTAATATAGGTGACTGTATCAAAGCGTCTCAAAAGGAGGCTTGGGTTTGGCTGATTTGTTTTCTTGTGATTTTTTTTTCCTGTCTGCCTTGTTTTAAATAAAGTATTAAAGGCTGTTAAGTGGTTGTGGCCTACTAGATGGTAAAGCTTATGCGGCGAGAAGGAAATTCACCTTCCAACTCAAGAGTATACCTCGATTTTATTATTCTGTTAAACAGCTGCCACAAGAAACTTGGGCATGTTGGCTAGGTAAAAAGTGAAGTGAACAGAAGTTTACATCTCTCTCTCTCTCCTTTTTTACATTGTCACTGTCTTGGATCTTACATAAAGATGTCAGCGCTTTGAATACGTTCAGCTGAGACGTTATAAATAATGAAATGTACTTTTCTCTTTCTCAATGATGATCTTAAATCTTAATGCCAGCTAGTCTGCTTTGCCCAAAGGCTAGCATAAATTAGACCTTCCAAGACCAGGAAAACGTTCAGGGCCAAATTTTCAAATCGTGGCCTCTAATTATGCAGTATATTTCACTTAAATGGTGGATTTTACCTGCATGAACCCTAAAATTTGAGCCCACAAATGAAAGCGTGTGTATACCTGTGTATACAAATTATTTTCACATGTTCAGATTTTCATGCACACTAATGGAGGCCAGGAAAAGCCCTTTAGCAAACCTTGTTCTTAGAATTTTTATAGACGAATCCTAAGGTCTAAATTTCTCTTGATTTCGGTTGGAGCTGAGCATGCACAAGGACCTCAAGATTTGGCCCTTAGCCCAGTCACAACTCTCGCGCCCTTCTCAATTTTTAGTTTTAACTCTGCTCAGTATGGCAGATGAATATGTCCCAAGTGATTCTTCCAGCACCAACTGAGAGACTTCTGGCTTATTTTTGTTCACATCAGCCACTGACACATTTTAAGGTGTGCTTCTCTACATACAGTATTTGAAGAATCTATCTCAGATACAGGTGGCAGCTGGGCTTTGAAATTTTCTTGGCAGTCAGCTCAAAGTGTAAGGGGAGTGGGCCTTTATGATAATTTTCAGAGTGAACTCTCTTCAAGTGTTGAAATCTTCTAATAGGTGATCCCTTCCATCTGAGGCTTACAGAACTACAGAACCTGCCCTTGGTCCACAAGCAGAGCACCGATAATTAAATTCAAGGATCCAAGGAATACTTTTATGATTAATAAGATTAATGTTGATTGCTTCTACATACTAGCTAGCTGCAATCTTTGTTGTGACTGCCAAAGAAGTCCAATCCCTTATGACTCTTTCATCAACTTGTGTGTGTGTTTTTTTCTTCTTGAAGGTTTAGTTGTTACAAATAGAAATGTGTTGTTTTGCATTTGAAGACAGGGCATTCTGACTGGAACTTTAATGATCTTTTATTTATCCACTGCTGATTTAATGTGCAGTGCATTCCTTAGCAAGATCATTAAGCACAGCATTTTATGTTCAGTCACATAAAATCAGATAAGTTTATAGTAGGAGGAAATCTTTATCTGTTAAGTGCTCTAATTGCTTCAGGTGCAAACTGAACTATAAGAAGTATGCAACGGCAAAGCATGCAGACTCCTACACAGTTATTATGACCATGATTTCAGTATATCAGGAGAATATTACACTATATGCATCATTATATAAAAACTCATATCACGTTACCAAACCACTCCATTTACATAAACCTCAAGCTGCCAGACTGTCATGACAGTGACCTCATATGTAACCCTTACACCACTGTATCTGTGCAGGATGGGATCTTTCTCATAAACCACAGTGGTAAAAATGTTGTAGCTATACTTTTTGGTGGTGTTGCTTAGTTTGTGGAGTCAGATCCACTCTGTATAATTTGGCAACCTTCCCTGATAGCTTTAGTATCTAGATCAGAGATGGGGAAACTATGGCCTGCGGGACTGTTCTGCCTGGCCCCTGAGCTCCTGGCCAGGGAGGGTAGCCCCTGGCCCCTCTCCTGCTGTCCCCCCTCCCCCACAGCCTCAGCTCACCATGCTGCCAGTGCTCTGGGTGCAGGGCTGCGAGCTCCTGCCGGGCAGCACGGCTACGAGAGCCGCTGGCCTGCCCCGGTGCTCTGGACTGCATGGCGGTGTGGCTGACTCCAGCCAGGCAGCGCAGCTGCCAGTCCTGGTGCACTGAGCGGCATGGTAAGGGGGCGGAGAGAGGGGGGTTGGATAAGCGGCCGGGGGTCCCAGAGGTAGTCAAGGGACAGGGAGCATGGGGTGGTTGGGTAGGTGTGGAAACCCCAGGGGCCCTCTTATTTGCTTAGTTCATGGTTTTTGTTGTTTTGTTTTAGTATGAAAGCTTGTAATTCACCAGTTTCTTTTAACTCCCAGCCTTTTAATTTTGGGCAGAGACCATGACAGTGCTATACAGGAGGCTAAATAGACCTCTTTGACTTTAACTAATTGTGACATTTTAATCATCATATATAAAAATGATATTTATGTTTCTTGTCCTTAGATAGAACTAATGAAAGATTTCTCACAGTAGAAAACATTTTTCCCCTGGCATTTTTGGCATCAGTGTTTTCAGCAAAAGTACCTTCTCTTTGACTTTACTATCATTAAGTGGGACTGGAATGTGATTCAAGGGTATGTTGCTGAGGTGTAATCTTTGGACACTTCATAGCTGACAGGCTTCAGCGTCTGCGGTTTAGACTGTATTGTTCAAAGAGCTAAAAGAAATGCGCTTAATGCTCTGGTGATCTCAGAGAAGAATGTTTACTTAAGTTTATTTTCTTCCAATTCTTACTGCATGTGTTCTTTCAGGTGAAATTGCGTGTGTGTGTGCGTGTGCGTGTGTAAAGAAAAATAACATCTGTCAATAGTATCTGTCACATCAGGTTTTGGTGTACCCTTCCTCCCCCCCAACTCTGCCTGTAACACACAATGATTTAGTCTCCTGGGGACAGGAGTACTTTAGTCTAATTTCAGTGATTGGGTTAGTGTGTGGGTAGCTGGATGGCGTTGCTGGCCTATGTATACAGGTCAGACTAAATAATCTGGTGGCCCCTTCTGGCCCTAAACTCTGATATTAATTTACTGATCTTACTTGTGCCATAGCTACATAAATGTTTATAAATGTACTATTTTATTTAAATAGTCTGGGCTAATTCTGTCCTCAGATATATACATTTTGCAATTCCCGCTGGCATCCATAAGAGTTCTGCGTGAGTGTGCATCTGCAAGCAGAATTTGACTTTAAATTAAGAATGAGAAACTTAATGTTTTAAAAAAAAATGTAAAAAGGAAACAGCCAGCACAGTTCAGGAAATATGGATACACATTAACACTTGTAAAAAATTAATTCTGCTGGGGAAACATGGCATAGTTTTTGTTCTGTTGTTGATTATTGGCAGGCAGTTGAGATGGTAGTACTTGGTAATGGTGCAAATTTAACAACAATTACAAAAATGTTCAGGAAAGTGCCCTGTAAGTAAATAATGTTGGTTTTGCTATCGGTTTTCAAGATAACAGTCACTAAAATGTGGTTGGAATTGCAGGTAGGGGAAGCAAGATAGTGTTCAGAATTATGTGATTTTTTTTTTCAGGTCTAATACTGCCTGAACTGGTCGGGCTGGAAAATATTGTTATACATCATTGGGAAGTTGGAGTTACCAGGTTTCCAACAATGTATATTTTAAAAAAAGCCAGAGAACTTAAAACAATCACAGATCTGGTCTCTCAGCTCAGGAAACTATATGTAGGCTACTTACCAGACAGGCCAGGATGCTTCGTGGGTCAGCTCTCTGTTGTGCTAGTGTGTTCTACATTTAATTTATTTTATTTTTATTAGTGTTTACTTAGGTATAAGTCTTGCTGAACACTCCAGACTCTGTTAATTCTGCTGTTGTTGACACAATGTGGCTTGTTTCAAAACCAGACTCCAACGAGAGACTGCTGAATTGGAATTAATTTGCAAACTGGATACAATTAATTTAGGCTTGAATAAAGACTGGGAGTGGATGTGTCATTACATAAAGTAAAACTATTTCCCCATGTTTATTCCCCCCCCATTCCCCTTCCCCCCCCCCGTTCCTCACACGTTCTTGTCAATTGCTGGAAATGGCTCACCTTGATTATCACTACAAAAGGCCCCCCCCCCCCCCCCCCCCCGCCGCCGCCGCTCTCCTGCTGGTAATGGCTCACCTTACCTGATCACTCTTGTTACAGTCTGTATGGTAACACCCATTGTTTCATGTTCTCTGTGTGTATAAAATCTCCCCACTGTAGTTTCTACTACATGCATCCGATGAAGTGAGCTGCAGCTCACGAAAGCTTATGCTCAAATAAATTTGTTAGTCTCTAAGGTGCCACAAGTCCTCCTTTACAATTTGGCTTGCAAGTCTTTCTCCTCTTCACAAAGAGTAAAAATGTGCCTTCTCTTGTGGAAGAAATGCATGGAAACTGGCTAATGTTTTGAGACATGTTATTCTATCTGTCTTTTGGCATATCTAAAACCATTAAAGGATGGCCACTTCTGTTTGTCTATAGCACATTGGTCCTGTTTTTATGGAACTGATGCAGTAAAATAAATAAATACAATTAATTAAGAACAGACTACAAAAGGGTGCAGAAACCAAGAAAAACACCCATTGTAAGGGTATATTTGTGTTGCATAGACATATTTTGGCTTCCTGCTGCAGTGTGGAAGTAGGACATGTATTTTATTTTTAAGGCCCTGTCTTAAGTGCACAGTCTTGGTTGTGTTTCTGCTCTTGAAAGTTTTTGTGAGAAAGGGATCCTAACAAAGACTTTGCATTAGTTCTGTTGAATTGAAGCAATGTCCAGACTGCAATATGTAACAGGACATTCTATTTTAGCTGAACTTAGCTTGAAACATGTAGTTTTTTTTCCCATAAATGTGTGTTTATCAAGGGCTGTTGAAACTTAATTACAGAAATGCATTTGACTTCCATATTTGTATTGAGAAAATACTGGGGACTTGGCTAATTAGTTTAAAATGTTTTTTTTTTTTTAACTTTTCCATTGACATAAGGTTACTGAGAGCTTGTGTCCTGTTCTCTCTTCATTTCAGGTATGAGTCATGTCAGTACAGTGAAAGAGGAGGATTTATGTTTCTGAAGTGGGATTGTATATGTGATCAAAGGATTTACATGCAGCACTCTGTGTTGTAGTTCCTTCCTGCTCCAGGAGGGACACCTGGGGTGAGTAATGGGATAATTTATAATTAACTCAGACCTTTCTTCGGGAGGCCTGTCGTCAAAACAGGAAGATATAACTCTCATGGTTTCAAATGGGAATAGAAGAAACTTCAGCTATTGCAGTCACACCCTTTAATTATAAGAACCAAACTTCAAAGTTTACTTTTCCTCTTTAGTGACAAGAGAGTTTCTATAAAGAGTGGCATGAGGTTTTGATAAATCCCATGCATTTCAGCTTTCCAACACCCTTCAGCGCAGCACTCTTTGTAATTTGGGTAGCTTTTATTTGTTAAGAAATCAAAGAAGTTGAACTGACAATTTAAATTTTTCTTGAATCAGTCCTAAGAAAAAACTAATCACACTAGAGCTCAGGGTGGAGCCTAGGAGGTAGAGTTCAATCACACTTTTGCATATGCTTATGAGTAGATCAGAAAGACTAGCACTGGTCAGGGATCTATCTGTCTTGCAGCTGGGCTATATGTGTGTGTTTTCAACTAGTTCCTGATGATGTTTCCAAAAATGATCTTCTTAAGCTGTTCTGGTCTCTCTACTCCCCTCCTTCTTCATATACAAGGTTGTGGGTAGTCTTCCAACAACCATATCAGCTGCACTGGTTTAAATTTAACACTGATTATTCTTACCTCAGGCATGCACCTTAGCTAAATATGTCATTAAAAATTAAACCAGACTGCTCAAAGAGGAGTAGAGATGGGCTTGTACTCAAGTTTTGGACCCAAACTTCCTAAATTCAAATATGTTCAGTTTGGAGCATTTTTGTTTGGAGCTACGCTCTGAATACTGTGCGGTTATGATTGGTTAGGAAAGGATGGTGGGATGGTGGCAGGACAGCTGATAATTAGGGACTAGTAAAACCAAGGCCCAGCAACCCGCTGACAGTATTGGTATATGAACTTAAACATTTTTAACGCTTATATTTATTTTGTCTTTCCTGGTTCCTCTGTAGTGCTGTTAACCATTCAGCACAGCTTTCATGTTTCTTTAGCAATTTGGATGAGTCTTTCCCATGCTCACATTAGTACAGCCATCACCAGAACAGCTTAGGTTCGGAGAAGGCCCTTTCAACCATTGAGGGGTCAGTTTTCTTTCACACATAGGCAGAGTGAGATGCTGCTGCTTGTGTAGTATAGGCAGAAGGGAAATGATGCACCAGAAAGTATGTAAGAAAGTAAAAGAGGTGGCAATGGTGGTATAGGTGGGGCAAGAGATGTTTGTGGAGTGGTGTTGTGGAGGAAGTCCATGAGGAGGTCTCTTGAACCAAGTCGGGGAAGGAAACTGAGTGAGGAAGCAGCTGATGGTGTATTAGGGAAGACCAGTGGTGGCAGGGAAGCAAGTTCTGAGAAGGAGCAGGTTACAGGGGGGGAAAGGAGTAGCTTTGGAACTGGGTGAGGGGACAGGACAGGACGACAGAAGGAAATAGGTGGCTATGTTGTGTTTGTGCCTCTGGAGTTGGGTGGGTACAGGAAAGAGGCAATGGGAGTGGGTGGCCACCATATGTAGGTTCTCTAGAAGCAGGTGAGAGATGGAAGGATGCAGTAGTAGAGAATGTAGCGAGTGGGGAAAATTTCTGTTGAACTATGTTTTGACGTTAAGTGACAACCATTTTTGTAAAATGTTTTCTGATGGGCTGTAATTGAAAGTAGGTTGCAATGAAGGTGCTTCTAGAGCTGGTGGTGGAGGGAATGTAGGAGAATAGGAGGTAGAGGAGAAGATCCAGAGATAAAGGTTTCTGCACAGGGAGGAGAGAACAGAAGGATAGACGTCCTTAGGGTGTAGTGGGAGAGCAGGTTTTGCACTAGGGAAGCATGTTAGCTAATGGGAAAGAAGGGATCTGTACCAAAGAAGGTGTGAAGAGATAGGATTCAGTGTGTCTGATTTCTGCCCACCACTATATAGTAAATGGCAGAAACTATTGGATGGTGGAGAATACAATTTGATTAATATAGTTTGTCACGTGTGCATTTTAATACCTTTCCCCAACTAGACAGTGAGAAAATCAAAATATTTTTCTATCGTACCCACATGTACACAATATATCTTAATTTAGGTATGGTTAAGGCAATGGGAACTATAGTATTTTCTATATTTTTGTGTAAATTTTCAAGAGACACACCATATAATACCATCCAGGTAACCCATCACGATCTATGAAGCTACATACCCAAGCTTGAGTGATTTGAGATATTATTTGAAAATCAGGATTTGTGTGGAGCCTTGCTTAATGTTTTGTACATTTGGTGACTTTCAAAAGACTTTACAAGAATACTTAAAAAAACAATTACTAACATACAGTAAATTCCTTTACTGTTCTGCTTGATCGTGGTTGGTTTTGTTTGTTTGGTTTGGTTTGTTTTTTGAGGGGAGGGGATAAGATTTAGATTTAAATTTAGTTTTACAGGATACATACTTCAGTCTAGTTTTTTTAAGTAAAGTTATTGTATTAGCTCTTTCTCCTGTTGTAGTCAATGGGGAAACTGCTATTGAATTATTGGGACCAAGACCCAGCCCATTGATTTATGAAAGGATTTTTCCTACATTATTTTAACAACTGGTTATTGAGTCCTGACTTGTGTAATTATATCAGATATGCTCATATTTGGAACTTTCTGGTCCACTGCTCATTTAACAATAACCACTTTGTGGGCATTCTGTATAGGCAGAATATCAATCGTGAGGTATGGTATTAAGGGTATCATCAGCATGAGATTGGGGTAGCCAGAGTGGGTCATTCATAATGAATGCCAGTAAAATCTTTACATTACACCACACCATCATGTGCCACATGTTTACTTGTTTCGGGAATGTTTTAGTGAGCGCTTGAAATTTTTCAGTGGAACTACTAGTAGTGTCCCTCCAGCTGCAAAGCCAGGTTCCTTAGGTGGTATGAATGCAACTATACAAGGCTTAGAGGAGAAAAAAAAACCTGCTACTTTTTAAAAAACAATTACCTAAATTTTTTCATCCACAAAAATGTCATTAAAGTCAATATTTCGGAGTTTTCTAGAACTAGAAGCAAATATCCTTTTGGGAAGCTGGGAATCTCCCTTCTACTCTGGATGTTTCCATTTCTAGCCCTTCTACTCCATAAGGATTCGATGCCCTTGTTTTTGGGTTTTAATTGCTAACCCCATAGATTCAGCTTTTAAATTTCTGGGGTTTAATCTCTTCATAAAAAAGGTAGGTAGGTAATTCTATTAAATCTGTAAAGATGCTAACCTAGCATCAGATGGAAGAGTATGATGAGTGATAAATGTTTCAAGCCCCTGGCCTTTTATCTCTGGTCTTGCTTTGTTTTTTGTAATCCTTCTCAAACTAAAGTGATTGAAAAGCTTTCCAGATCTGATAATTGAAAAGATTTCAAGTGAAACTTTTGGCTCTTATAGCAGCAAGAGATCATACAGTGTGGTATTAGCTGAATTGGTACCAGAGTTTGAAATGAAAATGAAAACATGTTAGTATTAGCCTCTCTCAGCTATTTTTCAGGACTGTGGGTAAAAAACTGGCTTGCTGGTCAACTGCTGTACATTATGACTCCATAATTTAAAAGCATAGATTTTCTTTAGTATGTGTGAAGTGTGTGTATTTCTGTTTGCAATTAGTATGTTTAATTTACATCTATTCTGGTGACAAGTGTTTTAGGTTTGGAAATTACTTTAAAACTTAGGGCAACTAAAGAAAGTCACCACAAGAGAGGTTTTATTGAAGCTGTGTGTATTCCTAGAGTTTCTTACAAATGCAAGAGCGCATTGGGGACACAATCTTTTCTTTAAACTTTTTATTAGTCTCAGGTCTTGCTCCTTGTTACTACTCTAATTAACATTTATGCACGTGCACGAGTGTACACACGGGTGCGTATAATATGTACTAATGTATTAATTATATACACATATACATGTCTAGGTTTTATCTTTCACATTAGAAATGTAAATTATATAATGCCTAAATTACAGATACGAAAATTACGTTAAAGGAACTTTAATGTTGCAAAGTCAAGCACTCAGAAGTGCCAGAACTGAAATTGCCTAAGCAAACTTAATTCAGCCCCTTGTGTGTATGCATTATGATAGTCTTTTAATCACATGATAACAAGCTCCTATTTCATTCAGTGCACAGAATGGATAGGGCTTATTGAATGGGTAGCTATTTGATATTTTGTTTTGTCATTCAGTGTGTGGCTCTATGCCTTATTTGCTGCACACTCTTCAAACCCTGCACTGAATGCAGAATTATTAATTTCCTTATGGAGTTTTCGTGGTGCTGATCACTGTAGTATGTGAGTGCTTCATAGATAGGAATGAATTTATCTTTACAATCCCCGCCCTCCCCTTACCCCCATGAGTTAAGGTTGTTATTCCACTTTTACAGATGGGATCTGAGGCACAGCGAGAGTAATGTCAAAAGCACCTGCTGATCTTGGTGCCCAAAAAGATGCTTTGGGTCTGATTTTTTTTAAGAGTACTTTGTAAGGTATAGCACTTTATATATTCAGAGCAGACCTCCCATTAACTTCAATTGACCATGAAACCGCCTTTCCTCTTCCTGCAGTACCTTGCCTTATTCAGTACACACCTTCTGACTTTGCAGCAAATGAGATAGAGTTCCCACAGATAACTGCCTTATTCACTACACGTTTCTAATTTATTCTTTGGGCACTGTCCACCTGTGCAATGAATGAGGCGGGGTTCCTATGGGAAAATACTATGTTATGTTAAAAATTATATCATTATGCATACGTACAAGGGGCTGAATTAAGTTTGCATTGACAACCTAAATTCTGCCATTTCCTAAATTTTGAGATGATTTGCAACCTTAATGTTCTTTTTAATTTATTTTTTTGTATATAATTGTGAAGGTGCACCCCATAAGGCTTTATGGAAATATGCTTATGAATGTGTATATATATGACATAACTGGAATATGATTTATGCTACATATGCTATGTAATATATCTATGTAAAGGTTATGATCTACTGAATATATTCATCCTATTTGTATGCATGTGTCACTGTTGTATTTGAAGTTATGAATATTGGCTGTATACTTGTTTGATTTTAAATAGCCTTAGTAAGGGATTTGGTCAGCTTCTTTGGAAAGGAATTTGCCCAATCACTTAACGGACAGTGGATCTTGGAAGGCTCCAGTTCACATAAGAAGTCTACATGGGGGATGTTCAAGGTAGCATGTGAACCATGGCTGTTGCCTGTAAGTTCTGAGTCATGCATGGACATGTGACTTGCCCATGTGACTCCAAAATTTCATCTTGTAGCTGGGGTTCTGGAACAAAGGACAGTAACTGCTGGGGGTGTGAGTGATTGCTGAACCCAGACTAGAAGGAGACTAGTCTGTAAAAGGAAGCTTACTGGAACACCTCTGAGGGTGAGGTTTTATCTGTATTCAGTTTTCTTACTGTATTAGACATAGACTTGCGTGTTCTATTTTATTTTGCTTGGTAATTCACTTTGTTCTGTCTGTTACTACTTGGAACCACTTAAATCCTACTTTCTGTGTTTAATAAAATCACTTTTTACTTATTAATTAACCCAGAGTATGTATTAGTATCTGGGCGGGGGGCAAGCAGTTGTGCATATCTCTCTATCAGTGTTATAGGGGGCGAACAATTTATGAGTTTACCCTGTATAAGCTTTATACAGGGTAAAACAGATTTATTTGGGATTTGGACCCCATTGGGAGTTGGGCATCTGAGTGTTAAAGACAGGAACGCTTCTTAAGCTGCTTTCAGTTTAAGCCGATAGCTGTTAGGGGACGTGGTTCAGACTTGGGTCTGTGTTTGTAGCAGGCTAGCGGGTCTGGCTCAAACCAGGAAGGGCACTGAAGTCCCAAGCTGCCAGGGCAAGAAAGCAGGGGCAGAAGTAGTCTTGGCATATCAGTTGGCAGCCCCCAGCGGGTTTCTGTGATCCAACCAGTCACTGTAATTTCCTAGTTTTTTTTAAAGTAGAATGAAAAAACAAATTCTCTCATATTGACCCCCAGATTGGGTCATCATCAAGATTTAGACCTCTGCCACTTGAGGTAAAAGGATAACTGGTAGCAATAGTCAATTGTTGTTACCTGAGTGGATGTGCCACTCAAATGGGATGAGACACACACTTTGCTAGCGCATGTCACAGATCTTTGCTGATAGCAAAGGAATATTGAGACTCAGAATCCTAGATTCAGCTCCAAGTTCTAGAGGAGAGTGTGCTCTCCATTTGACCCTGTCCATCCCACAAGTCTGATCCCTTCTAACCTTATCTTCTCCAGCCTGTGCCTGTCTTAGCCTCCCCCTGCTTTTCACTGGCTCCTGGCTCCACATCACCACATGAACCACTTTGTACAAGGTATGGACAGATCTAATATATTGGCATGGCCATCCATCGCTAGGGAGAGACTGGTCATTTTCTGGGCTGTTCTCAGACTGACAAGAAACAAGGATAATTGAGGCATTTAAGGTGTCAGAGTAGCAGCCATGTTAGTCTGTATCTGCAAAAAGAAAAGGATTACTTGTGGCACCTGAAAGGCTAACAAACTTATTTGAGCATAAGCTTTTGTGACTATGTAGCTCATGAAAGCTTATGCTCAAATAAATTTGTTAGCCTCTAAGGTGCCACAAGTACTCCTCTTCTTTTTGAGGCATTTAAGTGCTCTGAGAGTTGGCCACAAGCTTGTCAATAATCAATCAGGAATGGAAGATTAGATCTTGGATGATATTTGGCCACATTGTTAACAATTGATGTTTTTTTCTGAGGAATGGGCCTGCCACGGTTTCCTTTATAGCAGCTGGGATATTGCCCTCCACAGGGGAGTCACTGACAGTTTCCACCAGCTGTGGACCCAGTTCTTCCCTGTTGGCTTTCAGAAGTAGGTAGTACAGTGGGTAGCACAGGTTGTGTCATGAAGTATCTCCAGAATCTCTAGAACTTTAGTGAGCAACACTGGCCTAAACACAACCAGGGAAGGCTTCCTATCTGTATCCTCCAGAAATTCTTATGCCACCATGGAAACATTCTGAAGTAATGGTTTAAATTTTATGAGCTAAGAACTTGAGGACACTACTTGAGGGGCATTGCTACAGTGGAAGGAGAAGGGGAACAGAATCTTGTATGTTGTAGCTCTTCTACCCCTTCCTCTGGTTTTTGTCTTACAGAATGTAAACTCTTCACTAGGACCATGCCTTCCCATTTGTCTATGCAACATCTTAAGCACTACTTTAATATAAACAATAGTAGATGGCATAATATATCAAGCAATATAATTACATTAACTATCTGTGACCTCCCAGGTCACACTGTAGCATTAAAGACCTTGCAAGAACCAGCTCTCTTAAAAAACAACTGCTGAACAGTCAGTGCCATTCAGATAGAAATGAACCTTTTCAGAAAAATATACTTTTGTGAAGCTTTTCAATATGGTCCCATTTTGAAAACCCTTTAGCTTTGTGAATTGAAAGAATTAACTTGATTTTTTTGTTATGAATTGCTATAGATGGGTCACATCCTGCAATCCTTAATCACATGATTGCAGCTGGACGACTTGCGTGAGTAAGTATTACTTGTGTGAGGGAAGATTAAGGGACTGATTTCTGTTGTATCAAGCAACCCTTGTTTCTCCCTGAGTGGTACCAGCTTACCCTAGACTGCCTGCCAAGTGAACAGAGATTGGGGCAAAGCATGCATCTCAGTGGAAACTGTCACGCTTTTGTATAAATGCAGTGTAGTCTTTAAAAATCTACCTTGGAATTAATTCACTTACAAACAAAACAGGAAAAATATCAATTAAAGTTGTTTTTCTTATTTGTGTTTCTGGTTTCCCTGCCATAAACTAAATTTCATTCTGTAAAATATCTACACAGTGTTTTCTTTTAGTAGAATCTTATATACATTTACAAAATAGACTGCCAGTTTTGTCTGAGCAATAAGGCACTCTGGAGTTTGAAGTCTTAACCAGAGGTATTCTGTGAGCATCATGCCTGACCAAGTACAGTACCTGAGGCATGTGTTACTGCTAACCTATGCCATAATTACTGTACGCATGTAGCTACAGGAATATGCACATATGGCTTTCCTATTGTCAGCGTTCAGATGATTTGCTAACGAAGGCCAATACTCACATCAGCCGTTGTCTCTTTAATCATAATAGATCACCACAAACCAGGTTATAAAACTGGCATGCAAAGTTCAGCAGTAGGGCTCTGTAAACACTTTGCCTAGAATCCAGCCCCCCCACCTTGAAATCAGAATGGATTCAGATCCTCTTTTATCAGTGAATATCAGCTCCACCATTTGCAAAGTTGTGATGGTGTTATGTTTAGCTGCAAAGTTGTGATGCCTGCTCCATGTCTGTCCTTGGGGACAGAGGTGCGTGTGGCCTATACTCTTCTCACTCAGTCCTAAAACCAGAAGCCTCCTGCTGTGGTCTTTTGTGGGACTCTGGGTTACTTACTACATCTTCACTCCCCAACCTGTTTGTTGTACATATCTAAGGATGGTGGTGAAGGAGACAGAGGACAACCTGCTATCAGTCACTACCTCCCTGAGTGTAAAAGTGGATAATCTTTCCTCATAAACAGAAAACAAATGTAAAGAAAGAGCCAGAGTGGTGCTCTAGTGAGCTCAGGGACAGATACCCATAATTCCTTGAAACTAGAATGTAAAGAAGAGAAGCCCTAGGACTCTTTGCCTTAATCATTCTGTAGCAGCCATGTTAAGGATTACAGGGTATCTGTGGTGCTGAGCCCAGTCTGGAAGGTGGCTGACAACTACTGTGCTTCCCTGCTATATAGTGGGAAGCGAGTGGGCAAGGTGTACTGACTCCAAAGACCCTGGAAAGGTTTGGGAGAGACAGCCTTCCATACCAGGCAACTCTCCTGCTGGGAATAGCAGCCATCTTGGTACTGTTTGAGGACCCAAGGTAGAGCAGGGAGGGCCATATGTCCCCAGGATGGAACAAGTGGTCAGGCTCCCCTCCCCAAGACACACACAAGACATCAAAAGTAAAGTCTGACATAGCCCATGTCTTCAGGGCTAGTAGGGGTGATGGGATGTGATTCTTGGCTATTACACTAGAAGTTTCCTTCCCATGGCAACTCCTGTATTGAGTTTGTGTGAACTGACCCCTGAATGCACATTTCTTACAGTCCTGTTCAATAATAGCATCTGACTGGTGGTGAAAAAGCCCACTGGCTGAAGATATGGGTGCATTAAAACACCCCAAAACTAAAATTTACTACTTAAAAAAAGCCTTTACATTAAATTGTCTGTAATTTTATTATACTGTGTTAGTGGCCCAATTGTGATCGGTTAGGCTCTTAATAAACCCCATAATAAAAAGAATAGAAACACTAGTCAGTTTGCACCCCTTTATATTGCTGTTCATGTTCCAATTATTTTGCTGTGATTATTCTTTTTAAAGTAGCCAGAAAGAGTACAACAAAGTATGGTGAGCCCTAATTTAGAAGCAAGAGCCGGTTCACACAGATAAAAGGGTCAGCCAAGCTTCATTGGCTCTTTATTAGAATCCACTACCCACTGTGTTTTATCTTCTATGAATATTACTCTTATATTATGCTCACCATCATCTCTATGCAGATGATCGTTTAATACTTGCAAATGAGCAAAATATAATGAGCGGTGAGCTATAAAAACATTGAAAACTTATCCATATGAGGAAACAAGGGCAGTGCTGGCAAACTAATGTTAATTGTTTGTCTTAGAATAAGTGTGAATGTGTTGGATGTAAAAAGCATATTTTAGGATCTATTTTTCCATTGCTACATGAGTGCAACCCCTGTTCCCACTGGGACTCCGCTTTACATACTTCAGGTAGATCAGAGACACCCGTTTCCCCTCTCCGCCCCCCCCCCCCCATTCTTGCCTATGGTGTAATCCAGTCACTTAAGGTTTGCAATTAGCATTGGCTCATTATTACTGCTGTAACTGCTGGGCATGTTAAAACTTCCCAGTGATGACGCAGGGGCAGGGAGTGCGGTAGAAGTCATAAGCAAGGCATGTGGCATGAGTCCCATGTAGTTTTGCTAAAGAAGCCCAAACCTGGTCTTTTTGTTATGAGGTTGACCCTTTACTTATGACACTTTTTATAGTAAAAATAACTTTTTCATTAAATTACATAAAAATATATGTAATACTATATACTCTATAGCAGAATGACTAAAGCCTTTTCTGGAATAAGAGAGATCTGTCAGCTTCTGCTTTTTGCTACAGCTGCAGAATTTCTACTTAAGTGGAAAGAAAAAGAAAGACAGACACACTTGGTAAGGGCCTAGATCAGCCGATAAAAAAAGCACCACCAGTAATTGAGGTCTGGCTTTCTTCCTTCTTGCTCCTTTCCCCCAAAATGATGATTTTGAACTGGTTGAGCTATTAAGGTGGAAAACCTCATAACAATTTAAAAAAAAAAAACAACAACTCTTTTTCAGAAATAGAGAAATAGAAACTTGGAAAATGAACAGATTTCTGAATGGGTCACCATTTTTTCTCGGGAGTCATGATTCAGTTGTTTGGACGTCTTGATTGCTACTAAAAATGCTGCATCCGATGTAGCTCACAGAAGCTTATGCTCAAATAAATTTGTTAGTCTCTAAGGTGCCACAAGTCCTCCTGTTCTTTTTGCGGAAACAGACTAACACGGCTGCTACTCTGAAACCGGCCACGTTTCAGTGTTTCATGTTATGATACGCTACTATCTGTCTCTCTAAGCTGGGTGGCTGAAAACAACTGTCCATTTGATATCCTCCCCTATCCTGTTGATATGGCAATATAGAGACTGTAGGGGAATATTAATTTTAATATGATCTTTGGGATTGTCAGGACTTTATAATACAGGAGTAGTCATGAGAGCGCATTTTGTCATATCATTTTTTTTTTCATGTAATGGCATAATGTTTTTTGAAAAGACTGTGCTGCTAAAATGCATTACCAAATATGCTCTTTCCACTGGGTATCTCTCAGTACTCCACACTGGGAAAAAACGGCAGTAAGTTCATGGGGTCATGCTTGTATTGAGTCTCATGCTTCCTGTCACACTGTATTTGACCTGGAATGAGCAGCTGATATGACATCATTGTGGGTGTTGCCAGCACATTCTTCTTTTTATATTAAATCTGCAAAAATATTTTCTTTTTGGAGAACCCCTTCCAGCCCTTCCCCCCCCCCCATCCCCACCCACCCACACAAAGGGATCACCTCTGGCTTTGTATACCCCATAGGTATGTCTGGTTGTTTTTGATGAGTGAGGTATTGTCCTACTGTTTACCTCTCTCAAAGGAAGTGTCTGTTGACATAGTCTGCATTTCAATCATCTTTATTATACAACACTCTGGGAAGCCTTCAGGGCAAGCCAAGTAGGCCCTAAAACACAACTTCTTAGTCACAAAGGGAGACAGGGCTATCCAGACACCAGCCGTTCATAATTCTTTATTTATAGAGATCTGTGTAATGATAATGTCAGACCTCACAGAAGACTAAGGCTGCTTATTTAGAACTGTATGTGAGGTGAGGCAGGAAGGCCTCCCAGCTGCTGTTTTTACCTGCCACAGTAGGTTAGTGGCAATAGCCTTTTTAAGAGTGAGCAGTGGAGCAGAACAGCAGTGCTTTAATCCTTCAGGGACTGACTCTGCCACCCTTACTCATGCTGAGCAGTGCCTTACTCAACACAACTACCTACAGAGTATCCATTGTGAGTAGGGTTGGCAGAACCAGACCCTCAGTATGTTGCTCTTCTCTCTTTTTCTGGCCTTGGCTATGCTACGGGTTTTCTGAATTGCTCTACCACCAGTGCCAGGAACAGTGGGCGCACTAGATTGATGGTAAGAGAATTAAAAATAACCCTTAGGGTAGACATAGTCTCCCTCTGTACCACCGCACTCTTAATTAAGGACTTCCATGGAGTGACCACTATTAATTTTCATCATAGCTTAATTTTTTATCTACGTATTTTTATTTAATTATATGAAAGTATGTGCAAAGAGAGCCATATGGCCAAAACGTATGTAAACTATGCTTCTATTTGGATAACTGGTCCCCATGGTACATTTGAGATCTGGTGGCACTACGGATCCGACGTAGACCAGTCAGCCTAACTTCAATACCTGGAAAGATACTGGAGAAATTATTACACAATCAATTTGTAAGCACCTGGAGGATCATAGGATTATAGGGAATGGCCAGCATTGATTTGTAAGGAATAAATTATGCCAAACCAACTTAATTTCCTTCTTTGATAGGATTACTAACCTACTGGATGTGGGGAGGCAGTAGACATGATATACCTTGATTTTTAGTAAGGCTTTTGACACAGTTCCATATTACATTCTCATAAGCAAACCAGGGAAATGTGGTCTAGATGAAATTATTCTTAAGGTGGGTACACAACTGGTTGAAACGTCATACTCAAAATGTAGTTATCAATGGTTTCCTATAAAATTGGGAGGGTACATCGAGTGGGGTGGTGCAGGGATCGGTCCTGAGTCCAATACTACATAATATTTTCATTAATGGCTTGGATAATGGAGTAGAGAGTGTGCATATAAAGTTTGCAGATAACACCAAGTTGAGAGGAGTTCCAGGCACTTTGGAGGGCAGGATTAGAATTCTTGATGAATTGGTCTGAAGTCAACAAGATGAAATTCAGTAAGGACAAGTGCAAAGTACTTCACTTAGGTAGGAAAAATCAAATGCACAACTACAAAATGGGGAATAACTGTCTTAGGTGGTAGTACTGCTGAAAAAGATCTGGGATTTATAGTGGACCACAAATGGAATATGAGTCATCAATGTGCTGAAGTTGTAAACAAAGCTAATAAGATTCTGGGGTTTATTAATAGGGGTGTTGTATGTAAGACATGGGAAGTAATGGTCCTGCTCTGCTCAACACTGGTGAGGCCCCAGCTGGAGAACTGTGTCCAATTCTGGGCACCATAGTTTAGGAAAGATGTGGACAAATTGGAAAGAGTCCAGAGGAGAGCAACAAAAATGATAAAAGGTTTAGAAAACCTGACCTGTGCAGAAAGGTTTAAAAAAAAACAAGCATGTTTAGTCTTGAGAAAAAAAGACCTGAGGGGGGAGCGGGGGGCATGGATAGCCTTCCAATATATGAAGGGCTGTTCTAAAGATGGCGATGATCCAATATGTGAAGGGCTGAAGGCAGGACAAGAAGTAACGGGCTTAACATGATGCAAGGGAGATTTAAGTTAGATATTGGGGAAAAAAACATTCTAACTATAAGGATAGTTAAGCTCTGGAATAAGTTTCCAAGGGAGATCATGGAGTTCCCATGATTGGAAACTTTTAAACCCAAGTTGGACAAACACCTGTCAAGGATGGCATAGGTTTACTTGGTCCTGCTACAGTGCAAGGGGCTGGACTTGATGACCTCTCAAGGTCCCTTTCAGCCCTACATCTCTCTGATTCTGTATTACCAAGGCTGTCTATTAATATTTGCAAAAGGAGAGAGTTTTACTTCAGATTAAATTTGAGAGTCGACCAAACTTTGCCAGTAAGCAAACGGTGGAAGACATACATGACATTATGACAGTTTACTTTTTTTTTATGTACTGTTGCAAGTCTATGGAATATGCAGCCTTAGCTTTGATTTGCCCATGTACCATTTTTTTTTTTTTTTTTTTAGTGCTTAAAGATAAATCCTAAAATACCCCCTGGGCATATCACATGAGAGTTAATAGAAATCTTGCTGTTTGAAGAACATCCTAGTCTTTGGCTTATGTGACCCATTGATAGTACTACAAACCTGACCAGCAGTGTTATTAAACTAAGCCTTGTTTCTCCAGTTCAGTGTATCTGCCCGACAGCTCCAAATACATTAAGCTCACCCGTACTGACTGATCCTACAACCTTTCAGATCAAGAGTTGGTTTACATTGTGTTAATAGGAGGAGACAGAAAACCTGGCCCTGCCAAGATGCCTGCAGTCCCAGCACTGAGCTTTATGTTGGCTTCAGTAGTTGCTATCTGTTGGTTTTTAATGAAGAAAGCAATGAAAACTGCAGGTCATTAAGAAAAGGCTAGGATAAGAGTGAACCAATTCTCAAGTGTCTGTCATTCTCTGTGTTGCTTAGGCAGGTGCCTAATGGCTAATTATGAGATAACTGTTCAGGGTCATACATTAATAGTGGAAGCAGCCCATGCCTTGATAGTAGGCACAGACACCAAGCGCCAAATTCAGTGTAGGTGTAAATAGTTGTGCAAGTTAAATGTTGGAGCCCAGTTGTCTCCTGTAGGATATGAGTAACTCCCTTTTAAATTACTGGAAGTTATTTGTATCCTGTGGAGAAGAATTGAATCCCAGGTGTAGCTGACCAGAAAATGGTTGTAAATAGTAAAATAGTGTAATCTGCATTGATTTAGTATTTAGTATCTGTACAAATCAACAGCTGTAATTTACATAGAGAGGAGTGTTGACACCAGGCCAAGTACTCCTTTCACTTACACCAATGTCCCCAACTGAGCTGCACCATTGTAACTTAGAGTTTAACACACCATTTGTAATTTATATTAGTGCTTGCACTACTATGGAATTTGGCCCGGTGACTTCAATAAGAGTTGACACCAGGCTGAATTTGGCCCTATGTCTGTAGACAAAAACAAAGTGGTAAAAATAAGATGTAAATCCGTAGAAGGTAGAAATTAAATCCCTTTGATTTGCCCTGGTACCCTGCCTCTGAAAACATCTTTAAAATCTAGACATTTCTAGCACTCAGCACCTAAACATCTTTATTAGCTGATTACTTGTGAATTTGTACTCCTTCAGATTGTGTAACAAAACAAATAAGAAAATCAAATCCAAGTTTAAACAAACATTTATGTAAACATGAGGTTTTGATTTCAGTACTAGTTAGTGTTATGATTGGCAAAAGCATGTTTTTTCACAGAGCCTGTGCTGTGGCCAACTGTCATGAAATTTGGTCTTTCTCTTAAAGCTCCTGCTTCTGGAGGCAAGTGATTGCCTTCCAGCTTTCACTTAAGAAGTTTCTAGCCCTAGTGGTTGTGGAGAAAAGCATGAACCCAGTGCTAAGAAAGCAAATGAGATTTTCAAAACATTTTGTGGTTCTTTTTATTTTTAAGTCAATCTCATGTTTCTTAGGCCTGGTCTACACTACTACGAGAATAGCGTAGCTGAAGTCCAAGTATCTTAGGTCAACTTACCTTGCATCCTCATGGGGTTGACTGCTGCTGCTCCCCTATTGATTCCGCTTCCGCCTCTCGTCGTGGTGGAGTACCGGAGTTGACGGCAGAGCGATTGAGGATTGATTTATCACGTCTACACTAGACGCGATAAATCGATCCCCGATAGATCGATCAATAGACGTACCCTCAGGGTCTGACTCATGGTTTTGAATGCTTGGGATTGGCAATACTGAGCCTGACTAGGCTACTGCTACTCAGGTTTAATAGTCCCTTACTCAATAAAGAGTCTGACTGGTATAATGCAAAGTCACTGTAGAACTGATTTCAGTGGGACTATTCACAGAGTAAAGTACTGCTCATTGTAAGGATAGCAAAATTTGGCTATTTGGTTAAAGCACCCTGATTTGGCTAGACTGGGGAAACACTAAACCAAACTCCTCCTTTCACCACACTGATCACTCTTTAGATAGCTTCCCTCTTCCCTTCCTCAGAGAAGAGTGGGGCTGGGTGGGGGAATAAAACAGCATTTTCTTGCCCTCTTGCTTGTGGCCAGTGGGGCTAAATAGGCCATTTTCTCCCTTCCCGGCACTGGCAACTGTCACCTTATTAGGTCTCTTTGCTCAGTTCCTGGTCCTCCTGATTCAGTAAGGAGCACTCCTGAGGAAGCGGATCGAGTGGAGCACATGTTGGTGTTCAGGCAGTGGCCTCATTTCACCTACTGGTGTGAGTGCTGTTCTGCAATGCTGTGGTGATCAGCTGTAAAGAACACAGTGATCCTACCAAAAACACTAGAGGAAATCCTTTGAAATATCTCTCTAATCAGATATTTTGATGATTCTTTTTGCTTTATATGCTGACTAATAATGTCCGTCTGCTTCAGTGCATCTCAGGCTATCTGCCCTTGTGTAAACATGTATGTTCCTTCACTGTCTGTCTCTGTCTATAGCCTAAGATGAACTTGTGCGAAAGAATCATGTAGCTATAAATTGTCCTTTATTGACTAATTTTATTTTGTTTTTCCTTTCGCAAAATTAAAAGGAACAAGATAAATGATACATGCATTACATCACAAAAAAGTGTACCTCATATCTATTTAACGGTGAACTAGTCCACCATGTGTTCCCTCACATTTTTGTTAAAGGTTAACAAAACTGTTTAGACAACTCTAATGGCCCTACATCAATCTGCTGTATCTAGCTGATTAATGTGACTGATTTCTGTAGTGAATTCCTTTAACCACTTCTTATTTACAGATTGAGATGATCTTGTTTAAAGCAGCCACATGGAGTGTTCATCCATTTTGGAAGTGCATCTCTTGACTGAAATAAATTTAGGAAACATAGATCTAGTAAACTTCTGAAAAACAATATTCTGCCAAGGGTTCGTGTGCAATTGTAATCATGGATTTTGCTATAGTAGAGTTCACCTGTCCCTTCCCCTCCAAAACAAACCCAAATTAAAAAAAAAATCTTATTTCTGCTGAGAAGTTTGTTATAACCTCAGACAAAATGTGAGAGACCAAATGCCCTTTAGCCTAAGAGGAGGTGCATTGAGCTGGGAGCAAATTCTCTTCTCATCTCATCTCTATTACTTACTGATCAGTTTACATACAAATGTTATTACTTACCTACACCTCATAAGCCTACCCTAAGGGTAAATATAGTTGACCCCCTTGTAGAAATAAAGTAAATGAAAAATTATACTAGGTCACTTCAGGCAGAGGTGGGTACAGAACCCTCTCCAGTTTATCAACAGCCTAAAAATTGTATTGTGGGCACCAGAACTGGACACAGTATTCCAGAAGCGGTTACACCTGTGCCAAATACAGAGCTAAAATGATAAATTATCACTTATGTCCTGAGACATCCAGCCCCCCAATACCTAACGACTACAAAGCCTTTCACCTCTATTTTAATCCAGCCAGTTCAGTGGGGACTGAAAGTTGTTCTCAATATAATGAATATTTGGTAGTCCCCTTAAGAAATGAGTTTGGTGTATCTCAGTACAAATTCATTCCTGTGGTTTGCACTAATTGGCAGACTCAATGGAGAAGCCAAGAACTACCCATAGAAAGGGTGTAAAATGAGAAGAGCAGAGTGTCAAGGACAGACAGACAGGCTTTAAAAACTACTAAAGTAAACTTGGGGCTGGTCTACACTAGAAAATTATATCAACCCAGCTACATTGCGCAGGCATATGAAAAATCCACACACCCCAAAGCGGTGTAGTTAAGCCGACTTAAGTCCCCATATGGACAGTGCTAGATTGATGGAAAAATTCTTCTGTTGACCTAGCTACTGCCCCTCAGGGAGGTGGATTTACTACAGTGACGGGAGAATCAGTCCCATTGCTATAGTGAGTGTCTGTACGGAAGTGATACATTGGCATAGCTTTAAGCAGTAGACGGAGAGCACTCCACCAACAGAGATAATACAAGAATGAGCAGAGAGGTAGGAGAAGAACTAGCCATGTGTCTCGAAAGCCCAATGAGGATAAGGACGAGAGGATGATCAAGAGTATTAAAAGCAGCAGAGAGGCCAAGAATGTTGAAGATTGAGTAGAATGCCTGACACTTGGCCAGGAAGAGGTCATGAGAGACCCTAGTGAGAGTGGTTTCAGTAGAGCAGAAACAATGGAAGTCAGATTGGAAGGGATCCAAGACCATGTTTGTTGTAGGAGAGGAAGTGAATGCATGGGCTGTAGACTGCACATACAATTAGTTTACAGATTAAAGGGGGGAATGACTCTGAGATGGGCAATAGCTGGAGTAGCAGGTGGAGTTGAGGTTTTTGAGGATAGTGGACAGGGGAAGGAGCCAGAAGACAATGAGTGGTAGAGATTTGGGGAAATAGGGGCTGGTAAGTACATAGGAAGAGATGGGATCACTAGGGAAAGTAGAAGGGTTAGAGTTGGAAAGAAAGCAGGAGACATATCTCCTTCATATTTAATAGGTTACCACATAATAATGCTTTTGTCAGAGTACGTAGAAATAGCATGACAACATAAATTTTCTTTATGGAAAATATCGTATAGTAAGCAAAGAGAGACATTATTTACCTTAAAAAGCAAATGTTGCTTGTATTTTTTGTGATTTTGATGATGCAAAAAGAAATACATAAATCAGCCAAATCAGCCTGTTTCAATCATTTTTAAACTGAACTGGAGAAGCAGCACATTGCTGTGGTCCCCCTCCACCTCCTTGGGGACATAAGCCCTCCCTTTGCTTTCCTACGCCCACTCACACCACTGCTACCACAGCAGACAGCCGGGCAGCAGGCTGATCTGTGTTGGTTACTGTGGGCCCGGTGGAGTTCACTTAGCATTGGAAAGAGACTGACACATCCAGACTTCAGGAGTGGCACTACCTAATTGTCTGGCTCCAATCCAGCTGCAGATTGACCCAATAAACTCTAATGAATCTGGATTTCTGCAGTCTGATTTGCTTCCTCTTTCTGTTACGTGCTCCTTTCAGTCCACCTCGAATTGAAACCTGAGTGCTGGTTTTGACAAAGGGGGGCGGGTAGGGAGAAAGGAGGGGAAGAAAGGGCAGATAACAGCCAAATGTAATCAGCATTTTATTACCATCCTTAGGAAGTGGGAATAGTTTAAAAAAAAAAGTAGGTTTGAGCTTGGAAGGTTAATTATGGTGAGGTTATTTGACAGGAAATTACAAAATACAAACAGACAGAAGAAACACGTTTTAAAACAGGGTAGGAAATCTCAAGTTACTTTACTGTGTATATTCAAAACCTCCAAAGCAAAGGCTGAAAATAGCAGTTTAAACAAAAGCTATCTTATCTGATAAAGGCATTTCAAGTACAAAGGGAAATTTATATATTGGATTGACAGTCTTGAAATAAACCGATTTCTTGATAACACCGTAGATTTAATTGTGGGAAAAAAATTGGGTTCATTTGAATGACCTACCGACACAGTAAGTTTCTATTTATAAATGGACTGCATTTTATCTGTCCTTTTACATTTCTAGTCTTCTAAACAGTGTTTATCAATGTTTTCCAGAAATTGCAAAGGTAGATTTATGCATGTAGGACAAGACTGATGAATATGCGCATATATTGAAGGCGACTACGCAGCACAGATCCAGTTCATTTCCCGTACAACTGTATGTAGACCAAGTAGTGTTACCCATATTGGGAAAGAAATGAACAGAAAATAAGTGCTTTGGGGCTTAATGTAGAATTTCTAGTACTAGTGGTGTTCTTCAGGTTTATTATTAAATTCCTTCCATTATTAGCTTGATTTTGTCCGCCTTTTGGATTTTTGGCATGTTTTGTTCACCTTCCCTTGGTTATCTTTCCTGAGACAGTAATGCAAGGACAGCAGAACTTGCTCCTTACTATTTTGTGGTTCTTTGTAGCCCTGCCATAGGTACCAAAGGTGCAGAGGACATCAACAAGGAACTTTTTCGGATACCTGGTCTCTCTTCTAGCTTTCCATCAAAGACAACATTCTCCTCAAAGAAAGGTGCTGATTTTCTTTGAAGGGTTAAGATTGTTCACTTTGAAGGACCCTTCTTATTATACTTCCTTAAAGATTACTTGCTAGATACTGAATAAGCATTGAATTCCATGTAGTTGTGTCCACACAGTACTATATAAAGGTATATACAATAGCTATATTGTATTGGGCAGCGGGAGGGATCCCTGTATTGCACAAATGATGTCTTAGCTTAGCTTCTGTTAAATCAGAATACATTTGATAATAGATTTTATAATACCAAGTGGTGGAACAAAATCTTGTTTGCTTTGACGAAACTGAAATAGTAGTAATGAAGTAGACGCATTAGGAGGTTTGTCGGTAGAAGTTATGTAATCGTTACTGGCACCGGCATTGTTTCATTGCCAAACTGTTTTTTCCCCCTCTCCAAAGGCTGTACGTTTGTGTGTTGTTTATCATCCTCACTGACAACTGTTCAGCACATGCAGATCAGGGGAAATAATACCCAGGATAAAGGCTCGTGCAAAGAATCCTGCTCACACAGCAGAAGTGGTTCAGGTCATGTGACAAGTTGCTGGCTTTGAGACTGTGGGATTAAGGCACAGAGGATTACAGAGTGAGTGCTACTACAGTAACATTATAAATGCACCAGACATATCCGTGATTCAGCAGTGCAAGATCGTGCTGCCATGGTCCCCTGAGAAATGTAAGATGATATTTTCTGATAAGTGGTCTGCTTTGCCTGTAATCTGCCGTCCTCCCCATATTGTGGAGCTTTCATAATTAATAGATACAACAGAGACAGGAGATCTGTAAGGAAGTGTTGGATGCCCATTTATATTCTATAAAAAATTAGTGATACAATGTGTTTTGTGTACTGGGCTGAGATGCAAGATATCAGCCATATGATTAACTTGGCAAAGTGGCTCTTTTCCCTTGTATAAATGGGTACGATGTAGAGTAAATGTTAGAAATCTTTTGCAGTGGGTGACATGAATGTATAATTCTCTGGGAATGTCTAAGTAAGTTGACAGGTTTCAGAGTAGTAGCCATGTTAGTCTGTATCCTCAAAAAGAAAAGGAGTACTTGTGGCACCTTAGAGACTAACAAATTTATTTGATCATAAGCTTTCGTGAGCTGCAGCTCACTTCATTGGATGCAGCCGATGAAGTGAGCTGTAGCTCACGAAAGTTTATGCTCAAATAAATTTGTTAGTCTCTAAGGTGCCACAAGTACTCCTTTTCTTTTTAACTAAGTTGAAGGGCTCTAGAAGTATTACTTAAATATGAGAACGATGAGTACACATCTGCTTGTATTCATAAACACAACACTAGGAGGCCCGGTTTTCAATTACCATCCTACTATTGCAAAACCTCCCTAGTAATCCTATAAAGCTGTCAGACACCGATGAGTCCATGAGGATTATGGCAAAATTCAACACCCAAGTATCAAATGTCAAAAGACCGTGAGGATTGGGTTACAACACAAATATTCTGAACTTGATTTTATTATTTTTTCTCACCGGGGTGGGGGAGGGGGAAAGCAAATGGCACCTGCACAAGAAAGATCTTTAGCTGCCACACTTCCCATTTATGTGTTATTTAAATCTCCTTCTTGATTTTATTGGTTTTTTTCCTTGCTTTTTTTTTTTAAGCAACTGGCACATTCATAAGACAGGACCTGGCCTGACACACTTTTTATTTATATCTCATTTAAATGTTTTACTATTTAAAAAAAGTTTTGTACTTTCCACCTGGGGGAAAAAGTTCATATAGTTGTAGGGAAAAATAACTTCCTCCTTGAAATAGTAGAGTATTGATGTCATGTGGATTGTTATTACCACTGTTTTGAAGAGCATCATTAATATTTATACAGTGTATAAATTTCAAATATCTTAACAGACACAAGCTAATAAATTAAACTTAACTGCAGCCCTGTCCTGTACAGTAGGTAAATATATCTCCACTTTACAGATAGGTAAAATGAGGCATAGCGTTTATTTGCCAGAGTTCACACAGTCAGTCAAATAGAATAGAATCAAGTCATCCTAACTCCCGGTTTCCTCCTCAAACCCTCTAAAATTCTTCCCTGCTGTATCTGTAAAAGAAAGTCCGGTGTTGGCATAGCAGAAGGAAAAAAGGCATTGACACAACTTGTGGTATGTAGTCAACACTCAGATTACCATGTTAGCAATGGGGATTTTTTGCTTTTCCCTTCCTTTTGTCCCTTATAAGAACAGTCTGTCTATACGTTCTTCACAGTTATAACTGAGGTTTAGGAATTTCTTTCTCATGGGTTAGGGCCCGTTTCAAAATTTGTATCTTCCAGAGATTGCAGGAGTTTATTGGAAATTAGATAAATGTTATCCAATATCTCTTATGATCTGTTTTTTTTTTTCCCAGGGAGAACCTAGTATGAATGGCATTTAGGCAGATGTTCTAACCTGGAGTCAAATAATATGGTTAATCATAGATTAAAATGCAATTAACTATTTTACTGCTACATTGTAGTTGAGATTTAAAGTACAGTTAAATCAGGAAATTCAGTTATGGTTCTTATTGGAACTGTTAACTCAGACCCCACTCTGTGGACATGTATTGCTTTGTGTTTACTCAATATCGATTAGGATAGCTTTAATTCCTTATCTGTAGTTGGGAGAAATATTAATCATGAAAGTGTGTTTTAGTGAAATTTGCCAGTTTTCAAGTTTACTGCAATTTGAATAATGTTATGAAATGTTGACATTTTTTGAAGTGTCGTGAAATAACCTTTGTAAAAGTTAGAGAAAAAAACCATTTTTACTAGAAAATTTACACTTGTGAATTTTGAAGAGTCTGGCGTTTGAGGTGAAAATCCACATGACCTAGGGCAGGAGTGAGCAAACTTTTTGGCCCAAGGGTCACATAGGGGTTGCAAAACTATATGGAGGGCCAGGTAGGGAAGGCTGTGCCTCACCAAACAGCCTGGCTCCTGCCCTCTATCTGCCCCCTCCCACTTCCCACCCCCTGACTACCCCCGTCAAAATTCCCAACCCATCCAACCCCCCTGCTCCTTGTCCCCTGACCGCCCCCTCCTGGGACCCCCGCCCCAACTGCCCCCCTGGCACTCCACCCCCTATCCAACCCTCCCCCTTCTCTCTGTCCCGTGACTGCCCTGACCCCCATCCAAACCCTCGACCGACTGCCTGGGACTCCCATGCCTATCCAACCCTCCCGTTCCCCGTCCCCTGACTGCCCCCCCCAAAACCTCCACCCCATCCAATTGCTCTCTGTCCCCTGACTGCCCCTCCAAAACCTCCGCCCCATCCAACTGCTCCCTGTCCCCTCACTGCCCCCCCCAAAACCCCCGCCCCCAGGGACAGGCCCCCAGGGACTCCCATGCCCTATCTAGCCCCCCACTTCCCTGTTCCCTGACCGCCCCCCCCGAACCTCTGCCCCATCCAACAGCTCCCTGCTCCCTGTCTGCCCCCTGGAACCCCCCATTCCCCATCCCCTTACCATGCTGGAGCCAGCTACGCCAACACAGTGGCCGGCAGGAGCAGCAGGCCAGAGCGCTGGCGATGCAGTGAGCTGAGGCTGCAGGGGAGGGGGGATAACAGGGGAGGGGCTGGGGACTAGCCTCCCCAGCCAGGAGCTCAGAGGCCAGGCAAGACGGTCCCGTGGGCCAGATGTGACCCACAGGCCATAGTTTGCCCACTTCTGACCTAGGGGATTAGCTACAGTGCTAGATCCAGGAAGTCCTGAGTTACAATTCTGCCTCCTGATAATTACCAATCTCAGTAAAATTTCGCAGTTACATTGCACTTCACAAACACTGTTTAGTTAAATAAGTAAATACCATTATTTCTATTTTGTAGATGGGAAAACTGAGGGTTAGTGAGTGAAAGTGACGTAACAGAAGTAAATCTTGCTGAGAACCTGTATGAAATACAAAGTCTCTTGACTACTATGCCCAGGCCTAGTCCATTACACTGCAAAGGTGTTGCTTAATGGCAGCATTAGTGAAGTCAAAGAGAATCATCATTTTATGATTTTAGGTCCATTACTCCATTCAGCTTTTAAAAACATGGCTCATTTGTTTAACTTTTATCTTTGCATCTTCAAAACTCCACTGTGGGTGAAGTTTGAACAAATTAACCATTAACAGATGTAAACCTCATTCATATCCAAATCATATGTTATCCTGGTAGTTTATCTGTTCTTGCTTCCTTTGAAATCAGCAGAGTCTCAATGTATACTTTGTGTGTATACATGGCATGAGTTTTGCAACATTTTTTTTATTATTCCCAAATACAGACAACAGTGCAGTTTGTTTCAAGGTGTTTTGAATAGAATCTTTGGTACACTTACAAAGTTTTTATCAGTCACTAGGTAACCCCCTGCTTCTCATGTTGTCATGTGAAATGATTATTTATTTGTGTTGCAGAAGCACCTAGTGAGGTTCCATTCTGGAATCAACGACTCCTCATGCTGGGTATTGCATCACTGTGTTGCCAAATCTTGTGATGTTTTGTTTTACTTAAAGATCCAGCTCCTGGAAAAAAAGTGATTTATGTGAGAATCTCAGCTGTCATTTGTCATTTTGAGATGTCTTTTTCCAACTTTTTGTTCCCTCCTCCTTTCCCTTTTGTTCCCGCTCCTCTGGTGGCCCTGCAGTTGTGACCTATTTCTCTCAAGGCAAAGAGTGTATCATCAGATTAGGTAGGTTCTTCTACAGCTCCTCTGTGCTGCTTCTGGAGCCAGCCTGAGGGAGTCATTAGAGAGATTAGACTTAAAGAGCTGCACCAGAGCAGCTGTGCTGCTGTATCACTTAAATGAAAATGCTCTAAGCCAATGGGCATAGTTAATCCACTAGCTATGTTGGCGGGAGATGTTCTCCCGCTGAGATAGCGCTGTCTATACGGGGTGGGGTGGCGTGTTGAAGTCAGTATAACTATGTTGCTTAGGGGTGTGGATTTTCCCACTCCTGAGCAATGTAGTTATAATAATACAGGTCCGTAGTGTAGACCAGACCTGTGCTGGAGAGGGAGAGTTAGGTTTCCTCAGCTCTCTAAGCCCTGGTCCACAGTACAAATTTATGTCAGTATAACTACACTCAGGGGTGTAGGTAATCCACCACTGCCTCTTGGGGAGGCAGAGTACCTACGCGGAGAGGTAGGATAAACACTCCTATCAGGACGAATGGACATTAAGTAGCTGATTTTCTAACCCTGAATACTAGTGCACAGTAGAACAACGAGCTGTCTTCAATATTTACAGAGCAGTGAATTATCACAGCATACCTGATTTTTTAAAATTTCTTTTAAACTATCCCTCCTTTCATGCACAATTGTTCCAAGGTAGTAGGCATAAAATAACAGCAAAGACAGAATTTAGCATTAATATATACAGATCTTAAGCGACTGATAGCCGTTTAATGCTTGTGCTTCAAATTTTATGGATGAATATGCTAAAACAAAAATACTAAAAGCTTTAGTGTTCATACACAGCTACAGTGGTACTGGTATTTACTAACATTCTTTTTGTCCCTGCCATGATTTGTTCCAGTTAAAACTAGTTTTAGCAGCTCCTGTTTTATCAGCTGGCCTTCTCCATCAAGAGCTGCTTCACCTCACCCCTCCTCTCCCAAACCCTGGCAGGGCCTCAACCTTCATGATTTTAATACTTTAGTTCAGACTTGCCATATCCCTTTCTCACTTTGCTACCTTAGTTACTACACTGCTCCTCCAGATGGTAAATCCTCAGATTTGGATTTCTCCACTTGGATTGCTTGCAGATGCCAGCCTTGTCAGTTTCATTCTACTTGGGGTATTTCAGAATGAAAAGAACAAATAGCTTTGTAAGACCTCTCTGCAGTCTATTTTAAAAACTTTAGGGGTCAAATTTACAAAATATGCTAAAATCGTAAAGCTGAATTTTGAGTTATATGAATTTCCCAGGATATATGCGTCTTTGACCATTGTGCTGGCAAAGCCAAAAATGTTAGCTTTCCCAGTGTTCTGTGTATGAGGAGAAACAAGGTAGGACAGTCTTGTAGAAGAGTAAATATGAGAGTAGAGCTACTTTGACCTGTGAGTACTTAGGAGATATTAAAATTGATCTGAAGACATGAGCAGAAAGGAACATGCATGAGGTTCTTTGCCTCAGGAAAGCTATTCTTCAGTAATTTTATTTGAGTATTAATGTAACTGAATGGTGGCCTGCAAGCACAGATGAGGTCAGTTCTGTTATAGGGATATAGCCTCTTAGAGTGATCCGCCCAGCCTGGGTCAACAGATTAACACTTGGTCTTGAGATAACACGCTAAAAATAGTAGTGTGTACTTTGTGTCTTGGGCTCTCAAGATTAGGGGGTTGGGTGGTCCAGCCCGAGCCACAACACCCACACTGCTATTTTTAGCCCCACTAGCACAAGTCTGTAGTTCTGGGCTGGGAGGCTTACTCCCAATTGCAGTGTAGACATACCCCTTGAGACCAGGGATTTTTGGGAGGAGCTGTCTTCAGATGGAACACATGTGGAAGAGAGGTCAGATGACTGTCTCTTGTGATTGTCTTCTGGAGACTATGTAAAGAATGTTCTTGACACACTCTAGTGGAAGGATCAGGGCTGAGGCAGGACCATAGAAGCCAGGCAGAAGCCATAAAAGCCAGGCAGAAGACCTGGGGAAACAATCTGTGAGGGTCAATTAGGAAGTAGCTGTGGGGACTGGTGAACAGACTTGGAAGAAGTAGTAGTTGGTCGCTTCACTTACTAGGGTTTGGGATTCCAGGAAAAAGAGAGAGGGACCAAGCTCCCCAGTACCATTGCTGCAGAGGAATAACTGCAGTCTTTAGAAGAAGGCTGAAGAAACCCTATGCCATGGCTGAATGAACAGCTTGACCTAGGGATAGGACCAATGCCCAGAGAGGTTTCTTCTGCCGCCCCTAGGAAGAGGACTGCGGAGACCCTTATTGCAGCGCTGTATGTGTAGACAAGCCCTGGGAGGGGCAAGGTGAAACGCTGTAGCCCAAGGTGGGCAGAGGAACTGCTGCTGGTTACATATTTTGCCTAAATTTTATGTCTGAAGAATAAAACTATGCCCAGAAAGAGACTTGGGAAGGTTGGGAGATCCATCTTGACTGAGGGGAAAATGAGGCAGTGGCTAGCCTGAAGACAGACCAGTAAGGCAGTGCCGCTGCACTGTATGGCTTTAGAATGACAGATGGTCTCTTGATATTAATTGGTCTAAATGGGAGCCAAAGGAAGTGGGAGGTTAAACATCTTTCCTACTGCACCAGCTTTGAAGAAAGAAGTTTTTGGTAATCTCTGGGATTGAAGCAGCTTGTTCCTAAAGTCAATTTTGTAACTTTCTTTTAGATGATGGCTCTGAATGTTTAGATTTTGTGGATGAAAAAGAAACTATGGAAAGATATTTGAAACCACAATACACAAAAATGTGTCAATAATTCAGCCTGACTGATAACTCCACTTGTAACCAAAGTCACCAGCAATTTTTTATAGTCCTGTAGCATAAGCCATCCTGAACATATAATCAATTCCACTGCACAGATGGAGTTGCTGCTTTTCACCACACACTCTCCCTACCTCCTGGAGTAGAATCTTTAAAAATCAATTCAGTCAATCTAAAATACTGGAGACCATTATACCACAATTCTTGCATTTCAGTTCGCTGCTAGGAAAAAAGAGCTATTAACAGTGCTATATTAAAGGTCTGTGAGCATTTCCATTAAAGCATTTATTTTCTGAAGTTTATAATTGGGCTGTAAAAATGTTCTCCTGTCTGAGATTTTTTACCATTTTTATTTATTTTTGAAAGATATTTGGTTCGGTTATTTTCAAATTTACACTTTAACTGAAAACCAATATATATATTTTTCTAGGTTTTGGAGGCTTTTTGAGTTTCTGTGCTTTGTATTTTAAAATGTAGGGCTTGATTGAGGAACTTTTCTATTGGTTTCAACAAGAGTGGGCTTAGGGACTTCAGTTTGCATGTAATTCATCTGTAGTATGAAATAATGCATCCAAGGCATAAAACCACACAAGGTGCCAGGTGGTTTTATAATTTAGAGAAAGCGGCTATAGTGTATATCGGCTCTTGTCCCAGTAAAAATGTTGCTAAAGGTTTTGAATACACAGATTTAACAAGTACTGAATGCTCATTAGATACATTCACTCATTACAACTGTAACGGCTCCAAAACATGTGCGAATGGTCCTATTGTATGGTCCAAAGAGTGGAGAGCATAGATATACTTCCCAGCAGGAGATGATACTCCACCACAACTGTGAAAGAGTGATTAAGGTCTAGTTTTTCAGAAAAAAGAAATCTTTTTGCAGATACAGACTAACACGGCTGCTACTCTAAACCTAGCTTTTCAGAAATACTCAAGTACCTTAGTATGTAGCGATCGTGCAATAACGATGTGGGTCACACAAATATCCTGATATAACAAGCCTCTTAAGTTCTCATTGTCAGGAGGTCTTTCAGATGCTTATGTTGAGACAAGAAAATATGCCCTTTTCACATTTTCACTCAGATTTTTATTTATTTTGATTTGTGTGTTTTTAATCTGCTTTCTTATCATTGTTTGATAATTATAATCTAAACCAGGGTTTCTCACAACAGATTTTTTTGGTGGCCTCAGAGTGCGGCCACCAACTCTTGCTCTGACAATTTTTCCTAAAATACTTAATTAATTTTAGGAAAAACACATAAATATGAACATATACATGTCCAAATCATTGTCATTTATTTATGTAGGGGTTTTTTGAAGACTCTGTAATAAAAGTAATGTACGGTTGTTTCTTTTCTTTACTGGACCTGAACAGAAACACAAATAAGGTGCTTTGCATGTTTTGCTTTTTTTGGTTGATTTTGTTTTTTAGATCTGCTACTGTGAAAAGTGATATTTGTATATTTATTAAAATCACTTTTCACAGCAGACTTACTCAGCCCCAGCAAGCTCAGGGACAAATTAACCCCAGGTGGGGAGGGAGGCTGGGAGGGCCAGCGGCCATGCAGGGGGTGAGCCCAGGGCTGGAGCCTGAAGCCCTGCAGCTGTGGGATGGAGTCCACCGCCAGCCACATGGCCAGAGCCTGCCACCCACCACCCCAGGGCCAAACCCCGATCCCCACCACTCCCAGGAAGGTGGGGAACTCGCACTGGTCGCCTGCTCTATAGTGGTTGAGGTTCCAGAAAGGGGCAAGGACCAGCCCCTGCTGGTGGCCCTGGAGAGGGGTGGCTGCTTTGCTCCTCCCCCCATCACCACCCAGGAGGCTGTGGCCATAAGAAAAGCCCCTGGTGGCCACATTTGAGAAACATTGATCTCAACTACATGCACATTTAGGCATAAATAGGAATGGCACTGCACCAATCTGTATGTAAACATCATTTATTATTTAATATTTGTATTAGAGTACAATTTACTGGCCTCCCCATTGTGCTAACCATGTACAAACACACAAAAAGATATGGCCTTTGCCCTGAAGAACTTACAATCTAAGTGTGAGACAAGAGGCAACACTTACAATCTTAGTGTAAGTCAGAGCAAAAGGTATATGCAACAGATGGGCAGAGCATAAGATAACAATAGGACAATACTAGTCAGCATGATAAACAGCACACCAGTGCCCAAATCCAAAACAAATAATTTTTAAAATGCAGATGGTTCTCATTGGCTCTCCTGGAAAAAAAAACAACACAAAATCTCCGTGCTTCCAAATTCTAGGACATGTTCAGGTGAGAAACCCTGCAGAACAACTGAATGATTGGACACAGACAAATCTTAATGCAATGGGATAGCAGGGGAATATAAACCTTGCATGCAATAACAAGATGAGCATTTTAATGAAAGAAAATACTTTCTCCCAGATTCCACAGGTTAGGAAGAATAGCAAACATACGAATAAGGTTTTTGCATTCTACTTTATATCAAATATGGATCACTATTAATGTTTAGACTGAATTATAAGAATGGCTTACACCCTGTATCCTTGAAAAGGGACTGAGCTATTGTAGCATCAGGTTGACACTGCCTCACCATGACCTCAGTGCTCTTCCACAAAAATGGGAGATTGGATATGAGGTAATAGCTAGATTTTCAGAATCAAGAGATGGTGTCTTGAACACTGACCTCAAAATGGCAACTTTAAGAATTAGACATTTGGTCCCCTCTGAAACCTAGGGAAATGCTGACAATCTCAATCCATAATTCATAGATTCTAAGGCCAGAACGGACCAATTGATACAATGAACCCAGTACTTCATTAGACACGAAGCCAAGAGTCCAGCTCTCAGGCTGGAGCATGAAGTTGTCCTAGCAGTAGCACCTCCATGGTCTCATTGTGGGCTGTCACCAAACAGAGAGGGTCTGATGCTTGTCACTTTGAGAACCTGTTGGTGTTTCCATACAGTAGATGACTCCGCCTGAATACAAACAATTTTGCCTGGCAGGAAAGGCGACTGAAACCTATTCTCTGCAGTTAAAGGGCACTGACTGATGATCCCTCTCCCATAGTTGATGTCATTTGCAGCCATATTAGGCTATAGTCAGTCTGATCAATGCCTTGGAAACACCTTACAACTATGGATGAGAACCAGGCTCAAGGGGTTTACGGTGAAAAGTGGCAGGTTCAAAAACACCAGACTGGTTGCAGGTACTCCTTTCCTTTGTGACATAAATCAGGGCCTAAGGTGGTGAAGAATAATATTATAGTGCTTTGCACTTTCATCCAAGAATAGCAAAGTGTGTTACAACCAATTCATTAATCATAACAACCCATGTGAGATACGTAAGTATTTATTGTCCCTCTTTTTATGTACAGGTAGATAGAAGCCCAATGTGGGTTTGGCTGGCTGGTGCTCTTATGGTATGTTTATGGCAGAGTCAGGAATATGACTCAGAAATCTGGACTACCAGTCTTGCCCTGTGATTGCTAGTCTCAGAGTTTGCTAGTTTACCAAGCCTGAGACTGGAGAGTGGGGAATGTTGTACCCATCGCTAGACCTCTAAATGCCATAAAAAGCAGAAGCCAGAGCTGGCAATAGCAAAAACATTACTTCCAATACAAAGTCTGAATCTTTATATGGGAATGTTATCGTCAGTAAACAGGTAGCAGCCTCCCAAGAGGCTGCATTTCATATCTTACCATTAGGAAGCAGAAAGTCTTCCAACTAAGAGTCCTCTATGGTCATATCTTTCATCTCATGGAAACCACCTCCTTCTTGTTTTAATCCAAAAACCTAATCAGTCTGTGAGGGAAAGACAAAAACATCCGTGTGACTTTCAAAGTAAAAGCTGTGTCTAGCAGGATAGAACAGTGCAAAACTCCATTCCAGTCGATTTTATTCTTACTGTAAAAACAGGGTGGATATTTGGGGTAAAAGAATATTCTCAGTCCTAGAAATACTAAGTTGCCATCAAATTTAGACATTTTTCCCTCCAAGAGTTGTGCATTTCTTGCAGGAGTAGATAGGGTGCTCTCTTATTTGGCTCTGTCAGGGAATGCTACCTGTAGCCACTCGTTTTAAAGGGAAATTAGGATAGTTTATCAGAAACGTCTTCACAATCCATTGGAAAAGAAAAACCTAGACTGCCCTACTTCCATCCCCTCAGGAAACTCCATCAACCTGATATTCTTTCATCTGAGTTACTCTCAAGGTCATCAGTGTAATTTTTCAAACCTTGCAGCCCTTAGTATTCTCATAGATAATAGCACGAGGCCCATGAGTCATTCTCTCCAAGTCTTCAATTTTCTTTTTGGCTTCCTGCAATTGACATCCGATTGTCCACTAATATTTGTCACATTCTTTTACAATAAATTAAATAGCACTTCCTGTGCTGGCTCTGGTCTTAATAAAAACCAAACATGCAACATCAGGACTTTAAAATAACACATTTTAATACAAAGATGTGAGATGTCTTTTGAAATCTGTGCTGGATGTTTGTTTCCTGCTGGGCTTCATTTCAGAATGTGGTGCTAATATAAAACGAAGGGAAAAAATGTTTGCTCTTTCATCTGTGTGCTACATCCCACCAATTCCCGTCCAAAATCACAAACAGCTCCCTTTCTGTAAATGTACTGTATGAAAGCCTGTTGGATATATGAGCCATCCAAAGCCTTTTAAAAATTTTTTTCTAAGCCCCACTTTAGGGTCTGGGCTTCAGCTCATGATCAGCTTTTGTTTGAGAGAGCAGTAAGTGTTTGTTGGATCTGGTTTCATTTGGTTTAATATTGGTGAAACTTCTCCTTTTTCCTTAATACATTTCTATCACGCTCAATCTGAAATTCAAGTTTTTAATCAATAAAATGAAACACAAGCAGAAACATAGCAGCTGGAATGGGTGGCCATCATTATGTGACTGGGTTCACTTCTAATTTGAATACCTAAAATAGAAATACTATCAAATGATTTGTGTGAAACCTGACACAAGTTTTATGTAAATCAACTCAGTTCAGTTTAGGGTGTATTTCAAATGCTTATCTTTCTACCTCATTTGTTGTATTTCAAATAATTCTCTCTCTCATGCTCTCACTCCCCAAAATGATTACTATGTCTGGCTCTGCATATAGTTGTGTTATTGAAAGTTACATTTGGGGGAGCAGATGCAGAAAAAAGTTGTTTCTCTGGGAGTGTTTTGATCAGTTACTGTACTAGAATCTAGTGGGGCAGGAAAAATTCTGTTAACAACAAATGAAGATGAGGGCTAAAAAAAATACTAGATTACAGTGGTGCAGCACTTGCCAAACTTGCTTTATTGATATTCATATTGATCCATTATATTCACTGTTCATGTGCACATGTGATTTCTCATTATGACACTAAGTCTGCATGCAGGCAACATTCACTCATCCAACAAATGAGGTAGAAAGATAAGCATTCTGAAGGCACAGCTTTCTGGAAAAGCAGCTATGCAAGAACCTATTCTCTCTCCCTCTCACCATAGCAGTAAATTGTAGCAGGTCTGACATATTATGTTGAGTTACCATTAGTCGGTTATCTCCTGTAGAAGAGCTTGTAGTTGATCAGCTTTACAATCACCAGTAGCATGAAGTCTGAGGAGGGTGTCAGGGAGAAACACAGGACAGCTTAAAACCACACAAGCAATATTTATTTAGAAGAAGAAAAAGTAAAAAAAACCACAACAACCTGTAGTTGTTACTGTGGTGAACTTGGTTTGTGTTAAAACCAGAATATTCTTTTCAGTTGTCTGCATAGGAGGATATGCTAGAAAGCAGATTTTAGAGTTAGGGCAAAATTTTCAAAAGTGCCAGTATAGGGAAAGCAAGAGGTTGCAATTAAATATATAAAATCAAAGAATATAAAAATCATAAAGTTAATCTTACTTGGATCCTAGCTTTTGTTCATAAGGAGTTCCACAATATATAACCTATAACTACAGTTTCATAGATAATGATGGGGGAAAAAATTAAAATATCTGAAAATAATGTGAGAAGAATTTCAAGTAGTGATATGTAAACACTGCATAAGATACGAAAGAACAACTGCTGCCAACTTCATTTTGGCCCTGTTTGATTCTATATCAAAGTCTTAAATGCATTTGTCCCACTCCTGACTTCGATAACAGCTGTAGAGGAAATGTGGAATAGGCTCTTAAAATAGAATAGAAATGCTGTGACAACAGATATAGACGGACAACAGTGATGTAAACATCTAATTTTTTTAAATTGTGCCTATTGCAGGGTAACTAAAATTACATGCTAATTGATTCACTTGTAACCTACGTTATAGCTGGTAAATAGGATCCAGGTAGAGTTGAAACATGTAACACACATTGCATGAATGTTTCTGGATTAGGACTGTGCAAAGAAGCTTTTCAGCTTTTAGCCATGTACCCTCTTAGGCACGTGAGTGAAGCTCATGTTTTCTCAGTAATACAATATTTAGTTCATTCCACTGAATTTATTTGAAATTGTTTTACAGTTCATGTCTGTAAATTGTCCCTGTAGCCTCATGATACTCCATGGTTGGTTAGATATAGCTTTGTGTTGGATTGGTACCCAAATTGATAGAATTAAGCGAGGAAGTCTATAGCATGAGTGCTGACCCTCTTGCGTGCACGAGGGTAAAATGCATTGCAGAACACAGGTCTTCATAGACTTTCAAGGAAATCTCACAGCAAGCCCAAGCCCATGTGAAGAGTTTAATTTTCAGCACTGCTGTTAAGGTCAGAGATCCTGTTATGATGAGCAAGGACTCAGCATGCCAGAAGACAGAGGTTGCTTTTGAGGGCTTTTGCTCTATGGGAGATGAGGAATCTAGAAGGAGGCTGTAGGGGCAACTTTACTCTGTGAGCTTAATCCACACTCTCAGAAGAGCTCTTCTGGGGAGCAGGGGTGTTCTGTGACATTTGTGGGTGTGTTGCCTGACCACAACATTGTTCCTCCCTTCCCACAGCTTTTTGCTGGAGGCATTAGTGCAACAGAATCTGAACTTCAGTGCAGACAAATGGGACATTGAACATATTTTTCCTCGAAAGAAATCAATCTGTGAAAAGGGGCAACCGTGGAGGTCAAAAACTGTATTGTACCCTGCTGCTGTTACTGACTAAGTAAGCCCTTTTGGTTATACGGGTATGAAATATACACGTTTTACCTGTGTGTGTCTGTAATTTACAGTTGCTTTTCATCAAGATGACGTTACAGACATTGAAATATGACACTTGGGCTAGGGGTGTGGGCTTGGGCCACCCCCCTGATTGACATAAGTTACATTGGCTGAAACACCGATGTGGGCAGCTTCTCCTGCCGACATAGCTACCGCTGCTCATTGGGGTGGGTTAATTAAGTTGACGGGAGAGCTCTCTTGTCAGCTTAGAGCAGTTACACTAGAGAGTGAACAGCAGCGTAGCTTCACTGATGCAGCTGCACCGCTGTAAGCTCTCTAGTGTAGCCAGAGCTCTTGACTTTCCTGACGGCATGGCGTCTGATATCTGAAAGGGCGGTGCTCTCCGGGAAGTGAGCACTTTTTCTGTTGGCAAGATAATGAAGAATGTGTGACTCCTTTGCTGCCCTGCTTAGGACAAGCACTACAAATCAGAAAAGTTTCTTTTTATCTATCACTATTGAGGCCAGTCTTCTTAACTACCCATTTATTTGACTGAGCTCCTCCTCCCCTTTCCTGCATTAATTTGACATTAATTTGCTCTGAAGGTTGGTCTTCCAGCATCAGGAAAACATGTGCAGCACTAGGTAAATAACTTAATGTTTTATTACCATCAGTTTGAATCTATAGCTTTCAGCAACCTTTGTCCATTTTTTTAAAAACCTGTGTTCCTGATTTTAATCTTTCTCTGTAAATATTTGAGGTGTGGTTTTAGGTTGAGGAACTGAGGAATTCAGATTCATGGCCAAATCTTTAAGAAAGAGCCATACAAATAATTCTAGAGAAATGATTTAATTATTAGACGGTATGCTAAAAAATAAAGTTTAGCCAGCTGGTTTGATATGTTTGATTTCTAGAGCTGAGTAGACATGAACAAAGGGCACCACAGAGTTACTGTTGTTAACAATAAAAAGAAATGAAGTGCATTGATTTTGAGTCCCTTTTGAGCCTGTTTTTTACCAACCTGTCCTCTTTTTTTTTTTTTTTTTAAGCTTTTGCTGAATCCTTTTAAAATGAAGAAATTTTTATGGATATTCTATTTTATTAAATTCTGCTTAAATTTAACTTTAAATATGTTTGTTTTCATTGTAATACATTTACATTTCGTGGATGTCCAAAGCATGGCTTCATCCTTCCTATTTGGGCTTTTTCACAGCTAAAGAGAATGATTGTCTCAGAAAAGATGTAAAGAACCTATAAAACATGAACTAATTGTAGAAGAATCAGAACACTTGGCTACTGATCTATTTTTTAAATAGCAACATGCTAATAATAATAATAAAAAAAAACATACCCACCAGCAGCACACTATTCAATTGGTATGAGTTAGATGAGTTAATATTTTGGTTCAGTGTCATTAAACATTTTCCTTAAATGGGGCTGTGGTTTGGAATGGCTGTTTATAAATATGCAGATGTACTTAATCCAAGTAACTGTCAAGCATTTGCATGTTAATGAACTGTTACTGTGCTACGCAGCAGATAGTGAGCAAATACTGCAGAGACCGGATTTATTCTGAGGATGCTGCTGTATAATCCAAATGGAAGATACAGCTGATATTGACTGGCATGGACCTTATTAATTATTGACACTTATTTTCTTCCATTCTACCACACTGACAGTAGAACTAAGTTTTTGCTGTCTCCAAACATTCTGGTTTTCTTTTTTTTTTTTTCTTTCAAAATAAGTCTTATTTCCTTCCATTCTACAAGACGCACAGTAAAAATAAGTTTTTGCTGTCTCCCACCCCTCTGGCTTTTTTGCCAAAGTAAGTCAACCTAAGGACACAAATGAATACTCTTCTTTCTCAGATAGACAGCAAAACTCATAAGGGAATAATTACAAATCTAATTCAGCTCTTTTAATGATATCAGTGGAACAACTCTAATAGTCAAAACCTTGCATCATTTTATAGCCTTTTTTCTAAAAGTCTAAGCTTGTGGATCTAAAAAAGATGGGGGTTTTTTTGTTTAAAGTTCCTGGGGAATTATTGCAATATTATTTAACTGTATGTGATTTTATTTGTGTATTCTCCCAAATGTACTTGATGTGTAGGTATGTGTGTGAGTATGCACATGTGCTGGATGAGATGAGGGTGAAAGTACTGGTATGTTTCTGTCTGTGTCGGAATTGTCTCTAAAGATGATGAAAACTTTCTGATATCCGTCACCACTTATACCTTGACCTGAAGATTCTGCAGTGGGGCTTTACCTGATGACTCTGATATTAACTAATTGGTTGGATTACGAAAGGGTTAGTTTGTATCAATGTACATTTTATCATGTTGAAAATAGATGGGCTTTGTGCATGGGAGAGTTACATAATCCCGGACAACTGGAAAAAGGCTAATGTAGTGCCCATCTTTAAAAAAGGGAAGAAGGAGGATCCTGGGAACTACAGGCCAGTCAGCCTCGCCTCAGTCCCCGGAAAAATCATGGAGCAGGTCCTCAAGGAATCAATTCTGAAGCACTTAGAGAAGAGAAAAGTGATCAGGAACAGTCAGCATGGATTCACCAACGGCAAGTCATGCCTGACTAATCTAATTGCCTTCTATGACGAGATAACTGGCTCTGTGGATGAGGGGAAAGCAGTGGACATGTTGTTCCTTGACTTTAGCAAAGCTTTTAACACTGTCTCCCACAGTATTCTTGCCAGCAAGTTAAAGAAGTATGGGCTGGATGAATGGACTATAAGGTGGATAGAGAATTGGCTAGATTGTCGGGCTCAACGGGTAGTGATCAATGGCTCCATGTCTAGTTGGCAGCCGGTATCAAGTGGAGTGCCCCAAGGGTCGGTCCCCGGGCCGGTTTTGTTCAATATCTTCATAAATGATCTGGAGGATGGTGTGGATTGCACCCTCAGCAAGTTTGCAGATGACACTAAACTGGGAGGAGTGGTAGATATGCTGGAGGGTAGGGATAGGATACAGAGGACCTAGACAAATTAGAGGATTGGGCCAAAAGAAATCTGATGAAGTTCAACAAGGACAAGTGCAGAGCCCTGCACTTAGGACGGAAGAATCCCATGCACCGCTACAGACTAGGGACCGAATGGGTAGGCAGCAGTTCTGCAGAAAAAGACCTAGAGGTTACAGTGGAGGAGAAGCTGGATGTGAGTCAACAGTGTGCCCTTGTTGCCAAAAAGGCCAATGGCATTTTGGGATGTATAAGTAGGAGCATTGCCAGCAGATCGAGGGACGTGATCGTTCCCCTCTATTCGGCATTGGTGAGGCCTCATCTGGAGTACTGTGTCCAGTTTTGGGCCCCACACTACAAGAAGGATGTGGAAAAATTGGAGAACGTCCAGCGGAGGGCAACAAAAATTATTAGGGGACTGGAACACATGACTTATGAGGAGAGGCTGAGGGAACTGGGATTGTTTATTCTGCGGAAGAGAAGAATGAGGGGGGATTCGATAGCTGCTTTCAACTACCTGAAGGGGGGTTCTAAAGAGGATGGATCCAGACTGTTCTCAGTGGTAGCAGATGACAGAACAAGGAGTAATGGTCTCAAGTTGTGGTGGGGGAGGTTTAGGTTGGATATTAGGAAAAACTTTTTCACTAGGAGGGTGGTGAAACACTGGAATGCGTTGCCTAGGGAGGTGGTGGAATCTCCTTCCTTAGGAGTTTTTAAGGTCAGGCTTGACAAATCTCTGGCTGGGATGATTTAGTTGGGGATTGGTCCTGCTTTGAGCAGGGGGTTGGACTAGATGACCTCCTGAGGTCCCTTCCAACCCTGATATTCTATGATTCTAATTTAAATATTTTTTTATTTGCGGATGCTTTGTAACGTCACTTTTTGGAAAGGGAATGAGGTGTATAACTCTACTTCATGTAATCAAACAATCGAGGTGCTAGCCTGAAGTAATGTTTGTAACGCTGAAGTTGCACAGAACACTCTGTCGTCTTTTTCACCTTTCCTCCACCATGGAGTCAAAGATATTTAACAGCATGTGTTGGCTGCAGTTTTTAAAAATGGCAAGGAAAATAAAACAAAAGGGAAATATGATAAAAATCTAGGACAGGCTTCTGCATTTGTTGCTGTCCTCTTATTCAAGCTTTATATATATATTCTTTCAATTATTTGAATAAACTGAGATGTTGCTACTGTACTTGAAAAATTAGAGTAACAGTGTTTAAGGCAAAGAATTTAAAAAAGTGTTTTGGAATTATGCACACATCAGGGGAAAAGTATAGTAAGTGACTCAAGGTTGGTGGATAAAGGTATCTGAACAGCCTCTTTCAGAATTTTTCTCATGATGGAATTGTTAAACAAATATTAGATGGATGGTGATTTTTTTCCAGTTGGCACAAAATTTTAAATTAAATAACATCCTTGTTATTTGTCTGATCATTTAAACTCTATTCCTGATAGAAATGTGAATGTTAATGTGTAATAATACCCTGAGTTCATAAGACACTGTTTATAGATTATCACCCTTTCTCAAGAGACAACCATTTAACCACTGATCGTTCTCAATATGTGAATGGATATCCAGTGTAACTGCACAGTCGCAGTAGCTAATTGCTGTCTTGGAAATCTATGGCAAAATCCTTGGCTATGGTTGACTTGCACACATCATGAGGCTGTGTGGGAGAAGGCAAAGGGATGGTTGGTTCTATTGCACTGAGGTAGAACAGATGGAGGTCTAGTCTGGCTTATGCCATCTGTAAATGGTTACAGGGGGCTGAAAATGCAGCTGAGAATTGGCCCGGCTCAGGTGTGTCCTTAGTCCATTTTCCCTGCTGCACTGACAGCAAAGGGGGAGAATGGCATAAGAATGGCTCTTACCCTGGGATGATTTTTCCTGGGCTGGCTTAGCCCAGCTTTATGTCCAGGTCTGTCAGTAGTTGGGACAAAGTGGCTTCTCCACGCCGGGGATCTGGCTCTGATACTGCATATGAGGAAAGGAAAGAGGGCAACTATTAAGGACAATGTCTCAAAGAAATCTTCTTTATTATTTTTAGATTTAATTATATATTCTAAATTTAAATAATGTGCAGACCTCAGACTGCTTGTTCAAACTGTCATCTACATATCCTGGCTCATTGTCAATAGTGGAGTTCTGCAAGGAAGCAGGCTCCTGCTCAAGTGCTGGCTACCAACTGCCTTTCTGATCCTGTTTCTGTAGAAACAGGGCATTGGATCACTAAAAAGTAATGCATATGAGAGGGGTGGGGGAAAACACACACACAGTTATGCTACTTTGGCGATTGAAAGCAATCTGCCTTTAGCCTTATGCCATGTACTTCACCTAAGGGATGCATGTTTCCACTACACCTTGTTATTGCTCATTGCCTGCAAAGGGCTAAAGAGTGCCATTAAAATATAGACCATGGTAGGGGTGGCGCAAATGTTCACTACTACAGTGGGAGATGCTTTCTGCCCTTCCTGGGGAGGTTAGCCCCAATATAAGATATTAGTCTTATGTTGTTTCTGTGCTCCCTGAGTGCAAGGACAGCCATTGCATCTGGCATATACAGAGGATTGAGGAGGAGAGAGCAGGCACCATGCAAGACTGGGCCCAAGCCAGTGGGCTTGTCTATGTTCAAAAAATGACCTGCTAACAATAGGCAAAGGAACAACTGAGCTGGTATTGAATCCAGTTTAGCTTAGCGTAGGGAAAGAAAAAATATATTCAGCATACTTTCAGCCAGGCCTAAGTTTGGAGCTATGACATGTATTACTGCTTACTAAACCTTACTGTTAATGTTTCTATGCATGTTGTGTTTAACACACTGCCAGCTGGACTGTATCAGAACTGGTGGATTTCTTTGATCCTACTATATGGGGTGCTCAGCTAAACTGTCCTATTTATTTTTCATCAGAAAGCGTGCAAGTTTGAAAGATAGTTACAATAAGAAAACTCCATACCTAGCCAGCTTTTTGTTTTATATATCCCCAGATGCTATTGTGTGCTATAGTTTAATTAAACAATGACTAGAAAGGCATGTACACTTCCAGGTAGATGTGTGAAAACACATTTTACATTTGACAAAACGAACATAATGTTATGTCTATCAAATAGAAGCAAGAATGAAATACTGAAGTGCCAGACAGAGACATTCCTTTGCCCTCCCAGTCTTATTAGGATGTCCCTACAGGGCTTAGTATCTGTTTCCTTGCATAAAACTCCCCTTTACTCTCTCCCAATCCTGAGGCCATGGTGTGCAGGGCTAGTCCTCCAACTTATATTAGAGCAGTCTTTGATTGTCTTTAATTTATGTTGGCTGCAAGTAAGCTCCAAGGGGCCAAAACTGCAGCCGGGTATTGGCATGACATGCAAGTACTTGGCCACGCCTCCTTTCCTTGTGGGTTAAACAAAAGGGAAAGGGGAGTGTCAAAGAAGCCTCTGTGCTAATTCTACACCACCGCAGGATTTCCCCTTGCCATGGGAGATCTCTCCAGGGCCATATATCCAGGCTCTGTGGGCAGAATCTGCTAGCAATGTAGCACGCAAGGCTGCACTACACTGGAGGATCTGGTCTTTGATATTTGGAGAAGGTAGGATGAGGAGAGGATGGTAGTTGCAAATGAGGTAGGGATTATGTACTTTAGGGATTACAGATAGTGTGACAGAATGCACACAAATATGTAGACTATACTCAAAGGCCTGTGTAGCAACACTCTCTCTCTCTCTCTTAATTTCAGAATATTATTCCAATTCATTTTTCCGCCAGTAAATTTACTGCTAAAACCCCCAAGAAGTAGGTTTTTCATTGAGCTTCCTGGACAGTAAGAAAATAGGTACTTGTTACTGTGAAAGTTTCCTGAAAATATCAGTGTTTTGTCTTTTGGAGAATTTTTTAGCAAAAGAAAATGTGTGTGACATGTAGAATAACACTTTGTAGAAAATTAAACATCTGTACCTACTCCAATTCATCTCTGCACTTGCCACCTCCCCTACTCTAGCTCTGTTTAGAGTACTAGTAATGCCTTCAAAGTGTCTTCTGTAGCCAGAGCTCTTCTCCAGTGTAGCCAGAGAAGAATGCATTGATTTTAATTTGTGTAGTTTGGAAAAATCTTTTCTTGCCTGTTACTGCTGATTGTCCATTATAATCATGTCCCTTAACAATGTATCTGCAATTGTCTGCTGTACTTAAAAAACTGCCTTTATTTCAAAAGCTGGAGTAATCTTCCTCTCTCCCCTCTATTATGCTGATGCTTCTTGGCAATTCTGAACAGAATATGAAGTTAATGCAAGCCAAGAATTAGTTTTTAACTAATGTTTACACAATTTCATAATGTAAATCACACGTAAATAGTGATTTTTTTTCCTCAGAGAACTAGTATATATAAAACCCATACTTGCCCATTCGCTCTTCCACACACACTCAATAGCACTGAGGGAGATGATGCTTCTTGTTGCTGCTCTCGAATGGTTCAAACAACTGTCATAATGAATGAATCATTTAAATAATAAATAACTGGCAGAGTTAGAAACATTTCAGTAGCATGCCAGAACTGTGATCTCCCTCTTGACCACCAGTTATTAAGGGAGTACAGCAGCCTTGAGGTCAGGCTAAAATTCCTTCACTGCTGCAGGGAATACAGATTTCAAGAAGTGGTGAGGAAAACTTTTTTCCCATTACAGCCTAGCCAGGAGACTGCTTCCTCCTCTTCTCTGACAAGCATCTTTCCACTGTGAGATGTCACTTCCAAGCTAGTAATCATTTCCGGGAGTTGTCACTTTCAAGCTAGTTCACTGGTATGTTGTGGAGAAGTAAACACCATGTGAAGCCACTACAGGTTGTCTGCTGAGCAGAATTGACTGACATGAACTCACCACATACGGGTGCTTTGCAAATTCAGAGTCAGTCCTAATTTGCAAGACCCTTGATTAGGACTGGGCTATCTCAGAGACTGCCTATCCCTCCTTCACCTTCCAAGGCATCTAGTCTCTAGGTGTGCTGAAACTAGTCTAGGTCCTAGATCAGACTCATGAGCTAAAGTGGGCTGCCATTCTCAGTGGCAGGACTCCAGATATGGAACACTTAATAAGAGTAGAATAAATTGATTCAGAGTTTGCCTGTGTTCAGGTCTAAATACAAGACCTGTCGCAAAGGCCTGACAGCACCATCTCTCCCTCACCGTAGTACCAATCCCTGGTGAGAAGATTTTGAGAGAAAGTGGAAGACTGGAATAACAGGCAACCCCAAGGAAGAGGAGGAAATAGAAATACAAATGGAAATGGGGAGGGTGGAGAGAAGAGATCTGCTTTTGGACATGCTCAATTTGCCATTAACAGTTATCCAACATTTATGTGTGATGGTGACAGGAGCCCTTGAAACACCTAACATAAATAATATTTGCATAAGGGTTGTTCTTTCATTCTTGCCTGGGAAGACTAACACAGGAGCACTCTGACTTCTGTTTTTTACAATGATATTTCTAAGGTCATAAGGCCCTAAATTCTCTTACTGCTTGTTGCTCACCTAGGCTCACATTCAGTTTCAAAAAAAAGAAAAAAAAAAGGCAGAATGATGTGGGTGCATTGCAGGGCAGCTCAGATTGCTAAGCCTCCATATTTGGCTGACTACTTTGTGAGAAAATATTGAACACATGTTCTGGTGCTGTTTGAAGGCTCTGTGAGGCAGGAGTTAATTGAAAGCTCTCAGTTCTGCTGAAGTGGGTGGCCTAAATACTGGAATTGAACAGCTGCTATAAACCTGCTGAACTTTGTCATTTGTAAGTTATTTTGTATGCCATCTGGAACAAGACTGGTGCCACAGTTAATGGAAGCTATTGCTGAGGCTCACATCCAGTGAGTACATTTAAAAAATAAAAATAAAATTATGCCCAACTTTTTTTAAAGGCTTCTTTGCCTCAGTGGCTTAAAGGCAGTTTTTAAGAATGTAGGGTTTTTTAATATTAAGTGAAATACTTTGCCTGCTTTTTCTTTGCTTGCAAATATTTTCTCTAATTTATTTCTGGGTCCATCCACCGTCAAGTCCTTAAGAGCATCAATGAAGCTTCCACTTGATGACACTGGGAGAGAGGATTACTTTTGTGAGTGGATCTCCCCTTCGCCAAGGAGCAGGGGGATGCTGTTGCCTCATGGTATCATTTCCCTTGGAGAACGCTTTGTAGGAGGAGGAGCCAGAAGAGTGAGAGAGAGAGAGTAGACCACACACTGTGGTACTGTCCTTTGCTAACCCAATGGATATTTAAGTGGGAGTAATGTCAAACCTCCTTTCTGAATCTTCTCTGAAGCTACAGGGGCCCCAGCCAATGAAGCACATGAAGGGAGATCAGCAAAAGAGAGTTGAAGTGGAAGCCATTCATGGAGGCAGCATCAGCCTCTGCAGAGCTAGTGGTCTTGTCTCTTCGGATCCAGAGGGTTGTGAGGCTTTGCACCTTGAAAACTAGGAATCATTCCTGCCTCTCCCTTCAGTCTCACAGTTTTCTTGCTTCTGTTAGATCTCTATGAAAGGTTCCTCTATAAGTGGGCGTGATCCAGGTATCACTCTGGGTATCCTATCTTTTCCTTTGTAAACAATTGGGGACATAAACAAAATGGTCAAGCATTATTGCTATTCGACATATATTTGGTTGGGAAATAAGGACATCTCACTTAATTGTTTTCAGCGTGAAGGCTTGAAGCAGTGTTTCTGGTCACGTAACGTGTGGGGGAGAATTGTCAAGAAACTTCCTGTGGGAGAGGCTATTAATGGCAACTTTTAGTAATTTTGGCACATTGGGGGAATGACCCATTAGTGTGCTGGCAGTGTTTAAGTTAAGTGCATTGCAGCAACACCAGTATTTCTTACAGAGAGACAGGTGGTGCAGGTAGGTGGAATTAATTGAATTATAGTTATTGATAGGGTAGTGCCAGTGATGGCTGGTGTTCATCATACCGAAGTGGTGTTTGTCATAATCCGTTGCTTAGCCCTTGTTAGGAGGGCACTTCTTTGCTGTCATTGTTGAAGTAGGTAGAGGACTGATCTGATTGTTAAACTGAAACCGTTGGCTATCTCTAGTAACCACTAATAAAGAGGGCTTTATGGTCAATTGTTTTGTAATGTTGAAGAGGCAGCTCTCAGATACCGCTCAGTACTTCTTTTGTTCAGCTCTATGTACAAAAATTAAATACAACCCTCCATACATTATCCTGGTTGTTTATAATGCCATCTCAGAATACCATAGTGGCTCTTCCAGAGATTAATGGCATTTGTTCTCTGAGTGCATAGTAACTGTAGTATGTTTCTGACTATTATAACTTCATAATATGGAATATATAGTAAAAAGCCTATGAAATGGTTGCACATGCATTGTACTTGCTTTTCAAACTTTCATTTACATTTTTTTTTCTTCTTCCCCAAATGACTCTTCCCCATTTTTGGTATGGATTTATAATCTGCACAGTATATAAAACAGAAACAGGTTATTTTAAAAGTTGAGTAAACAAACTGCAGGTAATGGGTGCATTCTTTTCTATTTTCTCTGGTAACTTTAAAATAACAAAGATTTGAAAAATAAATCTGCTTTAAAAAGAAATATTTGCCTCTGGATTCTTCCAAGAGCAAATTTTTCTCACTGTAAATCCATCCTCCTGGGTGGTATAATAGAAATCCCTGACAGACCCTTAACTATGACAACACTAGCGGATGCCGCTCAGAAAAGAGTTTAATGAGTTCAGTGTCTTAGAGTTGGAAACTGAACATTCTAAAGCCGATTTAAAGGCATTCACCAGTGAAAAAGGATATGCGTTTATCGATAGCTACTCAGAACTGAAGACTTAGCTGTAATTATTTACAAATCAATTCCTGGACCTTTTCTGTAACACCCTATCAGTCAAAGACTGGCTAAGAGTAGAGCATCGATAAGAATACACTGTGAAACAAAATCAACTATCTTTTGTCATTCTGACAGAAAAAGCCATATATGTGGATTAACCCAGAATGCAATAGGAAAATGTCCACAGGCTGGAAGATAACCTAATTTTGTAAAATCAAAGTTGTCATAGGAATCTTCCATAATTGATGACAAGATTTTGAATTTATCTAGTGTCCCAGTGGTAAGAATCAAATCGGTTAAGCATTATAACTATTTAAAACTTGATGAGATTCTGCAACTCAGAAATCTCCTCTGGTGTCAGTTAATATAGACGGTCACATGTGTCCTACATTTTTAAAGTTGCATGGAAATGAGCCACACGTTATTCACAGTGATTGTTGTGGGCAACTATGTGGCTAACAAGTAATGCTTTGAAAATAGGGATATAAGTGTGTATATAAGATGCTAGAGAAAGTGACATTTGCAGTGAGGAAGGAGAAAAAAATTAAGAAGTTTTAAAATTTAAAATTAACAGTTGCAACAAGTTTTAGTTCTTTGCCTAGCTATATGACGTAAAATATTCAAGGAATTTTCAGTCTATCTAGTGTGTTTTCTCTCCACACTGAAATCAATTACAGCGGTTCTCTGACACCCTGCACCAAGCAGTGCAGTACATATTTTATAGCCTTATGATTAGCATAACTTCATTCCACTGAAATATTCCTCATCAGCATGTGACTGCTTCAGTTCCATGTCTAGAAGACTAACCTAAGATGTAGATTCCACAAGTTTCCATTTGATAGTAATTTTGGAAAATCCTAAAAAAAGATGACTGAAAAATGAAGTATAAGCTACAAAGTTTCCTGTGTTCACAGTAAACACTTTTTTCTTCATTTCTGTGCGTGGAATTACTGTATAAATAACACAGGAGGAACAGAAATTGCCCTGTTCTTTTGTTGTGCTTGTTTTTGAATCTGTGAAAGAAACCGTACTGGAAATTTGTATCTCCTTCTAAAAACAGGATCTTTTATCAAACAGTACTGCCGATAACATGAATACCTAGGAATACTTTCAAATGTAAGAGGCTAAACAACTCTCATTGAAATGAATATTGCCAATTGTTTTGTGTGGGAGAATAAGGGTCAGCATAATGACCTGTCAGTAATACTTGATGCAGTCATGCAGAAGCCCTGATTTTTGTTCCCAGGCTTGGCCTGGTATTTCCTGGGTGGTTTATTCAACCTCTGTATTAGGAAGGCTTTATACTGGGCCTGACACTGCTCAGTGATTTCAAGAATGACCTTACAGACTTCAAGTGAGTCCCACCCAGTCAGAAGTTTGGCTCCTGTGATGAGAATTTAAAGGGGAGCAAATTATTGTGGCTTTTCAAATGGCTGGAGCATTGACATGAATGAAAAAAATAAAGATACAGTGTTAGCTTTGAAATGGCACTTTCATGAATCATAAGAGTATGAGAAGAGGGAAAAATATGCATAGTAAGGGTGTGATGACTATTCTGTGCCTGTATTATAGTCCATAAACTATCTGAAGCATACCTGGGCATATTTACTGTGAGTTCTTAGGTGATTTGCTTGTAGTTTTAGAGATACTTAAGCTAATGAGCTTCTAAATCTAAAAGAATATTCTGGGCAAAAAAAAAAATCTGTTATTTTAACTAAGTTGGGAAGGCTAGGATTTCCTCAGTGACAGTAACTAATGGATCAATGAAATCTGAGAGAGTTTGCCTGAGTAAGAAACTTGGGGTTTGCCCCGGTTTCCTAATTTCCCTTTGGTTGTTCTCAGTATTAAGATTTTTTTATTTGTGTTCTTTGCATCTTTTCCACTCTTCTTCGTCCTGTCCATTTTAATTTTTTGACTTTCACACTCCCTTTTATTTTATTGTCTAGCTCTTTGAGTACAATCATTTTTGTCTGGTGAGGTAAAATGAAAGTGACAGATTGCAAGTCACAAAATTAAAGTCAATATTGAAGCAGGATCTTTATTGCAGTAAATGTTTTCTAGGAAAATACTGCCTCCCTTCTCTGCAAGAAGCAAAAGTCTTCATCTAAACTTAATGTAATTCTCATGTATTGAAATGACACAATGATGTGACAAGGATGTAGATAGGTAGTAACATGAGAGAACTAAAATAAGTGGTGTTTTCAGCCCATTTTGACATGAGCTAATTGTTTTATATCGGGAACTGCGTATTTGACTTTTGTATATGTTTCCTGAAATGTACCATAACCTTGGCATTAGTTCAGGAGCACGAACATGAGATGGGATTGAGATGCTTTTTTTGTTTTTGTTTTTGTTTGTTTTTCCTTTTCCGATTTCGCTTATGTTCATGGACTGATTTATCTTTTTTTGGTATAGGAATTGTATAGTATGTGAGTTAGAAACGGACCAATCTGTTTGGGGGGAAAACTTGAGTTTATTTGAACACAACAGTGTTTGGATCCAAAAAGGTATGCTAAGTGTTCTGATTCCCCAATCTCTTTACGAATTTCTGTCTGCCACCTTCTTGAACTATGTCACCTTGTTATCTCTGAAGGAGGTGCTTCTGAAAGTGACATCACAGCAGTGGGCAAAAGTAATTATCTGGCACAGTTAAGTCCTCATCAGAGTCACTCCACTTTCAGATAAAAGAAAAGAAGTACTTGTGGCACCTTAGAGACTAACACATTTATATGAGCATAAGCTTTCGTAAGCTACAGCTCACTTCATTGGATGCATGCAGTGGAAAATACAGGGGGGAGATTTTATATACACAGAGAACATAAAACAATGGGTGTTACCATACACACTGTAATGAGAGTGATCAGGTAAGGTGAGCTATTTCCAGCAGGAGAGCGGTGTGGGGTGGGGGGGACCTTTTGTAGTGATAATCAAGGTGGGCCATTTCCAGCAGTTGACAAGAACGGGTGAGGAACTGGGGGGTGGGGGAGAATAAACATGGGGAAATAGTTTTACTTTGTGTAATGACCCATCCACTCCCAGTCTTTATTCAAGCCTAAGTTAATTGTATCCAGTTTGCAAATTAATTCCAATTCAGCAGTCTCTCGTTGGAGTCTGGTTTTGAAGTTTTTGTTGTTGAAGAATTGCCACTTTTAGGTCTGTAATCAAGTGACCAAAGAGACTGAAGTGTTCTCCGACTGATTTTTGAATGTTATAGTTCTTGACGTCTGATTGGTGTCCATTTATTCTTTTATGTAGAGACTGTCCAGTTTGGCCAATGTACATGGCAGAGGGGCATTGCTGGCACATGATGGCATATATCACATTGGTAGATGTGCAGGTGAACGAGCCTCTGATAGTGTGGCTGATGTGATTAGGCCTTATGATGTTGTCCCCTGAATAGATATGTGGACAAAGTTGGCAATGGGTTTTGTTGCAAGGATAGGTTCCTGGATTAGTGTTTTTGTTGCATGGTTGCTGGTAAGTATTTGCTTCGGGTTGGGGGGCTGTCTGTAAGCAAGGACTGGCCTGTCTCCCAAGATCTGTGAGAGTGATGGGTCGTCCTTCAGGATAGGTTGTAGATCCTTGATGATGCGTTGGAGAGGTTTTATTTGGGGGCTGAAGGTGATGGCTAGTGGCGTTCTGTTATTTTCTTGTTGGGCCTGTCCTGTAGTAGGTAACTTCTGGGTACTCTTCTGGCTCTGTCAATCTGTTTCTTCACTTCAGCAGGCGGGTATTGTAGTTGTAAGAACACTTAATAGAGATCTTGTAGGTGTTTGTCTCTGTCTGAGGGGTTGGAGCAAATGCAGTTGTATCGTAGAGCTTGGCTGTAGAGAATGGATCGTGTGGTGTGGTCTGGATGAAAGCTGGAGGCATGTTGGTAACACTGTCAGGATGTTGTTTTCTCTATCAGTAGGAAAACATAGACATCCCTTGTCATTTGGTAAACCTTATTAATAGAGGGAGTGTTGTCTTTTGCTTTTTACACAACAATAAACATTATGAAGAATCCAAATGGGCACAGTTGAGTCGTAGTTAACCGTATTTACTAAATCTGTAGAAACATGCAAGGCCTAGCTGCATACCTACAACTTCTCTGACTGGTTTCCAAAACCTAAGACAGAGAGCATCACTAGAGTTGCTCACAAACTATTTAAGGAGATACTACCCTACACTACAGGGGTTGGAAAAGGGAGAGTGGTTTGGTTATGTCCCACCTCTGGTCAAAGTCTCATAACACTGAGTGAGGGAGTCTCTGCTGATTTAGTTCATACAGCTAGCATAAGTGCATGCTCTTTTCTAATTAAAATCCTTTAGTTACAAACAGCCTACTCTCCTCTTTCCTTTCACACTCATGTAAGAGTGATTTAATATCTATAGTGGTTAAGGTCAGGCTTTGGAATAGGTGTATGAAATTCTGTATGTTTCTTGGGGGGGGGGGTTGTTTTTGTTTAAGGGAATTTTTATGGGTGGGTGAATGCAGTTGAGTAAACGTTGGTTGAGAGCACTGGGCACTGCAAAGTTAACTCTTGGTTGCACAAGAGGGTTAAAGCAGAAGCTCAGCTGCAATCCTGAGAAGATACAAAGGACCAGACCAATGGACTTTCAGTAAGAGTTTTCATTACTCAGGATTGCAGGGCTATTCTGTTGGGTGGCTTGAGGTGAGTTTTTGTTTGTTTGTTTATTTTTTAATTTACAATTTTAAAAAACAAAATGTGAAGAGCAATTACAAAAGTAGTTTGGTTACTCCAAAACCCAGCCAGGATTTTTGATAATTTTGCTGTAGCTTCTCTATGACTGCAGAATTTACCCTTCTTCAGGCTTCCAGCCCAGAACATTGCACTGCTAACCAGAGACTGTAACTGTGCGTGTGTGTGCGCGGAGGGGTGCCCATCTCTTTCCAATGCATCTGACGGGGTAGAATAGCCAGCAATAGTTGGACAGAGTTGTTGTTCAAAACCATAATCATTGTGACCTAAAAATTACCATGGTAATATCAAAGCCCCAGTTACAACACTGAATTGTGCTTTGAACAATTGCCTGAAGTTAAGCACTTCATTCCATAGTTATGTGTCAAAATAAAAGTATATGGGTGCCTTGATATGGATTTAAGTGACTAAATTAGGGCAGAGAAATTTTAAAAATTCAGCTTCTCATGTATAAACTAGTAGAAATCCAGAAATTATTATTCATCAGTATGATTTACTACTTATGCAACTGGTCACTCTTCTGTGATAAATATTTAGGTTTCAGGTTTGTTCTCAGATCTGTGATTGCTTAATGCCAGTTACTTACTGAAAACATAAATGTAATATACATTACAGAACTCTTCATGGAAAACTACTTGAGATCCAGCATCTTGCTTTCAGGTCCCAGGGGTAATGTTGAGAGCAAACCAAAAAATAAAATATAAATTACATCTTAAATGAAATATAATTGCAAACAGTTTTAAAGCGATATAAGAGTTTTCCAGTAAAATAAGCCAGGGAGGAAAGATATTTAATATCTTATGATTAAACAAAATGACACACATGATCAAGAACAGCTAGTTTTCTATAAAGTGTCTTTAAAACTGTTGTGTAAATAACATCTTCGTAATTGCTTAAAAGCACAATCAGTTACAGGAAACAGGCTACCTTTTCTTACTGACAAGCCCTGCTAATTTCATGTGAACTCTAATTAGTGTTGCCACAAAGGATGTAAAAATTGTTTTGCCTAATTTCAACTCACTCAGACAATATCCATTCTAAATTTTGACTCTGACTTGAAGGTTTGTCAAACACAAATACAACTTATGAAACACAATGATATAAAAGGACCAAAGTAGTGGACGTGGTTTAAAAAACAATAACAACAACAAAAAGCATGAAAAATGGAGTAGAGAATAAGTAGGGTGAAAAAGAGAAGTAGGAAGGAGAAAAGGGAGAGACCAAATTCTAAATTAAAAATTGCAATTAAAAACAGATATGGTGCATATGGTCACATTCAAACCACTAGTGTCAGCTTGTCTTTTGGGAAGTAGAGGGTAGAAAGAGGAAGAATTCTGTGCTAAGAGGGAGTTAAGTCCTGTCTTTGTGTGCTCGTATTGTTACTTGCAGTGTTCCAATAAATCCTTTGGTTTCTATGAGTGAGTATTTTAGTACTCTTCCTCTACAAACACAGTTTTATAAAAAATGAATCCTATTAGGAAAGAAACAATGCTATACTCAAAATTAGTATTTGAGCTCAAATGTATTTAGCAAGTCTAAAACATAGCTTAGCATAGTCTAAAACTCCCTGAGGTTTGCCCATGTCTTGATGCCACCCATCACAAACTTTGTGGGACAACCCAACTTTCATTGGTTTGTCCTCATCTTGTATTTAGAGAGAGCTCCGGATTTTGTGTTGGGTGTTTGACGCAGGGTCACAAAGTTAGGATGGTATGTGTTCACGGTATGGTGGTGTCTCTATGTGATGATAATGGGCCCGCTCTTCAGATGTGCTGAGCACTGGCAGTTCTCAATGAAGTCAAGTGTTATTTATTACGCAAAATCATTATGCATTTAAGCAATGATAAGCTACAAAGATACAAATATAGCAATCTTCTTTCATAGAGTAGCAAAATGGTTTTGGACTTCAGAATAAATGTTAACACATGGCAGTACACGAATGTTAAAATAAGGTAAAAGTAACTAGACATGGAGCAATACCAGCTACGGAATTTGAACATCCTTACCTTTACTGTTGCTGTTATACTAACATTTTATACTGTATATCGTTTAATGCATTCTGCATTTGATACACAATTTTGAATTAGAACTGTATTTCAGATCATTTTAATTTGATAAAGGCAGATTATTGTGTTGACTTTTAGCATGCTTGGGGCCAATTTTATCTTTTTTTAAAATGTGCAATTTACAGTAGGTTGTCTATACAAAATAAAAAATCACTTGTTTTATGCATTGGGACTTTTCGGATCTGACTTTTTAAACTTGCCTGAACCTGGCTTCTCTTTTCATGCTCACAAATAACTGTGGGAACATTTATTTGTAGGCACAACATCTACCTACCTGATCTGAGACTACAGCAGGTAATTAAATGTCTACATGCTCTCATTTGCACTTGCAACATTGCTTCTGAGGTTATTTGTAGGAGCAAAATATAGATTAAAAGAAAGAAAACTGGGTTTTAAAGGCCACACCAGTAATGTTTTTCTTTATTCTCTACATTAGCACAACTGCAAAAGCCTAAGAATTAATCTCTGCATTAAAAAATTGATTGAGGTTTGGCAGGTCTGTCTTCAGATGGTCACATTTAAAAGATTGTCCAATTTTCCCTGGACAACTACACCTCAGTATTGGTGGTATTTTCTGTTCTTCCCTTTACTTAGCCTAAGGAATATTTAGGGAATAGTGCAAATGCCAAGATAAAGTAACCTAGTTGTCTGAAGCAATTGACAAGGTTGAATCGCAACCGTTGTATATTTTTTGACAAATGTAATTATTTAGATTAAAAAACATGAAGGGGTGAATTTTCAAAGCACTGCCTGAGGGAATTAGGGTGTAAATCTCTTTCACAGTGATAGGAGTGATGTGTTTTTTACTCTGCCCTATGTTGCATATGCACACGTGTATCAGATCTGAAGGCAAATGTTTTCGAAAACCGTCTTAGGGTGGCCAGTGTGCACCTCAGGAGGCATGTGCAGTCTTCAACATATGGCCTATATTTACTCTCTGCCTGTAACTTCAGCATGAACTTCACCTGTTTGCCTACAGGTATTTATTGCTGGTGAACTGAGGTTACTAGAACTATCTGATATTATGACAGGTTTCAGAGTAGCAGCCGTGTTAGTCTGTATTCACAAAAAGAAAAGGAGTACTTGTGGCACCTTAGAGACTAACCAATTTATTTGAGCATAAGCTTTCGTGAGTTACAGCTCACTTCATCGGATGCATTCAGTGGAAAATACAGTGGGGAGATTTATATACACAGAGAACATGAAACAGTGGGTGTTACCATACACACTGTAATGAGAGTGGTCAAGTAAGGTGAGCTATTACCAGCAGGAGAGCCGGGGGTGGGGGGGTGGGGTGGCAGGGGAGGGGAGGGGAGGGGATTATCACTGCAAAAAAGTCATCCCCCTCCCTCCCCCCGCTCTCCTGCTGGTAATAGCTCACCTTAAGTGATCACTCTGGTTACAGTGTGTATGGTAACACCCATTGTTTCATGTTCTCTGTGTATATAAATCTCCCCACTGTATTTTCCACTGAATGCATCCGATGAAGTGAGCTGTAGTTCACCAAAGCTTATGCTCAAATAAATTGGTTAGTCTCTAAGGTGCCACAAGTACTCCTCTTCTTTTTGTCTGATATTATGGTGGTTTGAGTTTATTTTTTATTATAACAATTCATGTCAATGTATATTCAAACTCGCTCTGGCTCTAGGGCTTCTGTCGAGGTGCCAGTGCAGTCTACAGTGTGGAAAGGTTGGGCAGTTCTGGGTTACAAGCTGTGTCGTTAGGCTTGTGCATAACGTTTAGACGATCTACTTACACTATGTGGCAATAGGGCTAGGTGTTATCTGGACCCATTAATGTGGTTTGGTGGGGTTTTGGATGCTGTGAAAGCAATATAAAAATGAATCCTTCAGAGCCCTTATGAACTGTTTTTGCCACAGGATCACTCTTAAATTATCACACTGGGAGCCATATGTAATGTCTTTCAGCCAGCTGTATTAACTATTCCTTTTGATGTAGGAGTCCCGTGCAAGTCTGTCAGCACTTTCAGACATCAGTGAGCTCTCTTGGTATGTCTTCGACTTATTAAGAATGATGATTACTGCTGACTCTTTTCATTCATTCTGTTTAAAACAGAGCGATTATAATGCAGGTGCTCTAGAGGATATCTGTTGCGATAGACAGACATGCAAGGTTAACAGCAGCCAAGGATCCTGACCCCATATTAACTGAAAATAGAACAATGATTATGAAAATTTAGGACAGAAAAAAAAAAGAGCAAAACTGGAACCTCTTTCAGATTCCTAAAAACCTTATAAGTCAAAGACTTCTGCTTAGGAAATCTCTCAATATAGTGAAGAACCCCTGGTGAGCAGTGGTGGCTGATGAGATAAAAATTTCAACTCTATTTGACTACTCTTTGCCTGTGATTGGATTGCCTCAAACATCTCATGTAACATGCAGTTGCATGGCAATGTACCTAGCAGAGTTGGCCACACACCTACACTGCTTTCTAGTGTCTTATGCAATGGACTAATTTAACTTTAGAATATGTAGGGTATATGGCGATGTATGATGTGACAAGTTCAAATAGGCACACAATTTCTGACTGCAGGAATGCTTTGTTCTCTTCCTCATAGATAAAAACATTGCTTCCTCATAGATAAAAACAAGATTTCTTTTGAGCTCTAGGAACACACAGTGAAATCTGGGGAAATTCGGGCAATGTGGGGTGGTTGGGAGGAGGGGTGGTAGGATTGCAAAGGTGGCTTTAGGTCCTCATTATGGAATGACTGTTGGCTGCGCTGATCAGTCTGCTCTAAATTACACTAGTTGCCAATTTTACTGCAGCTAGGGATTGCTGGGGTTCAGGGAAGCCCTGGCCATATGTCCTCTTCCCCGGCTGCCTCCTCATATTCCTTACACGGGATGCAGAGATGGGGAATGGCGCAGGAGTCAATACAGATCTGGCTGTACTGCAATGGAGGAGCCCCTACGCTGGGGTGATCCTTTTTGGGATGGCTGTGGCAGCTTTAGAAATGCATTGTGCTGGTGGCATAGTGCAAATCAGCTCTACCCCAGGTGAAAATGATCCACAACGTGATGAAATTGCTGTTAGAATTGAGCCTCCAACACACGCTAACAAAAAAGCCTTATTGCTTTAGTGAGATGTTATAATAAGGTCTTATCTAATCGATATTTTAAAATGCCAGTCATTATGGTATCTGTCTCTATCTTAAGTGGTAGTTTACATTGCATGGCATCTTAAGTGGAGGAAAGGAACACTGGATGCTCAGCTATATTCCCTCTCTCAACATGTAACAGGATCTAGACCGCATGGTAGCTTTTGCTGAGACCAGAATAGCACCTTTTGCCTATACCATAACTGTAATACCAAAATATTTAATTCATTACTCTGCAAAGGATTTAGGAAGATCTAGAAATATTCCACCTCTTCTGTTTCTAAAGAAGATGAATGGAACATTGCTATGTGATCATTTGATACTTTGGCATGGAAACCAAATAACATATATATTGCAATGTATACTTCTATATGGGTACTGCGACAATAAAATAAAATGTGAATTTTTTTTAAAAAAAGCCTTAAACCCTGCATTCAGAAGCATACTTTTTTTGTACGTATCTGTTGAAATTAGTTTGCAGAGAATCAGAGTTTTAACAGAGATGTTGAAATGTTCTTGAATAGACAAATAAAAGGTTGTCCAGGTACCTGTATATAGATTCTTGTGTAAATCAGAGCTTGTTTTTGGAGATTGCATTCTTCAAAGCTGATGTTCACAATAGCTTGTCATTCCAGTTATACAAGATTTTTTGAAAGCAGGTCAAGATACCAAACTTTCTATTCGCTACAAAATATTCTTTTTCGGGTGGAAGTGTCACTTCTTTGCACCAACACTCTTTGTTCTTGGAGAAAGAATCATTCTCTCTTTTTCCTCTAAAGAGTTAGGTATCAGTCTAGATGCTCTCCAAAATAAAGAAAACGAAGTTTTCTATGCTGTGTTTGAATATCTGTTTTCTTTTTAAAAACTGGGGGTTGAGGGAGAAGAGATGGTGAAGTTGAGGGGGGAATTTTTTATATTATCTAGTGGGCTTTATTACATGTTTAGATAAAATCACTCTTACACACCTGTGCATCCCTCTCCTTTTATTACCAGCCCTCCACAAGATGTAGAGATTAGCACTAGTCATGCGGAAGTGTTTAAAAATTCAAGCAGTGACAATAGGAAGTGTCAGACAGTAATGGAATAAGTACTGCAAAATTACAAAGACAGCAGCTATTCATTAATAAATTAGAACCTAGTGGATTTCTTTTTAACTGAAGGGTTCTAACTTGCAAATGATATTGTTCTGGAAGTAACTTTTATAATTTACCTTTCACCCCCTTTTTTAAAAAAATCCCCTGTTAATCACAGACTGAGTCATGTACTTTTATATGCAGAAATAAATTTTAATACATGGAATTAGACGTGCACTAGCCTCCAAGTGACAGGTGAAATGCAAGGTGCAGCTATGGACATGGTGTTTAAAGATGGAGCCAGGAAGACAGATGAAATCCATACTGCAGTAATGGCATTGTAAAGCTATGACATTTGTCATTCATTTTGTACTGAATTTGATAACATATTTAATCAAGTAGCACTAATTACACTGTAAAAACAGTCCATGCAAAGGAGACTAAATAGTGGAGTAATTTTCATGCTGTTACAGGGACCTATAGGGCACAATTTCCTTTATTACTTTCATTGCTGATCATCATGAGTGTGCAGTGAAGTGGCATAAGGTACTACAATAAAATTAACTTGAGCTTTGCACAGGATTCCCTATCACCTGGTGGATGATTCAGAGAGGCTGGCAGGGAATTAACCCCCCGTTCCTTTTTAATCTTTCTGTTCTGTTCAGAGTACCACCCCAGATCTCTGCAATCATGTTTTCAATTTAAAACGGTTTAGAGCTGCTGAAATGAGGGGCCACCCAGTGCTTTGGATGTGCAGCTGCAGTAGTAGGCCTGTGATTGGTCAGAGCCGAGCATGTTCTTACTTATCTGCACTAAACATGGGTGGCCACAGATCCCTCAGCATAATGCAATCTCTCAATGTCTGGAGGTGGCAACTGTTGTCTCCCACTCCAGTGTCGCTTTTTGAAATAGTTTTGTTCTGCTTCCTGTTTCTGCTGAATCACACACATTTGGTTAGTGGTCTTGAAACAGCGCATGGGATAAGACCTTTAGAGTCTGCAGTTCTGGTACAGAGGGACCAGCTTAATGAGAAACACTCTTACAAAATCTCTGTCACTGTGCAGTCCCATACTCCTTCTCTCTATTTCCTCCCAACTGGGGAGTGCAGGTTACTTTTATTTGTAATATGTTTTTCTGATCTGCTGGCTGAAGGCTTTCGTCCTCTGCTTTTCAGTATAAAAATGCAATTTGCGATTAAATTTTTATGAACTGAGTTTGTTAACTTGTCTTTTTCATTTTGTGTAAATTGTAATTAAAATGTATGAAGAACTCATAGCGTGTGCTTCTGGGCTTATTGTTGGGCGTCTGTTTTAGCCGTGTGCATTGAGAGCACAGTAGTGCTTGATGGATTTTAAAGGGAGAATCCAGCTCTTTCACAGGGGACAAATAGAGTTTTTGAATTGAGAACCTGGGAATGCCTTCTCCTTTCTGCAAGAGTGATGCAGCCAGTGAGAGTACCAGTATAGAACTCCAGGCTGGAAATGTGAAAAATGAGCATCGCTCCCAATCTCTCAACAATGTCCGCAAATTCCAAGTTTCAGAAGAACAGTTTTACTTCGTGATCTGGGTTTTCTTTTTCTCCTTTTCTTTTTTGCCTGGGGTGTAGGGAGAAGACTGTGAGGGGGGATGTTACTGGAAGCATTCGTAGACCAAATATTAAAAAAAAGTATTTTGTTATTGTTTAATAAAGACAAAAGTAATCTTGGTCACAGACATGACAAGCTGTAGTAGTTGCAGAGAACTGGGAAAATCTTGGAAGAGTCCAGGTTACTGGTAGCTTGTTACTCATAGCTTGTGTGCCAAAATTGTGCTCTTTAATTTTGAAATTTACCTCTATATTTTGAACATTCCTTCCTGTGTATCTGAAGTCCATGTGGACATTGTAATGTGTATAGATGCTTTTAGACACATCTGTGCTAAAAGCCATAGTCTGTTCTTGTGTGACTAGGTGACTCTGGCTGTCTCCAGTAGGAGCCCTGTGTACATGTGAGGGTAGCACTAAAAAGGTATCTCCCCATTGTGTAGCTCATGTCTCAGTATGTAACACACATTTCAGGAGATGCCTACTTCAGCCCCTCTTCCCAACCCTCCCTTTCTTTTTAATTTCTTTCATGCAGGAAAGGTATAGATAATCATGACTGAGTGGAACTGAAATATTTTGCAACGTGAATTGTCTTTTGGGGAAAATCTCCTCCTCTCTTTTTTAATGGCAACAGGGGCAGTTTCCAAAATTGCAGTCGAATGGTTCTGTGAGTTTCTTTTGCCTACTGAACCAATTAACTCAAGTGCAGTCTTCACCCTCATTAATCTCTTGGAGTCTACTTTTCACAACCCAGGATGAGTAAGCATTTCTTAGACTGCCCATTTCCCCCCCTTTTCCTCTAAGTGTTAAAAACAGTGCTGTTTTGTTGTGTGCTTGTGAACTGGTTGAAAGTGATAACAGCCAGTAAAGCTTTATGTGCAAAGAGCATATTGAAATGTCATTTGGCAAAACATATGCTCAATGGACTCAACCACAACCAGTCAATAATGGAACAATGTTAACCTATTCACTTATTTTCTTCTCTTTCTATTTTTACTTGGGTTTCTATCCCCTGCTATTTTGGGGATGTTCTTTACTTTCCTATCTTTCCTACCTCCTGTTGCTGCTGCTGCTGTTTATGGCACTTCCCCATACAGAAGGCTGAAACTGACAACATTGCGAGGCAGAACTGTAACTAGGCATTTTAGCATCTGGAGTGAACACGCATATTTGTGCCCCCTACCACTTTTTCCATAATTTTTCTGCTCCATTTTTCTCCCCCGCACACACACACTTTGTGTCATTCCCCTCACCCTGGTTACAGCCCGTTGTGAGAGGTGGAGCTGGAAAGAGAGGAGAGATCAATTGTTTGTCTCTTCCTTCCCATGTAGAATTCCTCAAGCCACAGCACTGTTATCCCTTTTGCACCTGCACATAACTCATCTCTAGCAGCAGCAAAAGTGTCTGATTATCTGTTTCACCCTTCTGATGATCAGGAAGTGCTGGGCACAGCAGCCATAGAGGCTCTGGCTCCCATCTCCCCCATGGTGTTATTTACTCAGAGTGGAATTTAAAAGTTGCAGAGAAGCTGAATAAGGTGGAGAGTGGAGACAGAAAATTATGGGAGCCATACAGAATGTAAACCTCTGGTATTACATTAATGGTCTTTCTGCTGACTGAATCTCTTGAGTAAAGAATTTTTGTGTCACATGTAGGACTAGAATATACCCTGTGCTGCATTGTACCATGAGGGACTGCAAAATTTTTTTAAAAAGCAATCACTTTTCCCGGGGCAGGTAAAATATTACCTTTTCTAAGATGCCAATTTTTCTGACACCACACAAAGTTTTTGGTGTTAACTGTGGACTATCCAAACAGTTTAGTAACATTGTGTTTCCACAGTCACATTGCTTTTGGCACGTGCCCTATTTAATCAGTATAATTTATCCAAATAAATCCCTCCTCCCAGACAGTGGCTTGCTCAGATGATTTCTCATTTAAAAACACAGTAACATTATGTCTTCTGATGCTCTTATCCTTTCTTCCACAGCCCTGGAGTAAGCCAAGTTTAGTATAGCGGCTATGTGGCTTTCAATTTGTTAGCTGTGGACAAGTAGCATGATCTCTGAGCTGAGCCAATTCCAATAACATAGGATGAATTGGATTGGATTCCATAGTAACAGAATGCCCCTTTCTCTTACACATGAGAAGTCACTTTCTAAAGCCATGCATGCTTAACTTGGAGTGATTTTTTTTTTTAATGCTGCTTTTGCTTTCCTGTGAATATTGTATAGGATTAGCAAAATATATGGAAAGTGTGTGTGGTTTATTCCCCCTCCCAGACCACCACCCCCACCCCCAGTGGGAATGTTTATCAGGGGTTTTGGTGTGTTCTTTTATACATTATGTGGAAGGGTGAGAAAACGCTTTTGGGAAACTGCGCACACACCTTTTGAAAGTTGATACAGCATCAGATTTCATATTTTCTTTAGTTGCTAGGGTTTATATAGTATATTCAGACTTCTCTTTTCTTTCATTTATAATCAAGTCATGTCTTTTCTCTCTTTTCATTAGTGGTAGCTTGCCAAGCTGAATTAGTTGTAAATTATCAGCATGCACGGATTACTAGCGATAAGAAAACAGTCCATCACACATCTTTTATGCAGCAAATAATTTTTAGTCCTGATTTTTTTCATCTTGATATTACGCATGCTGACTTGTAAAGGCATTTCCTGAATTGTTCACATTACATTTCATTTAAGGATATTTGTGAAGTTGGGAGAGAGCGCATCTTTCCACATTGCTAAAATAGATCATGTGGCGTCATTTGAGATACTTCGTTGCAATCATGTTAGTTATGGCTCATCAGATTATGTTACTATTTGATGCAAGAAGTTTACGGGGAGAAGATACTGCTTTATACTCTGCTAAATGTTTTATTGGCTGCACAGTTGAGCAGGTTGCTCTGTTCAGGTACTTATCAGTAATACGTATTGTTATAGGCTCCTCTACACTTGTGAGTAGCTCAGGGCAAAGTTAGTCAGGTTTTTTCATGAGTTGTAAAAAATTTTCACCAATTTATTTCACATGACTTTGCACAGCTTGAGATATCTATTTCAGGAAAAAATGTTGGGAGACTGGTAACTTTTTGTACTGAGGCACACACAAACTTGAAAAAACAAATTTTTTGCTCAAAAATGTGCATGGAAATCTCAAAAAGCTATACTTTCACCCACCTCCACAGCTTAGGAGAAATCATGCATCTCTTGCCTAGCAGCATTTACTTTTCTTCTTCTCATCAGCACTGCTCATGTCTACTAGAAATGTGCAGAGCAAGGAACAGAACTGTCCATCTGAGGCAGTGGATCATCATTGCTCCTGAATCATGGAGGTTGGTGACGAGATAAGAGGCTGAGGACAGGAAAATGATTGAACAGAAGGATGTCCTGAAATTCTGTTTAAAAAGAATTTAGATGTGGGACAGTTCACACCTGGTGAAAGTTTTAATATCTAAGGATATTAAACTACCTGTTGAACAGTTCATGTAATGAAAGAAAACCCTCTTCTCTGAAAAATGGGAAAAGACAAAAAATAAACACTAAATCAACTGACTTTTCAAAATTTAATTTTTATTTAATAGCCTTCAGGGTACCTGGTGCTTAGCTTTTAAAGTTTGGAATTTTTAAAAATTGGTCTATAAAAATATGCGCTGTTTCTGTAGTGTGCCTAGTTGAGTGCCTTTTTTTATTGGGCTTTAGAAACCGGTCAGGAATTACAGCTCACTGCTTTATAGTCCACAGTAAAACTCAAGAAATGCCCTCAACAGAAGAAGTTAAAGGGGTCATTAGGTGTACTGCTTGACTATATATAATGGATCACTTTCTCTCCCTGCTATATATAAGCATTCTTCTTGATAGCTATTTCCATCACAGACTCCCTTAGAAAAATGCCTTTCATTTATCAAAAAAAAGGACAGGTTATTTAGAAAAGAAAAGAAAAATAAGGAGGAGAATAATGTGGAAAAGAGCCCTTCAGTTATATCTGTAGAGATCTGTGGTGATAGGAACTATTTAGGTGTCCTCTTAAGCATAGCTCTGTTGTTTCTTGTAACACTGCTAAAAAACTATGTAACTCCTCTGCTTGCTGTGTAGTCACATTACCATGGAAACCTGCATGCAACAAACCTGATTCACATATCATGAGTGGCTAAGTACAGACAGAGGTCACACGCTGGCATTTGCCCCATGTTCTCCTTTTGTATTTTGCAAGCATTCCCAAACTGGCGTTAGGGAGAAGTGGATGGTGGGTTAGAGGAGAGGGAAGAACTCAGAGGGGCACAAGATTTGCATGGCAGAGTTGTGGTGAATGGCCTGTAAGCCGTGAATGGAAAATGGTGTGGTTCAAACATTTCATCAAAGGAAATCTTGTTGCTGCTGTTCTGTAATGTCTATGAAAACCACTTGCTGGGTCCCAGAATGATAGAGGACATGAGTATAACAGGTACAGAAGATTGTAGGTCTTTGGCTGTTTTTTTATTTCTTTGCACCATATTTCAGTAAGCCCATTCAAAGGAATTTTGTGTGAACAAAGCCAGAACTAAGAGGGTGTTTTAAAAAAAAAACAAAAACAAAAACCTGTACACATTAGATGTACACAGAGTGGAGGTCTGTAATTCAGGAATAAACCTGTACGTTGCTTTCTTTCTCTATTTTAATCGGGGAATTTTTAAATTGACATTTACCTTTGCTCTGCTACTTTGTCCTATTCTTATTCTCCCCTTCTTCACCATCCTCTCTTCTAGGTGGAGTCCCTTTGGGTGTATGTTTATAGAGGAGAATAGGAGAGCAAAGGGAGACCAGGGTCAGAGAGAATTTTTTTTTTTCAAAACACACATTTTTCCTTCCTTTGGCAGAAGCAACTTCTTCCAGCTTGCGTCAAGTCCCTTATTTACTAGTTCTGCAGGTGGCTCTTAGGTGACTTCATAACACTGTGGCCTTTAGCCATCCTAAAACATTAATTTTCAGTCATGCTGTTTAGACTGGACACCTTCATGGTGCGCACACAAGCCATTCATTCCTTGTGAACGGTTTACAGTGAGAGAACTCAACCTCTCCTCCAGTATGCACACCCATGCACACTAAAAAGGCATTCATTGCTTGGCATGCGCTGTGGACTGAGCACAGTGGGGAGTGCCATGCAGCCTTTGTGTACTGCCTTCCAAACACAGAAGAAAGAAATAACATTTAGAGCGTCTGTAAAGAAGTCTGGTTTCTTTGTTGTGAATGTTGCTAATTTTGTATTATTGGCTATGCATGTGGCTGAAGGGCTCGTAATTGAAGTAAGAGAGAAAGCATGAGTAATATTTCAAATTCATGCATTTAAAAATATTTCTTCCTCCTCTTCTTTCTCTAACTGTCTATCTCCTTCAGATTGCTGAGTTTGGTTAATAAGGGGAAACAGTGTGTGTGGCCTGAAAACCAAAGCAGCTCGGCAATAGTATGCACATACTGGTAAATAGTTTGTTAGACGCCTGCCCCTCCTTTCTCCCTCCCTCCTTCCTTCCACCTATGGGGGCTGTGGGCAATGTGCCGTAATGTCAAATAGTTTTAAGTTTTGGGCAACTTTTTACTATGACTGCCCCTGAAGCATGACAGTATTTATAAAATGCTCTATATGTGCTAGGTATATAATCTCAGTGCAAAATACATTTAAGATTAATTTAGCTTTCTATAAATACTCTGAAATACTAGACCTTCATTTAGGAAACATGCAACAATCAAATTACACCCAGCCCCTGAGAGGTTATTTTAGCCAAACATTTGTTATTTTAAAATCTGCTGTGGGGGAATTTAATGTGCACGAAAGGTGCCAGAGACTGAAACTCTCAATTCACAGAAGAGCTGGACTGTTGTTGCCCCGTGCTTTACTTTTCCTTACACCACCCACCTTGTGCCTTGTAGGGGCCACTTCACGGACAGATGCAGGCAGGATGTGGGAAAATTTATGCTTGTGGTGCTGCTGCTTGTCATATTATTTCTCTTCTGTGAAGCATGTTGGCAAATTTTAGCCTTCAGAAAATGGCCATTTTGAAGTAACTCTTAAGGCATTCATGGTTATACACAGAACCAGGAATCTATATGCATCTCAGTGACCCTCAGTGAGACTACTCACATGAGAATGGTAAGGGTTTACAGGATGAGGCCCTAACATGCCTCAACCAATGCCATTTTTTATCCTGTTTTATTCCTTGTATTTGCATTGCCTGCCCTCTTATGAGTTAGTAAATGCAACTAGCTCACATGAGTTGAGAGTTCTACAGGACCTTTTATTCATATACATGTGCCAGTGCTGACCACAATTACACTATAGCCGTGTGATCTCATTCAGCAGGGTGAGATCATTATCATGAAGTCACTGAGCTACACTTTCGTGTGGGCCCCACTACAGCATATTCAAAACATACGTACACTGATATAAGCCATTGCCACCTCCATGTGTAATTGTTGTGTCTTGATATGGTGACACATTAGAAATGAGTCTGTCGTTTTGTTTTTGATTATTCCCTCTTAAATTAATGGAAAAGATTTTCTGCACTGTCCCTTCAGGGGGAATGTCTTAATTTGTTGCTGGATATTTTTCTTTCTGTGATATCAATTTACTTTGTGTACAGGTTCTGGAAAGAAGCCATAGGCTTATAAAGATTAAATAGTCACTATCTGGATGTTTTCAGCCCAACATTTTACTCTTTTTAATTCCATCTTTTAAAATAAAACCCCGTTTTATTTCCTAGTCTTTTGTTGTATCTTTAAAGTGTTACTGCAAGAGAGCTGTCATAAGGGTCTGTACAGCCCTTGAAAATGTAAAGGAGAATCTCTGCTTTCATTTACAATAATAATAATAAAAAAAACTAGCCCTATTCCTCGGAAAGGCACAGTAGCTGTGAAAATGTCAACAAATAGAGACCAGCAGAAGTAGAAACAAGCAGCAGCGTTCTTCGGCAGTAGGAGACTAGGTACGCATAAAGAGATCTCCCCATACACATTATGTAAAATGAGTGGGTTAAATTTAGGGTGTATCTCAAACAATCTTCTCACTAGTCCTCCCCCAAATCCTTGGTCATCCCTCTGCATCAAAATGGTATGATCATGCTGGACAGGAATAAATTAGGACAATACAAATAATATTATGGTATTGCCAACCTCAAATGGTCAAACAATCACGAGACTGGCTTAAAAATCATGAAATTCTTACATAAGCATTTGTCTCCAGGAGCTGAGGCTTCAAGTTAATCAAAAATAATGAGATTTGCATTAAAATTTAGAGTTGTCAACACTATAATAAAAGAATGAGTGGGGGAGGAAAGAAAATTGTTTTGCAAGCCCATTCTAAAATGCTATGGCCAGTTCTGCTTTCTAGTATCATTAGAACCATATGTTTGTGACTTATGGGGACATATTCCCATGCACTTAGATGGACATGTGTTCAGAGTCAGAACTTAAGCCCCTGGATTCCTCATGAAAGAAACTAGTCTGTAAAAATGAATAAAGCAGACAGTGTCTGTGTGGCCAGTTCCTTGCAATCAAGGGAGAAAAAAGTCTTCCACTATTAACACACCTTTCTCATGATGGGAAGCGGGGGAGGGAAGAGACCCCTTTAAAAGGTGGAGAGGAAGAGAAGAGCCAGCCACTTCCAAATGTGGTAGAAAAATTGTGGTTGATGAGAATGAGATGTAGCATGCACAGTTTTTAGAAAGTTGCAGGGAGTGTTGAAAATTGTAATGTAGAGCTAGTTTCAACATAAACTCCGGAGCAACCAGTATCACTTCATAATGAACTACTTTCACATTGCCTGATCTGTTTTCACTTTTTCCAAGCCCTAAATATTTTGTACCTTTGCAGTTCTTTTTTAAAAGCAATAATTTACTTAGTACTAGTTGAAAATGTGTGTGAAAACATAGACCTTCCCTCAATAACTTTAAAAAAAAGGAAGAAGAAAAATCTTCTGTGGTTAAATAATTGCAGTCATTGTGTAGGAGTATTGTGAAGACTATATTTTTTTTTTTTGGTGGGAGGTGTAGGTTTAAAGGACAGAGGTTATGCTGATTAGCTATGCAGGATGCAGCTTTTTGCTTTGAAGCAACAATTTGTTCACAGAAACGCAAGTAAATGGGAAGGGAATAGCTGAGATTTATGGGAGAAGAGTCATTATTAATGTTCCAATTGGGATATTGGTTGTGGAGTGAGAAAACAACAAGCATTCAGACTTGGTTTAAGTTCAGGCTCCAAAAATTAGTTTGACTCAGAAAGTAGAAATCTAAATGTGGTAACAAAAATGCAGGACCTCTTTACATTCTTAAATATAATTTATGGGACAATGCACAATGGTCAAAGAATCCAGAAAGCCACATGATTTCTCTAAAACGTAATATGGTGCTAAACACAGTAGCAGAACAGGGAATGTGATTTAAAAATTGGACTAAAGTGATGCTAACAACGGGTTTCAGTCCCAAATTTTAGCTGCCTCCAAATAGTTATAATGTGATGATGAATGTCCCCAGGATGCTAAATGTCCACTACTTACTTAAAAACTAACCCTTTCTCCAAAAAGACAAAATACAAACTCTGTCATCTTAGCGTTTTGATGTCTCATGTCAACTATGATTTCCTATATGTCATTGCTTTTCACTTTGTGGGTACTTTATTTTAAATTGGAGATTCTGTGAAATAACCCAAGAGAGTATATTCTTGCAGTATTTTCAACCTATATGCTACATTCCTTCATTTTATCTAAATGGCTATAATCCAGCATTGTATGACAAGAGAAGAATTTCACCCAATCACAGCCTAGAAGAATCTATCACTCTCTTCAGAAAGTGCACTGTGAAGTACTTATTGGACTTACCAGACCAATTTTTTTCCTCAGTAGGCATCTTATTGCCAACAGCGTTACGTTTACATGCATGAAATTGGGTAATTGAATATTTACTACTAAGTTCATATCCAGTGTACATGGCTGCAACTTCTTTGAAGTAAGATGATTTGCACACACTTGCATCATGTCTGAAACTGATCTGTTAACTTTTCAAAGGACATATGTTGCAGGAAATATTTAGGCTCCTATTCTGGGAAATTTAGTCTCCAATCACATCACAAGTTTTTCCACTCAGGACACTCTTTTGCTCAATTATTTACTCACTTGACATCAAACAAATCTGCACTTTTAAAACCTAGCCTTGCTCGGTTACTTACTTATCCAAGCCACAAATTGTCCATATCCGCATTAGCAGAAAGTCATAAGGAAATGATGGTTCCAAATGGAATCCATGCAACTCCAAAAGGTGAAACAACAAGAAGGAAACAATGAGGATGTCTATATTTTTCTAATCCTGTTGTGTTATGAGAATGTTAGAATAAAGAGGACGTTAGAATATCATCCCTGGAAACTGCTTTTACAATTATCAAAGGCCTCAGCTTTGCTTCCGTGTTTAACGAGCTGTAAGACATTTATTGCCTCATATATTCTTCCGCCATAAACCTTCTCTCTTAAGTAAATCATTTTAGTATAAGGTTATAGATGACTCTAAAATGAAGGTTTTTTAAAATTTGTTTTGCTTAATAGCCAGATATATATAAACTAATACATTAAGAGAAGGCAGCAACCTGAATTGCAGGATTTGTTTTTTCCCAATGAATAAGAGAAGGGTACTGTGAATAGTACATTGTACTGTACCAAAAAAGCAGCTGACTGCTGTACCTTATCAGAGCTGGTCACCAGCAGGCATGGCCTATTATGAACTCAGATTTTTGCAGTCAACAAACAATTTTGGCTGACTCCTAGATATTTGTTCTTTCAGAGGCCCCTTTACCTACCTCTTTAAAACTCTGATTCAGCAAAATAACTTAAGCATGTGTTTAAAGTTAAGCACTTGCTTAAATTCTTTGCACAGTAGAGAAGGGATTACTACTAGTGTGCTTGAAGATAAGCATGAATGTAAGTGCTTTGCTGAATAAGGACATTGAAGTATTAAAGTTCTTTAGAAGCTTTCAGAGAAGTTGCTTTTCCTGAAATACAGACCCATGCCACTTTCCAAGCTGAGTGTAACCTGGAATTCCATTAAACTTGTAGAGTTTCCCAGGAGAAACAGGAACTTTTTGTGTTGACTATTTATTGTATGTTATCCTTTTTGCTTGAGTCTCAAATACAACTGCTGTTCAATCAATGCAGGAAGAGTTGAACCAATCCCTCTTGTGTAAAAACATAACTTACCAAACAAAGTAATGTCCCATATAATTGTGGGGCATTCTGTAAAGTCTTCTAAACTCAAGGTCTCAAGCATCATCAGCACTGGGTTCCTCAAAGAAACCCTAGTGGCTCGTTCAGATTTGGGTTTGTATTGTTGACATCAGTGTATTTGAAATGAAATGAAATATTTGTTAATAAAGTAAAAAGAAAAGGAGTACTTGTGGCACCTTAGAGACTAACCAATTTATTTGAGCATAATAATACAGTATGCATCCGATGAAGTGAGCTGTAGCTCACGAAAGCTTATGCTCAAATAAATTGGTTAGTCTCTAAGGTGCCACAAGTACTCCTTTTCTTTTTACTTTATTAACAAATATTTCATTTCATTTCATTTCTTTTTGCGAATACAGACTAACACGGCTGTTACTCTGAAACCCAAGCTCCAGCCTGATCCTGAATGTCTACACTGCAGTTAAACAGCCCCGCCGCCCAAGCCCTGTGAGCCTGAGTCAGCTGGTGCAGGCCAGCCACAGGTTTTTAATTACAGTGTAGATATACCTTAATACAGTGGTTCTCAAAACCGGTCCGCCGCTTGTTCAGAGAAAGCCCCTGGAGGGCTGGAATGGTTTGTTTACCTGCCACGTTCGCAGGTTTGGCCGATTGTGGCTCCCACTGGCCGCGGTTCGCCGCTCCAGGCCAACGGGGGCTGCGGGAAGCGGCACGGGCCAAGGGATGTGCTGGCCACACTTCCCGCAGCCCCCATTGGCTTGGAGCGGCGAACCACGGCCAGTGGGAGCCACGATCGGCAAAACCTGTGGACACGGCAGGTAAACAAACCGGTCCGGCCCACCAGGGGCTTTCCTTGAACAAGCGGCGGACCGGCTTTGAGAGCCACTGCCTTAATAGACATAACTGTACAAGGCTGTGTTTTATTGATTGCTTTTTGTGACAATATAAACAAAGAGTTGGTATTTTAAAGAATCAAAGGCTGAATTTTAATTTTAACATTTTTATTCGAGAACATATGTAATTTCTGTGCCCTTATTTCCTAATGTATAATATCAATTAACACATACAAATGTCTCTATCTATTCTACCGATAAAACTCATGTGATTAACTCAAAAAAATGAATCGTGGTTAAAAAAGTTAATTGTGATTAATCAAAGTTTTAATCACACTGTTAAACAATAGAATGTCAATTGAAATTTACTGAATATTTTTGGATGTTTTCTACATTTTCAAATATATTGATTTCAATGACAACACAGAATACAAAGTGTACAAATATTTGCACAGCAAAAATGATAGACAAAAGAAATGGTATTTTACAGTTCACCTCATACAAGTACTGTAGTGCAATCTCTTTATAGTGAAAGTGTAACTTACAAATGTAGATTTTTTTTGGTTACATAACTGCACTCAAAAACAAAACAATGTAAAACTTTAGCTCCTACAAGTCCACTCAATCCTACTTCTTGTTCAGCCAATCACTAAGATAAGCAAGTTTGTTTACATTCATGGGAGATATGCTGCCCGCTTCTTACTTACAATGTCACCTGAAAGTGAGAACAGGCATTCACATGGCACTTTCATAGCCAGCATTGCAAGGTATTTACGTGCCAGATATGCTAAACATTCATATGCCCCTTCATGATTTGGCCACCATTCCAGAGGACATGCTTCAGTGCTGATGACACTCATTAAAAAAAAATGTGTTAAATAATTTGTGACCGAACTTCTTGGGGGAGAATTGTATGTCTCCTTCTCTGTTTTACTCACATTCTGCTATATATTTCATGTTATAGCAGTCTCGGACGATGACTTATTCATTTTCAGAATACTCTCACTGTAGATTTGACAAAACGCAAAGAAGATACCAATGTGAGATTTCTAAAGATAGCTACAGCACTCCACCCAAGGTGTAAGAATCTGAAGTGCCTTCCAAAATCTGAGAGGGACGAGGTGGGAATTGCTTTCAGAAGTCTTAAAAGAGCAACACGCAGATGCGGAAACTACAGAACCCAAACCACCAAAAAAGAAAATCAACCTTCTGTTGGTGGCATCTGACTCAGATTATGAAAATGAACATGCATTGGTCCATTCTGCTTTGGATCATTATCAAGCAGAACCCGTTATCAGCATGGACGCATGTCCTCTGGAATGGTGGTTGAAGCATGAAGGGACATATGAATCTTCAGCGCATCTGGCACACAAATACCTTGCAACGCTGGCTACAACAGTGCCATGTGAATGCCTCTTCTCACTTTCCGGTGACATTGTAAACAGGAAGTGGGCAGCATTATCTCCTGCAAATGTAAACAAACTTGTTTGTCTGAGCGACTGGCTGAACAAGAAGTAAGACTGAATGGACTTGTAGGCTCTAAAGTTTGATATTGTTTTGTTTTTGAATGCAGTTATTTTTTTTGTACATAATTCTACATTTGTAAGTTCAACTTTCATGATAAAGAGACTGCAATATAGTACTTGTATTAGGTGAATTGAAAAATACTATTTCTTTTGTTTTTTACAGTGTAAATGTTTGTAATAAAATAAAAATAAAGTGAGCACTGTACACTTTGTGTTCTGTGTTGTAACTGAAATCAATATATTTGAAAATGTAGAAAACATCTACAAATATTTAAACAAATGGTATTCGATTATTTAACAGCATGATTAATCGTATGGTTAATCAGGATACATTTTTTAAATTGCGCGATTAATCACGATAATTTTTTTAATCGCACGAGAACCCGAATTAAAAGAAAAGCAACAAATATTTAAATATCTACTCGTTCAGTGATCCACAGAACCACTATACAGCTTGCATGCTGGGGGCTAAGCACCTTGCCGTGAGTGCTGAACATGACATTTTCTGTAACAATGTATAAAATAATCATAGCTCATGCATCTTCTCTTCTATAATGATAGACTGTTGGTCTTCTCTTGCTCCCACTGAAGTCAGTGCAAAACTCCAGTTGACTACAATAAGTGCAGACTCAAGTCCTAAATAATTTAACATTATTTTCTATAAATGTTATTAATTAGTTAATGTTTGTAAAGAGCTGAGTAAGTACTGAGTGTTTTAGTCTCACTCTTATTTACTTATGTTAGAGATGAGAGTGAAACAAAAACACCTGAACTTTGCAGAAGTTCGGACCCAGATCTGAACTTGGCCACTAGCCAAAGTTTAATGATCCAGCTCAGACACCTACATCTGAACACATGCTGAGCTTTAAAGAAGATTGAATCTAGATCAAAACTTAGCAGCTATCTCTCCAAATATTTTGCTAGTGACATCAGAATGTGTGTGAGCTGTAAAAGCTTGCAGTGTGCAAGGTTATATTCCGTGCTCATGTATAGAATATAAATAGCTCCTGTTTTTATAAATTTAAAAAATGTCGCCTGAATGTTATCAAAGTGTGCGTGTTGGCAGTAGGGAATTAGGTTCTTTGATCTCATTTCTAAGTAGAGTATGCACAGTGATCTTTTGCCTGTTTTAATCCAGTCAATAGTGCAGAACTATTTTTGGACCCATGATATAGTTAGTTAAAGTTGTGTATGGGGGGAGGGGGGAAATAAGTTATGCATAATACATAATGAAACTATTTAAATAATTACTTATGATAATTCCCATGTACAGCAGCAACAGATATAAGTCTTGATATGCTGTCACATCTATTTTCTGCTTTTGGCATATTATATAAATAGGTAAAAGCTAAAAATGAAAACATTTTAACCTGATATATAGATATATATTTTAAAACCGCTAACGTGGAACAGTGTCATCTAAGGAAAGGATTCAAGCTCCATTTTCACAGTTTGTCGCCAGGATCCCTTAGTGTTTTACACAGGCTTTCTTTTTTAAATCTTTTCTGCTTTGTATCCAGTAGTCCTTCAGTTTCCGCATAGAGATGACTCATCTTCACTGCCTTTTACTGTCTCATGCTGAGTGAACACGGGGCAGAAAAACTGCTTTCCCCCCATCCCCTGTAGTTAAAGTGCCTGTGGAAATAGACTCATTTTGATAAAGCAAGTTAGCCATTTTCTGTCTGCTTCCCTCCTTGAGTAAATGTCCTTCAAATGGCTGAGAAAAGTGCCACCTGATGCTGACTGGGATGAAACTGAAGTGTTTACTGCTCCAGCAGTCTGTTGTCTGAGACTTTGAGGGAGTGGGGTGGAGACAAACCACAGTATAGAAGAAAGCAGTGTGTCTAGGGGTGTTAAATAACCATTGCTTTTAATTTTTTTTATAGGTGATGTCTTCATTCTGCTATCGAACATGGTAAAGGGCCTCTATCCGCAAGCTGGCATTACGATACCATCATTGGTCTCTGAAGCAGCAGCATTAGTTACACTGTGATGGGCAACCTAGAAATACCAAGAGCAGCAAGCAGCATGCCACATCTTCATTTTTAGCTCTTTTCCATACTCTGCTCTGTAAGTACAGTATGCCAGTGTTGTGCCTGCCAGTTGGAGTTCCCAAATTGCTTAATTAGGTGTTATGTATTAGGGTAGTACAGTGTACATATTTAAATAGCTGGCTGCTTCAGGGAAGCATATTTGCCATTTGACATGACATCAAATAATTTTTTGCTGTATGAAACTTTGCGGATGGCTAAGATAAGCAAGAAGGCTACTTTTATGTGTTTTGATTTACTAGTCCCCACAGTAATGTTATATGAAATTCAGCAGAATTTTGTATGATCATTAGGGAAATCAATATTTTTCCTACGGTAAATCACAGGTATGCGGTAAACAACATGAGGGCTATAATTGACAGGTAGCACCTGATAGATAGAATTCATTATCTTGCCAGTCTGACTAACAAGAAAGTTAGCGCATGCATTATTTACTTTCCAAATATATTCCTTAAAACCTGTAATAGGCTTAGAGGTGTCTCCAAATGTTAAAGCTAGAGGGGTGTGTCTAGTTTAAATGATTTTATATATGCAGGTGTAGTTTCCAGCTTTAAGAAAAAAATAACTGCGACCTAATTGCATTTACTTGTGCTGAATCAAACACTTCTTGGGACGGATTTAGCTGATCAACAATTTCTGGTCTGTTGAAGGGAAATGTGAGTGAGTGACTGTCATTACCTTGATGCTGATTACTGGAATTGACCAACTTAATAGCAATTTGCTAACCTTGTTTATAAAACTGACCTCCCGAACCTGACTCTGTGATTTAGAAGGGAAGAGAGCCAGGCCACTTAAAGTGTCAGTGCTGAAAACACTACATCATCTGCATGATGTTCTGATTCAGGGAAAGAAGATGATGACTCAGAGGTATCAATTCCATCTCTAGTCCAGAGAAATTTGCGTAAGGAGGGAAAATATCATTTTTGGCACTTAGTCAAGAAAAAAATGTTTTGTTTTGTTTTTCTTTCTTAATTTGGGACTTAAGGAAACTGGGCTGTAGCCCAGTGCAACCTCAGGATAAGAAATATGCTATATTAGCTGGCATTTGCAACAGTTCTCCCTATGAATTCTTAAATGATGTGCTGCCAGATTTTCTCTCTCTCACTCGTACACACAACTAAGAAATGTGCTATTGGCTAAAAGCACAAGGCTAAGGGTTTTGCAAGATCATTACTGGTTTGTTTGTTTTTATTTGTTATTAATGGAGAGACCAGAAATGTGAGAGTCCAATCATGTATATTAGTTTGCTTCCCAGTAAGAAAAAAACCTCTCTTAGACTTAGGGCTCTGGTTGAACTTTGACCCTGAGTCATCGGATGTGTTCAGCTCACAGCACTGCTGCTTTCTAGGCCCACATTTGTTTTCCCATATGAAAAATATCACAGTGCCAGCTACCTCTATGTCCATAAAGTAAACTCAAAGTATTAAATATGAAAATGATCAAGATCTTCACAAGAGTCAAACTTTGTACTCCATTCACCTCCTCCACACACCCAAAAACCCCCCAATAAAAAATTAAAATAAAAGCAAAACACAGAAAACCATGTTTTCCGCCTAAACATAAAAATAAACAGTAAATAAAACAGGAGTTTGTGAGGGTCAATGACTCTCTACAAATTAGTTCAATTTAAATGGTCACTCTCCCTGTCTCTCAATTGGGTCAAAAACTGCTGTCAATATGCTTCCCTCCCTGCTTTGACTCAAATTCTTCTGACATTATCCTAAACCTCGCTTTAAATCTCTTGGGGCCACATCAGTTCGCTGTCTGCTCTCCACTAGGCTCCTCTAGATTTCCTGCTTTTCCCTCACACTTTTATCTTTGCTGCTGCTCCAAGCTTGCTTCTTGCATTGGAACACACTTTCAACCTGTGCTGCATTTTTAGTCACCAGTTGTGCTACTGTCTCAGGCCACTCCTTTTGGGCCCTTGTTTTAATTCTTTCTGGGCCTCAGTGCAACTGTCAAGATGCTCTCTGTGGTCTCTCCCACATCTTAACTCATCTGGCCCCTCTGGGCTTCTCTTAAAATGCATCTAATTTCACCTGATTAATTGTTTCAAGTTTCCTGCTGTTCTGATCCTATCTGACAGCTGCTTGGTGTCATCATGTCTTTATTCTTTACCACATCTTTAGCTGTTGGGTATTCATCAGTAATATTGCCTTCAAAACGCACTGAATTTGCTGGTACCTTGTTTACATTTTCTCCATGACCTGCGCAGTTCTAGACATTCACTTCTGGTGTTGTGTTCTTTGTAGTGTTGTAAAGGCAAACAAGTCTGATATTATAGCCAGACTGCCTGCCTGCCTGCCACCTGTTCTGCCTTTTTACCTCTCTCCTTTTCCACTTTGACTATAGCAGATGCTACCACAATCCCTGTCCTAGATTCCATTCTAATTTCATAGTCTTTTCATTCTCCCTGTCTCTCCTCCCCTCTCCCTGGTTGATGCTTCATCAGTGTTTGGGCTGCCAAAGCACTCTTTAAACCCTCATATAATTCTGTTTTGAGCTTGGAAACTCTGCTCAATGGTCCTTTCAGTTCTCCACCTTCCTTTTGTTTTTTGTCTTCAATGAATTGAAATAGACATGGAAGGGGAAGGGCTCGGTCTAGACTTACAAAGCAATTTCCCCTTCCCGAAAGGGCAGAGCACATTTCCTTCCAAAACAACCTGGCTAGGAAGTCACAAATTTCTTGTCAGTGCTGCTTTTTTTTCTCCCTGAAAGCTGTTGAGTCAAAACATGACTATCAAGGCTGACCCAAAGGGACATGAGCGAGGGTATGAGTGTGTTTCCCTTCATTCTTCCTTAAAACCAACAGAATGGGGAAAAGAGAGATCTGGGGGAGCATTCGTATTGTGAAGGTTAAAAGGTAATGGGAAAGCAAATAATCTTGGCACCCCTCTACAGAGAGTCTGGTTCATGGACTGATCTTGCACTCAAAATGCCATGCAGGGGTTTATTCTGACCAAATAGTATAAATATTACAATGACTGCAAGGAGGGGGAAAGCTGAACAAATAGGAGGCTAGTAAGCGTGCAGGCAAGGCTGATGAGTTGCAAAGACTTTTCCTTAGCAGGAAAGTGTTAGTTTGTGGTTTTTACTTTAACCTCTCTGATGTTCCTCTCACTCAAGGATAAGATACGTTTTCTTATTGCTTCTCTAAATGCAGTTGTGTTTGTTAACTTACTTAATTGTAGTGTTGTGTCCTGTCAGGGATTTTAATTTCAAGGCACCCACTCTTACCTGGCTTCTCCCCTGCTCTGGGTATCACCTTTGTTAAAAAGAATCACATTGTACATGAAAAATAAAGAAAAAAATAACATGGAAGTTACCGAGTGTCTCCCCTCACATGTTTCAGAGATCCTGTCTGCTTTGATATTTCAAAGATATTAAAGTCAATCTGAGTGGAAGTGGGGAGAGGTTTTAAAAAGGAAAAAAAATTATGGTTGAGATCTAATATCTACTCAGATGCCCCTCTCCCCCTTCATTATTTAGGTTTGCTATTTCAGTGGTGAAATTTCTGGCTTGGTCAGAACCTTGCAAGACTGAGTGGGGAGGTGAACTGGAGTGTGGCTGGATGCTGGCTGACTATTACATTTTGAAATAACTGCTGATTCACAGATTCACATTTTGCATTCACTGGAAAAATGAGGGTGTCTGGATCTGTTGGTCTGAAACCGATCATTAGAGTGGAGTATCTGAATAGTTGGTTACCATCTCCTAGTCTGAAGCAGCCTGTATCTGTGTGTGGTGCATAATTGAAATATCACCACATCCTACAGCAATAGTTCATGACTACTGTCGGTAGTCAATGTGCTTTACAAATATTAATTAAGCTCACAACCCCCCTGTGAGTTAGGTAAACATCATCCCCATTTAGTAGAAGAATAAACGGAGCGTCCACCCTTTTGCTTTATTCCAGCAGTGACAGTTCATCAGTCACAAAGGCAATGGGGCCCAAGGGCTTGCCTGTTTTCCAAACCCTTTGATTAGAATTCCAAACTACAGACCTTTTTATTATGAGATTCTACACAGGCGTGCAATTTATAGCATTGTTTAGCATGCATTCCTTTTGAGCGCTTTCAGTTGCATCTTCTGCTGCTATTGCAGCATTTGGTTATTTCATATGGGACAAGTATCAAAGCCAAATGTTCTTATGTGTTTAGCAGACTAGGTGTTGGACTAGTAGTGAGTATGTTGTCTCTCTTGTTTCTTGTTTCCAAGAAGGCTAAGGTGCTCAGCAGATGGATCAAATTCTTGCAAGTGGGACTGATCCTAGTCCAGCTTCATGGTTGTTGAGGCTTTTGATGCACCAAATCAATATTTATGCACTTTGACAATAGCTAGTAACTGCCGCAGTGGGTTTCTATTAGTCACCTTTGGGGATACCAGCCCATGAAAAAAATAAGTCAGCATTTTAATTTTTCAAGTGGGTGAACATCATTCATTCCTATCTTGTCTGATGATACATTTACAGTGCCAGGTAAAAAAATATGATTTACCTGGCACAAATTTTAATTTGGGACTTTTTTGCACCCTGGGGTCTGATGTTGCAGGAAGCAGGACAAAGCCACAGAAAAGTACAAGTGTCCTTTCAAAGGCAAGATGAGAGGCAATGCAACATTGAATTTCTGTTGCTCAAATCTGTACATTGCTAGTAGTAGTTATTGGATTAATCAGGAAGACCCAAATGGATGGAAATATAGGGGTGATTGTTTTTAACTAATATACTAATAAGCTATTTTTTTGCTCTCTGTGGTCTAGCAGCTAGGACAATGCAGTTACAGTTAAGAACCCTGGGTCATATTTACAGCTTTGCCAATAACCTGCTATATGACCTTTGACAAGTCCCTTTATCTCACTATTTCTCAGTTTTCCCGTCTGTTAAATTGAGATGGTACTTAATCTCTGCTGTTTAAAGCTCTTTGAGATCTACAGATGCAAAATGCTATGATAGCTAAATATTATCATAGTTGTTAAAAAGTTGTTACTATTATTATTATTTTCTCTAACATTGAACTTCACTTCCGTTTTCTCTTTCACCTATCTATTCATGGGCATTTCACACCAATGCTGATCATTATTCAACAGAGATGGATTCAAGATCATGGATAATATGAGGCATGCAAAGCCAATTATTTTTATTACTTCACCCAGGAAAGTTCAGTCCAGATTCAGCCTCTGGTTTGAAGTTTTAGAATCCTTGGCTTTGCTGCTGACATTTAAAATCATTGTTACCTTTCATATATCTTCTCCCAGATGTATGTAGCGTTCATATCGTGCTATGTTAATTCCTTTGTGGATAGATCATGGCACATAATGTTTTCGAGCAGTGGTCTTTTGAGGACAAGGTATTTCACCAGGAATTAAGTATAGTGGTTTCCCACTAACAATCAACAAACAAAAGTTGAAGTTCTGTCATACTTTGCAAAACAAGACTTGTGGGTTTGGATGTAGTGTAACATCCACATCTAAAGATCAGTATGTTTTATGCCTCACTGAAGTCAGCGTGAGGAAAAATAGATGGAAAGAGTTACATTTCTTAGCTTCAGAATTGCATCTACAATAACCTGCTTCATAACCCTTGCCAAATATTTACTGGCAGACTGCTGATGCAAGTGAAAGTTAAATAATTCTGTTTCTTCCAGGTGTATTAGTGTGGGTAAATGTGGTTCAGGATTTTAAGTCTCTACACAGCAAATACTTCATGTGGCAAAGATTAAAAAAACAAAACAAAACAAAAAACAAAAAACCAAAGACTGTGAATGCCACACGTTGTTGGGTGCCCAACTTGCTACACCAACTTGCATTTCAAAAATGCTGAGCAACTATCCTCTGATGATCAGGTCCCTTTGAACTGTCTCATGTGGGACAGCCAAAATTACTGGTCACTTTATCAAATCTTGATCTATATCTCTAGCTGTAGTTCCAAGAAAATTCCCCAAATTAAGAAAAATTACAAAAATCTTATAATTCCATACACAAGGTTTCCATAGTGCTTTAATATACCTTGGAGAGTCTATTATACACGCATTATTATTATTATTATTATTATTATTATTATCATTATTATTATTATTTAGGACCAGATTGTATAGTTTGTACACAGAACTGTGCTGAAGATGTGGGGAGCTTGGGTAAAAATTGTTGCTCGCTCATTTCAGAGGTCCCCTTTTCTGGTGAGCTCTCTAACCAGATGTCCCTCTCCTTAGGAGATTCCTCCCTGTGTTCTGGGGCTTCCTCTCTGAGCCCTCATAACCCTTTATAAGGCCCAGGTGTTCCTTAACTAATTAACTCCCACCCGGCCACCTAGGTAATTAACTCTTCACAGTTGGCTCTGGGTTGTCTCGTTCTCCTTGGCGGAGCCAGTCACAGGTAGGCTAGTCCCTGACTTCCTTGAAAGGGCCTGCTCCCAGGATAAGGACATAGCACCTAGCACTCTTACTGCTGCCTCCCTTTCCCTTTGTGTGATTTGTAGCCCAGGGATGATAGAAAGTAGCAGTGCCTATGTACCTCTCTTGTATGTGGTTCTGGCACAGTGGGTGCAGTTGGAGTGCGATTGGATCTGGAGTGAGCGTTCAGATCTATCTCTGTTCTGCTCACATCTCTCTCTCTCAGGCTCTTTTTTCAAAATTACACGTGACCAAAGTTTCAGCACATTTCTGTGAGTGAATTCCAAAGTTTCTGGGAGACATCTATCCACAGCCTTCTTTGAACAGCCTTTGTTCACACCTTTCACCTCAGCCACAAGCTGCTGTATTGACTCAGTTTCTTCCAGTACTGTAACTTTATTAAAAGGAACCATACTCAATTGGGTAACTATGTAGCTATGTACAACATGGATAGAGTTGGGAGTTAGGTGACTTACTTACATATACATATTATTTTGGGGCAGCACAATCATTTTCTTTTAAACAAGTGTAGCGAATAATTTGCCTTCACAAAACTGGATTTGGAGCAGATGGAACAACACATGAGTTGCCAAGGACTGAAGGTGTTTCTGGAGGTGAAAGAAGGCTTATGCAGGAGGAATTCTTTCTTTCTGAAGTTCCAGGAGCTCACCTTTTTAAAATAATAAACAGAGTATTCCCATGATATTTAAGAGTAATTTACTGGAAATGTTTCATGTGAGCATGGTGACATTCATTAGCCCTTGAACAGGAGACCATAAAGATGTTCCTGCCTTCTAAAAGAGAGAGGGTGTACGTATAATACTGGACTGTTGAGTGGTCTGCTGCCTTTTGGGATACGAGTGAACCAGTTTTTTTGTAAAATCAGACTAGCTCGAGAGCTTCCTTTTGGATGTTTAGCCAAACAGACCATTGGAAACTTTAGAAGTTTGCTCATCTCTAGTTTCCAGATGCTCCCGCACTGCACCAGCCCAAACTTAAACACACATTTTGTTGTTGTTGTTCAGGATTGTTGTTGTTTTCTGGTTTTCTGTGGTAGCATGGACTCAAATTAAATTGCTGGGTTAAATTAATAATATTTTGTGCAAAGCACTAGCTGTCGAGGGTGCTAACAAATCTTGTAAAGGTAACAGGCCAGCCTCATCCCTAATGTAAATCCATTTACATCAGTGATGTTCCATCAGGAATGGAGTTAGCTCTTCGTTGTTTTTATGCCCATGGTGTTTTCATCTATGATTTATTTGCTTCACTAGTTAGAAAGATGCTTCCTCCTTTTTGCTTGTTTCCTACTTTTAAGGTCATGTATTTTTATATCTGTCTGTTTGTCTGTGTGGGTGGGCATGTGAGAGTCTCCGTCTCTCTTCTCCTTATGTAATGTCAGATGGAAGTTTAGAACAGTACACTGCAGAAAGCCAACCCACATCCTTCACCCACACAGCCTGCAAAGCAGTTACACCGACATCAATCAGGGAAAACCCTCAGACTACATGCACCGTTGGAGCAGGTGCATGAGGGTTCATGGCTTCATCATGTGACTGTCAGACTGCAGTGTATCACCTACTGCTGTCTGTTACTTTATCTATACACCACAGGCCTATTTACCTACATAGCAAATGAAATACATGATATAAAACTTGCAGACACTCTTGAGTTCAAATTATACTATCCTTCTCTTCACATATGTGGAAGAATGTTCTTTCAGTGCATTGCTGTGGACGCATCAAGAAAAAAAGCTGCCTAGCACCATTGCCTTAAGAGCAAGTTTTGCGGAGGGGGAAAACAAATCCTAAAATACATAAAGGGGGCAGAGGGCAAATGTCACAGACAGAGGAAAGCCATATGCAAACTAAGCCGAGAGTCTGAGAGATACAAAGAGCAGATATTATACTTGGGAGAAAAGATTGTGCAAATGATGTTATACCAATGACAGTAAAAAGTGAGTAATGCTTTCTGGAATCATCAAAGAGTTTCTGAATTTAATTCTTTGGGTACTAGAATTTCTGCCACAGAATGGATGTGAATGACTTTTTTAATTATTGTGAATAATATAGACTGACTACTGCTGCTGTGTTAGTTTACATTCAGCCTTTTCTATTTAAAGCTGATAATGCACTCTGTTCTTTCCTTTTAATGACCAAAGTAAATTACTGCCCCGAGCTCTGGGTCTGATCAGCCAGTGTGAGAAAATATTTAGCAGACCAAGATTTCTAAAACGATGCTTGAATGAATGTGGAGCAGTGACATGCTCTCAGTGCTACGTCTGGAAACTTCTCTTTGTAAACTGGAATGAAGAGACAATGAATATTTCTAAGTCACAAAATAAAAAGAATCCAGAATGAACATATTTTTGTGATTTGGAATTTGTGACATATGAACACTAAGCTGTATAAAAATTAACTTAATGAAATAAATATACATTCTCCCTCACAAAATGGAGCAATTGGCTTTTCCCAATTCTACCTGCTCTGGAATATGTTGTGCTGAAGACTGTGAGCCCAACTTTGTTCAGTTACACTGATGTAAATCTGGAGTAATTCCATTGACTTCATTTGGTTCCATGGAAGTCAGTGGAGTTCCTCTGTAATTACAAGAGTATGTATGAGAGAAGAATTTGGCTCTGTATCTGTTGCTATCATTTTATATGGGATATTAATATATAATCATCTTCCCAAATATATATAAGGGGTAAACATGGGAACAAATTGTGCATGGCACATGTTCAGGTGTACAGTGAGGAGAAAAATCCAAGGAACCCTTAGGCACTGGATCCCTGGAGTGCAAGATGTGTTCCAGACTAGTGTTGCTAGTGATCCGAGGTAGATAGCTATCACAGTGTGGGGCCAGAGCCATGGCTTTGTCACCCTTCTCCATATTGACTGGGCTTGGAGGGGGGCATGTGCTGCACTCCCTGAAAGGGTGGCGCAACAGCAGCCCTCCATAGGAGCTGTGGGAGGTATTGTGCCTGCCTGTAGCACGCTGCCTCCCAGTGCTCCTGGGACAGGATGCATCTGTCCCACCCTTCAAGGTGCAGTTGAGCCCTTTCCTTTTTCCTCTGTCCCTAGTTGCTGTGACTGGCTGCTATATCTGCTGCTGCTGTTGCTTTGCAAAACAGAGCTGAAGGAGTAAAGGGCGTGTGCTAAGCAAATAAGAGAAAACTTTCTTTTTTTAAAGTACAATGCCCAGTGATTTTTCTTGCATTTAAACTGGAGGGTGTGAGTTGTAAAATAGTGGCCAGGTAGGGTACATCAGTAATCGCTGCATAAACTTTGACTAGAAGAAAGAAGACAAATCCCAATCCCTTAAAAATAAATAAATGTAAGATACCTTTTAGTATCCCGAATTGGTATACAGATGGAGATGTAAAAAATGGACAGTGTACATTTTTAAACAAAATAGTTGAAAAACAGTTTGCCTTTTATTGATCTGCCAAGCCAAGGTATTCTTGGTTTTGTGTTTTGCTTGTTACAGGCGGCAAAGTAGCAAGAGCCTAGAGCAGAGTAAGAAAAGAAGCTTGTGCTCTACTTTGTGTTTCTTGTCGTATGTTTTCAGCTGCAGAAGAGAAACTCAAGACCCTGAACTTTGAAAACCTTGAAATTAAAGTTTTTCATGTGTAGGGCCACAAATACAGGATATTCTGGTAATGATCACTTTTTCTGAAGTGTCTGGAACTGGCCACTCTTGAAGACAGAATGCCAAACTAGTTGAACCACTGGTCTGATTCAGTTTGGCAATTCCTATGTTTTTATGTTTTCGAGTAACTTGGTGTCTTCATTTTTCATACGCCAAAGCCACATTCACTGCAGTAACCATGTAGAAAGAGCAGAAGGTGCATTCCAAATGTTTATGATAACTTTCCACAAGTGCTGTTCTCTGGGCTCAAGCAGTTCTCAACATAGGAGAATAGCCATGTGGTGGTCACACAGGGTCACAGTGTGATTGGCTTTAACAGGTCTGTTTTGCTACTTTATCATACAATTTAGGTATGTCTCCTAATCAGGTTTTCCACACAATTAGGGTGGAACTGGCTGGTTCAGATGGCAGGAAGAGCTAAAAAATGAGAAGAAGAAGATTTGTTAGGGTTGATAGTGTTAATGAAAATATGAAAGGAAAGCCACATTTGGAGGGGAAAGTGTGACCTGACAAATATGACCCCCTGGAATTCCCCTAGATTTCTAATGTTGAAATCAAAGCTGGTTTTAATGTGCACCAGGTGTCATCAGGGTGTTTTGATTCCCTTCAAGCGAGGGAATGAGCCTTACAGTTTCAGCATCTGCACATCTGTGAATATCAGTGACAGGGTGTATTCTTGTTTAGATCATAACCCATGAGGTTCAAAGGGCATGAACAATTTAATAATTGATCCTGTTAGGTGCACTGGAGATTGGCAACCACAAAACTATGCTCTGCTTTGCACAGGCTGTGGTCTTTTCATTTTCTCTCTTCCTCCCCTTTCCAGTGCCCATCCCTTGCACTGACATGCTTAATCCCATCTTAACTGTCTCAGTAGCCAGACAGAACAATAAGAAAGCCAGGAAGATGGCAGCAAAGCCGGAATTTTAAAATTATATAGCAAAAAACTAAAAATGGATATTATCAAAAACATTCATTATTGATATTCAAACAGTATGTTTAAAATAGATGTGTTGTGATAAAACTAGGTATTTTGTAAATTTAGATTACAGTTAAATCCTGTGGAAGGACAGGATGCCATCATCAGATGAATGGTTCTTTGACGCCAGTCTTGCCATTTGTCTCTCTGTTTCTAATCTTTCTGCTGCAGGTTGGGAAGACTGTGGCAAGGTGGCTCTGATATCATCTCTAGAGACCTCCAGATTTCCTTGGTTTCTCTCACTCTTGCTTTCAGTCTGGGTCTTGCATGAGACTGCACTAGTTTTTTTGGTGGTTGAGCTCATCCTGTGAAAGAAAGATCAGGTGTGCTTGTACTTTTGGCTCTGCCAAAAGACTTAGTTGTTGTTGACCAGAAGGGTTTTGACCTGTTTGTGGACCTGTTGCCTTATTTTCTTTCTCTGAGAGAGCCCAGGATGTGAGAGGCTGCTCGTGGAAATAGTGTAATGAATTAGTGAGATCATTATGAGGAAAACATACATCTGTTTCTCTTTATTATATCAAATTCTGACAGATCTTCGCTTTCAAAGAACTTGGCCTAAATCGTAGATTAGATGAGACCAAGTTAGCTGGAGTCCTGCCTAGATAAGATATAAGTGATGCTTGCAAGTTGAAACTATGGCAGGGTGGCCCCCTGTAACAAGGCATTAGTCCTTTCGCGGGAGGGGGTGACATTTGCAGACCAGGATGTCTGTTATAGGGACACAGTCCCTTTAAGGCAGGAGGTTTTTTTAATTTTAGTCATCAGCTGGAGCATATGATTGATGGTTCAAGAGACTAGGAATATGACTCTCTGAGTGGACAATATAAGAAGTAGCTGGAGCTCAGCATGAAGGAAATTAGATTTGCAAAAACCTGGGCCAAGTTCTCCAGACAGGAAGCTTGGAGCATAGCCGAAAGAGGGCCTGGAGGAGTGGAGAAGTGTCCAGTCTGGGAAAGTCTGTAAAGAAGCCTCGAACTGAGCAGGCCATGAAGGAAGTGATGCAGAGAAAAAGTGATACAATCATGTCAAGTGAATTGGGCAGTTACTGAATATATAGGGTTCCTGGACCAGAACCCAGAAGAGAAGGGGGCCTGAGTTCTTATATAGTGACATCTGGAAGTGGTGGACATAAACCCCTAAATTCAGGGGAAGAAAACTAATTGAGCCCTAAAAGAGAGACTACAGAGTTGGAGAGCCTAAAGAAGGCTGGGGAAGAACTTTCTAGAGCCCAGATTGGGGCCTAAAGACACTTTTAAGACCATGGGAAGGTCTGTACAGAAAAAGTCTGGGAGGAAGATTGTTTAGTTGTTTCTCTCACTGGAACTACAGCAGCCTATATAGTATAGATCCTAGGTCTCTGAAAGACGTCTTCTCTCTCTGTTCATCAGTGTGGAAATGCCAGCTTTTAGGTACTTGTGCTAACATTCAGTAATTTAACTCTGTGGCCCAGTACAATTTCATGGAGAACTCTTGATACTGGATTTCAGCTCATCAGGGATCCAGCAGAGTCAGGGTTGTGTTGGTGGCCGTCGTCGTCTTCATCATCTTCATCATCAAAACTTCATGGCATGGTGTGAACCCAGCTGGCCTTTACCTGTGGATGTGGGTGTTTAGTTTATTTTGTAACTGTTTCTTAATTAGATTGGACAGCATGATTTATGTAGTGTTTGGGAGGTGAGGTATTGTACTTGCACTCAGAGATCTTTGTACTGGGAGCATTTTATTGATTAACAAATAACAACACACTGAAGCATACTGCCGTATCTTAATGCCTAGGATTCCAAGACTGACATTAGAGAAATAAAGTGTGTGTGTGTGTGTGTGTGTGTGTGTTAATAATTATAATTATTATCAGTAATTGTTATGGCACGATTTATCCCAATGTCCCTTTGATCTTTCAAGCAGACACCTTGTTACTCTGTAATTCAGTTTCAGAGGCTGGTTGCCCACAGACAGCTGACAGGAGCCATCGGGCAAAGATCAGCAAAGAGCATAACACTAAAATTTATTTTTATCAGTTTAAATACAACATAACAATGTGTATGCTTTTGAGGCTTAATATACAACTGTAAAGTAGCTTTGAAAAATTGTCATGAAAACTTATCAACCTAGGTACAATGTCTATTCATCTGCACTTTTCTATAATGACAGTTGATCGTGGAAAAGAACTCGAGAGGTATTTTAACTGACCATCAAAATATGACTTGCTGAGGGTGAGGGGTGTGTGGGATTTGGCAAGGCTACAGGAAGGTATCCAATGACTATGGACTCTGTGGCTGATCATCCAGTCATTACTGATGTTGATCACGTGTTGATTGAAAAGTAGAATCTCAAACAGCCTTTCAAATCAGTTGTTAAAGCCAAAAAAAAAAAAAAGAAGGATTGAGGGATTTGAATTCATTCAAGTTTTGCTAGTGGAGAAATTGGGTTCAGACTTGGATTGCTGGCATATGGTTACATTTCATGAAATACCATCATTAATTGCGGTTAAAGGGAGCCTTGAACTTGAGCCTGTATTATGGTAAACCTCATGTTGCCAAGTTTGATAGCTTGCCTTTAGACTGAGTTTAGAGACCTTGTTAGAATAAACAGACTTCAATTTCTTGTAAAATGTAGATCTTGTTCATTGAACTGAATTATTTTAAAGATCCTACAATTGTTAGAGGTAGTTTAGTAGACTGGATAATAAAGCCTGAAGGAGTGTGTACTCAAGTTTGTTTGAATGGATGAGAACAACTGGTCCCTCCTGCAAATACTATTGGAATGATTTTTTTCATTTAAGTCACTTGTCATGCATTTGGAAAGCAGTAAGTAATATCCTAATAATACTAAAAGCCTCCCCAAGCTGTCTTCAGCAGCAGTTTTTGAAAAGTTCATGGGCTGTTGCGGGATAATAGAAGAGAAGGAACTTTGGGTAAGGCTCTTTCAATATGCAAGGCTAAAAGGGCTTTCTGCTACATTGCCATTCCCTATTTTTAACCATCAGCTTCACTTCTCAAAAACATACAATTCTGAATGTTTCATTTAAAGAAAAATATTTCCAAGAGACATTTCAGGCAAAGGGAAATATCTTTTCCCTCTAGGGTGAAAACTAGAAGAAATAATTGTTCTTAAGTTTTTGCCCTAGTTTAGTATCTATTATCATTACCTGTGCTATTAAAAATAAACAAATATTTTGAAATCTTGCCCTCTGCCCACAGCTATCTTATGTACCAATCTGATTGATAAGTGAAATGAGTGAATCCTCTGTGTTTGAATGAATGAATGAGTGAATATGGATGTGCTTACATTTACAAGTATCATAGTTGGCATTCTGTGCATATTTTGCTTTTGAGTCTTTGATTCTACTGTCCTTGCAAATCACTATACGGTTGCAAATTAACCCATAAGATGATAGACATTAATTTATGGCACTAAGTTCATGAATTGAAGTACTATGCCAGTAGATTTCCATGTACATTTTCCTGGGTGGCAGAGTTAGTAAGAATACCACACGTGCTACAACAGGTTATATTTGCATAATCAATTATTTGCTGTACTACATTTAAAAATGTCTGTGATCATTTTCTGTTCACATTTCAAATAGCTGGTGTAAAAGCAAACACCACAATGCACAGCTATTTCTCCTGCTGTCCCACTGTAGTGAGGTGGCATGGGCTCCCTCAGAGGTGGACGCGGAGGGAACGCTGCAAGTCGCCTGGTGGGTGGAACCAGGAGGGCCACGCTCTGCAGTGGCGGGACAGAGAGAGGAAGTATAAAAGGCTGGCCCAGCAGCTCTGTCAAAAGGGAGCTGCAGAAGGAGACAGACGCTTCTTCCCTGCTGCTGGAGTGGGATGCCAAGGAGAACTGCTGCTGCCTAGAAGACCAGCCTGAGCTTCCAGAGAGCCCTGCCACTCCCGACGCTGAGGAGCTGCTACCGCTACCCTTGGCAGAGTATCCCGGGGAGACTGAGGATGACCCCTGGATGCAGGTACACCCGAGGGGGAGAATAGGAAGCAGGAGTCAGGGAGTCAGACTACTGTCTGACTGTGGTGCCGCCGGAAACACGGTCAGCGTGTTGCGGGTGGAATCCCAGCTGACTCAGAGGCAGACCACTTTGCCAGTGTTTGGGGCCCTGGCCTGGGATATGGAGTTGGGCAGGCCTGCGTCCCCCCTGCCATCCCACCCCTGGGGTGGCAGTATTCCCCCTTCTTAGGCCAAAAGGCCTGCGCTTCTCGGGCATCCCTACTGGAGCCCCAGCAACAGTACTTGGCGCTCGCCCCCTGCTGGAGCCCCTAGACTGGGCGGATAAACTGCTACAGCTCTGCCTAACTGCAGGCCAGAGCCTTGACTGCTTTCTGCCCCACCATGCTGGAAGGCCGGGGTCCATTGAGAACCGCAAATTCTCCCCTTGTTTTTTCTTCATTTGGGAGAATACTCTAGCAGACCAAACTGCGAGGAGGCATGGCCTCCCTCGGATGCGGAGGGACGGTCACGCCAGCTTACACCCACCAATCAGGAATGAAATCTAAAATGCCTGAAAGTGTTAATTTATTTTGGTAAGTTTCAAACGTACTGTTAATAGGCTTTATCCCAGTGCTCATTTGGACACTTGTTCATGTCCCCACACACAAGTGCCAAGAATCTGTTTCATGAATGCTGATACCATTCACGCATGAACAAGAAAATGCTGGGCTAACCTGTCATTAAACTCTTAAAGCTGGAACATGTGTTTATTCTGGTATAGCTGCCTATGGCATGTAATATTAGGACATAATGTAATGGGGATGTGTCGGATGGGCTCATTCACAAGTAAAGGCTAGTACAGCACTCGGTGCTGAATTGGTAAATGCACAGATAACTGACACGTTAGACGAGAAAGCGCCAAAAGTGGTATCTGTGTCAGAGTTAGTATGTTTAATGTGTAGAACCATCTACAATGCTTACAACTACTTTTGACCACTCCAAAAAACCTAAAGGCTCATCCCAGAGTGAATTTTTATAACTAAGTTTTCGATGTGAGTTCTTACAGGAAAGTAACAATCAGATACTGAAATGCTGGCATACCTTGGGCTATAGCAGCACAAGTGGATGCAGCTATAATAATGTTTTAATACACTGTATGAAAAAAAGGATGTAGAGTGGATGGGTACATCTGTTGACAATCTTTCTTTTTAATTTGAAGCCACCTGAAGGCTCTAACTAGCTGAATAATAACCCGATCCCCATATGGTTTCCGTTCTTTCAGAGTAATAGCATGCAGAAAAAGAGTCTACTTTTAGCTCTGACTTCTGTTTGCTTCTTTGTGAGTCTGAGAACGCTTCCTGTCTGCTTGGTGATAGGAAATGTAACCAAAACAGACTTAGATGAGTGACATTTCTCATGCCTGGCTTTCCACTTTGGTAACTTGTGTAAACTTGTACAGAGAACCCATTTGTACAAGCTGCTGCATGCATGCAGATAGAGATGGTGTCTTCAGGATGATTTGCAGCTCATTTTTAATTATAATTTTTATCTTGTTAGTTCCTCAGTATTTATACAGTAGATATTATAAAGTATTTTTCCCATTTATAATTCCTCTTATACTCTAATCTCTCAACAATTTTGTACTGTCACTTTTCAGTTGAATTTAGGTTTGTGACTAAAGCAATTGAAAGGCACATTTTTTAATAAATGCAATTAAATTTTAAAGCCACTTTTGCTTTGGTTAGAAAACTACTCATGGAAAACAACTTTTCTCTTCTGCTTATATCTCTTAATTTTTCTTACATTCCCTTGCATGTGCCCTCAATTTCCTTCCTGCCCATATTTTCCTGTTCTCTCATGGTTTCCTGTCCATTTTCTACATTATGGGTACCAGTAAGTAATCATTTTCACTGAGGTCAGCCCTGTTTCATCCTAATTGGGGGGAAGAAGCGGGAATGGAGAAATGGTAGCCGTTTTGAGTAAGGTTGAAAGTTTATAGGGATGCTGACAAACATTAGGAGACCAGGGGAAGTGTGGTTTAAAAAAGTCCAAAACAACAGCAAACCGCCCCCAACATCCTATAATCATGAGATTCTGATAATGTGAGAACTGTTGACTCTAGATTTTGTATAAGGGCCTTGCTCCACAATTTTAGCCCCCACCCTCACTTCCAGTCACATAGGATTTGAAATGTTAATTCTCACTTCTTTAGAAGTGTCTTGTATTGGACGTTAATACCACAGCAAAATAAGATGATTACATTAGAGGACGAGGAGAAATGAGATACATACCGAAGCCTGTGGGGCAGTTTGTTTGGTACTGATGCTGCTGAATCACTGTGCAAAATGAGTGGACTGGCAAGCTGATAGTCTGTATCATTACCAACCTGTGTAGCTGTATCAATCATTTTATTTAAATAGTTTATTACATACGTTACTGTATATAAAATAGCATCCCTTCATCTTCACCATTGTGGCACCCCAGACTTATATGGAGATGTGATTCTGTCGAAAGTTGTTTAGGAGTTGGACCATGGCCTACTTTGATGGAGCAACACAACTTATGCCATTTTTACTTATCCAAAGGCAAATTTCCACAACATGCCTATGCCAGGGAGTGTCAAGTTTAAGGATTCCAAGGCAGCATCATGGGCACTGAGTAATAGAGTTGACTTTTGGGTTGACATTTTATTAAACACTCCTGGTTTGGAAAAATTTCAAAAACCCTGCGATTAAGAGGACATGCTGCATTATGATAGCCTCACCAGCTGGGGCTGGATTGGAGCCAATCTCACAATGATGGGAGACACTACAGCCCTTTAATGAATTTGAGCCCTCTGACTGCCTGCCTGTCCCCCACTTGCCTTCCTCCTGGGACAGAATAACCAATCAGAGCTGTCACAGATGGAACTGTCTCCGCCTTCTTTTCCCCACAGCAACCAGAAGTTATTCTCAATGGGAGTGGAAAGGGGGAGCAGGAACAGGGAACTAAAGGGACCAGCAACTCAAAGTGGCTCAGCTCCCCACTCCCCTTCTGTGAGCAATGGGGCAGCTTATTCTTTAAGCACGGAAAATATACAAAACAAAACTTTCGTTTTTAGGTTTCAGAATAACAGCCGTGTTAGTCTGTATTCGCAAAAAGAAAAGGAGTACTTGTGGCACCTTAGAGACTAACCAATTTATTTGAGCATAAGCTTTCGTGAGCTACAGCTCACTTCATCGTATGCATACTGTGGAAACTGCAGAAGACATTATATACACAGAGACCATGAAACAATACCTCCTCCCACCCCACTCTCCTGCTAGTAATAGCTTATCTAAAGTGATCACTCTCCTTACAATGTGTATGATAATCAAGTTGGGCCATTTCCAGCACAAATCCAGTTTTTCTCACCCTCCGCCCCCCGCCCCCCCCCCCCCACAAACTCACTGTCCTGCTGGTAATAGCCCATCCAAAGTGACCACTCTCTTTACAATGTGCATGATAATCAAGATGGGCCATGTCCAGCACAAATCCAGGTTTTCTCACACCCCCCCTTTTTTCCAAAAACCACACACACAAACTCACTGTCCTGCTGGTAATAGCTTATCCAAAGTGACCACTCTCCTTACAATGTGTATGAAAATCAAGGTGGGCCATTTCCAGCACAAATTTCCCCCAACCTGAAGCAAATACTCACCAACAATAACATACCACACAACAGAACCACTAACCCAGGAACCTATCCTTGCAACAAAGCCCGTTGCCAACTGTGCCCACATATCTATTCAGGGGACACCATCACAGGGCCTAATAACATCAGCCACACTATCAGAGGCTCGTTCACCTGCACATCCACCAATGTGATATATGCCATCATGTGCCAGCAATGCCCCTCTGCCATGTACATTGGTCAAACTGGATGGTCTCTATGTAAAAGAATAAATGGACACAAATCAGATGTCAAGAATTATAACATTCATAAACCAGTCGGAGAACACTTCAATCTCTCTGGTCACGCAATTACAGACATGAAGGTCGCTATCTTAAAACAAAAAAACTTCAAATCCAGACTCCAGCGAGAAACTGCTGAATTGGAATTCATTTGCAAATTGGATACTATTAATTTAGGCTTAAATAGAGACTGGGAGTGGCTAAGTCATTATGCAAGGTAGCCTATTTCCCCTTGTTCCCCCCCACCCCCAGACGTTCTGGTTAAACCTGGATTTGTGCTGGAAATGGCCCACCTTGATTATCATACACATTGTAAGGAGAATGGTCAGTTTGGATGAGCTATTACCAGCAGGAGAGTGAGTCTATATGGGGGGGGTGGGGGGAGAAAACCTGGATTTGTGCTGGAAATGGCCCACCTTGATTATCATGCACATTGTAGGGAGAGTGGTCACTATGGATAAGCTATTACCAGCAGGAGAGTGAGTTTGTGTGTGTGGTTTTTGGAAAAAAGGGGGGGGGGTGAGAAAACCTGGATTTGTGCTGGAAATGGCCCATCTTGATTATCGTACACATTGTAAAGAGAGTGGTCACTTTGGATGGGCTATTACCAGCAGGAGAGTGAGTTTGTGGGGAGGGGGCGGGCGGAGGGTGAGAAAACCTGGATTTTGTGCTGGAAATGGCCCAACTGGATTATCATACACATTGTAAGGAGAGTGATCACTTTAGATAAGCTATTACTGGCAGGAGAGTGGGGTGGGAGGAGGTATTGTTTCATGGTCTCTGTGTATAAAACATCCAGCAGAGGGCAACAAAAATGATCAGGGGGATGGGGCACATGACGTACGAGGAGAGGCTGTGGGAACTGGGATTGTTTAGTCTGCGGAAGAGAAGAATGAGGGGGGATTTGATAGCTGCTTTCAACTACCTGAAAGGGTGTTCCAAAGAGGATGGATCTAGACTGTTCTCAGTGGTAGCGGATGACAGAACGAGGAGTAATGGTCTCAAGTTGCAGTGCGGGAGGTTTAGGTTGGATATTAGGAAAAACTTTTTCACTAGGAGGGTGGTGAAACACTGGAATGTGTTACCTAGGGAGGTGGTGGAATCCCCTTCCTTAGAAGTTTTTAAGGTCAGGCTTGACAAAGCCCTGGCTGGGGTGATTTAGTTGGGGATTGGTCCTGCTTTGAGCAGAGAGTTGGACTAGATGATCTCCTGAGGTCCCTTCCAACCCTGATATTTTTATGATAGACAGTCTTCTGCAGTTTCCACAGTATGCATCTGATGAAGTGAGCTGTAGCTCACTAAAGCTTATGCTCAAATAAATTGGTTAGTCTCTAAGGTGCCACAAGTACTCCTTTCCTTTTTTCATTTTTAGAGCAGTCCTATGTCACATTTTGTGCTTTGGTTTGGAACTCTGATTTGCTTTGCTGTCTTGCTCAGTAAAGGAAGAAATATTGCTCATGAGAATTTCAGCTTCTCTGAGCTGGTATATCATCAGTTTAAAAAAAAAACCCACACAATATGGAATGGATTCTAGAAATCTGAATCTATCCCACATGCAGTACAGAATCCAACCCTATGAACAGTGGTTTGGCCCCTTAAAAAAAACGGGGGGGGCGGGCAAAACAAAAGAAAAAATTGCTTTCAGTTTCATCAGAGGTTAATTATCTGTTTCTAGATGGGCTCAAGCAAGAGCTGTTCTACCTACACATTCTTGTTAGAAGCTCCTGTATTGCTGTATATGCTAAACTATTTATTTTGTGTGCATGGGCATGTATGTGTTTTTTCCCATAACCATTTTAATGTTTGTTAAGGTCTTTTATTGTGGAGGTATTTTATTGGTAATTCTTTGTGTTGCATTTTTCATACTCTTTACCTTCAGGGTGATTGTTGCTATCATGTTTCACCTTGAGCTGGGAATGCTGCATAGGGGAATGCATTGGATTTAGTATTTTTGGTTCTCAATGCATTGTCCACCCAGGTGCACCTGGCAAGGCAATAAGATGCAGTTGAGTCATAGTTTAATTATTTTGCTTGATGTGGAAAGTGGCAAGGTGCTAGATAGTGATTTTGATATTATGGTGCAGCAGAAGCTGCACTGTACTTAAGGATGCATCAGAGAGTTTCATTCTAACAGTAGAAGGAATGGTGAATTTCTGATGTCAGTGAGTTTTAGTACAACAAAAAATTACATCATATGCTTTTTATATCAATTCTATCATCAGATCAATACATCAGATTGTCACACATTCCATGCATTTGGGAAGTTATTTTGCCTTAACACTGCTGAGATCACTGTTAAGGTTTTGCATTAGAGTATGCATTTGATGAAGCTGGGATAGCTTCAGGACATCATGCCTTGAGCCAGTAGGCGATAGAGCTTTCGCTCCCTCCTGAAATTCACGTAATTTCATCTCTTCCCATTTAAAAAAAAAACCCTTGAAGCTTATTTTTGGGGCATTCTTAAATTACTATCACTGATGTTGTTGTTTTATTGCCTTGTTTTGATTCTTTTTGTCTTTTATTCTTGTTGTCTGTAATATTGTGGAGGTTGGAGTGTTTTTGTTAATGAGGATTTTTTATTGTTCAGCACACAAGTCCTTATTTAGTGGCAGGGGTGCCGTATAAATAAAATTGTTGTTCTAGTGTTATTTCTGCTTTGGATTATCTGTTGGAGACGGAAGCAAAAGTCTTATGGGACATTGCAGTGTATTGCAGTTGTACTCAATATGAAGGTGAAAAAGAGTGTACATGTCTTTCCCTTTAACTTTTTATTTCCCTGTTTATAAGGTTTTGGGTGGGCAGGGTATGCCCTGCTGCAAGCTTATCTGTCATTAAATGTAGTGTGTGTTGCTAATATATATAGTGTATTTCATGTGTGTGCACAATATAAATACATACATTTCCCATTTGTAGGAGAAGGTCTGTACTATCTGTATAATTAATGTTGCTTGGATGGTATTAAATGATAGTGACAGATCACGTGGGTGTTAAGGGTTTGACACAGTGGGAGGCGGCACATATGTATCTTCAGCATTAACGCGATGGACATCCATTCAGCAGAAGGGTGGCCAGGCCTTTCCCTAGGAAACATATGCCAAAACTATTATCAAAGACTACGTCATGGCCTGCAGCAAACTGGACAGGATGATAATGAGGAGGGAATTGCACAAAAAAAGACTGTGTGGGCATCCCATTTTATTACAACAGAATGCTAAATAAACAGATTATTTCTGTGACTAGTAAAGTATTTGCTTAGTCAGCAACAATGGCATTTTGGTCTTTATCAAGTTTATACTACTGTTGTTTTACTTTTTGTTTACTTTGGCTGCTATTTTTTTAAATGAAAAAATAAACAAAGGGAAACATCTGAGATGCTGTAAAAAGCACCGTGGATCCAGAACAGCTCATTATTTCTCCTTGAGGGGGAAATCTGTGGTGCACTCTGTGATGTCTGACAATGTGTAATGAGGCACTCCACTATGTCAAACCCAGAGTCATAATTCTGTCTTATCTCGCTGTGATAATAAGACTTTTTGAACTACTGAACTCAACAGAAGTTATAGATGTAAAGGAAATGGCTTGTGTTTTGCCACCTATTTAAAGTAGTTAGAGTCAGAGATCAGGTAATTCAAATCAGTTAACCTTTAGCTTTAGGACTATATATCCCAAATCTAATTTGGAAATCACATTGCTTGAATGGTGCCAAAGTTGTCTAAATACTAATTTTTCAGCAGTTATCTCCATAGTGTTTGTATTGGAGTGTCTCTCTCTCTTTTTTTGGCTGATCTTCTTATATGGTTTTTGTTTTCTAAAGGTTTCCCTGGATAGCAACGAGGCCCAGAAGTCAAGCCAGTCTTCCTAAGTGAGGGGGCCCGCTCAGAAACTGCTCACTGAGGGATAGTACGGCTTGCCTGTCACTCTTGCTGTTATGGCAGGAGGTACTGTAATGGTGACCAAGCAATGTCCAAGTTATGCCCTTCTCTGGATACTAAGGACTACAGGTGAGAACCAGTGCTCCCAAACTCGTATCTAATTTTACTTGTTCCATATCTCATAAACAAGTTAGCAATGCCAGAAATAGCGTTTGCTTTAAATTTATTTACATTTATATTTCCCCCACTCATTTTATTCTGTCTTCGTTTTTCTTGATAACTGTCTGTGAATGTGGATATCTGAATTCCAGCAAGAAATGATAGAAATTCCTTATGGGACTTATGATCTTCACTATTTTGTATCCTAGGAACTCATTTATCATTAAACTTGAAATAGGCATTGGTCTGATATGCATCTTGGGTGATACTGCAGTATACTCCTGGCATATTGGCAGGTCAGCTTTACATTATTATTTTTACATTTCAGCTGGGTCATGTCATTGCAAATAATGCAATTCTGCAGTTAAATATGAACATTTCAGAAGCTACACTATATGGGATTTTAAATGATGTAAATGGATTGCTGTTTAAGCATTGTCAGATGGGGAATTGAGCAGGAAAAGGAGGAAGAACACTTGTTGTATTTGAAAAAGCCCCTGAATTTTGAATAAATTTAGCTTTCACCCGTTAAAAATACCTAAGTGGATATCTTCAAAGGTGTCCATGTGAAAATGCTAATTGTTGCTATTCCACCTACAGCTGTGGAAAAACATTGCTCTTCCCACAAATGTTTCAAATCAATTTACTCTTCTTGTATGTGGCTAGGACAACCACCTTTTTCTGGAAAAGATATTCTTATCTTTTGGAGGAAAAGAAACCTTTTTAAAAACAGACTTTTCTTCAGCTGTTAACTTCCAGTAGTTTTCTTCCACGTCTGGATTTTTTTCTGAATAACAAGTAAAGATTGGTTAGGAACATCGTCAGTTTTTGCGGTTTTTCCTTTAATTCATTTTAGTGCTCATGAAAGTTGACAGTTCATGAATACGCTTTTAGAGGAGGTTAGAAATGCATCATCTAGAGTTAATTTGATGACACTGGAGACGTATGCCTTCTGTTTATGGACAGAATAGGTTGAACCAGTGTCAGGGCTGTTTTGACTTATACAGTCCCCTCAATTGTCTTGTCTTCACTAGGAAACAATGTGTGTTCTTACTACATGTCAGCTAATATGCAGTAACTACAATGAGGTAAACATCTAGTTGCATTTTTAACACGTTAGCAGTTTGATCTTCCCAGGATCTGCTAACGCATGTGAAAATTACAAACTGCCTTGTCGTCACTATCTTGCCATTTTTGTATGCAGTGGTATTGTAGCTGGGTTGGTCCCAGGATATTAGAGAGACAAGGTGGGTGAGGTAATATCTTTTATTGGGCCAAATTCTGTTGGTGAGAGAGACAAGCTTTCGAGCTTATGCAGAAGTGTAAGCTTGAAAGCTCGTCTCTCTACCAACAGAAGTTGGCCCAATAAAAGATATTACCTCACCCACCTTAACTTCAGTAGAATTTTACCATGTTAGGTGTATTCCTACCATATGTTAACTTTTTGCCTAATATGGACACGCCCAAAATCTCTTCATCCTGACCTGAAGATGTATATCCTTTAGGGATGCAAAGATAGTGTAGTTCCCATGCTTGTTCTAACATTTGTCTGTCAGCCAAGGTGTCAGTCTGTGATGAGGACACCTGTCCACCATAAATGAAGCACAGCTCATTTTTCACAGTCCACTAAACTACTGTCTGGCTCTGACTTCATTCATCCTCCACTTGGGCTTGATCTGATTCTGTGACTAATAGGTGAAAGGTTTTATATTCAAATGCTTATTTCCTAAGCCATCCAGTTTTGTTTTGTTTTTTAATCTTTATCACAAGAAAAATTACTGTTGAGTACAGGGATTCAAGGGAGGGAAAAATCTGGTTGCAATTCATTTTGTCAAATTATAAAAAACAAGTGTCACTGGGCCCCATGCTTCTGTCAGAGATGGTGTACAGTGACAAGTACCACGCAGGTGTGTGGGATTTTTAAAAAGGTGTGAAAATTATTAAATAGGCTTGGCTGTCTTGGATGGAGCAATTTTCATCATGGGAACTTGACCCCTTGCTTCCAGCTCTTCCTGCGCGACTTGTGTGTGCCCCACAACGCATTGTGAAAATTTACGAAAAGGGATTGTGTTGGAGGGTGGCACGTGACTCACTGGGATATCTGTCCATAGTGCACTGCACTTTGCGTTAACACAAGCACTCCTGCTGAGTATGTGCAGCACTAACGCAAGCAGTCAAGTATAAATGCACATGCACGATCGACTAACTGTTGTGGTCTTATGCTGATGTAATTGGCACAGACCAAAACTTGTAGTGTAGACATGGCCTAACTGTAGTGGATTCAAACTGTTTAGTGAGTATAACACAATAAGCCTCTTGGAGGAGGAATGCAGCTGCTGTATGAGGCTATAAGAAAATAAAGAAAATCTTAGAATTCTGCTTTTTTGATTAGAAGTCTATTCTCTGATGAGCATGATTTGCGTTCTTTGTGGTGCTAAGTGTCACAAAGGTAGAAACTAAGGAACAAAAGGGATAATTTAGTTGGTGTTGGTCCTGCTTTGAGCAGGGGATTGGACTAGATGACCTCCTGAGGTCTCTTATAACCCTCATCTTCTATGATTCTATGAATTATGCTTCTGGAGAGAAGACCCTAGCTGAAATGTGAAATTATAAGAAATATCTTTGTATGTTGTGTTTTGAGTCTACTACTTTTTCAAGTATATTTCTGCATTGTAGGCATCAAGGGCCTGCACTAATATGCACTGAAATTAATGGGAGTCTTTTCATTGACTTTGATTGGGTCAGGTCCTAAGTAGAAGTAGTAGTTCATTCTGACTTGTAAGCCTGCAAGAAATAGCTATGCTAAATTTGGAAAGAAATATAGCAAAAGAAAGTCTCCATTACAGTAGAGCTGAATATACAGCATGTTTAACCCCTGTCATTATGTATGAAGCTGTCAAATGCTAACAATAATGCAACATTAAATAGAATGATTTTGCACTGCAGCGAACATGAGCAATTGTTTCTGTTTTCCTCAGTGTGTGTATATAGAGAGAGATATTTGAATTGTTGGTATATTATCAGAAACCAGGATCCAGAACTTGAAATAGTGCAAAAATAATACCAATTCTACAAGCTGAAAACCAAGGCCTGTCAGGTATTATCACATCCACTCCCGTTTTCCACTTCGTTAGACCCAGAAGGAAATTCTTTCAAATGTTTGCTAACCTTCACTGAACAAGAATAGCAACTTAATAAACATGAATTTTCCTTGGGGAATTCAACTGCATGGTGTTGGTTTCCCCCACAACATCTTGCCCACCTTGTTTTGAGTGTCTTTCAAGGAACAAAAGTGTAACACTGCTTCTTGATATTACAAAACTATCTCAAGGAGACAAGTTGCATTGTTATTTTCCCAGAAAAATCTTATATTTACTTAATGAAAAATTAGACTAAATGCTATTTTGTAAGCCCACAAGGAAAGTATATTTCTACTGTGAAGAATTCCCATTTGGTAATCTCAGACACTTTAAATACTGATACCATTTAACTATACAGGAAAAATGAAAAACTGTGAACTACTGGATATCTGTCAAACTAGAAGTTTTTAATTTTTTTCCAGCACATCCTACTAGTAGACTTGCACTAACTATAGCCCACATTTATAAAATGAATGAAAGGAGGAATGGATAAAGATTATTTACAGAAAGGAAGTCAACTTAGAACTCTTTTCTCATTTTAATTCCAGTGTGAAATGTATTCTAGGCAGTTGCTTAGCTTCAGTCAGTGAAACCCCTTAATAGTAAGAACAGGAAATTGTTAATAATGTTTGGTTTCTTGTGAAATCCATGCTCCATCATAGACTGAATACATGACAGTTTTCACTGATTTTCCTCTCTTGGTATATGCCTATCTGTCAGTGTACATAAAACTTCGAAATAATACATATGACCCACCTCTTCTAGAATGCCATTTCATTTCTTTTCTCCTAACCTCTGAATGTGAAGGATTGGTTGTATTAGTTTGTTTACTGTGTCAGAGCTAAATAACATGTTAGTTTCCCTTTGCTAACTCTCATGCTGCAGAAAAATTCTCCTCTTTATAGATCTTTTCTGTTTCTTAATTGGTCCACCACTGCCTGAATCACTGTAAATAAACCTCTCACTACAAGTGTACATACTGGAAAACTCTGATGGTAAAGAATGAGTGCAACTGATGACTTATTTAATAGATTTGTAGGCTCCATGTAAATAAACACAGCTGCATAAATTAAAATTGTGAAAATTCAGCCTTCTAAGGATGTATTGGACAGGGTGCCGATGGAAGATCTATTGTGTTTAAAGGCAGCATCATGGTATTTAAGTGTCTAAGTAACATAACAGATGTACTCCTCCTTCTGGCTGGTTGTTAGTTGTATGTTAATACTCTACAGAGAATAGCAGTAATGAACTCAAAGCTATTATTTGTCAAATCATTTTAGCATCAGCTTTCTATCATGCTCAGATTTAACCCTACTGTGCATTGTTGTAGTCATACCACAGCTTTGTGCTCGTTCCTGCTTAATTATCAAATAAGCAGCGCTCATTCTTGCATCCTTATTGATTAGGAAGTTTATAGAATGCAGATCATTAATACACCAGTAAAATCATGGTAGTATTCTGACTGCCAAAAAGGAAATATTATAGGTATTAAACTACAGCATTTTTCCCTGTCTCCTTGAATAATTCCATAACATCTTATAAGGATCTTATTTCATTCAACTTTAAAAATGGCCACCCTCACTGTATAGCAGAAATTAATAACTAAAATAAATGCAGTGAAAAAGTCAATGCTATGTAAGTAGGCTAGTTTCACAAGGAATATTAATTTTTAAATTATTACACAGCAAATTGATGAAGGAGAATATCCTTGATAATGAACACTTTTTCTTCACTTGTGTTAAAGTGTACTATGAAAAGTGACTTAAATATGAGATTGTGGTATACTGCTTGTTTCTAGAAGTGACTGGACAAACGTTTGTAGCCATATTGTAACTCAAATTAACAAGCCATGGGATTAACAACACACTTCTGTGCCCTGAAGCATCTAGGGGTATGTCTACATTGCGTTTTAAAATCATGGCAGCAAGTCTCAGAGCCCAGGTCTACAGACTCACACTATATTGCTAAAAACAGCAGTGTAAACATTGTGCCTTGGCCTGGTGCTTGGGCTCTGAAACCCAGTCCCTTCCAAGGCTTCAGAGCCTGAGCTCCAGCATCTACTCAGCTGTTTCTGGTGCTGTAGTGTTGGCTCCACGAGCTCGAGTCTGTAGGTCCCAGGTTCTGATACTCACTGCTGCAGGTTTTAAAACGTGGTTTAAACATACTGTACCTTTAATGGACAGTTGCAAAGATGTTAGCTAACTCTAAGATAAATGGCAAAGAAGAATTACCTTGAGTTACAGTAGGGCCACAAACTCTAGCCTAAATGTATTTTCAGGAGCCCATTTTAGTCAGGGATTTAAAGGCATCATGTTGGAATATATTACGGTAGTTAACATTTTAAGTCCATTGTACATAAGGCAGTGCATGTCTTAGCATGTGCTAAACTGGCTAAGTAAAAGCCTTGGTTCCCCTCAGGCTTTAATTGGATGAGTTTACTAGTTGTTAAAGTATACATTGCATTATCCACACTCAACTTTTAAAATGTGTTTTCGTGTGCGTTAGCTAACATGTTAACAACATGCTTTTAAATCTTAATCTACACAAAGACAATGACTCCATTGCACATTTGCTCGGTGTATAAGTAAAAGGATGGCTGTGGTTTGTTTTGTTTTGTTTTGTTTTTTCAAAGCTATCAGTCCTGTACATTCTGCCTGATTTCTGAAAGTCAGGCTGTGATCTCTATGGTTAGGGTGACGAGATAGCAACTGTGAAAAAAGGGACCGAGGATGGAGGGTAATAGGCGTCTGTATAAGAAAAAGTCCCCCAAAACGGGACTGTCCCTTTAAAAACGGGACAGATGGTCACCCTATTTATGGTTCATAATTTAAAGAACAATTCTGATCAAGATGTGTAAAACAGAAGACTCAACTTCATTCTTTTGGAACTGTGTTGGCTCTGCAGGGCTAATAGGTGTAAAGTAGTAAAACCGCTTTTACACTGGTAAAGTCAGCAGCTACAACTGACTATGCACACGAAGAAGTTCTGGTGAGCAAGAAGGTGGTATTTGGACATAGTCCTAGGGCAATGGTTCTTGAACTGTACTGGTGACCCCTTTCACATCGCAAGCCTCTGAGTGCGACCCCCCATTATAAATTAAAAACACTTTTTTTAATACATTTAACACCATTATAAATGCTGGAGGCAAAGCCAGGTTTGGGGTGGAGGCTGACAGCTTGCAACCCCCTGCATTTAATAACCTTGCGACCTTCAGGGAGGTCCCAACCCTCAGTTTGAGAACCCCTGTCCTAGGGTCTTATTCTCCACTGCTTTGCCATTTATGTAATCATTTATTCCAGTGCAAAAAGCTTTAAAGTGGGACCTGTTCAGTAGTGTTTCACATCTACTTTGCACAGGTGTAAATGATTATACACGTTACGAGTCTGTGGAGAATCAGGCCTGTTGTTACTAAAATGAAACTTTAAGAGGAGAGTAAATACCGTTCTATGTATGTAAAATACATATTTCTTTTAGAAATGTAGATGTACTGAACAATATTTAAAGCAAAAATATTTTGCCTACTTGCTAAAGATACTATTGCAAAGTTTTCCCGGGACACTGTTCTGAGCTTATGGTACATTAATTACTGTATTATTCTTAGTACACACTGTATATTAATGCAATATACATTAACCATCTTATGAATTATACTTATTGTGCAATATCAAATTAAAATCTGTATTGTGTACAGTCTGTTTAGACTAACAAGACTGAAAGAAGAATGATACGTAGTAATATTGTCCAATTATTTGTCAATCTATGCACATATTTTACACCTACTAACAGGTGCAAATTAAGGCACAGGTACTGATATTTGCACCTCCAATTCATTTTTTGAATGTGCAGTGTGTCCCCACAAATATTGAAAATGTAGTCCTCTACGTTTATGGGAGGATTCAAACTACGTATGAAAAATAATCAAGCAGAAAAAGTCATTGGCTCACACCATGGCCCACCCATTTCAGAGCTGGATCTTGGCAGTAAAATACCTTAAACTTTGAGTGTTTTGTTGTTGCTGTTGTTGAATTATGTTTGTTATGTTTTCAGGCCAGCAAATTGTATGACTGGCTATAGGCCTATACTATCGAAATAGATCAGATGGTGGGATATTTAAAAGTGTGGTACGGAGGAAAAAGATTATTATTGCATGGCAGCAATTGACATAGTAAAAAATAAAAAATCACCTTCCCAAAAAACATGCATTAGTAATATAATTACTGCTCATCTTGCAGTATTTACATGACAGTTTTTTACTCTGCTAACCACTCTTTTCTCTATTCTGGAGAAAGACATAGTTTTAATAACTAGATTCCGCAGAAGTTCCCAACCTGCAAGAAACCCTTAATATCTGTAAGTTTTGAGTTAGCCAACTTATGTTGTGGGGTTTTTTTTCTTGAAGAAGAGTTACTGTAGAAATAAATGAGTCATTGAAGCAGAGAGGAGAACATATGACCATTAAGGTATTTTAGTCTCTGAAGGTCAGTAATAATTGCCTCTTGCTCTTCCATCATGCTGATCACTTAGTATTGAGAGAATGGATAACCATTTCAGATATGAAGATAAAGTGCAGACTGAAAGAAGCATTTACAGTCATTTCTTGAAGTAGACTGGGACTGATGCAGAATATGTTTCTATTTTTGTCTGTAATGATTGGAGTATATTGCGGAAACAGTGAAGTGGGAGCAGCCTGAAATGTTCTAGAGAACAATACACTTAAAATCCTATAGGAACAAAAAAAAAAAGGCTATATGGGTCAGTGATAAAGCATATGGTTACCCATATGTTTGAGATACCCTCCTGACCCTGGGTAATATTCAGTAATTTGAGGAGAGTCCTGTTCAATAATAATACGTTTTAGAGTGTCTGGTTGCCGGTTTCAGAAAACTAACACATAAGGCGCGTGGGTGTGTAGATGTATGAATAAGAAAAGTAATGTAATAAAGTTGTTTGGACACTTATAAAATGTTACCATTCAGATAAGCAATGCATCAAATTCTTGTAGCTAAATTTTGTTAGCTGTAACTAGGGCTGAACCATGATTGTTAAACTGCGAGGCAGAATTGAAGAATACATTTCTGTTTACTTACATAAATATGAATATGATAAAACTAACTAAAATATTATACAAAAAAATCTAGTTTGCACTTTAGGAATGCCAGAAAAAATAGCCCCCCCCCACCCACCCCCTTTTTTTTTTTTGGTTCATCAGTTTAAACATATCTTGTTACTCCTTTATTTTCCATCAGTGAGCCTGATTGAAAACTCTTTCGGCAGCGCAAACTGTAGAAGACTGCAGATGATGGGATTAAAGCAAGTCAACCTGTCTGACCCTAAAAGAAGCAAAATAAAATCAGCTGTTTGTTTAGGGGTGCTTTGAGAGTGACCTTGCCTCACTTTCCCCATATGTCTGTCCATTCAGTCCGGGGGGGGGGGCGAGGGGCGGCCACTCAGCTAATGAGAATCACTACAATTCTAAAGCTGGAGTGATCCTTCTTCACTGCTGTTTGTGAGGAGAGGAATGACTCTGGGCCTGATCAAATGGCATAAATGTAGAAATACACAAATAACCCAAATTTACTTGTGGTTGGAGGAAGAGAAGAGATTCTGCTAATCCTCATTGCTGAAACCTGCTTTTTGGTAGGAGGGAGCATCCTTTTCTTGATAGGTCTTGTGCTCACCAGAACTCCAATTGCCATCAGCGCAGAATCATGAAAAGGACCTTCCATGCACACCCTCAATTCCACTTTGTGACTTGTTTTTGTAAAGGCAAGGTTGCATGACCCTTTGATTTGTCATCCTGACTCACCCTTCAAATGCAGTTATAAGTCATAGAGAGCCTGAAACCTTTGGGTCACAGATTATTTAAAATTGGCTTCTGAGAAAAAGTGGCCCCACTTCCCCTCATATTAGAGAATCCTGTACTAAACTGAGCATCATCTCAATATTATCTCCCTAACTCCAGTTCAGCAAAGTTAACGCATGCTTGACTTCAGTGGTGTTTAAGCATGTGCTTACGTGCTTTGCTGAGTAGGATGGGTTTAAGCACATGTTGAAGTATTTTTCCAAATTTCCCATAATTTGAAATATGCATGTGCCTAGTGAGTAAAATAAGCTTTTAACAGTTTGGGAAAAAACTACTTGTAACACATGAAATTTATGAACAAGTGCACAATAAAACAGTGTTAAATTTTAAGTAATCTTAAACGTGGATGTGGTGCCCATATGTGTGCAGCTGGAAAGTGAAGGACCTAATCAACTTATTTGATCTAACCTTACACTGACAATCAGAAGCACTCCCCTGCCCTTTTCACAGAGCCCATGTGGTCCTGAACAAAGTTTCTCAACTGGTGGCCCTTAACCTTCCCGGGGGTCATGAGCTCCATTTAGATATAGGAAAACTGAAGTTCAGATCCACTGAGTGGTTTATCCAAGGTCATACAGCAAGATAGTGTGAGAGTCAGGGAACTGGATTCTAACGGCAGCTTGACAAGCACCTGTTCAGGACCATATTTGATTCCTTCAAGGGGGAAAAAAACCCCCAAACCTGGTCTACCATAAGGACCTTCCATCTCAAATAGTGACATTTGTTACTGTTTTTTCTTTTTTTGTGAAGAGTAAAACATAGAATTTGCAAAAGCTGCTGCTATCCTTCTCAGAGGCAGGAGCCTCTTATTCTTTTATTAACACCTTAATTGGCATCTCCGATTTCATTCTCTGAGGTTTCTTTTAGACTTCCTAAAACATTAATAGAAAGGACTCTGTAGCTCTGTTGGCACCCCTTACAGCCCGAATAATAACATATAACATGATACTTAGAAAATTCAGGGCACAGTGCACTTTGTTGCACAGCATTTACAATGGACTAGATTCTTTTGTACACCCTTCAAGTCAGTTAGGTCTTTTTTTGCATTTTGTAGCTACTCACAGTAATCAAATAAAGTGGATGAGAGACAGTGTTACAATATTGCTTTTCCTTATTGCATTTACTCCTAAATTTCAGCCACAGAGTTTTGCATTGACTTTGAAGGAGAGTTAAAAAGGCTAAATGTAACATTATCTTAAGTGAGTAAATGACGTAGCCTAGCGTCTCAGTGAAAGTTAGTGGGACTAAGTCAGTTTTGAAAATGAAACTTTAGTCTTGTAAGTCACTTGAAAAGTTGTACCTTGAATTTCAGTGCAAGCATAAAAATCTTAAATCACTGGTGCACTATTCAGACTTGGTTTTATATGTACTTATTTAACTTAATCCAGCTACGTCGGAGAAGTTTATATCCTGGCTTTACCTGGGATGATGATCTGCACAGAAGTGATTACGTTTCAGCAGTGAACAGGCAGTATGGGATGTAGTTCTGTTTATATGTCCCCTGTCCCCTCTGTGCTCTCAATCCTGTGGGTAATGCATTAGCAGACTGATTCCAGTTTCCTGTTTATACAGGCTGTAGCTTTGATGCAAGTACAACAGGCTAACAAGCAGAAGCAGAGTTCCTGTTTTAGCAATTTCTCATGAAGATATTTAAAACTCCAATGGCCTGTGATGACAACAATTAAAAGTATCAGGCCACTGAACAGATACTTTTCATAAATCTCAATGATTTAAAGACATACAAGCTGCTCAGTAGGCACTTCACTTCATCCAAGGTTAGGAACCAAATATTAGAATGAAATGCTTCTTTTTCCACAGCTAGCCTGATGGCTAAATTCATAGATGTTAAGAGCAGAAGGAACTATTATGATTTTCTAGTCTGTCTTCCTACACAGGACAGGCCAAAGGATAATTACTAAGTTAAACCCAATAACTTGTGTTTGATCTGGAGCAATTAAACTCAATAACTTGTGTTTGATCTGGAGCATATTGTTTGTGCACCCAATCGTGATTTAAAGATTTCAAGTGATGGAGAATCCACCATATCCCTTGATAAGGTATTCCAATGGTTAGTTACCCGTAATGTTAAATATTTGCATCTTATTTCAAGTTTCAGCTTATCTTCAGCTTCTGGGTATTGGTTCTTGCTATGCCTTTGGTCTGCTGGATTAAAAAGCCCTCTGCTCTCAGATATCGTCTTCCCATGTTGATAATTATAGACTGAGATCAAGTTAACTCTTAACCTTACTATTTCCATTGCGATTTTGCAACCCATATTTTTTGTTTCATTGGGAGTATCCGATCATTTCATGTAGAATGGCCATGTTCTTTCAACATGTCCTCTTACATACCTCTGCACCTCAACCACGATGGTTTCCACTTGAGGGCCCATTCTCTCCTGTATTTTGGTAGCTATTTTGACAACTCATTGGTAGATTGCTGCAACATGCATAGAGGAAATATCAATTCAACCTCCCCTACTTCATGTGAAAGTGTTTTTGTATTATCAAATACAAATAGCTGAACTGATATTCTAAACCATCCCATGATGTCCGTATTGTGACAGGACAAGTGAATTGATCCAGGGTGAACTTGTGATGATCTTTTACAAGAAGTTCCAACAACTTGGAGGTCAGGTTGATCAGTTTCTTCCTTTGCCTGATAGGGGTTTCTCTTGAAAAAGTTGAGATGGTGTATTTCACACACTTCTGCTGGGTTAACTCCTCAAGCTGACTAGCAGTACCAAAGTGTGTGTATGTATATACAGTGAGAAATTATCAGCAATAAACATCTGTCCAGGATAACCCTGCAACACTACCTCAATCCCTTTCCCCAGCAACTATCTCTGCACAAATCAGAGAACAATACAAGGTGCTTAGGATATTGTTTCCTTACTGTGCTTGGAGCCAAATTAATGTGGTTCCCCACAGGTTTGGAAGTCTTTTGCTTTAATATACTGATATGCTAACTTATTGCAGTTTTATCTTTATGAATGGTCTGTGGATTATACCTCCTTATTTTTATTTTTGGTTTTATCTTCTTTGGGGTTTTGCAGGTGGTGGAGGAGAGGAATGTGTTTGTATGAATATTATACATATAATTCCAAAACTAGTACCAGGAGCAAGGGTACCAGTAACAAAAGGTTAATGTCATAGATGCTCTGAATAGTCTCTTCCCCATTCCTATATATTTGAAACACGTAAAGGCAGTCAGTTGACTTTCACTTACTTTGGTGATCTGTGCTCACCCAAACTCTGCCATTATTCCTTTCTACTACTTAATGTTTTGCAGGAAACTCTACATAGATATGCATTTGTGTATGTAGGTAATGATCCCAAACTTTTAGAAAATAGAAAAGGAATATCCTATTATCCAAAGTCTGATATCTACTAGAACATCATTAAAAAGCTAACCATTTTCCAACAGGGATCAAGCTAAATATGGTCCTTTTGGGCCTCATTTTCCTCATAAATGTGCAGGGACATGTATCTGTTAAAGTTCATAAATATATACATGGGAGCTGTGAATTCAGGACTGGGACAAGTTAGTCTGAAGTTAGCTATGAAGTTATTTGCTCTTGAAAACCAGGACTCAGAATGAAAGTCAATTATCAAACACAACTGTCCTATCTTTATTACAGTGCCACAATATAATGTAAATTATATTGAGAAATTATGAATTATTTTTTATGAAAAAAAGTCTTTTTTTTTTTCCAAGGCAGATTGGATTTCTCTCTAACCTGAGTCTAAAGCATGGGAAGAAGTTGTCAGATTTATAGCCCACAGTGGAAGAACACACACATGACCTTACATTTTCATGGTGCCATTCTGAGTTATTGTTTTTGTATATGTAATTAGAGAACAGAGCTCACAATGAAAGATTAGTTTGAAGTGATTTGTCCATCAAAGTAATCTATGCTGCCAAGTTAATATGCATTATATTCAATGGAATCTTTGCCAGCATGTCAGATTGCTGTATGCCTGACATAGCATTCACTTACGAAAGTTGAGAAAAATATTAGCCAGTCAGACACCAGTTTATTCTTAAAAGTATGTTGGCCAGAATTGTCCTAGTTGGCTGGCCCCAAAATGAGATGATATATATAGGGAATTTATGCAGTGCCTGTTCCAGGTGCAAGGTGTCTGTGTCTTTGGGGAGAAGTCACACATCTTCTGGACATTGTGGAGATGTCCATTGGATGAGGCACCCTACAGGGATTTTTAAACTGTGCTAGGAACCATAATAGGGTTTAAATACTTTAAGAGTAGTTAGAATATTCCAGGGCTGACCTAGATGGATAGGTGCTGGACCATATCCCTCCTCGGGCCCACGACAGTGCTACAAGAGAGACCTACAAAATATGCCCATTTAATGAAAAAAGAGAGCTAGTCTAAAGTCTCAGGCAAAGGTATATTATTACAAAGAGATTATCTTGTGAAAGCATAAGGATAGGAGAACAAAAAGTCATTCCAAGACCTGGTAAACTTTTACCAGAATTAGATTAAAGCATATTTTTTAGCTTGCCTTTCTGGTCACAGTAGTTTGCAAGAGTGGATTTTTTCCTAGCTGACAACCATAGCTGCACATGAAAAGGAAGGCAATAGCTCTTCTGGATCATTTGAGTTAATAGTCTCAACTCCTTGCATGTAAAATTTTCCTTTCTTTTTTGGAGTGGTCTAACAAGCTATCTGCCTGGGAACCACTGCCTGAAGCAGGTGCCAATATCATGCTCACTGGATACATAAGGTGCTCTCATCAACAGGCTGCCTTAAAAGTCATGGAAATGTCACTAAGGTATGCCAATAACTCATTATAATATGTAAATGACAATAATGTAAATGACACACTGAGACAGAACCACATCTATGTCCTATGAGACTAGCAAAGTAGTTTCTTTACTTTTGAAAATCCCATTATTACCTGAGCATGAAAAATGCTTTGTGGCTTAATACACAATTCCCTCTATGCTCTTCATCACCCACTATCAGCCAGGTGTTTGCACTCTTCCCTTATGGACTATCCACAGCAGCCGTTATGGGTGGGCATTGCCTGCACAATAGCAATATGTATTTGGATTATTACTTCAGTGAGTGCTTAAAAATTTACCAATGCCTGTGATTAATTATCTTCATTTATCTCAATATGCATAATCAGTGTATCCTCCACAGGTTCTCTATCCCATGTTGCGAAATATCCCTGATCCCTTTACCTGCATTCCTACTCTGTCTTTGGAGCATTAACTAATTCTAAAGCAAAAGTTGCTTTCAAAGACAACTGCTTTGCATCCTGTATCCTACAAGTATGTGTTGAATTCAAGTCATCCAAAAAACGTAAGCTTGCCAAACTGGGCCTGTGCCGGGAGTTCTTTGGCACAAATTCAGGATGAACTGTTAGAGGTGGCATCTACAGACAGAGCAGTTGAAATGGTAAATATCTATCCCATATTGTTTACCCCGTCAGTGTGTATAGAGAGTTAATACGTGAACCAGTTTGCTTCAGTACTCGACCCACCGTCGACAGGAATTTTCTTCAGCAGAACTTGGGGACCCTTGTCCCAGTCCTTTCCCTAGCCCTAAGCCCAACATGGCTCTGATGTCATGATGTCCCTAAATCTAGGTGCACATACTTTGTCTCTTTAGACCATAATTGGTATATCATTATAATCACCACATGGATTGGGGGTTGGGAAACCCAGAGAAGTTCACATTTGAGCTTGAATACAAACTACTCTGTTCAATGGGAAAAACTATATTAATTCAGAGTTAACGTTGCTTGGTGGTATGTTGTTCCCTTGCAGAATGCTGAGTTAAGCAAACCTCAAACTTCTGGTAATAAAGAGTTAAACCCTCTTTCAGCAATACCCCAGTACATTCTATTAACACACATACCTTTACTGTGCCAACCGCACAGTTGCTGAAATGTACTAGCTCTTCATCTCCTTTTACAACCTATCCTTTCTCCCCCACAGGATTTCATCTGACACTATTAAAGGACAAAAAGTCATTAATCCAGTCATTAGTTACCTCTCAGTTTACTGGTACAAGGCAGCAGAGAGAAACCTTTTCTGTGGGGGAGGCTGTAACTCAGGAATCCATCAGTCAAATGACTCCTGGTCTGGATCACCAGTAGTACCCTGTGCTCCCATGAGGCACACCAAATTTCAAAGCAAGCCAAGTAACTGTTTTTGGATTTTCGAGCATGTACAAATGTCAGCTTTAAAGCACATATAATGGTGGGAATGGAAACACTCTAGCCGTTTTTCTGCATTGGTGCATATGCACTGTAAAAATGTACATTTTCTTAAACACTGTTCTCAGTTCAAGTCTCCTACAAATGTAGCGGGTGCCCTGCTCTACCTTGGATAAAACTGGACAGGTGGAGACCAAAAGAACCCCCACCTAGAAAGTTTTTGAAAAATTCCTATTTATTTCAGGGTTTATTTCTCCCGAATCTGTAGCTCAATAGAACCCAAAATTTGGGTCACAAACCCTACCCTCACCCACCTGAATTTCACACGAAATGTCATAGGAATCTGACTAACCATGTTGATTTTAGAGGACTTAGAAAGGTCAACCTTCAAACAGAAGTCATGACACAACCTTAACTATAGTGGCATTAGACAATCTGTCCCAAAGAGCTCACAGTCTAAGTGAATGGATGGATGCTCAGGGTGTGCACTGGGGAGTTGGGACACATTACCAGCGCTGGTGGGTGCACCCACACTGTGAGAAATATATATATATATATTTTTTTTTCTTAAATACTGTTCTCAGTTTGGGTCCTGCAGAGATACAGTGAATTCCATACACGACCTTGAGTAAAATTAGACAGAATTGAGACCATTTTAACTTGCATCACAGCAGTTAATTTGATCTCTAAATTCTGCGCAATCTATCCCTCCCCCCACCTAGAAACCTTTTGAAAAATGTCCATTTTTTCTCAGGGCTTATCTCTCCACAACCCTTAGCTCACGTGATTCCAACTTGGGGTCACTAACCCTACACTGTACCCTCCTGAGGTGAAGCATGTTGATTTTAGAGGACTTAGGTCAACCTTTAAGCAGAAGTTGTGATGGAACCTTAACAGCAGTGGTGCTGCTGTGCCACTATAATACGCCACCGATGGCTTTTGGAAATGCAGGATGTTCAGTTCAGTTGAATGTAGAAATAATGCTTTGCCTTCTCCTCTCATAGTGCTCTAAAGTTTAGGATCTCAAAGCAGGGCTTTTCTAGGTGGGTCTCATCAGAAACCAAGTGCCCACTCCTCCACAGTATGATGTGATGTTTATGTCACAATGCAGAACCTCCATGTAGTAACACATATGTCTGCTGAACTGAAATCACGATGTCCAGCTCTTGTTCTTTACTCTATCTTGTCAAGTAACACAAGACTCAACATTTGTTCCATTCCTCTGATGTCTTCATGTGGTTGCCCAGAGAGAACGTGAGATTCTCCAGACTGATCAACATCATGTGGATGATATTCAACTGTTTTCTTCCCCAGTGACTCAGCCTCTGCCATTGCCAAGATAGCCAACACCTGGAAGAATTCAACAGGTGGATAAAGAATTTGTTGGCTTGGGCTCAAGCCAGGAAAGACACACATGATGATGGTAGGAAATCTGAGAAACTTGCCAGTATGCTAACATCACCAGCAATCAAGGTCATCAGACTGTAGATCATCAGGGTGGTGACCTTGCTAGACACCTAACCACTCCTGGAACAGATTGCCACAATGGCAAGAAATCCCTCATTTCAAATGTGCTTCTTTAGGAACCTTTACCCACTCCTCTCAAATGAGCACTGAGCCATGGTGATCCACACTTTTACTGCTCTGGGATGGACTGTTGTGACTTGCTGTACCTGGATGCAGCTAGTGCAAAAAACCCGAAGAGGGTAGAGCATGCAGAGGCACTCTTCAGTCACAACAAAGGTTGGTGAGGGCACATTATGTGTGTGCTTCACAAACTCTACTGGCTTCTCATTGGCTTCAGAGCCAAGTTTAAAGTCCTGGTCCTAATCTACAAGGCACTTAATGAACTTGGGGCCAGCTACCTCACAGACCACAATTCCCTAAGTTCAGCTGTGTATCCTAGAGATAGGCCCAGGTTCCAACTATCAGGTACTGTGAACAGAGTTTTGCCAGTGGCCCTGACTGTGGAGCTCCTTACTGAAAGAGACAAGGCTAAGCTTGAGCCTGATGGTGTCCTGGTCACATCTTTTCTATGAAGTCTTCCCAAGAATGAATGCTTATAAAATATAATACAATGAAAACAGAGAATGAATAAACACACAAAATCACCCTACTCTGACCCAGAGGAACCCTGAGAAAAACACAGTTCTTTGGGGGTATTTGTTTTCTCAAACATGCAGAGTTTAGGTATCATAGTGACGTGCATTATATAATAACCAAAGATGGATACATACAAGAATGTGCAAGTTCAAACAGGTTTGGCTTCCTATCAGAACTTTTTGTCCAGCCCTAAAATGGATGTACTTGACGTACTCTTTTATAACAGGGAAATCCAACTGAACTCTGTTGGTTGGAGTACGCAACTTCCATAGACTACAGGTTTAAGTAAATGTCATTTCTTTGTATTACAATTTCTCCTGTATTAGAAAAAATTCTAGTTAACAATGAAATTGCAATAATAAATAATGATGCCTGTTTCAGTTGCTCAGAATGGAGCTCTTCAATTGTAGTAATGAGCAGTTCTGATTCTATTGCATCAGGTAAAAATAATTAAACCTACAAAAATAATTTTCTATGAGTTGGGGAAAGTAATTTAATACCCCCAAAAGTAACTTTAAAAGGTAAAAAAATCATAAAACTAGGAATTTTCTTTCTTAAATATCAGTGTTATTCTGTTAGGGTGAAATCCATCCCAGTATGGAGGACTAGTTCAGGCCTTTCTCTCTACTTCAGGCCATCTTCAGACATTAACTTAAGTGGCACGGAGGCCCTTGAAAGCAGCCTCTGCAGTAAATTTTATCCTGAGTTCTTTATACATCCAGAATAGTCTTAATATTTAAATTATTTTTTACTATAGGGTATTTTATTTGCAATTGTTGATTTTATAAAAGTCCTTTGCTGTAAAATTGGTGTCTTATTGATGATATTGGAATACAAGTTATAACTGGATGAATTTGCAAGTCTAGTTTATAGGTTTACCTATACACATGATTAAGCTTGCAAAAAATAAACAGATTAAGGTTAGCAGTATAACAACAGTTTTGTTGACTTATAGGTCAAATGAAAGAACTTGGCTTTTTTGTTGACCATTCCCGGAATATGTCAAAACACCCTACTGCATGTGTCTACCAGATACTAAAACAAAAACACTTAGATGAAGATGAGTTTAAAAAAGAAAAGCTAAAAGGAAGGCCTTGGAACTAGTGGCATTCAGTCAATAAGATACATTTTCTTTCGTCAAGGTAATTATAACAAATCAGACTGCACAATAGAATATGTAGAGCGGAAGTGGTACTGTGGCTTGTATGTCACCAAGAGAATATGTTGACAGAACTCTCAATTTCAAGTAATTAGGGATGAGCACAGCTGAAGTGAATGAAATGGAAATTAAAAATACACTCTCTGCTTTTACAATTTGAAGCAAGTAACGTTATGGGCACTTTGTTACAGGTCCCTGAAAAGTGCTAGTAAAGAAGTAACTGCATGGAAATCTACATGGAATAATAATACTTTGCAGTCTCTGAGGTGACTATGCACGTATCAGACAGGCATTTTACCCTACCTTAAAAGACACGTGACTTGCCTTCTACTATGTGAAATTCTGCTGCGTATTGCTTTGAATATTTATTGAAAAAGTATCATTTAACCAATGTGAACCAAGGGTGAACGTCAAATGCACTAAGTGATTAAGTTTCGTTTTGTCATAGCAGCTAATGTATTCTTGAAAGTTTTAGACATTAATACATTGTAAATCTCTTAAATAACTCTTCAGAATCAGATTGCGGCTTCTCTCAAGTCAGACACATAAGGAGTGAGAGCCTTTTAACCTCTCTACATGGACCTGATCCTGCATCCATCAAGTAAACAGCAAAGCTCTCACATATACTCCAATGGTACAGGACTAGCCCCTTTAGGCCTCTGTGCAGAGGCCAGTTGAAATCAACCCTTGTACTTCCTGAGAGAAAAGATTGCTCAAAGCTAGCATAGCTTGTCTGCATAGTACCCCTGAAGGGAAAGGTGAGGACAGTCCCACCATAAACCAGCCAGCTGAGCTGAGTATTCTGAACTGTTTCAGGTAGGGTTGCCAGTTTTGGTTGGATGTATTCCTGGAGGTTTCATCACATGACCTCTTTAGTTAAAGATTATTTTTTAATTCCTGGACAATCCTGGAGGATTGGCAGCCCTAGTTTCAGGCCACTCCACTATATGTTCCCTAGAGGGAAAGGAAGAATCCTAGATGAGTCTTTCAAAGTTTTTCCAAGGGCCCTGGCTGTATTGCAGCTTATTTATTGCATATGAACTTCCTTGTAATGTCATTAAATTAGGATATCTCTGTTCATAAAATACCTTTCATGTTCATATGTTGCTAGTTATGGCCTACCTACATTTTCAAAGGCACATGAGCCTTATGTCCGCCCTTTGAAACGTGAAAGAACATGCACAGATGTTTGCACATACATCTCTGCCTGAGCAGGCATTCAGCATTTGCACTGGTCAAACCGTGTGTGTGTGTGTGTGTGCATAGGTGTGCAGGAGCTAGAATTTTACAGCTCCCACATAAGAGTTTGCATCTGCACAGTTACAGGTGCAAGTTTGCATACAGTTTTCCCTGTGTGTGCAGAGAGGCTGAGTAGAAGACCATATGAAAAGTTACCATCTCTTTCATTTCAAACTGAAATGTAAATTACACCTTTTTACTTTTTTTTGCACGTGATGAGAAATGGCACATGTATTTTCAGTTAATAAAATATCTCCAGCCCATATATTATTCAAAGAAAACTTATCTTATTCAGAGTCCAATTTGAATATTTTATTAAATGTGGATATAAGCTTTTAAATAACAATGACAGCTACTGTACTTGAGTATTGTCTATGTACATCTGCACATGGTAATAAAAGTGTGTGTGTATAATATCAGACTGTGCTAAACTCCGCCCTTTCACTAGTGATTCCATTGTAGCTGGGCACATTCTGTATATGCTATTCCCTTGACAATGCCATGCAGAAGTGCCTTGATTAATGTTATTATTCTAAGGTTATATAATTAAAAATATATTCCAGTGGAGCAAGAAAATTATTGTTGCAATAAAAAACATTGAAATGAACATGTTTTTTTAATATGCTTCCCTCATTGCACAGAGACTGGAAAGTAGAAAGGGGTGTTCTTTTTTTCCAAGTTGCTCTGCACATTTTGTTATTATGATGCAGAGCTGTTTCGATTGCTGTCTCCTGGTTATGATTTTCAAATCTCAGCTGATGATTAATACCATTGGCTCAGACAATTGTAAAGGGCCTTTGCTCTAGCTGCATAAATTTTCATGCAGCATTAGTAGTAATGGCATGCATCACCATGTGGCATAAAGCTGGGAGTGGATTATGATGGAGAAAGGGGAAGAGAGAAATAATGTGTCATTCAGGAGAAAAATCTTGCAAATATTTCTCATTCATTAGGTCAGTGATTGGAAAGATTCAAATACAAAGCATGTTATCCTAATAATATCTTTCATCTAGAAGTATCCCAATGCACTTTGTTTTCAGACTAAGATATCCAAAATTTCTGACTAGTCATCTTGATAAAGGCTACGCCTGTGTCCCCAAGTAAGGAGAGAATGTGAACAAGATGCTCAGTTTCATCTGGCTTAATGCAGGGGTGTGAATGTGGAAGTGATGGCTGTATTATGACATCGAAATGGTTACTCCTGCAAGGAAAGCAAGACAGTGGGTGATGTTCATTTTCATCATCTGAGTCAGATGCCACCAGCAGAAGGTTGATTTTCTTTTTTGGTGGTTTGGGTTCTGTAGTTTCCGCATTGGAGTGATGCTCTTTTAAGACTTCTGAAAGCCTGCTCCACACCTCATCTCTCTCAGATTTTGGAAGGCACTTCAGATTTTTAAATCTTGGGTCGAGTGCTGTAGCTATCTTTAGAAATCTCATATTGGTATGTTTCTTTGCATTTTGTCAAATTTGCAGTGACAGTGTTCTTAAAACGAACAGACGTGCTGGGTCATCATCCCAGACTACTAAATATGAAATATATGGCAGAATGCAGGTAAAACAGAGCAGGAGACATACAGTTCTCCCCCAAGGAGTTCAATCACAATTTTAATTAACGCATTATTTTTTTAACGAGCATCATCAGCATGGAATCATGTCCTCTGGAACAATGCCTGAAGCATGAAGAGCAATATGAATCTTCAGCGCATTTGGTATGTAAATATCTTGCGAGGCCAGCTACAACAGTGCCATGCGAACGCCTGTTCTCACTTTCAGGTGACATTGTAATTAAGAATGGGCAGCATTATCTCCTGCAAATGTAAACAAACTTGTTTGTCTTAGTGATTAACTGAACAAGAAGTAGGACTGAGTGGACTTGTAGGCTCTAAAGTTTTACATTGTTTTGTTTTTGAGTGCAGTTATGTAACCAAAAAAAACCCTACATTTGTAAGTTGCACTTTCATGATAAAGAGATTGCACTACAGTACTTGTATGAGGTGAATTGAAAAATACTATTTCTTGTGATAAAAATAATATAAAGTGAGCACTATACACTTTGTATTCTGTGTTGTAATTGAAATCGGTGTATTTGAAAATGTAGAAAAACATCCAAAAATATTTAATAAATTTCAGTTGTTATTCTGTTGTTTAACAGTGCCATGAATTTTTTTGAGTTAATCGCGTGAGTTAACTGTGATTAATCGACAGCCCTAATATTAACATATATTATGGGCCAGATTTTTAAAAGGTCATGCAAACTTTTGTACACACATCAGCTCATACAAAAACTCATGCATTCTTTTAAAAACCAGGCTTCATATTTGTATGTATAGTACTGTACACATACATGATCCCAAGCTGTTTGTATTCTTTGTAATGTAAATTCCTCTACAAGGGGAAAATGCAGTGTCAGGCTTTTTGGATCTCAACATTGAGGGAGCTGGTATTTAACAATACCACTGTACCCTTGTCCTTTGTCACCGAGGATATATGCACAGATTTGAGTATTGTTTGATTTTTGTTTTGGCAAAAGCCGAATGCTTCGACCAGGAAGTGACTGTGCCCTGCTGTGTGTCATTTCCCATTCAGGCAACTCTTGTTTACTGCCAGCTGTTTTGTTAAAGACACATCGCTGTTTTTGATACGGCTGGCCCCATCCCTGACTCATAGCTAGTAAACTTTTTGTGGCTGTCTGTTTTTCACAAATGATAAGGTCAATTGCAAAAAGAATGTCATGGGATCTTTCACAATCTTCTCTACTCAGACTACTGTACAATGTGTTTGCACTGAGTCAATAAAAGGAAAAGAATGATGACGGAGGGGGAAACTTCAAGTCGACTGAAAGTAGCTAGTCAGTCCTGTGAGGCACAAGTGCTTTTTCAGCATGAGGCACAGAAGATCCCGTCAGAGGGTTGGACTTGTTTGCTGCCAGGTTGTGCGTGCGTTCTTTAGATTGTCACTTTGCAATGTTTTCCTCTAAAAGCTTTCATTGTGTTTTGTCATTTGATACAAGAGATTGTGTTTTAATGCAGTGGAACCTCAAATATATTTAGTAACCTTTCTGTTCCTTTTAGAGGGCTCCACTGTATTTGAAAATGAATTCAAGTGTCTGAAAGGTTTGACAGTTTCATTAGCGAAGGATAGTCCAATCCAAATGACTGTAACTCACTTAAAATTGAAGATAAATGTTTTAAAGGGAGTGATCTGATAAATATTGGCTTAAACTAATTGGATTTTCAATAGACAAATTACTGCAGTTTTCTCATTACTTAGCCTTCTCTAAGGCTATCATGTTGTAATGGAGAGTATTCTTCCCTGTGACACAAAACTGAGAAGCCAGATTGAAGCTGTTCTCTATCTTTGAGCCCTATCCACCTTAAGTATTTGAGAGCCTTGGATGAAAGTTGCTATGTTGTTGCAAAGTGGTTATAATTTTTGTTGAAAGTATTCAGTGTATTTGCACAGGTCTCCTCTTCCTTTTCCTCATTGCATTGGTGAGGCAATTGGCATGCTGCCACTGACTCGTCTCTTCAGAGAAGCCAATCATCTAGATAAGCACAGGGAAAAACAAACCAAAAATCACCCCCCTGCACACACACACGCTGCCCAAGACCTCAGATTTTATACAGATGGCAGATTTTTTTAATGAAACTCTGTGTGATGCTTCTTTCCAAATGAGAGGGGGAAAATGCATGTTGTTTGAGTCAGTGTGTATGTTAAGATCATCTGTTAATTGTATCTAAATGACCATAAGGGTTATTCCTTGTAAATAACAACAGCATTTTAAATAGCTTTATTGTGTATAATAAGAAGTAGCACTAATCCAGTCCTTTGTAAGATTCATTAGAAATCCTTCTCCTGTGGGCAGCAGTGCAGGCACTATCATTTCAATTCATAAGAATTAGCACGTGTGTGTTTGGTTCCCCGCACTAGCTCAAGAAGCTACCATTCATGAATGTCAAGTTTGCAGGCACTGCTGAAAAGCAGCTCCTCCTCAATAACATATTCATTCAGGTACAATACCATATGGGCCTGAGGGGTGGCAGAGATGCTGAACAGGTTCTTGTTCATTAATACTGAAATATTTATGTGCGCAACAATAATACCAGCACCTGGGTGATATGAAATTGAATGTTGATGCAATTAGATAATATTGACAGTCACAATTGTAATTATGTAAACAACACCAAGATAGTCTTTTCTCTGACTTCAGACGTGTGGAGAAAGAGAGAGGGAATTGAATACTCTGGTGCAGAATTACTGAACTATTTATTTTTCTTACAAAATACCTTGAAGCAAAGATTACCTGTGGGTTATTTGTTGGTCCAATTTAGGAGAGTTCAGCAAGTTGTAGGAATGAGGTATGCAGGTGTGTATATTTTTGAGGGGAGACTGGATATTGCTTATGTATGCAAGTTTGTCCATCCCGAGTCTGGTACCCTAACTCAAAGCACTTTCAGTCAATGCTTTGCATTCCATTTAATTATGCTGCTGCTTTTTTGTTACCTTTTGAATAGATAATTTTAAATGGCTCTCTGTAGGGATGTTTTCTGTGTCTATCTGCCTATCAATCGTTCTGTTTGAATGCAGAAGTATTTGATTAGTGTATTTAAAGTAATAAAGATGTCCACAGTAGTGTCACATTGATTGATTGTAATTATAAGTCTTTAATGGTTCCTCCAGTTTGGCCATTCTGCTTGCAGATTGTGATTTTATGGTTAAAATAATGCCTTGCTGTCCACAGACTCAGTCATAAATTTTGGTCTATCTTTCTTTAATGACTCTGCATGCAGTGGAGTAATCCCAATAACATACATTATCTTTGCTAAAGAAGGCAGTGGCTTTCATAGAGGTGATTAATGGATTTATAAGGGCTAGCTAAAAGACTGGCTGGAATCACACCAGAGGTTATCTTGGTTGTGCTTCTTGTGCATTACATTAAGCAGAAACATTAGGCAGGCAGTCTTAAATAACTGATGGTTTTCATTCAGTCCCTCTTTTGTATATCCATGTGGTAAATAAGAACTGATGAAAATTGTGAGAATCAGATTATTATGGCAAAAGGCTAAGGATTTGGCAAAATTCAAGAAATCCTTCAGAACCAAAACCAATTCAAATTCTATGAACATTTTCTTTTCAAAGAACAGACATAATATTGTTAAATGCATTTGGCATAACTGGTTTTAAAGTATGTCATTGGACATACATTCTCCACTGGGTTTTTAATGCCAGTTTGGCCTGATAATGATTGCTGCTGCTTATCTGAATTTACTTTTCTAATATATCTTGTTACAGAGGGAGCATTCACAGATGGGTCTTACTATTTCTGAAAAGTGTTTAATATTTTGCCAATGACCATAAATTAAATTTCAGAGGCAATAATGTAGGGACAGGGGACACACACGCACATAAGTCTTGAGCTCCATATACGTGTATATGCTTTTTATTAAAAAATCTGATGAAAATAATTACAAGGCAACACTGTATTATTATTATTATTTATTACTATTATTATTTTATTTTATTTGTTAATGAATTTGTAGGTAGCACCTAGAGGCTCTAGTCAAGGATCAGGGTCCCATTGAACTCGGCACTGTACACACACATGATTTAAGGATGGTGTCTGCCCTGTAAGTAGTAGAATTATTTTCAAAAGAGGAATTTCTATCTGAAATGAGCTCTTCACAGATGCCAGCTAAGAAATGAGAGTTATTTCTGAAAAGATGCAGGGATTGTGTTGGGAACGGGCACAGTAATACCCTGTAGCTTTACTTCACTCTTTTTGTACATGGAGAGTTTGATCCTGCAACAGTGAAGTCAAAGGAAATTATCCATTTACATGAGTGGGACCATCTTAGGCCTTAGAGATTATTCTGAAATATAACCCAGACAATCGTAAAGGGTGTCTTAAATGTTAGAAGCATTTGCACCCCACTGCAAACTGCCAGTATCACATCCTGTTAGTAGGCATGAATCACTCCTGCAATCCCTGATCAGCCTGACTAATGTTTAATATTAAACAAGAAAGGTTTGCTAGCATTTCACAGGACAAACATATGCAATATACAAAAGTACCTTTATCTCTAATGCTTACTTTTTTTTTAAAAAAAAAAAAGCAAAACAGGGTTTATATAAAGAGCACCTGGACACTTGCTAACCAGATTGTACCACCATTCTTCTGCAAAACCACAGCATTTGTTTGCCCTGCTGGGAAGTATATGCTTCCAGAAGTAGCAACAGCACGGCAACTTTGGTTCCTTGACCAACTCACCCAAGTGCTAAAATGACCTCAAATTCTATCATCAGATCCTGTTGATTATGCTGTCTGGACTGCCTTGAATATTATTTTCTTTTGACTACCCTTTAATTCAGCCGAATTTGTTTTTCCATCCATTTATGCTTGGGTTCTGGAGTATATCCATCATGAGGCTTTTGTGCAGGCTTTTTATGGTACAAACATGTCTTCTGTTTCAGCCTACATGCGTGCTAATCCCACCCCATATCCCAGTGGATGGCTTATTTGCTTTACTGAGATTTCGTTGTGAATTAAGATTGAAATGCAGTATTGCTGACTACACATTTCCTGCATACATGTGGGCACATACTCCCACCTTCATGGGTGGAGAGCCCTCAGATTGTCTTGCTTGTGTGTGAATGTGCACATGTTTATTGAATCTAGATCTACCAACAGAAAGGCATACTGCATGACCAGAAAAGGTGACAGCAGTGATATTTCTACTGTCACAGTTTTATTGTTTTGCTTTGTTGTTTTTGATAAATTAACACACACTCGTGTTCTACATGATATTTTTTTTAAAAACCCCAAGGCTCCTGTTTAAAAATGCAGGTTAATTCTCAGAGGCTTTCAAAAGCATTACCGTAGCATGCTACTTATTAAGATAAGGTTATCATTTTTAAGTTATACCAGGAATGCAATTAGAGCTTCTACTAAGAACTGGAGCAATCAATTTTATACAAATTATTCAGCTACAGTTAGGTAGAATGCAGTTTTAATAGGACAGGAGACCATACTGTGGTTTTATTAAATATAATGTAGCTTCAAATTATGACTGAACACAGAATCTACAACCTATCATGTACCAAGAGTCCATATTTAAAATATTTTCTTAGATTGGATTAATTCAGGCATCTTCCTTTTTTCCCTCTCCCTTATTCAATGACTAGTATAATTTTTTATCTTTAAAGGTGTATTTTTTTATTACTGGCCAAAATGAATGTTTAAAACATAGAAAACAAATCTACAGAACAAGCAGTGCAAAGTGTACAGATAAAGGTCAGATGTAGATGTTTATATTTTCGGTAGCTACAGAAGACAGTAGATCAAATTCATCCCTTGTGTAAGCAGGCATAACTTACTTGAAACTAGTAGAGTTGCACCTGCTTACATTAAGGCTTTATTTGGCCCAAAATGTACAGTAGTTTAGGCAATGTAATCACTTTTGTGATCCTGGCCAAACCTTATAAACTGGAGTATGTGTTGGATAAAGAACTAATATTTTAGTTACTTACTAACTCTCATGTTTGTTTATTTATTCATTAAGAGATATCAATTTCCCAGGCATAGGGAGCAGTAGGAATACAAACTACAAGTATATGAAACTGTGGAGGAGTTTCACAGTCTTATTATACAGTGTTGTATTTCTTATCTCTACATTGTGCCCTTCTGGCTTTATCTTGCAAGCAGAGAATGTTTGCTCTTTTTTGTTTTTCCAGAGCAGTCTGATTTACTACAGTCACTTTTTGCTCAAGTGCTGGATACTCCTCTATTTTGTATCAATTAATGTTATTGATTATATTGTATTGAGATTTGAAATGATGGCCTCCTCTAATTCCCAAATAAAAACTATGGTAAACTGGGTAAAACCATTAAAACCAGTGTAATTATCCTTCATACAAACATTATGATCTCAGGAATTCAGAATTAGATTACATTTATAAGAAATCTAAACATGTTAAGGTCTGGAAATGCACAGTTATGGCACCCAAACAACCTTAACTCCTGCATGTAATGACTGCATGATTAGTGATTAATAGTATTTGTAATCCCAGGTTGAATGAAGCTGACTTGTAAAGACATTAGATACTTTTTCATTTTTTTCTCTCAGGGCAGAGTTAAGGTTATTTAGGTGCCTAACCCCATCTCCAATTCAACATAATTTTTATCTGACAGTGATTTTCAGTGGGACTGGTGCTCCTAAATCACTTAGGTTCTTTTGAAAACCCACTTTGTGACTTGCTCAGGTCACACAGGAAGTCTTTGGCAGGGTCAGGAATTCAAGCCACATCTCCCAAGTCGTAGTCCAATATTTTACACAAGACTATCCTTCATCTCTATATAATAGTAAATAATGAATTCCTTTGGAATAATTTACAATGTCTAAGATAATTAGAAACACTAATTTTATTAGGAAAGGATAATCCACACTGCACCTTCCCAAAACAATTTCTTTTAGAATACATCTCTGATCTGGGGAAACATTTTTATTAATATTTAATCAGGAGCACAATTATTAAGCTTTTGGGGGTTGTACCACAGGATTTACTGATACAACTGTATAGCCATGTGTGAGTGCAGTTAATTTCATTTTTGGCATGTGATTTCAAGGTGGAAGCCACAAGCCATCATTTTCATCAGCAATAGAGGTTTGTGGCTGAGAATAGTTTTTGCAATATTCCCATTGATCTCATGATAAATAACCTGTGCCTTCAGTGTATTAGCACAAGGAGCTCAGAAGGGAAATAGAGATCTTTTGAACTGAAAGGTTCTCTCTACTTGGTAAATTTAGAAGCACCAAAGCAAGATATGTAGACATCCATATAATCTGAATATGAAGATATACTCACAATATGGCATTTAGTTTGTTGAAATTCACTTTAAGACTCTTAGTATTTGATGCACCCAATCTTTAATTTGTTATTCTAGCAAGGAATAGAATGTGTAGCCTTTAATTCAGTTTCACCTTCAGTGTCAAACTGGCACTTTCTGCAAGAATTCTGAAAAAAAATCTTTTTACTTGAAATGAACACATGCTACTTTATTAGCCAAGAGCCACATTGATTTCTTTCTTCGCTAGTTTTAACAATAATACGTTTGGGTGCAGTGCAACAATTGCTCCACTGTATAGAATCATTAGCAAGAATACAGCTGTACAGCACATGCTCAAAAGCTTTAGACACCAAAAGTGAAATCTTGGCCTACTGAAGTCAATGGGAATCCCAAGGCAGTGGGTGCCTTGCACATGCTCTGTTGAATAAAGAACCTGGCTGCCCTATTTTTAGATACTTTTTATGTAGCCTGATGTGAGGATCTGATGGAAAAAGGTTGTGTCAAGAACTCAGGGATCTACTTTTAGAAAACCTGGATCCAGGGCAGATTCACCCTCTGCACTATTGGTTCTATAGATATGTCGGGGGGATAGATAGCATAAAATATGAGTTTTAGCAATTAAATAATTATTGCTATCAATACTGTATAAACTTGTGTGTGTCTATGTATGTATCCAGTATGGGCCCATTTGAAGCACTGCATGTGTCCTCATTCTAAATTATATGGTCATTATATAACTTTAATGTGGATTAAACAAAACAAAACAGCTGTAGTGAGGCAAAGAGTCCTGTGGCACCTTATAGACTAACAGACGTATTGGAGCATAAGCTTTCGTGGGTGAATACCCACTTCGTCGGACGCATGTAGTGGAAATTTCCAGAGGCAGGTATAAATATGCAAGCAAGAATCAGGCTAGGGATAACGAGGTTAGTTCAATCAGGGAGGATGAGGCCCTCTTCTAGCAGTTGAGGTGTGAACACCAAGGGAGGAGAAACTGCTTTTGTAGTTGGCTAGCCATTCACAGTCTTTGTTTAATCCTGAGCTGATGGTCTCAAATTTGCAAATGAACTGAAGCTCAGCAGTTTCTCCTTGAAGTCTGGTCCTGAAGTTTTTTTGCGGCAGGATGGCTACCTTTCAATCTGCTATTGTGTGTGTCCAGGGAGGTTGAAGTGTTCTCCTACAGGTTTTTTTAGGGACTGTCCAGTTTGGCCAATGTACATAGCAGAGGGGCATTGCTGGCACATGATGGCGTATATTACATTGGTGGACATGCAGATGAATGAACCGGTGATGGTGTGGCTGATCTGGTTTGGTCCTGTGATGGTGTCGCTGGTGTAGATATGTGGGCAGTGTTGGCATCGAGCTTTGTTGCATGGATTGGTTCCTGAGTTAGAGTTACTCTGCTGCGGTGTGTGGTTGCTGGTGAGAATATGCTTCAGGTTGGCGGGTTGTCTGTGGGCGAGGACTGACCTGCCTCCCAAGGCCTGTGAAAGTGAAGGATCGTTGTCCAGGATGGGTTGTAGATCAGTGATGATGCGTTGGAGAGGTTTTAGCTGAGCACTGTATTTGATGGTCAGTGGAGTTCTGTTGGTTTCTTTCTTGGGCTTGTCTTGCAGCAGGAGGCTTCTGGGTACATGTCTGTCTCTGTTGATCTGTTTTCTTATTTCCTCGTGTGGGTATCTTAGTCTTGAGAATGATTGGTGAAGATCTGGTAGGTGTTGGTCTCTGTCTGAGGGGTTGGAGCAAATGCGCTTGTACCTCAGCGCTTGGCTGTAGACAATGGATTGTGTGATGGGTCCGGGATGGAAGCTGGAGGCATGAAGGTAGGCATAGCGGTCGGTGGGTTTTCGGTATAGGGTGGTGGTAACGTGACCGTCACTTCTTTGCACCAGGGTGTCTAGGAAGTGGACCTCCCATGTAGATTGGTCCAGGCTGAGGTTGATGGTGGGGTGGAAGCTATTGAAATCATTGTGGAATTCTTCCAGGGTTTCTTTCCCCTGGGTCCAGATGATGAAGATGTCATCAACATAGTGTAGGTAGAGAAGGGGCGTGAGTGGACAAGAGCTGAGGAAGCGTTGTTCCAGGTCAGCCATAAAAATGATGGCATATTGTGGGGCCATGCAGGTGCCCATAGCAGTGCTACTGCTCTGGAGGTATATATTGTCACCAAATTTGAAATAATTGTGCGTGAGGATAAAGTCACAGAGCTCAGCAACCAGTTGTGCTGTGGCATCATCAGGGATACTGTTCCTGACAGCTTGTATTCCATCTGTATGTGGGATGTTTGTGTAGAGAGCCTCTACATCCATTGTGGCTAGGATGGTGTTTTCTGGAAGATCACCAATGCATTATAGTTTTCTCAGGAAATCAGTGGTGTCACGGAGATAGCTGGGAGTGCTGGTGGCGTAGGGTCTGAGTTAGAGAGTCCACATATCCGGACAGTCCCTTAGTGAGAGTGCCAATGCCCGAGATGATGGGGCGTCCAGGATTTCCAGGTTTGTTGATCTTGAGTAGTAGATAGAATAACCCCGGTTGGGGCTCTAAGGGTATGTTGATTTGTTCCTGTGTTAGTGTAGAGAGTGTCCTGAGTAGATGGTGCAGTTTCTTAATGTATTCCTCAGTGGGATCTGAGGAAAGTGGCCTGTAGAATTTGGTATTAGAGAGTTGTCTGGCAGCCTCCTTTTGGTAGTCAGACCTGTTCATGATGACAACAGCACCTCCTTTATCAGCCTCTTTGATGATAATGTCAGGGTTGTTTCTGAGGCTGTGGATGGCATTGAGTTCTGCACAACTTAGGTTATGAGGCAAGCAATGTTGTTTTTCCACAATTTCTGCCTGTGTATGTCTGTGGAAGCATCCTATGTATAGGTCCAGACTGTCAGGAGGAATCCATGTGGAGTTCTTCTTCTTGTGCTGTTGGTGGGAGGGTATCTGTGTATCAGTGTGCTGTTCAGTGTTATCTTGGAAAGTATTCTTTGAGTCGGAGACGGCGAAAGTAGGCTTCCAGATCACGCAGAACTGTATCATGTTTGTCAGGGTCGCGGGGCAGAATGAGAGTCCCCGAGATAGGAGACACCATTCTGCCGGGCTGAATGTGTAGCTGGATAGATTGATGATATTGCTGGGTGAGTTAGGGGTACCACTGTTGTGGCCCCATGTGGCAGGTGGGATTTTAGACAGCTTACAGTCCTTTTTCCTTTGTAGAGAGGTGAAGTGTGTAATGTAGATCTCCTGTCTTATTTTAGTAAAGTCCGTTTGTATGGAAGGTTGGTTATTTATGAGAGTCTCCAGGTTGGAGAGCTCTTTTTTGACGTTTTCCTGTTTGCTGTATAGGATGCTGATTAGGTGATTCCTCAGTTTCTTTGATAGTGTGTGGCATAATCTCTAACTGTGGCCTGTGCAGTATGTAGATTGTAATGGATTTTTCACCTTCAGTCCATTTGGTACGATGTCCATCTGTTTGCATTTGGAAAGGAAGATGATGTCTCTCTGTACTTGTGCAAGTTTCTTCATGAGGTTGATGGAGTGAGGAAAAGTCCGAAGGAAAACAGCTGGACATGATACTCATTTAGTTACAAATGATCAGGTCAGTCCAATATGGAGCAGCAGCTGTAATTAGATGAAGCCAGGCTGTCAGATGTAGTGTGTGAATGTTGAAAACTCTCCCCCTGCACAACTGTCCATGCAAGTATTCAGTCACATTCAGAACTCAGCAAGGAAGATTTCTGAACTGAAGGTTGAAGACTTTCATTACCGCCACAGTATGTTTACAGAGGAAGGTTATTTTGTCAAATACATGACTGAAGAGAAATTGTTGTGTGGAAACTTAAACTTGAGGGGACTGATAAAAATGTGCCCACAGTGCCAGCACCGGTGTCCGTTTCATTTAGTTCCATTTTGAACATGCAGTAAATATTTAACTCAGTTAAAATATTTCAATAGTTACTTGCGGATTAATAAATCTCAGTTGAAACAGACATTAAATATTTGGTGCAAGTATATAACTGCCTTATGTTCTTGGATTAAATCTCTCAATCTACTGCAGAAATACTTGAAGTCAAGTCCTGGCCCTGCTGAAGTCAGTGGGGTCAGGATTTCACCCTTGGAGTGTTTATGGAGTGTCAGAATTATTGCTGTATATGGTGAAACCAGCTCAACCCAATTGCTGAACCAGAGCATTTTATCTGGTTAAGATCTATATGAGCCAATGGAAACCACTGTTAGCTATCAGACTATTCCTAAAAGGGCTTTATCATGTCCTGGAGCTGTACCCTCAATATAATTGATGGAATGAGGCTGTCATACGAGTACTGAGATCTGTTCATTGTCTTGGAAATTAGATAAATAGCAAATCTTGTACTTTAGCTCATGAGATGGTGGGCTACACTCCCACATCACACAATTCAGCATGAAAGCAAGTTTGAAGCTTTTGTTTTGCAATTTTAAAATGTGTATAAAACATATTCATGAGTTAATGACAGTATAATACAAACACTGGGAATCTACATCGTTATGAATTTCAGATTTGGAGGAATTGAATTTGCTTCTAAATGGCAAGGAAAAGTAGAAAACATCTGCAAATGACTTCTTGCTGTAAGATGAGAGACCAGGAAACATTCATCTTGTTGTCAATAGTTAGTCTTAGAGCTCTTCAAAGTTTCTTGCGATTGCTTACAAGTAAACATATCTGTACTTCACAAGCTAACAACATGTGCCTCTTGCCTCCATACTCTCCTGCTAGTGCAACATCCATTTTCTGGCTGCTATGGCCCGGATTCAATAAATCACCCTTATTCATGAAGAGCACTTAAGTATATACTTAAGACCTGTTGAAGACAATTGGACTTAAGCACATGCTTGAAGTTAAGCAAGTGCTGAAGTGCTTTCCTCAGTCAGGACATATATTTAGTTTGGGGCTTTTAGATTAGTCTCTGAGTTGGTGCTTTTTCTTCGTCATTTTTGTATGAAGGTTACAGAGTTAAGCACATGAACATTAGGAGGTTTCAGAATTAAGTTTGCTTGTCCACTTCTGCATGTGCATTATGATTCAGTCTTTAATTATATGATCACATGCTATTTTTTCCACAAGACGCCTGCCTTGTAGTGCACAGGATGGATTGCTCTCACTTAGTGAGCAGCTATTTAATACTTTATTTTATTCTCCATTTTTCAGTGTGTGCTCCCTTGTCCTGTTTACTTCACACTATTCAAAACCTGATCTGAAGACAGCATTATTAATTTCCTCATCACCTTTTCTATGGTGCACAACATTAGACCCTTTTTTCCGGTTGCTCATAATTATGCCAAACAAACTGTTTTGGCTGAAACTTTCCAAAACATTTCAGTCTGATGCAGAAAACAGCATGGAAAATTTCAACCTAAACAGTATGTTTGACAAAGTAATAACAACTGAACACAAAAGGGCCGATATAAACTTGTATGTATTATATAACGAATCCCATGTTTGTCATGTTGCCCAACTAACCAGAGTAGTGAGAAGAGCAAGCAAAGTTTGGTACTCTGGCGGTTCTCACTTCAATTTCTGGAGGCAGTCTTCGACTTTCTTGCAGTTTGGTCCCTGACCTTCTGTAACTCTTGGACGCTTGCCATGCAATCTTTGTTTACAGTAACAAGCATGGAAAAGTTACTTCTTGATAGTGCTGCTGAAGTCTAAGGTGAAAATATTCACAGGTGAAAAAACATAGATCTTCCACTTTGAACTTGGAATGTGTTCCATGTAAAAGACCAGTCTAAAACTGGGTAGTTAACAAAGGGAAAGCCCTCTCTTGCCCAAGACCAAATATTAATCACTTTGTCAGCAATTTCACTAGAACCTGGTCTTGGGGTATGTCTACACTACGAAATTATTCTGATTTCACAGTAGTTGATTTTTGGGAACAGATTGTATAAAGTCGAGTGCATGCGTCCACACTAAGCACATTAATTCGGCGGTGTGCGTCCACAGTACTGTGGCAAACGTCGACATTCCGAGCAGTGCACTGTGGGTAGCTATCCCACAGTTCCCACAGTCTGTGCTGCCCATTGGAATTCTGGGCTGAGCTCCCAATGCCCGATGGGGCAAAAACATTGTCGTGGGTGGTTATGGGTAAACGTCGTCAGTCAACCCTCTCTCCATGAAAGCAACGGCAGACAATCATTTCGCGCCCTTTTCCCTAGATTGCCCGAGCAGACGCCATAGCATGGCAAGCATGGAGCCCGTTCAGCTCACCACAGCAGTTATTACCATTGTAAACACCTTGCGCGTTATCGTGCAGTTTATGCAGAACCAGAACCTGAAAAACCAGGCGAGGAGGCAATGGCAGCATGGTGATGAGAGTGATGAGAACATGGACACAGATTTCTCTAAAACCGCGGTCCCAGCAATTTGGAGATCATGGTGTTAATGCCGTGGAACACTGATTCTGGGCCCGGAAAACAAGCACAGATTGGTGGGACCGCATAGTGTTGCAGGTTTGGGATGATTCCCAGTGGCTCCAAAACTTTTGCATGCATAAGGGCACTTTCATGGAACATTGTGACTTGCTTTCCCCTGCCCTGAAGCGCAAGAATACCAAGATGAGAGCAGCCCTCAAAGTTGAGAAGCGAGTGGCAGTAGCCCTGTGGAAGCTTGCAACGCCAGACAGCTACCAGTCAGTTGGTAATCAATTTGGAGTGGGCAAATCTACCGTGGGGGTTGCTGTAATGCAAGTAGCCAATGCAATCATTGATCTGCTGCTATCAAAGGTAGTGACTCTGGGAAATGTGCAGGTTATAGTAGATGGCTTTGCTGCAATGGGATTCCCTAACTGTGGTGGGGTGATAGACGGAACCCATATCCCTATCTTGGGACCAGACCACCAGGGCAGCCAGTACATAAACTGAAAGGGGTACTTTTCAATGGTGCTGCAAGCACTGGTGGATCACAAGGAACGTTTCACCAACATCAACGTGGGATGGCCGGGAAAGGTTCATGACGCTCGCATCTTCAGGAACTCTGGTGTGTTTAAACGGCTGCAGAAAGGGATTTACTTCCCAAACCAGAAGATTACTGTTGGGGATGTTGAAATGCCTATAGTTATCCTTGGGGAGATGGATCACGGCTCCCGCTTCTTCTATGCCCTGGAGAAAAAGAGGGGGGCCAAGAAGCACGTCACCTGCCTCCTCGCAGAGGACGGCACCCCCCTCACAGATCCAGCAGAGATGTGTAGGAGGGCCAGGGCCTTCTACGCAGGCCTTTTCTCCCCGGATCCGACCGATCCTAACGCTTGCAGAGTGCTCTGGGATGAACTCCCGATGGTCAGCGCAGGCGACCGAGACCGGCTAGAGCTGCCTCTCACTCTGGCCGAGTTCTCGGAACCCCTCCCCCGCATGCCCACCAATAAATCTCCGGGTATGGACGGGCTGACCGGGGAGTTCTACTGCGTGTTCTGGGACGTCCTCGGCCCAGACCTAGTCACCGTCTGCGCCGAGTCTTTGCAGAGCGGGGTCCTCCCTCTTTTGTGCAGGCGAGCCATGCTCGCCTTATTGCCAAAGAAGGGGGACCTCTGCGATTTACGAAATTGGCGTCCCATCTCGCTCCTCAGCACGGACTACGAGTTCATAGCAAAAGCCATCTCGCTGCGGCTAGGGTCCGTGCTGGCGGACGTGATCCACCCAGACCAGATCTACACCGTCCCAGGTCGCACCATCTTCGACAACCTGTATCTGGTCTGGGACCTCTTGGAACTCAGGTGTAGGGACGGTCTGTTGTTCGCCCTCCTGTCCCTGGATCAGGAGAAGGCGTTCGACAGGGTGGATCACGGGTATCTCCTGAGCACTCTGCGAGTGTTTGGCTTTGGACCCCAGTTTGTGGGTTTTCTCCAGGAGCTGTACACCTCCGCAGAGTGTCTGGTCAGGCTCAACTGGACCCTGACCGAACCGGTCAGCTTCGGGCGAGGAGTACAGCAGGGGTGCCCTCTCTCGGGCCAGCTGTACGCTCTAGTGATCGAGCCCTTCCTCTGTCTCCTCCGCAGGAGGTTGACGGGGTTGGCGCTACGGGAGCCGGAGCTGGTCCTGTGGGCATATGCCAACGATGTGCTCCTCGTGGTCCAGGACCCGGGCGACTTGGCCCGGGTGGAGGCTTGCCAGGCCGTCTACTTGGCAGCCTCCTCTGCCCGGGTCAACTGGGTAAAGAGCTCTGGCTTGGTGGTAGGAGACTGGCGGCAGGTGAGCTCCCTCCCACCCGCGCTTCAGGCCATCCGGTGGAGCGCGGGTCCGCTGCTCTATCTGGGCGTTCACCTTTCTGCCACGCATCCGTCTCCACCGGAGAACTGGCACGGTTTAGAGGGCAGGGTGGTAGATCGGCTCCAGAGATGGACAGGACTGCTCCAGTGTCTGTCCCTTCGAGGGCGGGCACTGGTGCTCAATCAACTAGTCCTGTCCATGTTCTGGTACCGGCTCAACACCCTGGTTCTGGCCCTGGATTTCCTGGACAACCTCCAGAAGTTGATTCTGGAGTTCTTCTGGTCAGGACTGCACTGGGTCTCTGTGGGGGTTCTCCATCTACCCCTGGAGGAGGGAGGGCAGGGTCTGAAGTGTCTCCACACTCAGGTCCATGTCTTCCGCCTCCAGGCCCTGCAGAGGCTCCTTTATGGTGCAGGTAGTCCGGCATGGAGCGTACTGGCGCACGCCTTCCTGCGCCGCTTCCGAGGGCTCCAGTATGACCGGTAGCTCCTTTATCTCCATCCGAGAGGTCTTCCGCGAGACCTCTCCGGGCGGCCGGTCTTCTACCAGGAACTTCTCCGGACCTGGAAACTGTTCACAGCGACTAGGTCCATGGCGGCCTCCATGGGGGAAGATCTCCTCGTGGAGCCCCTGCTACACAACCCCCAGCTCCGTGTGCAGGTGGCAGAGTCCCCCTCAGTGCGCCAGGGGTTGGTCCTGGCAGAAGTTACCAGAGTTGGAGACCTCCTGGACTACGACCGGGGAGACTGGCTGGATCCCCTGACGCTCGCTCAGTGCATGGGGCTCTCCATACCTCGTACTCCCCTGCGCGTACTCCAGGAGGTGAGGGCCGCTTTGCCGCCCGCTGCTCGGGTTTACCTTGAGCGGGTCCTGCGAGAGGGCGCGCCCCGCCCACCCTCCACCCCAGACCCTCCGGACCTTTTCATCGGGCCCCTGCCCTGTGGACCCGACCGACCCCCCCACCCCTTCACCGTGAGCCGGCTACGCGAGCTGCCGCCGGTCTGGTTCCAGACCGCGTCAAAGAAACATCTCTACACTCTCGTGCTCCACACCCTTCATGTCCTCACCCTCACGTCCTGCCCTGACACAAAGTGGCGGGACCTCCTGCCACCTCTAGAGGGTGAGGAGCCCCAGTGGGTCAGCCTATATTCCACCTTAGTCCCGAGGCCCGCCGGGGATATCAGTTGGCAGCTCCTTCACGGGGCCCTGAGCACGGGCGTGTTCTTGGCGCGGTTCACCCCAATCCCGGGCACCTGCCCCTTTTGCGGCGTGAGGGAAACCCTGGCGCACGTCTAGCTGGAGTGCGCCAGCTGCAGCCCCTATTCTGGCTCCTCATGAATATTTTGTTAAGATTTTGGTTGCACTTCTCCCCTCACCTCCTTATCTATGCACTCCCTGTCCATGGCCCCACTAAGTCGCTGGACCTCCTGGTCAACCTCCTCCTGGCCCTGGCTAAAATGGCCATCTATAAAACCAGGGTGAGGAGGTTGGCTGATGGAGTCTCCTGCGACTGTAGGGCCTATTTCCGATCCTCTGTTCGTTCACGCCTCTAGGCAGAGTTCCTCTGGGCGGTGTCCACTGAATCCTTTGACGCCTTCGAGGAGCAGTGGTCGCTGTCCGGGGTTCTCTGCTCGGTGTCCCCGTCCAGTTCCCTTCCTTTGACCCTTTGATCGCACTCCTGTCCCTGTTGTTCATTAGTTGTCCCCCGTAATTAATTGGTTTTCCAGGTCCTGTGGACCCCCCACTTAGGCTTCGCCCGCCCACTTCCTGGATCCCAATAAGGTTATCCCTTGGGAACCCAGCCTACCCCTGAATGCCCTGGCTCATGAAGCCATACACAGGCACCCTGGACAGTAGTCAGGAACTGTTCAACTGTAGGCTGAGCAAGTGCAGAATGGTGGTAGAGTGTGCATTTGGATGTTTAAAGGGTCGCTGGTTACTGACTCACTTAGACCTCAGCGAAACGAATATTCCCATTGTTATTGCTGCTTGCTGTGTGCTCCACAATCTCTGTGAGAGTAAGGGGGAGACTTTTATGGTGGGGTGGGAGGTTGAGGCAAATCGCCTGGCCGCTGAATACACGCAGCCAGACACCAGGGCGATTAGAAGAGCACAGCAGGAAGCGCGGTGCATCAGAGAAGCTTTGAAAACCAGTTTCATGACTGGCCAGGGTACCGTGTGACACTTCTGTTTGTTTCTCCTTGATGAAAATCCACCCCGTTGGTTGACTCTAATTCCCTGTAAGCCACCCGCCCTCCCGCCTTCGATCACAGCTTGCTTGCAAAGGAAATAAAGTCACTATCATTTAAAAACCATGTATTCTTTATTAATTGATTATAAAAATAGGGAGATAACTCACAAGGTAGCCCAGGTGGGGTGTGGGAGGAGGGTAGGAGGGAAGGAAAAGGCCACTTCAAAACTTGTTGAATGACAGCCTTCTGTTGCTTGGGCTGTCCACTGAGCTGGAGTGGTTGGGTGCCCAGAGCCTCTCCTCCCTCCCCTCTCCCCTCTGTTCTTGGGCGTCTGGGTGAGGAGGCTATGGAACTTGGGGAGGAGGGAGGGCGGTTAAACAGGGGCTGCAGCAGCAATCTGCAATCCTACTGCTGTTGCTGAACCTCCACCAGACGCCGGATCATGTCCATTTGATCCCACAGTAGTGCCAGCGTTGCATCCTGCCTCCTCTGAACTTCCTGCCGCCACCTCTCATCTTGATCGTCCCTCCTGTCCTCACGTTCATTGGCCGCTTTCCTCTCCTGTGCTACTGTGTCCCTCCACACATTCTGGTGAGCTCTGTCAGTGCTGGATGACTGCATGAGCTCAGAGAATATTTAATTGCACGTGCGTTTTTTTCGCCGCCTTATCTGAGATAGCCTTTGGGATGGAGGAGGGAGGCTTGAAACATTTGCAGCTGCGGGAGGAAAAAAAGGGAGTGAAGTATTTAAAAAGGCACATTTTACAGAACAATGGCTATACTCTTTCATGGTGAACAACACTATTCACATTACATAGCACATGATTTTGGTACAAGGTCACATTTTGCTAGCCAAAAGCAAACAGCTCAGCGCCAATGGCCCTCCCTCCCTCCCCCCACCACTTGGCTAGCTGTGGGGAGGATTTCTTTTCAGCCACAGGCAAACAGCCCACTAGGAATGGCCACCTCTGAATGTCCCCTTAATTAAATTCCTGTATTTCAACCAGGTTACCATGAACGATATCACTCTCCTGAGGATAACACAGAGAGATAAAGGATGGATGTTGCTTGAATGCCAGCAAACACCGGGACCATCCGCTGCCAGGCTTTGTCATGCAATGATACCAGATTACTTGCTACTAGCATGGCATGGTAAAGTGTCCTACCATGGAGGACGAAATAAGGCTACTCTCCCCAGAAACCTTCTGCAAAGGCTTTTAGAGTACCTCCAGGAGAGCTCCACGGAGATGTCCCTGGAGGATTTCCACTCCAACCCCAGACACGTTAACAGACTTTTCCAGTAGCTGTACTGGCCACGAATGCATCCCAAGTCCTCAGGGCTACTTAATCATTAAAATACGCTTGCTTTTATAACATGTATTATATTTAAAAAGGTACACTCACCAGAGGTCCCTTTTCCAGCTTCGTTGGGTTGGGAGGGTATGTCAGTCAGGATGATAAAAGATCCTGGCTGTCGGGGATAATGGTGTGCTGTGTGCTCTCCTCAAGCTCGTTTCCTCCTCCTCATTTTCCCCATCCGCAAAATCCTCAGGCATGGTGAAGAGTACCCCATCATCGGAGTCCACAGACGGGATGGGGTACTGGTGATGTTCCCCCCTAGAATTGCATGCAGCTCAGCGTAGAAGCAGCATGTCTGGGGCTCTGTCCTGGAGTGTCCGTTTGATTCTTTGGTTTTCTGGTACGCTTGTCCGAGCTCCTTAAGTTTCACACGGCACTGTGTTACGTCCCTGCTGTAGCCTCTGTCCCTCATGGCCTCGGAGATTTTTTGAAATGTTTTGGCATTTTGTCTTTTGGAACGTAGTTCTGATAGCACGGATTCCTTTCCCCATACATCGATCAGATCCAGTACCTCCCGTTCGGTCCATGCTGGAGCTCTTTTTCGATTCTAGGGCTGCATGGTCATCTGTGCTGATGAGCTCGCCTGGCCAAACAGGAAATGAGATTCAAAAGTTCCCAGGGCTTTTCCTGTACATCTGGCCAGTGCATCTGAGTTCAGAGTGCTGTCTAGAGTGGTCACAATGGTGCACTGTGGGATAGCTCCCAGAGGCCAATACTGTCGAATTGTGTCCACACTAACCCTAATTCGAAATGGTGATGTCGATTTCAGAGGTAATCCCCTCGTCGGGGAGGAGTACAGAAATCGGTTTTAAGAGCCCTTGTGTTGAAAAAAATGGCTTCATTGTATGGACAGGTGCAGAGTTATTTCGATTTAATGTTGCTAAATTCGACATAAACTCATAGTGTAGACCAGCCTGTAGTGTGCTTCAGGGCATTTTTCACTTTGTAGAATACAATTTGTAATTCGAAAACAGATATCAATTGGTATTTAATTTGTAACCACATACAGTGTGAATTCACCAAACAACTAAAGGCAGTTGTTCTCACCATGAACTCCTAATTATTGTACACACAGATCTTCAGTCTCCATGGGGCATCTCCTTCCCAATGATTTCTTCTGGTTTGTAAAATATGTACTGGAATCTGTAAACTTGTTTGTATAAGGAATTCATAGTTCACACTCTGATTTTTATGGCATCTCCATAACATCTAGAACATATTGTGTTCAGAAACATTTTGTGATACAGGTACTACAAGCAAGAAGGCATCCAAGGAAGAACTGATATTTATAGCAGATCTTAAATCTGGTGCTTTTATACTAAATTCTTAAAGTGTGGGACCACCACGGAATGGCTGTACTGTAATTCAAGACTTAGGGCCCAATTCCGTCCAGTGGTTCAAGTCCCTTTGACTTCAGGCAGTCATGTCCATGTAACTGAAAGCAGAATTTTGGCCCTAGAGTCAAAATCAAAGCTGTATGTGAAGTAGGTGCAAATTCTGATGGACGTCAGATGTAGTGGTGATGTTACTGGTGGCATAAGTTTATATATTTGGATGTAGTTTGATCAAAAATGAGCACAGAGACTAAGTAGTATAACTAGCACCAATTTAATATTCAGCTTTTGTGCACAATAAATGAAATTTACACTGAGGAAATAAAAAGGGAAACATAGTAGTGTGAAAAATAAAGCAATGTTATCTTCTATCCTCATGTAAATTCCATTTCCAGACACATGCACACTCTCACTTTCCCAAGTCCTCTATTTATAAATTAAACTCATTTTGCACACCTACTGTATATCAAATTAGTGCCAGTCACAGTACTTCAACACCAGCTTACACCCAATATGTATCTTACACCAACATTTACGTTACTGCTGAATTTGTAACTCAGAGGAATTTGGCTCCGGCTCTTACATAGTGATTGGTTACAGAAAACAACTCCGAGTAAGTCTGAGTAATAATGGCAGTTTGAACTCTGAGAAGGTTTTATCAATGTGGAGTGATATTTTTCATCAAGGGTGGAAGCTGCTCTCTTGGCTACGTTACATCATTCGTGGTGCCGTATCCTTCCCCAGTGAAACTCTAAATCACTACTGTCCTCCAGCACCAAAAGTGAGGTCTCACTTCACACTCAGACAATTTTCTCATGCTTCAGTCCCACAGCACTTAAGAATCATAGACTCAGGTCTTTAAGGTGCTCAGATGCAGCAATAGAAACATTTTAATCTTTTCAGGTATGTGATTATTAGAGCTGAATAAATACTGAAGGAAAAAAGTAATAATCATTTGAGTTTTTAAACACATTTATTTTATCTTTGTCCCAGACCCCTTTTGTGTTTGCTGTCCACAAATGTTCTATGGATTGAGTTTACTGACGGGAAGGAAGTGTTTGTGGAACAGTATATTTTAAGGAAATACTGCAGAATATTCATGGTAGATGAATTTCAGTATCATAATAGCAAATATTCACGTTGGAAACCTAATTCTAAGTGTTACAATCAATCAATCATGGAATAAAAATATCCCATGTGACCTATCCTTTCAGTCAAAACAGATCAGATTTTGAATAATTGCAACACACCGTTCATAACTGAGCTGCAGACCAAGAATTATTGGGAAAATTATTTAGAAAGTACTTTTGAATAACATAAATTCAAGTAAATTGTGATCTGTTACTGGATAAATCTCAGAAAGAGAGAAGATTCACTGAATAGTAATTATGTATTATTTGCCTATCCCTATTGATAATTGTCTCCCATTCTTTTCCCGTACTGAAAGTGTGGAACTTATATTGACCATAAATTATACATTATCAGTAACATATTCTAGAAAAATTCAAGGTTTTTGTGTATTCTGGCAGCACGGAGCTCAGGCACAGCTACTGAATCATTACAGATAGGAGGGCCCTGAGCTTTTCTCTGGAGAGATAGACAACCAAAGCGATATCTTCCAGATGAGACCCCAGTCACTAAACGTCCCATGGCATTTTATGCAAAGGGTAGGTACCCTAATATTGTGGCCAACATCCTGCCTGACTCTCTACTAGAGCCTGTGTAGCACTGAGGTTTTGTTCACTTGTGGCTGAACAAGTATGTGGTTTGGTTTCAATCCACAGAGTTCACCCCCTTAGTTTCACTTTGAGGTTTCAGGTTCAGTGACAAACCCCAAGTTTTGCCTGGCTTTTGGGTTGAAACCTCAAGCATAACCATAAATCTCTCTCCAAAGCTTGTATGGAGGGAGACAGTTCATTGAAAACACCTTAGATTCACTAAAAAAGAAAAGGAGGACTTGTGGCACCTTAGAGACTGACAAATTTAAATTTGTTAGTCTCTAAGGTGCCACAAGTCCTCCTTTTCTTTTTGCGGATACCGACTAACACGGCTGAAACCTTAGATTCACTGAGATTTGTGACCCATTGAAGGCAATCTGGGTTGAATTTTCAGTGAACCCTTCCTGATAGGCTCAAGGGGGGCTTTAGAAACCTTGACCAAGTTTTGGATTTGTAGTAAAACTAGTAACCAGAAAGTTCATCTGATTTGCACATGTCCATTAGTGATATTCCAGTTCCTGGGGAATTTAGAATTTCTCTCTAGTTTCAGTAGGATGTTTATTCCTCACTTCCTGCCATAGATAGTGTTACTGTGTGGTGTTAAATAGGAGTTACCTTCCACCCCAATGTAACAGCATTCCATTGGTGGATGAAATAATTCCTGTATTTACTGCATATACCACTTGTAGTTCATAAAGAGTGTAAAACATTTCATGCCGAAACATGCTTTACAAATGTAAGCCATGTTCCCATAGTGAGATTTAAAAGAAATCAACATTTCAAAAATGTCCTACCTAGATTTTATATGGCATACTGCGCAGATGTTGACTTACATGAGCAGAATGGTGTACGTACAGTAGTGATGAAAAGACACAGAAAATCCAGTTCTTTTGTAGATGTTAATTTTAATACCTTTAACCCAAGTCAATATATGAAATCACATTTCATATGGTAGGTACCTAGTCAGATGTGATTGCTCAGACTTAAAGGGGGAAACCCAGTTTAGTGCAGATAAGGCATCAGCATCTGGCTGTACCTTTGGAGTGACTTTCTGAAGCAGTCAGAAAGAGCAGAAATTCGCAGTGGTTAAGCAATAGGGTTGTCATGATCAAGGCTTAACAATAGTGGAAATAACAAAACAAAACATAAAGAAGTAGGGTCAACAGCTCTGCACTAATTTAATGTTTTGTTTATTACATTGGCCTGCTTATAGAATAGTTTTCTGGGCTCAATTGCTTTTTCTGTCATAGGGACTGAAACAAAGGTGGTGGTCTTTCACACTTGATTTGTACAGTATTTGTAAATACTCAATGTGATATTGCAATTTCTTATTGCAGTACTTCCTTTGTGACTTACACAGAGATCACCATTATTGTTTTACTACCAGTTCACTTAGGCATTCTATTTTTTTCTCTTTATTCATTAGGGAAGTATATCAGTGTCACAAAAGAATGAGTTTTTAAAACCCTCTGGTCCGTATTTTGCTTTTGCTTATACTATTATAAATAAAGAATAATTCCACTGAAGTCAAGGGAAGTTACAACTGTAAAATCATGGTGAGATGAGAATCAGATCTCCGATTATTAAAATCCTGCAGTTAGCCCACAGATCTAAAAGAAGCACATTAGCACACTGGCTTAATAAACTGATCTATTTTGAACATGATTGGCCATATAAAGGAGACCATCAAGACCCACATCCTGAGCCGCAGCTGAAGACTACTCAACACACCTCAGGGTACTGTGGGTTCTTTTCACTCTCTTTGCAAAGGTACTTTTCACTCTCTTGAACTTGGAGCCATCTAGATGTTGGTCCAGTCTTTGACACAAATTAAAGCAACCTGAAGGGGTCTGAATTGACCCCCTCTTCAGAGACAATCCTCCTGTGGTCAGGTACACCAACTTTTCATTGCTAGAGTGGTGCAAAACTGCCCTAACACAGAGCAGGATCTGGGATCAAATATTTGGGGACAACTCATCATATGTTGGCACCTTAAATTGCATCTGGAGATTATTATTATTATTTTATTTATTTATTTACATTGTGGTAGCATCCAAAATGTGTTAAGTGCTTTCCAGGTATTGTACAATCTAAAAGTCTGCATTGGAGCACAAAAGCTAATGTGCCACCCAGAAGTGCCTATTTGCCCCTTAAATTACCTGTGTTGTGTGCATAGCTGCCTGTTTGATTGCTCAGGGCTTGGATGGACTAATGTTGCCGGGTGCAACTCAGGTGCTGGGCTTGAACAGAGAAATAGTGATTTTTCAGACAGATGGTTCCAGAACCTGAATCTGAGTTCAGGAATTAACATATGATAGATAAAATCATAGTATCCAACAATAACGTGAGCCTGAAATATTGAAATCAAGGGTCTCTGTGGGGCTATGGTTGCTCCTGTTTCTCCATAGGAAGGTTTGGAAATGCAAATGACAGGACCTCCTGGCTGCATCTACAGATATTGCTGGGCACAATTTCTGAGGCCCATTTAAATGTATCCCCTGGTGTTCATGAAAGACATTTGTTAGCAGCCTAAAGAGACTGAAGTCCTCCAAACAGGTTCAGTCCAGGCAACAGTAGTGAAATCTTTCCCACACTGTGCCCCATCAATGTGTCTCAATTCTGTCTTGCAGTGACTAGCTTTAGTGTGAGTGCATAATTCAGGTTTTGTGCTCATTCAGTCCTTGATGTTTCTACTGAGATGGCCACTTTTGGCCATTTTAGTGTTGTGGGCTAGGATCTAAAGTGAAAGCTCTGGACCATTTTACATAGCCATTGAGACAGCCATTAGATGGTGACAACTTTCAGACACTACTGACCTGAGTTGGATTCAGTTAGGTGACCAACAGGAGAAAAGTTCCACGTTTCATTACCAGTCGTTGAAGGATTCACCCCACCTCCTCAGTGATAACATGTGTGAGTGTGTAATATATAAAATATATATAAAATAACTGTAGTTATGCATGGCCAGAACAGAGAAATGATTGGAGAATTGCTAACATAGTTCCTATTTTTAAGAAAGGGAAAAAAAGTGATCCGGGTAACTATAGGCCTGTTAGTTTGACATCTGTAGTATGCAAGGTCTTGGAAAAAATTTTGAAGGAGAAGGTACTTAAGGACATTGAAGTCAATGGTAAATGGGAGAAAATACAACATGGTTTTACAAAAGGTAGATCGTGCCAAACCAACCTGATCTCCTTCTTTGAGAAAGTAACAGATTTTTTTAGACAAAGGAAACGCAGTGGATCTAATTTACCTAGATTTCAGTAAGGCGTTTGATACCGTGCCACATGGGGAATTATTAGTTAAATTGGATATGATGGGGATCAATAGGAAAATTGAAAGGTGGATAAGGAATTGGTTAAAGGGGAGACTACAACGGGTCCTTCTGAAAGGTGAACTGTCAGGCTGGAGGGAGTTTACCAGTGGAGTTCCTCAAGGATCGGTTTTGGGACCAATCTTATTTAATCTTTTTATTACTGACCTCGGCACAAAAAGTGGGAGTGTGCTGATAAAGTTTGCGGATGATACAAAGCTGGGAGTTGCCAATTTAGAGAAGGACAGGAATATCCTACAGGAGGATCTGGATGACCTTGTAAACTGGAGTAATAGTAATAGGATGAAATTTAATAGTTAGAAGTGTAAGGTCATGCATTTAGGGATTAATAACAAGAATTTTAGTTATAAGCTGGGGATGCATCAATTAGAAGTAACGGAGGAGGAGAAGGACCTTGGAGTATTGGTTGATCATAGGATGACTATGAGCCGCCAATGTGATATGGCCGTGAAAAAAGCTAATGCGGTCTTGGGATGCATCAGGCGAGGTATTTTCAGTAAAGATAAGGAGGTGTTAGTAGCGTTATACAAGGTACTGGTGAGACCTCATCTGGAATACTGTGTGCAGTTCTGGTCTCCCATGTTTAAGAAGGATGAATTCAAACCGGAACAGGTACATAAAAGGGCTATGAGGATGATCCGAGGAATGGAAAACTTGTCTTATGAAAGGAGACTCCAAGAGCTTGGCTTGTTTAGCCTAACTAAGAGAAGGTTGAGGGGAGGTATGATTGCTCTCTAGAAATATATCAGAGGGATAAATACCGGAGAGGGAGAGGAATTATTTAAGCACAGTACCAATGTGGACACAAGAACAAATGGATATAAACTGGCCACCAGGAAGTTTAGACTTGAAATTAGACCAAGGTTTCTAACCATCAGAGGCGTGAAGTTTTGGAATAACCTTCCAAGGAAAGCAGTGGGAGCAAAAGATCTATCTGGCTTTAAGATTAAACTCAATAAGTTTATGGAGGAGATGGTATGATGGGATAACATGGTTTTGGTAATTAAATATTCATGGCAAATAGGCCCAATGGCCTGTGATGGGATATTAGATGGGGTGGGATCTGAGTTACCCAGGAAAGAATTTTCTGTAGTATCTGTCTGGTGAATCTTGCCCATATGCTGAGGGTTTAGCTGATCGCCATATTTGGGGTCGGGAAGGAATTTTCCGCTAGGGCAGATTGGAAGAGGCCCTGGAGGTTTTTCGCCTTCCTCTGTAGCATGGGGCACGGGTCACTTGCTGGAGGATTCTCTGCTCCTTGAAGTCTTTAAACCATGATTTGAGGACTTCAATAGCTCAGACATAGGTGAGAGGTTTTTTGCAGGAGTGGTGGGTGAAATTCTGTGGCCTGCGTTGTGCAGGAGGTCAGACTAGATGATCATAATGGTCCCTTCTGACCTAAATATCTATGAATCTATGAATCTAGTGGATAAAACAGGAAAAGGTCATCAACTCACAGAGACAAGGATTATGTATTAGAAACGAATAATAAAGGTAGACGAGCTCAAAAGGAACTGCTAACCTTTCTGTCTGACTGTTAGATGAGTTCCAGGAGTACTTTTGCTAGCAAAATGAGATTGAGACTTCTGCTGTCCACCCAAGACAGCTACTTTAGTCTTGTTTGCCAAAATTTTGTAGGGACTTTGAATATATCTCTTCCTGGTGCACACACCATTCCCTGCCACTACCAGTCAATAATGCTTCACACTTATCTTGTGAAAAGCTTGTTTTGAAGTCTTCATCATCCAGATTAAGCCAACACTGCAACTGGAAAACAAGTGGCTAATTTTAAGTATGCATTGGCCACAGCCTGAGTTTGTGTGCTGATATCCCTCTTCAACACAGTGATGAAAAAGTGTAACTGGTCATGTCATGTATAAAAATGCCTTTTGATAGTTATATAACGTTCCTATGATGTTTGTGTACAAAACTGTAGTCCCCAGAGTTCTCTGCACAGACTTACTTGGCATTTTGGTAATGTTGTATGTGGATCTTGGCTTCTCATAGGTGCAGCCCTTTCAAAAAACCCTTTCTATTAGGAACCAATGAAAATGAATACTAACTGCTGTGTGCAAATTCTTGTAATCTGCCATTGCACGAGCTGTTAGGAAGGTTGAAAACAACACAAAAGAGCACTCTTTCGTGCTTTTACTCCCCCTTCCTGCCCAAATGCTATACATATATCTTTCTTTTGGGGAATTCTGTGCTTGAGTGCTGTGATATAAACTTCACAGCTTACAGTGAGATCTCATGGAAAACAGCTGTTTGTGTTCATGGCAGCTATCCTTTTACATTTTCCTGACATGGTTTACAGTTTCAGTACAAAGAGCCAGGGAGTATGGCGTTGCAAAGTGATGCCCTGCTTTTGCAAACAGAGGGGATGGGGGATTCTGTGCTACCTGCTCTGTCATTTTCACAAACTATAGAGTAAAACAAGCTTCAAACTGCGAACTCTGTTTGTTGGATGATAACCTTATGCCAGCAGTGATTCCATCCATCATCCAGATCAGTTTCCCCCGCCCCCAGCTAACCACTCCCTCAGTACGATGGTCCTATAGGCACGATGGTAAAGCAAGGAAGGATGTTAACCTCTTGGAGACCTGACAGCAAACAGCATTGTGAGGTTCCAGGGCCTTAGCTGGACATTGCAAGGGTTGCTGACATGCTAGTAAGTTAAACGCTGTGGCAGAGCACCTCTGCAGGAGCAAGCTATCTAGAGAGATCGCCTGTTTTCTCAATGCTGAGAAATCTAATCCTCCGCTTCGATCCAAAAGGGCTCATCACAGCAATATGAGAAAAAAATAATGCCACTGTTTACAAACATAATATGCCCCACTGCAAACAAAGAGCCCTGTCAGGTTCAATAAAGCAGGAGACACCTTTTGCTTGTTTTTCCTGACTATTTGTGGGACAGGTTGTTTAGTAAAATCACCGATTATGACAATAACGAATGCAGTCTATGTTTCCATGCTGCACTGGGACAGGCTTCCCCACCGTAGTAAATCTAGCCTGTGGTGCTAACTGGGGAAAGGAGCCGTCTTGGCAAACATCTTATTAGTCTAAAATAAATGATTCAGAATGCAGGTTCGGATACAGATTGCAGGGAGTATAATGGAATTGGTTTTCTGAGCCTGTTCAGGCTGTAAAGACATGGAGTATGCTTTTCAGGAATTCACTAAAGTGGAATCAGCTTTGTGCAATGCAGCCTAGAAGTAATATTGCTGCCATCCAGCTAGTGTCTGTGGAACAGCATCCTCTTAGCTCTTGAAGTATCAGTAGTTTATATAGCGAAAGATATTTAATTTTTTTGGTGATTATTAAACAAGGAAATTCTAGCTGCTAGAGAGGGACATGCCTTGTTCCGCGTATTTTTGTTGTTGTTGTTCACTGAAATAGTTGACCACATCAGCATCCAATTCTGGTGTATCATGTGGTTTCTCATGTGATGCTGGACTCCCTGCGCTTTGGAGAGTGAGCCTTTGTGACTCGGCACTCCTGGACAGTAACATTCAGCAACACAAGAGACTTTGGGGGGGTGGAAAAGAGCCCCCGCAAAAGCCCAGAAATAAAGTTGAATCAATTTATTATTATATTTATAATTGTTTTATTAATTCTTAACTCTTTGGCTTTTATTTTTCATTTTGGGTCTTCCCGCTCCTCCGTTCCTGCAGGCTTCGAGCTGCGCTGTTTGGAAGAAGCAACGTCGTCTTCTCTCACAGCTACGACGCGGCACCGCTCTCAGCATATCCTGCTTTTTCCCCCCATTTACCTGGGCGGCTTCTGCTGTTTCTGTTGCTGCTGCCGGGGCTGCTGCGGTTTGGCTGCCTGTGCTTCACCCTGGCATGTCTGAGTCAGGAATCACTCATCTGCACACTGCTAAGGAAGAGCAGCGATGGAACGCTGGCCGCATTTTTTTTTCTGTTGGTGCTGGAAGAGAAGGGTTGTGATGTGGGATGGGGTGTTTTGGGGGTTTTTTTGGAAGGGTGGGGACGTTAATCCAAAGTGAGGTGGGAGAAAGTTTAAAGAAATATTACGCAAAGTAATCCAGCACACGACAAGGGCATCAGCAGCACGAATCCAGCCTCTGCTGCTCGAAAGGATTAACATGGGAAAAGCCACAGTGATGCAGTAGTGTTTCACCTCAGCACTGTGCTGGAGATGGATGAATAAGGTATCTGATATGTCCGCCTGTAAAGGCAAAGCTGTGGGAGGAAGAGAGCGAGAGAGCAAATGAAAAGGAAGAAGAAACACTGTATTCTGTTTGTCTGATTCTGTGCATTCTTATTCTAGAGAGGGTTGCATAATTTACCAAACAATGTATGGACGGAGGGACTGTAAATTGTAGTCTGAACACTCCCGACGCTGTCAGGGAGGGAACTGATGGGCTAGGTGACTGCGCTGACATCCCCAGGGAAAACGGCCATCATGCAGTATATATTTATATATGTATGTGTATCTCTTGTGTGTCCATGTGTAGACATGAAAAAAGGCATTTCTGACCAATTTACACAGGAAGTTTGTAAGTTTGCTAGATCAGATTTGATTGCAGCTTATGTTTTCAGCTACAGCTCTACACCCATTTCCTGAATCAGAAGGTGCTTTGTGAAAACAGACGTATGCAGAATTCTTTTAAGAAATGTGAAAGCAGCTTCTTTTGATTTAACACCTTGAAGCACTGAATCTTCTGTACTGTGCTGAGAGGAACTGTGTGGGTTTTGTTTTCTTCATCTTAAAATCTTTATAAACACAGCTGTATTTAGTATGGTGAAAAATTCTATACTGTAAATAGAAATGTGATCAATCTAATCAAAATAAATTTATCCCAGATGACTGCTAGACCAGCTGGCTACCACAGTCTTCAGATGGCTAAATGCTCAACTGAGATGGATTCAGCATTATATTTACTACTTTTTTTAAATTTCAAAATCAGCCTATAATTAAAAAAAGATTCTTGGTCCGGTTAAAAGAGGCAATGCTCACAACTGGCAGTGCATCATTCTGAAATGGACACTGATACTTTTCATTTTTGGACATGCCTTTGGAAGACTGTGTTTTTAGAACAGATGGACTTATCATAATACAGACATAGATAGTATGGTGAAAACTAGTAGACAGCTCAGGTTGGCCATATCCATGCAATGTGCAAAATGAAGTTAAGGGAAATAAATGCTGCACTCAACTAGTGGGGACTTGGTATGATTTTCAGCCACCACCTACTGTGAGAGTTTGGGGTTTTTTTAAACACAAATCCAAAACCCATAAAGTCATCTTAAAATTTGTATGAGGGAATTTCCCAATAGTCATGGTGAGCTATCCTGCAAGACGCCTGTCTGGGCCTTCCACTATTTGTTACCAGGTCTACAAAGGCAGCCCTGTGTGTTGGATTATATTTAGCCAGCTGTTGGATAACATTCCGGTGTTGTGGGCGGAAGAGTCTTATTACTTCCAAACTATAGTTATCTGTTTAAAGGAAAAATAGTTTTGGAAAATACATTGAGCTCAGCTAAGGAGTTGCACCTCTCATGTACCTTTCTCAAATGCTGTGTTTCCAACCCAGCCACTTTAAAACAAAACAGGGAGGAGGAAGAGAGACTTTAACTTATAGCTTCAAAGCTGCAGAGACAAGCAAAATGTCAGCAGCTTGTAATTAGCTGCTCGGGGTTACGTCAGTGAGTGTATCTCTCCAAGAATAACTGTGATGTGTGCCACAAAGTAAGGAAGATAGTCATAACCTAGTTATCAAGCCTGGTTCAAACAAGAGCAAATGGATTAATGAATCTGCTGTGTTCATAAATCAAATATGGATGGATTACATATATAAGACTTACTGAATTCTGCATAATTGAAGGCTAAATTAGGAACTTGTCAGAGGGCATGTGTTCACTAAGTAAAAGCGTGAATCCTTTAAAAAATGCAGATGAACTATCCCTGAAAATATCTTTAAGGACTCCCATCTAGTACAAGCAGCTGTGTGACACTGAAGCATGCTACAAAGGAAAAAACCAAGAGATACACGGAGGTGCTTAAAAAAAAGGGAGTAAAAAAACATAAAGAAGGCATGCTGAAATTCTGTTTTGGCATTACATGTTTGATATTAAAATACCACCCCAGAGAAGACTTATTGTGGTCTGATGTGGTTTACATTGACTCCTCTGTTTAAGAGTGCAAAAAAAGAAAAAAGATTTTGTGAGGCTCAGTACATCATCTTGGAGCCAAGCAGAAAACCATCAATACTGCAGAGTACCAGGAATGCTTGTTTTTAAAGGGACAAGATCAAGCCATGCTAGGATCTTTCTGTACTCTGCAGTTATTTTAGGTCTATGCTGGCCATTCAGCAACATTTAAACAGTGAGATTGTGGGGGGTACTTAATCTGCTCTGATTGGCCTTTTTCCACATTGTTGCTGTAAAATGTTTACATGGCTTTTATCCATACACCTTACAACATTCAGTTTGCATTTCTGTTTGTGTTCATGCTGCACAATTGCTACAAGCCTGGTTTGTTTCCATATTCCCAGCTGAAGTCAGTTTCAGTTCAGCTATGTTTATTTAGCTCCTTAATACACCAAGATAGATAGTTTGTATTATGCAAACACAGATTTTTTTTTTTACTGTGAACACAAATTTGTAGGAGGAGATGACTGTATATTAAACCAATAGCTCTTTGAAATGCATGTAATATAATTTAAATATACTTAATTTAATTAATAGAAGGTTACAAAAGCTAGCATTGTCTGAGCCTGTTTAATTTACATCTTAGACTTAGTCAATGAGCATAACCTGCCTGATCAGAATAGTGTATTCTGTGCGCCCAACAGGGTGGAAGACATTATTTTGTTTGTGTTAGTTCAAACAGCTGGTCATTAATGCAGGACCCATCTCCAGAGTGAAGTGCTAGTGGACATGAATGGCTCCCTGATTAATGCTGCCCCTCGAAGGGTCCTTCATCCAGCAGCGATGCTTGCAGCAGAATAATGCAGCATGATTTGATTGCGCTCTAGCAGGGTAGTATGTCATTGTGTCACCAGGCAATTGAGGTTATTATGGAGCAGGGCAGACAGACGGGACAGTGGGGTTACTAGACCGTGGCATTTTTAGAAATACAGGCCTGACCTACTTAGAGTTATTCTTGCTGGCTGGCAGCTTCATGGTGCATGGAGTGTCCTGATAGGCCGAGGCTGTTGCTAGGGGGAATTAGCATGAATTTTTCCACATACAGACTCGGTGATTGAATGATAAAAGCTGACTGGAATTAAAGAGATTCGGTTCAGTATTATGCAGATTTATCTCCCTCATTTTTCTCTCTCAAATGCAGAAAAAGGAGCAAAGACAGTTTGTTGCCATTTATTCTTTGACCTATTTTTTGCAGAGGAAGGCAAAAGAGTTATGAAATGTTGATAATCATTTACTGTTTTAATCTTTAAAATGATGCTGCAAAGGGTAAGATATTTAAGTTCTTAGACTGCTTGGAACAGGTAACAGATTAGGGGTTATATTCTCTCTCTCTCTCCTGTGCACTGCACTGTTTTGAGGCATGCATCTTTCATGTACTGTATATTTGAACTCTGTCCCCTTTAGAAGAGAACAAAACACATATATAAATTTTGTTCTGTCCAAACAACTGGCTTGTTTAAAAGAAGCCATGTAGGATTCCCAGTTTGGAAAGGGAAATATATACCAGCTTTTATTGCATAACATTATTCTTGACTCTTTTTAGCTATCCTTGCTTCACAAAATTAATCTGTTTATGTTCCTGGGTGAAATTCTTCTCCCCAGTCTCTGTCTCCCATATGCACAGACAAACCCAAGATTTTCTACAGAGGACAGTGTTGTGTGTAGTGTTTATCTGGAAAACTATTTGCATACTGAAGACATATCTGTGCTGCATGTACAGTAGATAGTTATAGCTGGCCTGTGATCAGTTTGATAAGATAACCTCTTCTGGATTTCCAAATAGCTTTCTGTGTTCAGTTTGGAACTGGACTTCCCCAGTAGCTCTTTTTTTATACCCATCCCCTTAAATCAGTGCGGTTTTTATTGTTTTTTAACAGAATTCTAACCTCCCTTCAGGAGGCAAATAAAAACAGTCAATCAAGACTTCCTTGATGTAATTGTGAATATTTTCTTTGTTATCATTAAGTATAGAAGATCTGTGTTTATATCACAATTTTCCTCTGTTATCCTTCTCTATTCACAGAAGTTAAAATTTTGTGCTTGCAATTTTAAATTAATTTTCATGAACACACGTTATGATGTCACAAGCAAAGAATTATAACTTCTTGAAATAGAGGGAAGAGGTGGAATGTGGGAAAGAGACAAAAATATTGATTGGTAATATAAGAGTGTGACTGTATGATGAAAGGCAAGTTGATTTGTGTTTGAAACTTTTCATTTAAAATTTCTTTTAAATGCTTTTTCGAGTGATGTAAACCGTGTTCACAATTCTCCAGACACCCAGAATTCCCAGTGAATACAAAGTTTTCTGGCCCCTCTGCCTCACCCCCCACAGATTCTTGGACAGGTATGAAGATGAAGCAATGGAAAATGGAGACTTATATTCTTATGTCTTAGTGACCCCCCACCCCTCCCAAAAAAGCCCTTAAGTCTTCTAATCACTACTCTCATACAGATTTAAATTTCTGCCATCTCTTCTCCACCTTTGACTCTCTCCTTAAACACAGACCACCTCCTTACCTCTTCCTCAGTCCAAGGCGTTGGCAGTGGTTTTTAAGGAAAACTGACACTATCTGATGCAACTGGCTGACTCCTCAAAGATAAACTTCGCATTGGATGCTTGAGGTATCCTTCCCACTCTCTGGCTCTCAACCTCATTCCTACTTTTCTTCTGATCTGGTGTCCTCTTAGCTCCGTCTTTGGCTGCCACGTCTTCTGCATCCCTCGGTGGTCTTAACTGATCTCATGGCTTCAACTACCCTCTCTATACTGATAACTCACAAAACTACCTCTACACCCTGATCTCTTCCTGGTTCAGACTTGCATCTGCAAATATCTCTCTAACGTCTCTAACTGTATCAGCTCAAATGACATGCCTCACAGAGCTCCCACATCTTCAGGGAGTATATGCCCGCTCCTATACCTTGTAAGGGGATACATTCTTGTAAGAGGGTATCTATTGCTACCTCTTTGGTTTACCTGCTCTGCTGATGATGCAGAAGAGTGTTGGGCCGTGGCCATGCTTGACCCCTTCCTGTCCCTTTGGGTATGCATTTGGGAGCCTTTCCAGCTCGGGTTCACAGAATTGTGCTCATGGGGTGCACACTAGCATGCTAAAAATAGCTGTGTAGCTGTTGCTTTGACATTGTGACTTGGGCTGGAGCTCGGGCTCTCAGCCTTCCCCTCGGCTTGAGAGCTGCAATGTCTGTCCAGCTGTTTTAAGCCCCCTGGTCTGAGTTGTGGATCCAGGCTAGGAGGCTTGCTCTCCAATGCAGTGTAGACACACCCTTTTAGGGTGGCTTGTGCTCGAGGCTAGCAGGTGGGTAACCTCTGTGCTAAGGAAAGGAAGGAACTGGGATTGTGGCTAGCTTCTGGTGGAGGAGAAGCCTGGTTTTGCCCTCCTCCCAGCGTGCCTGTTCACAAGCCAGCCACAACCTAGTCGTTAATTATGATTTGGAATCTCTTTCAAAGGGCTTTTAACAGCCCCTAGAAATAAGCTGTCTAGTCCACAGAAACATCAGCCAATAAAGATGAATGTGCAATAAGGTGTGTGTGTACAAGAGAGGGAAATATGACTTGCAACCTTTCTTCTAGGAAGAGTGAACTTTAGGTGTCCTGAAATTCTTGCACAGCACTGGATGCAAAAGATAGGAGGAAGGATTCTAAAGGAAAGGAATAAATAATATGGAAGCTTTCCCAAACAAGCATTGTACAAACAAGTCTACATATTCCTTGATGATTGGAATTTCAGTGCAGAACATGTCTCATCCCAAGAGAAAGAATGTTTTCTTATCACAAACTACAAAGTTAGTTGGTTTAATAAACCATTAAATGGCTTATTAGATGCACAGAAAAATGCAATGCCCCATAAATTATATTTGACAATAGGTTACTTTTCTAAAATTCTTTTTAAAGTGACTCCAAAAAAAAGAAATATCCAATCTGGTTTCCTTTGGTATACCTTAAGTTCAAAGGCATAATGAACTGACAACCTGTACTTGGTGGAAGAGGGACAAAGGAAGATTCATGTAATAAACCTGTTTACCCACATTCTTGTCTTGATGTTGGTGGAAACTATAAGTGGCAGAAACATAGGCTTAATTAACCCCAAAGAGCAAGAAAAATGCTTTTACTAAACCTCCCAAAAAAGCAACATATCCTGGAAGACTTTGAAAGAAACCTCTACATTAAAAATATTGTAAATTCTCTGCATTCCTTTAAAAACGTGTTTATGGCAATCTTTCCTGACTTCCTTCCAATGACCTCCTTTGAGACTCCTGTTGCTGCAGCAGCGTCTGCTTGTTAGTTAAATGTCGCTTGTCTGCAGTGACAATTCTAGTATACTGCCTGCCATCCTCAGATTTGCTCAAGAGTGTGCCCTAAACCCTAGCATTGCTGCAACTAAAGATGATTCACCTTTAACAAAAGTGGCCTATGATTTTGGTCCTATCTTCACTTGAAACTGTGAAGTCCTAAAAGTGTCCATGTTGTTTGGTATACTGTTAATAGTGAAGTCTTGGGTGGCTATGGATTTGTCAGACATTTTGTACTGTAACCACACAACCTTCCAGTTTCCTGAAAATGGCCATATGATATAGCATAAAAATATGGCAATACCGGTCTGCACTTTCTTGCCATCAAGAGAGTAGAGCTGTGAGGAGTGAACCACCCTCTTTAGCCTTCACCATCCTGCCAGGATACCAAGATCGACACTCCCTCTGCAGATGCGTTTAGGTTCTGAGTTCAAACCAGAAGTGCAAGGATTTTTATATTATAATTCAAGAGTAGCAACTGGCATATTTCTTTTATTGCACTACAAGGTGTATTGAGTAGTTTACAAATTCAAAAATATGCCCTCTAGAAAAATTTGGATATAGGCAAAATTTCCCTTCTTACAGGAATACTGTAATACTCTAAGAATCTACCAAACCAGTGGGGCACGAAAATCTATTCCTGCTTCCACATTATTGATACATGCTTATATGTAGGTGTATGTATATATACATACAAAATAATACTACACATAGCATGCATGTGCAGTATGTGATGTATAATGACAATCTATGTCAGGAGAAGGTTGCAATTCATGGCTCCAGAAAATACTTTTATTTTAAATTAAAATATGTCTTCACATAAAACTTGAATAATTCTCGTGAGTGGCAAAGTCACAACTGAAATCCTGTCACCTAGGTCTCATGACAATACAAATACACTAGAGTTTTACACTAGAGATAAAGAAGAGTGTGTGTAAAGACATAGGCAGATAGGCCTTCATAGCAACTCACACGGTCACACATTCTGTTTTCAAGAATTAGAGGCATAATGTAGAGTATTAATACTACAGAATATGCTCTTTAAGTTAAAAAGACAGGTTTTAAATATTATTTTTCATGCCCCCTTCCATTAAGCCTCATCCATTCCAAAATATATCTAGATGGGGTCCTTGGCAGAAATCCTAGCCATATTGAAATCAATGGAAGTTTTGCCATGAATTTGAGTGGAGTCAGGATTTTCATCCTTTTTGTTTTCCTCTACCTTTGAATTCACCCTTTTCTGTATCCTCACTCCAATAATGTGTTGGCCCTACATAAGCCTCTGTGATGAGAGTCCTGCTCTTAGGACGGAAGAATCCCATGCACCGCTACAGGCTGGGGACCGACTGGCTAAGCAGCAGTTCTGCAGAAAAGGACCTGGGGATTACAGTGGATGAGACACTGGATATGAGTTAACAGTGTGCCCTTGTTGCCAAGAAGGCCAATGGCATATTGGGCTGTACTAGTAGGGGCATTGCCAGCAGATCGAGGGAAGTGAAACGCTATTTCACTAGGAGGGTGGTGAAGCACTGGAGTGGGTTACCTAGGGAGGTGGTGGAATCTCCATCCTTAGAGCTTTTTAAGGCCCGGCTTGACAAAGCCTTGGCTGGGATGATTTGGTTGGTGTTGGTTCTACTTTGAGCAAGGGATTGGACTAGATGACCTCCTGAAGGGTCTCTCTTCCAACCCTAATCTTCTATGAACTGTGGGCTATATTAGTAAAAATTATGAATTCTGGTTGCTGTTGTGAAGTTGTATTATGAAATATTACTGTCTCATAGTGCCTACATGTATGTGGATCAATCGCTGCTGACTGGTTCTGTAGCAGGTATCCACCAGACAGATGCAATGGGGGATTCAACGACACAATTCAGGTCCAAACACAAAGGGTTTAGGAATCAATGACAGAATTGAGATGCAAACAGTGGGTGAGCTGCATCCTTAGAAAACCAGTTTAGCTCTCTCCTCTGAAGAGAGGCAGAAAGAAGGAGCAGCGAGAAGTTACCCAAAAGAAAGAACACAGGAATAATTAGCAAGCCACACAGAAGCAAAGGGAGCCAGACAGGAAGAGAAAGCAATGAACAGGAAAGAGCAAGGTCACCAGGATGTAGCAGCCTCATGGAGTGGGGGCCCTGCCCACTTTCTTAAGCCCAGGTGATTCCCAAGGGATTCTGACCCCATCCAAGAATTCCCTGGAGTGGAGAGGAAATGGAGGAAGGGATATATGTGTAGTTTGTCTTGTATGATCTGTACTCTCCTGTGCTTTGCATGAGTAAGTATAAAAGAGCCTAAAGGTTAGACTAGGTGCGAAGTGTGTGACTGTGTGTTAACTGCTTCATAATTGCTGCATGCATCTGAGAGAGTTAAACTGTAACTAGAAGCATCACACCTTTTTGATGGAATTCTGGGGGAGAGGTGTGTTTAAGTGCAAGAGAGTTTGAGGGGTCACCGGTGTGCTCAGAAGGGCTACGCAGCTGGACAGTGGGTGCCATGAGAGTGTGCCTGGAGACCCCAGGATCCAGGCAGTGGCTGGGCTCTGTTTGGCTCCAGGGGCTAAAATATACCAGAGATCGAAAACATAGTGGCTTGGATTCCCCTCACAGTGGTCCTCGTGAGTGGCCAGGAGGGGGCATTTGCCAGGATCTGTGACAGCTTCCATCAGTATTGCTCTGAAAATTAGCTGGCAGCACTAAATTAATGAACTGTGTACCAGAGTGTGCTCATGACTGTAGGAAAGAATGGGGGGAAATTTTACCTCAGTACTGAATGCGTAAGGAATGTGATGATGCTCTCCACTTTGTTTTTCCATACCAAAGGGCAGCCATATACTTTCAACCTAAAATGTCTTTTATTTTAAATAAACTAAAACAGCAACAAGAAAGAACACAAGTAAAGTCTCCATGGAACTACAATGTCTCCTCTGAAATAGACTGTAGAACTTTTGAGAATAAGATTGCTGCTGTCACACACAGCAGTGTTCTCCTAGGTATAAAGAAGCCATACACAATAAGAAAATGTTAGGCATTGTAGTGGGCTTCTATACTTCATCCCTGTTTTGGTATCTCTGACTATCTACAACAAAGTTGTTCATGCAAGTTTTAAGTCATGGTGCAGTACAACTTTCTCTATCGGTTTGCCACATATTTTTCTTTGTATTTTGACTCCTAGTGCTTGTTTTTCTCCAGAAATAATAATTACAGCCCATTCCAAGGTCATGGTGTTTCAAATACTTCAAAGTATAGGTATTTGAAATAACTGTGCTTTTTAGAGGAGGAGGGTGGTGGTGGTATTTCATCAGGGCTCAGAGGCTCAGTCATGTTGTGGGGGGAGGTGTGCGGGGCGCATTGTGATGGGAGCTTGTTTTCTGGGAAATTTTTTAAACAAATGTTTAGTGAATCTTAATCAGATTCTTTTATAATGCAGATGTTGTTTTTACCTTTTATAATGCAGATGTTGCTGTATCTCCAAGCTGTATTCATGTTTACATATGTAACACATACCCCTTTATTGCTCAATGGAATATGTTCAAAATAGCAACGATATATATACAATAATACTACAATTTCCATGTTATTCTTTTCATTCTCTTTTAAATCTCAAACATAGTTATTTACACATGGGGCCTCCACTTCTTTTATATGACTTGTTTACATATATAGATTAGCCATTGCACTAAGGACTGTTTCAATTTGTTTTAACATTTGACAAGATTATGTCTCCTTCCTTGTAGTGCTGTGTGATATCTGCTGCTGAATTCCATTAAGAGTTCTGTGGATCATTCCTCTCCTTAGAGAAGTAGAAACTGCATCATTATGCCTTCCACTTACTTTCACAGTCAGTTGGTATAATTTCCATCAAGCATTTTTATTAGTAAAACATGGAGTAACACACTTGTCTTTACAGATTTCGTAGCCTTTGCATTAGACTCTCTATTCCCACTATGTTCAGTGGCATAATATATATATTTTAATATAGAATTCAGATAGTTTGATTCTTATCTTTGTAGTTGCAGTTCTCCATTGGATGACAGATTAGCCTAAAATGAAAAAGGAATTGAAGACATGTAAATTAAGCATTACCTTCCAAACTATTTTTCTTCTCTTGTTTTATGACAGAAATCTGATTTCCTATAGGCCAGTTTATGGCAGACCAAGGAGACCAAGCAGCCAGATGACATGTGGTTTCATAGAACAGATATTCTTCCTGCAGTATAATAAGAAGTAGTGCAGGGAGGTAGTCAGATATGGAGCCAACTCACTGTTTGTATTTTCTTCATGAAAAGCTAAAATTAATAATTTGCAATTAACACTGCAGTAATAGTGCAGTGTTATATAGTGTAAGTTATATTTGTACTTACTGAACTGAGACTGCTGAATTGGAATTAATTTGCAAACTGGATACAATTAACTGAGGCTTGAATAGAGACTGGGAGTGAATGGGTCATTACACAAAGTAAAACTATTTCCCCATGTTTATTCCCCCTCCCCCCCCCCCCCCCCCCCCGGTTCCTCAGATGTTCTTGTCAACTTGCTGGAAATGGCCCACTTTGATTATCACTACAAAACTTCCTTCCCCCCTCTCCCCCCCCCCCGCTCTCCTGCTGGTAATAGCTCATCTTAAGTGATCACTCTGGTTACAGTGTGTATGGTAACACCCATTGTTTCATGTTCTCTATGTATATATCTCCCCACTGTATTTTCCACTGAATGCATCCAATGAAGTAAGCTGTAGCTCACGAAAGCTTATGCTCAAATAAATTGGTTAGTCTCTAAGTTGCCACAAGTACTCCTTTTCTTTTTGCGAATACAGACTAACACGGCTGCTACTCTGAAACCTGAACTATTCTAATAATTTGTCTAGACTCCAGTTTTCACTACAGATTTAGAGAACTCTTAAAAAGAACTGTCCAAAATTTCAAGTGCTGTCAATTCATAAGTCGTAAGAATTGACAGGCCATCCAATCCTGCATTCTTTGCTCAACGAAACTCGCATTGACTTCAGTGGACATAGGTGCTGAAACTGCCGCACCCCTTGGCTTGAAGTGGTTTCCATTATATACAGGGTTTACAGTTTGGTTCAATGGCCGTCTCTCACCCCCACTACAAAAATTATTCCAGCACCTCTGCCTGGTGGGAGTTTTGGGTACGGAAGGAATCCAGAATCAGGCTCTGGGTTTGGAGCAACAGTGTCTGTTATCTCATATTTCTTGATGGTCTTTTATACCAGACACGAATTGTAAAACAGCCTGGAGAAATTGAAGGCAGGAAAGCTGCAATAAAATTTTCACCATACTCCAGTGCTACATAATGATAGAGACCAATAAACTTGGTTATACTGTAGCATTGAAACAGTAACTTGCTTGCAAGCCTGCAAATCACATTAGATAGAAGAAAAAAAAAATCAAGAACACCAGCCGTCTTTTTTAAGAAAAAGAAAAATCTCTCATAGTAACAGAGTTTTATGGATTTTATTTTGCCCTTGATGATTCAGCTGGAGCCCAAAACGCTCATGTATTTTTATGATGGATGCAATGAGAACTCAGTATGTATTTTTCTGTCTTTTATTTCAATGTTTTTAAATTGAGTACATTTAGTGAAGACCCTGAATTTTACAGTAGAACTGAAGTTACTCATCTTTGTAGGCTGGAAAGAGGAGATCAGAGTGCTGATCATATGGTATTTTCTTGAAAACATTTATGACATAATGCTGGCATATCTCCACACTGTTTTGTGTTTTCTTTAAAGATGCTGGCAAATCCCAGAAGCTTATGGGGAGAAGAAACATCTTTAGACACTTCTGCAAGGAGGACTGATTTATTGCTGAAAAAAGTCATTGCAGTCTATGACTGATGAATTTGTTTTGTTTTCAATGATTGTTTAGGGTAGATAAAAAAAAGATTGATCATGCTGCAAATGGAAGACTACTGAAATATTTATTACTGTAAAGAAGGGAAATATTTCTCTTAGCAAAATAACTTTTTCAAATTTTAATTCTGTTTTTGTTTGTAAGGGGATGTCCACAAGCTTAACTTACTTTATTGGACTGCATTATATTGTTGCCCCTTTGACCTGAGCAGTTGGCCAAAATTCAGGAACTTGTAAGGTTGTTTCCATTTGGATGAAAAGTTGGTGATACAAGTCCAGGTATATTTTTGCTGTGATTTTGTTTATTCAAAGTTCTGTTTCCCTGAACACAGTAGAAACATACAGCAGGCAGTTTCCTTATTTAGAAATCCCCAAGTCTGTCCCTTCAGTGAGCTCAGTGCCCAAGAAGCTCTCTCTGATTCTTTTCAGGGTCATGCTTACAACTTCCGCTGCTGCCTTTCTTCCTCCAGCATACCTACAGCCTGAAACTAATATCAGAACCCTTGTGTTTGCAACCAGTAAACCCCTATTAATCAGCCAGGCTTTAGCTGTGCCCTGGCCATGCGGTTTGGTCCTTGGGTGGTCATCCTTATTGTCTGCAAAAGTTTTTACTATATAAAAAGGGCTTGATTGCTCATTCTTTTGAACCTAAAATAGAGTAGTTGGCATACCCATTTGCTTTAATGAAGTCTCTGATTGCCTCTGGATCCAAGACTCATAGACTTTAAGGTGAGCAGGGGCCATCATGATCATCTAGTCTGAGCTCCTGCACATGGCAGGCCACAGAACCTAACTACCCCACTCCTGTAATAGACCCCTAACCTCTGGCTGGCTGAGTTACTAAAATCCTCAAATCATGGTTTACAGACTTCTAGTTACAGAGAATTCACCATTTACACCAGTTTAAACCTGCAAGTGACCCAGGCCCCATGCTGCCGAGGAAGGCGAACCCCCACTTCCTCCTCCCCCGGGGTCTCTGCCAATCTGACCTAGGGGAAAAGTCCTTCCTGACCCCAAATATGGTGAACAGTTATACCCTGAGCATGTGGGCAAGACCCACCAGGCAGATACCTGGAAAAGAATTCTCAGTAGTAACTCAGAGCCTTCCCCATCTAGTGTCCCGTCCCCAGCCACTGGGGATATTTGATACCGGCAGTCACTGATGGGCCACATGCCATCGTAGACAGTCCCATCATACCATCCCCTCCATAAACTTACCAAGCTCAGTCTTGAAGCTAGTTAGGTTTTTTGCCCCCACTGCTCCCCTTGGAAGGCTGTTCCAGAAATCACTCCTCTGATGATTAGAAACCTTCACCTGATTTTGAGCCTAAACTTGTTGATGGCCAGTTTATATCCATTTGTTCTTGTGTCCTCATTGGCACTTAACTTAAATAATTCCTCTCCCTCCCTTGTATTTATCCCTCTGATATATTCATAGAGAGCAATCCTGTGTCCACTCAGCCTTCTTTTGGTTAGGCTAAACAAGCCAAGCTCTTTAAGTCTCCCTTCATAAGACAGGTTTTCCATTCCTTGGATCATCCTAGTAGCCCTTCTCTGTACCTGTTCCAGTTTGAATTCATCCTTCTTAAACATGGGAGACCAGAGCTGCACACAGTATTCCAGGTGAGGTCTCACCAGTGCCTTGTATAATGGTACTAACACTTCCCTGTCTCTACTGGAAAGACACCCCCATCCCTTCCATGGCAACCTTTAGCACTTTTCAGCATAACAATATATATACATTTTTTGAGCATTGAAATTCATAAGGATGAAAGGAACCACTCTTCATACCTTAATCCCCTGCCAATGGGTAGGAGCATGCAGCATTTTAATATGGACATCAGAGAGTTTTTTCTTCTTTCTTTGGTTTCCAGAACCTCTGCTTTGAAATAGTCTCTAAAGAGATGAAAAAGAGATAGCTGCAGCTTTAAAATCATGAATGTTACACTGATGTAAATGGTTCTTCTCTTTTTATTTCAAGAGCCCAGTTTGACATAACACATGAAGGTGAAAAAAGTATGGACCTCTTCCATTTTAATTTTTTTCTGCCATTTTATTTTTTATGTTTCGGGGATTAAAATGGGAAGAAAAGCATGGGAAAACCCACACCAAAACAACCCAAAATGTACTGATGTGTGAAATTTCTCATTTTTGTGATCCAGAAACCCAGGCATTTGGGAGGGTTGATTTAAAAAAAAAAAAAAAGCACACTAGAAAACACACAACTATAAAGGAAAAAGACCGCGAATCTAGAGTACATTCATACGAAGTGAAGAAGGCGACAACTTTGAAAGCATTAAACCTGATCCAGAAAAATGTGAAGTGCCCCAGCCACTTAGATGTGGAGCTCTTTAATCCACACAAGTATTAGAAAAATCCAAAATATGTGAAAGTTCAAAAGCTATAAAACCATTAAATGACTTCTCATTCTTTTCTCAAACATTGGAACTTTTTCTAGTTCGCTGAATGTTTTTTTTTCCCTTTCATACCGTAAACAGACTGAAGTCACTTAACAATATATCATTGAATATTACAAAGCTGAAAGTAATTTCCATCCAGTAAGATCTATTTGGCTGTATGTGCTTGGCATACAGTAGGGTGCTTTACATGATGTTTAAATAGTGGGTGATGTGCACAATTTCAGGCATTGCTGTTAGGAAGAGGAAGGTGACAAGATTTTTTTTTTTAAATTATGCTAATTAAATCACATTTTATAATAGATTTAAGCCATTTTAATCACTATCTCTGTTTTTAGATGGTGCTTTATTCACAGATGCAGGTAAAAAAAACAACCAACCAACCAACAAACAAAAGCTACATTTTTGCAGTTTCCCTGCACAATTCTAGAACACTCAAAAGCCACCTGTAATTGAAAAAGGAAGTAATTGTAGAGTGATTGATAGGAGTTTATTTACAAATGTAGGAATCTGAGTAGTTACTAAAATTTCCAGCCCTAAGGGCTGCTCTAACTTATATCCATGTGTCAATGGCCCCTTTGAGGATTTGCAGCCGCACATAGCTCCCTCTACCCACTCTTGTCCTCAGATTTCCCCCTCCTTCCTATGTACTGCCCTGGAACACCACCAGCAGCTGAACTTTTCGTGGTGGGGCCCAGAGCTGGCCCTCCGGACCAAGAAATCTTACACCTTTCCTGCAGCCCCATTGTGCTGACATAGCGGGTGTAAAATGGCTACAGGGCAATGATGAATTGGTGTCTATATGTATGCAGGAACATGTTGACCTCTGTGGGCTGGCTGCAGTTAAGAGAGACTAGGTATGTTTTTCTAGTGCTGAAAGCCAACAGAGATCTTCTTCTAGCTCAAGTGCAAGAGGCCTGTGCTTTTAGGGCTGAAGGAGCAGATTTTCACTCTGAGTTCAGCAAGCATGTGCTATTTACTATAGGGAGGGGGTAGCTAATTTTGTAACTACAGTTTCATTGTAATGATAATTTTTATACCCTTGCCCCTAGGTAACTGAATGCATCCGATGAAGTGAGCTGTAGCTCACAAAAGCTTATGCTCAAATAAATTGGTTAGTCTCTCAGGTGCCACAAGTACTCCTTTTCTTTCTGTGGATACAGACTAACACGGCTGCTACTCTGAAACCTGAAACAATATAACGATCCTCAGGCTTTCAAATGTTTAGGGTTAAGTTTCATTGGGAAAGGGATCATGCTTTTGACATTTTGATTACATTAAGTACTTTTAAAAATTAAAATACTTTTAGAATGGCTTTTTTGGAAGTTGTTGCAAAATGTCTTATGTTTTTGTTCTTTGATCTACTCAGTTAAATGACATTACATGACAACATTAGAACCAAAGGTAGATTTCAACATAGGCGTATGCAAGAGGCAGTTTAAGGGCAGGAATAGTAAAATGTTTAAGAAAAAGTGATTATTTTAAAAAAAGCCAGGATTTCTTGTCAATGAAGCTGATACAGGAGAGAAAAGAGGGTGACAAAAATATTTTCATTATTGATGTCCAAAAGAGTCAAAGCTGCTTTTCCAAAATGACAAGCAGTTGCAAGATGTGATAGAGGGCTTGTCAGTACACTTGCAATGTGAATTAAGTTACACTGAATTAAGGCCACTTTATTTCTGAATGAGTGTGTCAGGGGTTTAATGCAGTTTAACTGATCTACTTTTATTTCATACTTTTAGTTAACTTGGATTAGCTTTCCTGGCTGTCCCTATGTAGACAAGCCCAGAGACTTCTCCCCGGTTTCCCACCAAAATGCCTCCTTCACTTGTGGGAATGCACACAGGTCCATTTTCCAGAGGACCAGAGTTTAATTGACTTGCCAAAACTTAGGTAGGAAGTTTGTGGAAGAGCTGGGACAAAATCCTGATTTCTGAGGTGATAAAATAGGAAAAGAAAGTGAATTCTAGTGCTAGTTCTCTGAGCTGCATAACAGGTGAAATAGATATAAAACTGAGAAAAAGGAAAGTCATTTAAGAACTATTAAGATCTTTCTGAGGAAAACAGATCTTCAGGTAAAGTTGATGATGTAGCAGTAACGAAGAACTCTGCCAAGAAGCAAAGAGTCTGGAGTTTGGATTTGACCATTAGGGTAAGATTAGCTCTGGAAGGTTTGTTAAATATTATTATTATTTTGCCAAGGGAGAAATGGAACAACAAAGGGCAATTGATCCAAAAGGTCATTTAGAAGGGATGGTGTTTGAAAAGACTGGAATTACAAGGATGAGAAAAGTATAAAAATAGTAACCCAAATGTGAGTGGAGTTCTGGACATCAAGCACTCAAGATTCAGGGTCTTGTGTTTGTGTATACAGATACAGCACAAGTCTATAATTCCCTTGATGTATAGGATGAGATGGAAGCAATATACGCCATTCCTCCATGACCCTCAGAAGCTGAAATGATTGGTAATTCTATGTATTTCTCTAAGTAAAATCAGAAATGTAGTATCAAAAGGCACAGTATGGTATTTTATGCCATTTTTCTTCATGTATATTAGTGTTCACAGACACATGATGATGTCCAGTGGCCACTACTCAAATATTACTCTGGCAGACAAACCTTCACTGAGTAGCAGCAGCTGTTATGGAGATGATGCAAACACCTGCCATTATCATGATTATCTTGACTGAAAATATCTCTCTCTCTCCCTCTCTCAGATGGCCCGAAAAGCCTCTCAGTGCATTAATCTATCTGCTTTTTAGATGGCTGTATAAAGAGGGGATACTTAATTCATTCTACATAGGAACTTCAGATTATCAACCTTTTCTACCCTCAAAAGATAGATAAAGGACAATTGCACTCGGAAAACTGCTGTAAAAGGATTCTAAAATACAGTGGCTCCAGTGACATTCACAGATGACAATCTGGTATGTAGTTGTGGGGAAAGAGAACAAGTGTTGCCTGTGAATAACAAGTGACAATCTCATAATGTCATATTATCATTATTTATGAATAAAGAAAAAAGCCCATTATGTGCTATTTAACTAGATGGAATTTTACAAAGAAATACACTGTGCTGATATGGAGAGGAAAGTACGGACCTGTGGTTAAAGCACTGGCCTAGAACTCAGGAGACGCGGATTCAATTTCTGGCTCTGCAAGAGATTTCCTTTGTGATCTTGGGCAAATCACTTACAGGCAAATGTTCAAAACACCAACAGTTGAGGCCAAGTTCTCATTTAGACACCATTAAGGTCTCAATGGGAGCTGCAGGGCACTTTTTGAAAATCTGACCCCAATTGTTAAAGAAATGATTTGGTCATGGCGGTATGGATTCCGGGACTTTAACAGATCTTCACAACGACTTGAGCTTCAGCCCTGCTCAGGCTTCAGCTGTCAGTCCCACCAGAGGCAGAGCTCAGGCTTCCATGATTTATTGTTTATTGCCCATGTCCTGTCCCTGACTTTTAGTAAAAAATACCTGTGACAAAATCTTCACTTTACCAATTGTGAATGCTGAGCACTTGAGAATCTGACAGTTAACCTCTTTTCCTTGGTTCACCGTCTGAAAATGGCAATAATAATTCCTTTATCCCACGCCCTCTGCCTGTTTTGTCTAGTTAAATTGTAAGCTGTTTGGGGTAGGGACTGTGTGTGCGTACAGGGCCCTGATCTTGTTTGGTGATGGTTGGTAAATGATAAATGGTATGGGGATTGATAATTGATACTGACATTGATGTCTTTGAATTAGAGATGGGTTCAGGTCAGTTCAGGAATTTTGGATATGGGATCTTGATTCAGCTCATTATACAGGGAGAGGAAAATTTGTAAAGTTTGGGTCTGGATCAAAACTGCTCCGAGCTTTGGGGGTATTCAGATCCAAGATTTTGGTGTGTACTTATTTCCAGGTAGAGTGAAATCACAGTGTGTATTAAAGTATGTTTTCAATTATACACTTTAGAAAATGATGCTTAAATTTGTCCTGAGATGTCACACGGCTTCAAAGCAGGACCTCTCTCTCTCTTTCTCTAAGGCCTTGAATAAATGCAGGAAGTGTTGAGGCAAAACTGTTTCCAATTAGGCTGGTACATACTATACTTTAATATTGAAGGATTTCAAGGCTAATTCAAAGAAATGTCCTATAGCCTGGTTTCAAAATGACAATGCATAGAAAGCTGCCTGGAAATCAGAATTGTTTGCTTGAATTACTGTCTCTGCACACTCTGGACCAGCTTCTCAGCTGATGCAAATTGACATAGCTCTATGATCTTCAGTGGTGCTTTGCTGATTTACACCAGCGGAGGGTACGGCCCTTAATTGTTGTCTTCTGTTTTTTATGGCAAGTGAAAATTCAATTAGTTTTTTTAAGCCTATGACATCAGTGTGATTCCTTTCCTCTCTGGATAGCTAATGGAGACTCTTAAAGCGTTTCTTGACTTGAAGAGAGAAAAGGCATTCCAACAGGTCTCTCCCTTGATTTTATGCAGTGTAAATCGTTACTGTAATTAATGTGCTGTATTCGCCATAAGAAGCAATTCTGTTTTCTTTCCTTTACTGAAGAATCATTGTCCATCACCAATATTTTTGTGTGTGGAGTGCTGGCCTGAAAGCCCTGTCATCCCAAAGAGTAAAAACGGATTACAGGTGAGTGATGGGTTCCTCTGGTAAATGTATGTAATGTACGCACACAGTGCATTAATTGTTAAGGTTCAGTTCGCTTGCTCAAGACAAATACCTGCACGGTTATGTTTGGTGCTTTTATTTGTCAAATCCTGAAACAACCGCTGCTGCTGTTGTGAACCCTGAGCAAATTGCCTTAGCTCTCTTCTGTACCTTCTCCCTCCTCCCATGCTTAGGCCAATATGCTTCCCTATTAAATCGCCTCTGAAGTCAGTGAAGTTAGACTGGCAAAGAGTCCTGTGGCACCTTATAGACTAACAGACGTTTTGGAGCTTAAGCTTTCGTGGGTGAATACCAAATGTATTACTTTGTTGCATCTGACGAAGGGGGTATTCACCCACTAAAGCTTATGCTCCAATACGTCTGTTAGTCTATAAGGTGCCATAGGACTCTTTGCTGCTTTTACAGATCCAGACTAACACGGCTACCCCCCTGATACTTGAAGTTAGACTATGGCTTAAATCTGACCCATTGCTAGCAGTGCCTGTTCAATTTTCATTTCCCCCAGGAGTGAAGCTAAGATTACTCACCACACATACTTTGAGTTGGTTTTGGCAAAAGTAAATTGTGTTTGGCAGTGAAAATAAAAATAAATCCCTGTTTGTTTGTTTTTCGTGATACCAAACTAGCCAAAAAAAAAAAAAAGCAACCTGGAAATAAATGGCCAGTTTCTCTGTTAGGTCATGAGCTCTGTGCAGGTGGATCCCCACACTCACATGGGGCCCCCTTGACTTCAATGGGGCTCCATGCAGAGCTCTTTCTGCAGGGGGATCATTGCCTACTGTTTTTTCCCCTTGTAATGGAGAAGAAAAGGGTAACTTTTCCCTTTAAAAATATCATTCATAGGCCAGGTCTACACTAGATTTGTAACTATGTCATTCAGCGGTTTGAAAAATCCACACCCCTGAGCGATGCAGTTACACTGACCTAACTCCTCTGGGGGAGGTGGATTAACTATGCCACCAGGAGAAACTCTCCCACTACATGCTGCAGTGGTGCTGCTGCACCCTTAGTTCTTTGGAAGAAGATGTGTGAGGGAAAGGAGCTGCTGGATTAATCTTCCTAGCATGGTCCCCCTAGTTTGAAGGCGTGAGTGTCCATTTAGTGCTGAGCTAACCATCCATAGGCAACCATCAGGAGAAACCTAGGTATCTTCATGAATTACCAAGCTACTCTGATGAAGATTACAGTGTTGCTATTAGCTCTGTCTACAGGAGATTCACTTTAAATGAATCCAGTCCATGGGATCCTGAAGTCTTTTCACCATTAATCTTACCTGTTCAGCTATGCTGTAAGTATACTCTAGTCTGTGTGTGGGACTGAATGAAGACGCTGGCTGTGAGAAGAGAAAAGCTTGCATTTCAACCTGCCTCTGGGTCTTGTGCTGTTAATTACTTTCACTTTCAATTTAGGTCATTTAGACAGTTAGGTACCTAAGTGTGCCTTTAACTTGGCCTAAACTGTGGGCACAATTATTTGAGCGGGCAGTTATTAGCCCTCAAAATTTTCAGCTGCAAAGTGACTTCAAAGCCTGGCCTCTAAGAGGTGTGCAAAAACTGTTAAAAAGTATGCAATTAAAAAAAAAATAAAGAAAAGCTAAGGACACTATCTTGAATTATAGTATGGTTTTATTTATGTTTTTATTGAAGATTCAGATCAGGTCCAGCTTTCAGCTAAACTGGTTTTCCCATCCTTGATCATAAACTGTTTTAAATAAACCTCTTGGACACAGAGGCTGTAGAAATTTTTAGTTATTTTGACATATGCACCACAGGATAATTGTTCCTCCACTTCAGCATGATATTTGGTTATATTATCCATGACAAGTGTGGTATTTCCTTTATCTGCGTTTTTTGATTTTATAATCTCAGAAGTCTGTTCTCTTTGTAGACATGTATGATTTCTCTTAATGTGTGTATCAGCAATTCAGGGATATCTGAACAGTAAATTGCCCCACTCAAGTTGGGCATCTTTTAATAAAAATTGGTAGGATGTTGATTTAGCTTTGGAAAAAGTGTGAATTTTAGTGGCGATTTAGATAAAATTCTGGAATGGTGGACTATAACTGGTTTCTTCATAACAGGGTGCAAATTTTATATGCCCTGTAGAATTGCATCCTTGTCTCCACCTTTGAATTTATTATTGACTGACTGAGTGACTCTTGTCCACTTTGTGAGCCGTAGCAGAATAATATTTCACAGGGTTGTCGAGCTGTGACAATTTGAACGAGGGTTTTTTTTTTTTAAAAAGGGAATTTTTAAAATGTTTCATTGAAACACAGCAAAATTCTTTATCATAAATGGGAAGATGCTTTTAAAAAAATCAGAATGAAGAAATATCCTTCCAAATGAATGCATGTAGACAGCTCTTAGTGTCATCTATGTATGCAAGGGTTTAATACACACGCAAACACACACTGTCATGTACAGTGATACTGTATTCTGAAATGTTACTGAACAGTTTGCTTTTGTGAATGTTCTACTTGTTCCCACCTGACCTCGACAGCTACAACAAACCACCTATGTGTGGTGCTGCAGTTAAAAATCCATTTTCCTATCTTTGGAAAGACGCAAAGTACTTTAGATCATCTTGCTCTCCCCAAACCTCTGAGAATTCACCACAAGAAAAACCACAGTTGCTGATGATCAAAGAGCATTTGTGTCCATGTGACTTGTAATGTGACTTAGCCTTACATCAATGTCCTGTATCCTGTGAGTTATATCTGAGACAGTTACATGGCATATAAGTAAAAGTGTAGGTAACTCTTTTATACAGCAACAAAATGATTCCTAATAGTTGGAACTATTAAGCTGTATTGACACATAGTTTGAGAGAGACAGTTTAAATATTACAAATGGTTTTCAAGCTCTGAATAGGTAGTGCATATCAGTACAAGGTAAATATGACAGACGCAGATAATTTATGGATTGTGTCAACACTTAATTCTAAATGAGACTATTTTCCAGAGACAGTGATACAGAAACCAGTTAAAAAAACCCCCACGTTATTATAAAAAGTTAGAAGATATAGGGACACTGGATAGTTTAGGAGACTGGTAATGGATCAACTTTTACCTCTAGAATCTCATTTTGAATTCACCCCAAGTCAATGGGACCTAAAAGTTATTCCCCACCTAGTGATTGCAGTTAGGTGACATTAATTTGATCTCAGACCAATTTCTAGTGAAAAACTGTCCATGTTCAAAATCTCTACTGCAGTTATCATTAATTGGCAAGCTTGTTAGCTGTGTCAAAAGAGAGGCCAAGGCTGAAGAGTCACCATGGAGACTAAGGCCCTGATTCAGCACAGCACTTAAGCATGTGTGTGGCTTCAGTGGACTACTTAAGTTCTTAGTTATTCGAGTGCTTAAGTGCTTTGCTGGACCAGGGGCTAAATTACCCTCTTACCTCAAGAGGACTCCCATTGACTTCAGTGGGCATTGGATTAGGCCCTAAATCAGGACTCAGACATGATGGTAGGAATATGCTGGCATGGCACTGCCAATCCGTATTCTATAGCTATGTGTTAATGTTAGTACTTACTGAATATTTTTCATGTGACTTCAGTTGGAGGTGCACACGTGTCTCTCAGATCAGAATAGTGCATACTGTATGCAAACAGAGAGGAAATGTCCAAATTCATACCATTATGATTTTTTTATAGTATAAACTAAGTATTGTTTAGAAAGTTAGGCTTAAATGGCCCTGATCTTAGCATATTTTGACAAATTACTACTCTTAGAGTGAATCAGAATGTTCAACTTTTGGCTGACCTAGGACCTAATTCAAAGCCCATTGAAGTTAATGGAAAGGCACTCAGTGATGCCACTGGGCTTTTAATCAGGCTTTTAAGTGCTTTGGACAAGCTCATACTTGATTATGATTGGGTGGGCTTACTTGGTATTGGGAAAGAGAAGCCTTGACAGAATTAACAGCAAAATCCTCTGTGTGCTCTGGGGCAGATCTGTTGGCTCTGCCAGCTGCCCCAGATTACAGAGGGAAAGACAGCTCAGCTTAGCCTCAGTGGCAAAAAAAAACTGGGGGAAATTAGCCACTCTTCTAGGGATAATATATTTGCTCTAGGGGAATTTCAAACCTACTTATGAACCTTGTTGGATTTCACAGAAGGAAAGGTGTTTTTTGTCATCAAAATAATGTACTTGGGAGGCTTGAGAGGGTTTTAGCTATTTTAATGTTTACTTCTCCTTCATGGACATACACACATAAATACGTGTTTTTAAGGGACAAACTCTGTTGTCTTTAATCAGGCAAAACTCTCACTGAGTCAATAAGATTTCTCACATGCTCAGAGCTATGTACCTGGGTCAGGGCCTTAGCATCAATAGTACTTTCCTCCAAGGTATCCCACTGATGTGTTCCCCATGTCAACAACCTTCCTTTTACCATATATCAAACCACCTTCTCCTTTTCAGTTAGGGTTTGAAAGGCCCACAAGAATGATTTCATTGTAAAAAAAAAAAAAAAAACCCAACCCCAAAATGGTTAAAAAACAATGAATCCAAAATGCTGCTACCTCCTTCTCAGTCCGTCCCATTTTCCGTGTGTTTAACTTTTAGACGGCAAGCCATTGGAGGGAGGGTACAGTGCAAAGTACACCTTTATTTTTGTTTCTGGTACAGTGCAAAGTACACCTTTAGTGCCAAATAAAGGAGTCCTGTTACCCCTTTTATTCTTCCAGAGCCAGTTAGAATGTGCCTCCTACTTTCTCTTAGCCTCCAACATCTGTATATAATAATTCATAACCTCTTTGATTGCTCCTTTCCAGTCCTCCATGCAGAGTCATTAGGGTTAATGATCCTTTATTTTTGAGCTCGGCCACTAACAATTCCCAATACACTTTTGGTTATAAGTCAGGGCATTTTAGGTAGGTAATGCTTTGCTCCAAAACTGCCAGTGTAAGATATTAATATGGGAATTACATTATGATTGAGAAGTTCTAAATCAGTTGTAGTTATTTGTTATAGTCACTAAAGGAAACATGTTCCCAGGCACAGATGGCAGGTAGGCATCTAACTCCCATTGAAAATCTCCCTCTTACAATATCAGAACCTGGGGTAACTAGCACCACTTACCGTAGTTCTAAAGTTTCCTTAAGTGTTTATGTACAAGTTTAGATCTGGATGTTGGAATAAGCTTTGTCTGGTCAGACTACTGCCATTATGTAGAGCCCCCTTTGACTTTAGTGGGGCTTTGCATTGGCCACCTGCACAGATCCTGTTACAGGATCAGACTTTTAATGCTTGTGAAAGGTGCAAGCCAATTTCAGTCCTGGGGTGGTTAGAGGAGCCCACCAAAGCAATGAAAAGACTGCCCCTCAGACAAGGAAGGGGCACAGAACTCCGTATTTACTGATTACAGGGGACAGAGAATGAAAAACAAAACAAACACAGGTTTAAAATGAGAGATCCAGAGGGGGACACTGAGCAGAGAGCCCTGCGCAGTACACACTGCCACAAGAAAGAGTCCTGATGACAGCCTCGGAGAATGAAATTTGAAAACCTGGGCACTCAATGTGGATAAACTGGACTAATTACTCACAGTTAATTTAATGTAATACAAGGCACATGACTAAAATGGCTTTCAGAGATAAGGTAGTTTGGCTGGCCACCTCAAACTGTCACAAAATAAACATAGACACCATAGAATCATAGAATATCAGGGTTGGAAGGGACCTCAGGAGGTCATCTAGTCCAACCCCCTGCTCAAAAGCAGGACCAATCCCCAATTAAATCATCTCAGCCAGGGCTTTGTCAAGCCTGACCTTAAAAACTTCTAAGGAAGGAGATTCCACCACCTCCCTAGGCAATGCATTCCAGTGTTTCACCACCCTCCTAGTGAAAAAGTTTTTCCTAATATCCAACCTAAACCTCCCCCACTGCAACTTGAGACCATTACTCCTTGTCCTGTCCTCTTCTACCACTGAGAATAGTCTAGAACCATCCTCTCTGGAACCACCTCTCAGGTAGTTGAAAGCAGCTATCAAATCCCCCCTCATTCTTCTCTTCTGCAGACTAAACAATCCCAGTTCCCTCAGCCTCTCCTCATAAGTCATGTGTTCCAGACCCCTAATCATTTTTGTTGCCCTTCGCTGGACTCTTTCCAATTTATCCACATCCTTCTTGTAGTATGGGGCCCAAAACTGGACAGAGTACTCCAGATGAGGCCTCACCAATGTCGAATAGAGGGGGACGATCACGTCCCTCGATCTGCTCGCTATGCCCCTACTTATACATCCCAAAATGCCATTGGCCTTCTTGGCAACAAGGGCACACTGCTGACTCATATCCAGCTTCTCGTCCACTGTCACCCCTAGGTCCTTTTCCGCAGAACTGCTGCCTAACCATTCGGTCCCTAGTGTGTAGCTGTGCATTGGGTTCTTCCGTCCTAAGTGCAGGACCCTGCACTTATCCTTATTGAACCTCATCAGATTTCTTTTGGCCCAATCCTCCAATTTGTCCAGGTCCCTCTGTATACTATCGCTGCCCTCCAGCGTATCTACCACTCCTCCCAGTTTAGTATCATCCGCAAATTTGCTGAGAGTGCAATCCACACCATCCTCCAGATCATTTATGAAGATATTGAACAAAACCGGCCCCAGGACCGACCCCTGGGGCACTCCACTTGACACCGGCTGCCAACTAGACATGGAGCCATTGATCACTACCCGTTGAGCCCGACAATCTAGCCAACTTTCTACCCACCTTATAGTGCATTCATCCAGCCTGTACTACTTTAACTTGCTGACAAGAATACTGTGGGAGACCATGTCAAAAGCTTTGCTAAAGTCAAGAAACAATACATCCACTGCTTTCCCTTCATCCACAGAACCAGTAATCTCATCATAGAAGGCGATTAGATTAGTCAGGCATGACCTTCCCTTGGTGAATCCATGCTGACTGTTCCTGATCACTTTCCTCTCATGTAAGTGCTTCAAGATTGATTCTTTGAGGACCTGCTCCATGATTTTTCCGGGGACTGAAGTAAGGCTGACTGGCCTGTAGTTCCCAGGATCCTTCTCCTTCCCTTTTTTAAAGATTGGCACTACATTAGCCTTTTTCCAGTCATCCGGGACTTCCCCCGTTCGCCACGAGTTTTCAAAGATAATGGCCAATGGCTCTGCAATCACAGCCACCAGTTCTTTTAGCACTCTTGGATGCAACTCGTCCGGCCCCATGGACTTGTGCACGTCCAGCTTTTCTAAATAGTCCCTAACCACCTCTTTCTCCACAGAGGGCTGGCCATCTGTTCCCCATGTTATGATGCCCAGCGCAGCAGTCTGGGAGCTGACCTTGTTAGTGAAGACCGAGGCAAAAAAAGCATTGAGTACATTAGCTTTTTCCACATCCTCTGTCACTAGGTTGCCTCCCTCATTCATTAAGGGGCCCACACTTTCCTTGGCTTTCTTCTTGTTGCCAACATACCTGAAGAAACCTTTCTTGTTACTCTTAACATCTCTCACTAGCTGCAGTTGTATAGGTTTTCCAGTGGCTCAGGAGACACTTCTTGGATCATGTGCTCTCACTATGACTTCTCAGCTGCACTCAACAGCTATTTCAAAGATGTCATTTCCCTGACACAGAGAGAAAATATTGAATTAAAAAAACTCACAAATAATTTGAATCCATTTAAAGAAAAATAAAAAAAATGCATCCCAAAACCAAACATCTACCAAAACCAACCAGCATTAAGGTTTTCAAAGGATTTAAATAATTTTGAGTCATTATTTTATATTAGGAATGAGTCTCATTCTTCCCAGCAAAGTTGATAGTCCACCTGCCTCTCTGATAGACAGCTGACTGAAGAGAGGGTGGGGGAAAAAGGAAACAAACTAACAAACCCATGCTAAAATGAAATATTTTTTTCAGGAGAATCCTGAGCTTGTGTGGGTTTTTTTTTTCTGTTTTTGTTTTTTTCCGGCTGCGATTGAGCTTAACATCATGTATTTTAATTATTTTATTTTCTTGATAATAGATATAAATGCACCTACCCTGAACATATTCCTATGCCTACAGTATAACAGCCTGTATTCTGTATTCTCTCCATGCACAGGTCAGGGATGTTTCATTTAATAAATTATAACTAGTTGCATTGATTAGACAGAAATAGCAACACAAGCACCCCCTCCCTCTATGCAGCAGTATATGCAATAACAACACAAACTCACCAAAGGTCCAGTTGTGCAAGAGTTTGTGTCCATCGCTTTGTATCTCCTCAAGTCTGAGTTCTCCTTTCTCTTGCAGTGAGTAGCGGTACACACTAAAAGCAAATAGAAATCCCTGGAAAGTACTGCAGTTTTGCTGCAGTTAAATATTTTGACCCTTTCTATGAAATTAAAAGATGATTCTGGCCGTCAAAAAGCCCCTTTACTTTGGGCGGGAAAAGTAAAAAGTTATGCTCAAACAAAGATATAATATGAGGCAAATTTGCTTTAGGGTGAAACTTTTATTCCACAAAAAATGTGTCTGCTGGCAAAAATTTGGCCTTGTCCATGTAAGTGAATTCTTTCAAAAGTCCACAGCTGTCTCAGCTTTTCTAAGTAAGGTTTTACATCTCTAATGTTACAGAATTTAAAACAGAAATGGGGAGAGGTGATGTTTGACATTTGGGATCAAATTTAGACCTGTGTAATGTCACTGAAGTCAGTGGAGTTACATTAGACATGAAATAATAGGGCTCTGGCTCTACTCAAGTTCACTAGTGTTCGCTATTGCCATGTTTCCCACATTTATACTATCTGCAGCATCTTGGTCCAGTGGTTAAGACACTAGGCTTGGTCTTGGGGAACCTGGGTTCAAGTCCCTGCTCTAACACAGACTTACTGTGTGACCTTGGGCAAGTTATTAAGCCTTTCCATGTCTCAGTTCCCCATCTGTAAAATGGGGTTAATAGCACTTACCTATCTCACAGGGGTGTATTGTGAGGATAAATATGTTCAAGAGGTACTCCTACTATGGCAATGGGTATAAGTACCTAATATAAATAGATTGGTTTCCACCTTCTTCTTCAGTGCCCTATGTCATTACCCTCTTAGGGTTTGTCTACACTGCAGCTGGGAGCATGCTTCCCAGAGTGCCTAGACAGATATGTGCTAATTCTGCTTGAGCTGGCATGCTAAAATTAGCAGTGTAGTTTGGGAGTAGCGTGCCCAGTAGCTTGCACTAGCTGCCTGAGTAAATACCCAGGGCCTCTGGGTGGATTTATAATCAGGCAGCTAGCGCAAGCTACCCCTGTGCTATCCCTGCATAAGCTAGTATTTTTAGTATGCTGGCTCAGGCAGAGTTAGTGCATGTCTCTCTACCCACACTAGGAAGCATGCTCCGAACTGCAATGTAAACATTCCCTTAGATTCTATGCGACAAGAGTCCCTCCTTCCCTTTTCAACTCTCACCAATTCAACTTACTAGCTTCCTCCCTTATCTAATGGCAGCACCAGCCTTTCACTTCTGTTTTCATTCGAACAAATTCCCTTCTCATTTCCACTTCTGCCTCTTGTTCTTCTGCGGAATCAGTCATCCTACGCATGCCATTTCCCTTATATCTGCTCTCTCCTTCCACCTGATGAGTTCAGTCCTATTATGCCTTCATCAGCTCCCTTGCTGACTTCCATTCCTTATTTCCTCTGAAACTCCTGCTCCATCTCTGAGAAATTTACCTTAGCCCATGATTGCTTAATCCACCATTCTATCCATGTCCCCTCCTCAGAGGAACCTGGCTCTCTCCATTTCATTTGATAGCATTTCCCTTTACCTTTACTGCAGTGGTGGTAGTACTGAGTTCTTGTTCTAACCCATCTGTTGCTTCCAGCTCCTCCTCCTCCTCTCATAGTCTATGGTTTATCTGCTGCAAGAACCTCCTTTTAAGAACATAAGAACGGCCATACTGGGACAGACCAAAGGTCCATCTAGCCCAGTATCCTGTATTCCGACAGTGGCCAATGCCAGGTGCTTCACAGGGAATGAACAGAACAGGTAATCCTATTTCATACTTGTTTCTTCCTGTTCCCTTCTTTTAATCCCCTATTTGGCAACTACAGCTTCCCCCTTCATGGCTGTCCAACCTTCCCCAAGCAGTCTTGCATCTGCTAATATTATCTCCTCTCCCAGTGCTCTGTCACTCTTCTTGAAAGGTAACCAGTGAAGGGATTCACCTTTTTGTCTTAAGGCCACTCATGACTGCCTCTTTCTCGATTTTTTTCTGCTCCGCCTTCCATTGCATATGTGTCTTCCAGCTAAAGTCCCTTTTTACACACTCCCCTGCCATGATTATGCTATTTTTAATGTACCCTTTATGCTTGGAACAATCTCCGTTTCTATATCAAGCAGACTCTCTCTTTTTATTCAAATCCCTCTTTAAGACACCTGTGGCAGGGTGGACTCGGTCTGGAGCCCTCGTGATCCTGCATTACCCTGCCCCAGAATAGAGCAGCCAGAAGTCCTCCAGGAAGCCTAAAGTGGCTGCAAAAGAGCAGCCAATCAGAGGGGCTGCCCGAGTGACCAATAAGTGGCCAGAAGGGCCAGATAAAAGGCAAGCAGCAGAGCAGAGCCTTCAGTTGCTGTGTGGAGCTTGATGAGGGAAGATTGGGTGCCTGGCTGGCTAGACAAGCAGTAGGCCATGGGCAGCTCACAGCAGAGAGCTCACCATGCAGAACTGAGCCTAGGGAAGGCTGCCAAAGACCAGGTGTCTGGCTGGCTGGATAGAGTAGCAGCAGGACCATGAAAAGGTCAGTGTGGGCAGGCTGAGCCCAGGGGTCTGAGCCCAGGACCTGGCCAGACCAGGTGAGGGTACCGAGATGGACCCTGGCTGGGTGGTTGAAGAAGGCAGCGCCTCAGGGAAGAAGCCTTAGAGCTACAGCCCCATACCAGGGCCAAGATAAGAACTTGGGACTGTATACCCCAGAAAGTGTGTGCAGCTTGGCCGGAGGCTGAAATGCTGAAGATCAGCCAAGAGAGGCAATGGCTGGGGGTGCTTGCGACAGGCAGGCGCCACCCTAATGTAAGACCCCCCAAAAAAGTAAGGTCACACCTAACTGAGAGAAAGGGGGACATCCACGAGAGGTGAGTGCTCCCGTTCCCCCCCTGAGAAAGAACTGTGTTTTCAGGCACTATTGGCCAGAAAAAATGGGGCACACATCAGAGGTGGGTGCCGACCCAGTTACAACACCCTTTTGTTTAGTCCAACAAGGACGTATTAAAAGAATTCTCTCCCTCAAGATTAATCCTTCATCTGGAGTATTGTATATCTGATCTGTATTGCCAGTATCTGATTCAGGGCAGTGGTAACGTTTACCTTTATGCAGAATGGAGGGCATAAATAATTATAACATTAAACACTGGGGAAAATTGGATTTTGGGACTGTTGCCTCAAGGTGAGAAGTAGGATGCATTCTCAGAGAACTCCATCTTGATCAGCTACGATTTGTTTCTAGTATAGGGCTTTTTGCCTGTCTGGGATCAGACTGAGATGAGAATTTGTTTTGCTGTATAGGCTGGAATTACTTTTCACCTTGTTGCTTTTTTCAAATTCTGTGCTTCATTCTTTGGTGTTGGAGTCATATCTGCAGTTTTGGTCAGAACTCATTTGGTTGGATGGAAGTTGAACCTCTCATCCTGAAAAATACTTTGATCAAATCCCAAGCTTTTAATACCTGCCTAGTTGGGTAGCTGGAGAACAGTGTCTCAAGAGTAGAAAGGGTAGGGCAGTCTTTCATCAGCAAGCTCAAAGACCTGGGAGGTGGGAGTCTGCAGCCTAGAAAATGCTTTCTGTTTATCAGTTATAAAAGGCAATAGCGTGTTCCGCCAACCAGGGAGTAGATGATTGCTGGAGAGTGAAAGGAGACTAGTGAGCCTTTAAGTGGGAATACTTTAAATAAATCTAGGGATCTTAATATTAACTAAACATTAATTAAGAAATGTTTGCGCAGTTCTTAAAACATGGAAAGCTCTATGTACGTGCAAAGTATTATTATTATTTTATTATTGTGAATAATCCTGAATGTTACTTTGCTTGATGGCTCGTGACATTGTTTAGAACCCTTCAGCTAGTAAAAACACTTCATCATCATCATCATCATCAAAAAATGTTTTGGTTGTCACTTCTGAGGCTTGGTATATAAGGCCATCCTTAGAGCTGCGTGGAAGACAGCACAAACTTGGTATCCCATCATTTGAACATTGGCAAGTTTCCTGACTAGACGAAGAGAAAACATTTTCAAAAACGTTGCAGTGAAATCTGGTGTTGAAATTTGCCCTCATATACATATGTGGAATAATGTCAGGTGGAATTTGAGGGACAGGTGTTTCTGATGTTTGTTTATTTCACTTGGAGATATTGTATCATCTTTAACTCTCACTAGGCAAAATCCTGCCCATAAACAATAAGAGTTGTGGAAAATGAGCCAGTCATGTATCTGTTCCAGCAGCCATCCTTCTAGCAGAGGGCAGCATGGCTCATGGAGTTGTGAGGAGGAGTCACAGATCGCTTATTGCTGCCACCACTCTAAAAAGAAGCAGCGTTCATCTATGGCTAGCAGATGTTGCACGTTGTAGGATGCACCCAAACTTGCGGGGAGATTGCCCTCTTGTTCCTGTGTAATGCATCAGCAAAGCATGGTAGCCCTGCTCCCTTGAACACTAGGTAAGAATCCCCATGTTCTGTTGCCTGGGTGCATTGGAGAGAAAGAAGCTCATGGCCTTCTCTTGCCAAATGCACACACTCAACAGCACACACCCAACACTATTCAGGCTTCCGGGTCCCTGTTCCTGACCTCTGATGCTCATTCTCAGTTATGAGTCCTGGATTGCTGAAAGAGAGCAAAATGATCCCTAATATAACAGGTACTTTACAAGTAGTTTTAGATCAATAGATAATTTTCTAAGATTTTATTTGCTTTCATATTCTCGGCACAGTCTCCCATGCAGAGAGATTGGGAGGGTATAGATGCTAAAGACAACCAAATAGCAAGACAAATTATTCTCCAGCATGTCCACCATTTCTAACTCTAAGCTTGTTTTGCCTGACTTCGCACTCCTTCTTAATTCACTGTTTCTCCAAATACCTTGGCATTCTATTTAAGGTGATACTGCTCCATTTTCAGCCATCATAATTTATTAAGACTGACCCAGTAGCAGCCTTTGGGCTAAAAGTATAGTCCTAACAGGTTGTAGAGATGAAGATCAGATGTGAATGATGGTGCCTCATTTTGGAAAGCTTCTGTTGTATATAAGCCATGGCTCCTTAGTAAATGAAAGCCCACCCAAGATTTGGGAAATCTGATGTTACTGAAAAGCTACTATATAAATTGTTTGCTGTCACTAATAGCTACAAAGATTTGAGCCAGGCCTGAAACAACACCCTGGATCTGAACACCACTGTATTTTGCGGAGGAGAAATGTTCCAAAACCTATATTTGAATTTTGCTGTTCAGGTTAATCTCCAATAAGGATGCTATTAATAGTATCAGCTACACAAGTGTCTTGTAGCAACACAGTCTCACAGTGTTTGAAATCTTACTGAAAATCTGTTCTTTTGCCTCGTCATTCCCTAAGTATCTGTGGCTTTCCTGCTAACTCCTATGCTTGGATTTTTAATCACCTCACAACATGCAGGGCTGGATGTAGGCAGGGGGTCTAGAAAATTCCCCTTCCCCCCAGGCATTTTTCACTGTGCAGCTGCTGATCATGTGAACATATTCATGTTTCCTTCACAGCTGACACCCTGCAAATGTCTAGAGTGATTGGAAATGGTAAATGCAGGGCTCAGAGGGAAATGGGCTTTCTGTGTATAGTGTCTGCATGTACATTTCCCCGAGGGGTTAGGGGATGGCAGGTAAGAAAAAAGGATTCTTTAGTGGCATTAAGACAAGCAGCATGTAAAATTCAGTGTCATCACCAAATAACCAAAAAAAAAAAAAAAAAAAAGAAAAGAAAAAACCAAATAAACTGCTGCATTGGAACCATGCATTAGATAAGCCATGGAATCCAGACATAGTAAAAATAAACACTTTTTTTTCTTTTTTCCTTGAAAGGAAAATGTTGCCTTGCAGAGAAATTGCAATTCTCATTTCTAAACTAATTTGGGAATTTATACCATAGTCACTTATTTTTTGTGATTTTTTTTTTTAAAGATCTCAGTTTACATTTTTCTCTTCCCCACAATTCACAAACAGGGCTAAAACATAATGTTGCCCTTAAATTGTCATTTGCCACTCCCAGTGATGATTTGTAAGTCTCTGATCTGACCAAACGCATTCTCTAAGGCAGGATAGTTTTTTCCTTTATGCCTTATGGGTGTCTGAATTTTCCTTTTCCTATGATGCCAACAGCAGTGCTAGCCTTTTGTCAGGAGTAGAGTGTGCAGGCTGGTTGGGGACCAGAATTCTCTTCTGCCACTTCTAAAACTTTGATAGTGTAAATAACTAACACATTCTCTTTAATTTTATTTCTAGTGTTCTTTTTCTTGTTGGAAATGAAGTTGTTTTGTTTTTTACTTTTCCAGCAAAACTCTCATTGTATTCTATTCTATTCAGATTCATAGACCACCCCATCATCATGATTTCTCAAACTTGCATCTGGTGAACAAAATCAAACCCACATTACAATAAATCCAGAAAATCTCAATATAAGTGCAATTATATTTTTGACAAGAGTCTAAAATGTTTAAAGAAGAATCTCTAAAGCGTGAACTTCTGTCAACACTTGTCTCTTCAGTAAAACATGGCTTGTGCTCCTATACCAGGATTGAATAATCAAGACACCTAATTAACTATACATGCTGTCATATTTTACAACCCTTTTATTTTGAAGCGCATGATGGTTTCACTCTGTAACCTGGTGAACCTAATATAAGGCAGTGAATTGTTATTTGAGCTAATCTCACCTTATTCTTTTCTCTAGTAAGGAAATAATAAGGCTACAAAGACACGTTTATTGCATTTCAAATTATTCAGGTCTTTTGTACTCAGTGAAGCTCATTTAAACAAAATTCTGATATGCAACCATGGGGGTGTTTAAAAACAAATGGAGGTAGAGGAGAAGGGAGTTTATTGGGTGTAGATGACATATCTAATTCTAATATTAATGGACTTAGCACCAGTAGATAGGCATGTACACCTTTGTTTTTTCTGTTGCATAAATCACCTGATTAAGTATTTTACTCTTGTATGTCAGCAAAGTGCACAAATGTGCTGTTAACCCTTCAACAACTTACAATAATTTCCTTCCATCAACATGCTCCCCACAACTAGAGCTCGTTGGGAATTTTTTAACTAAATGGTTTTCATGAGAAAATACCAATTCATTGAAACATGAAATTTTCATGAAATTTTTCAACTAAACTTTCTTGGTCCAGGATGGAATTTCATAGAAGGGGGAGTGGTAGAGAAAGGGAGACCCCACAATTGCCAATAGCTCTATGGATTAGGTTAGGGCACTCACTTGGGATGTGAGAGACCCACCCCAGGCAGACCTGAATCTGGGTTACCATATCCCATACCAGGTGGACTGCTCTCACCAGCAGGCAATTGGCTATTCTGGGGTCTCTCTTTCTTTCTATTCTTTTTTGCAAAACATATCTAAAGGTCTCATTTTTATTCCACTGCAGAACAAAAACAAATTTTGATACCTTTACATTTTTAGTGAACCAGAATTCTTATTTTCTGGCCAGCCTTACCCATAACAGTCCCTGAGCCATTGATCCTTTCCTTTCCTCTACTCCTCAACAGCAAGTGATCCAGTCCCTACATGCCTTGAACCTGTCCATAATCTTGCTGAAACTCATTCCCCTGCTACCACAAATGTCAGTTCTCTCCAGCTGCTCCCCATCCAGCAATGGTGTCCCCCAGCACCCCTGTAATCACATGACCTACTTCCCTGACTACTGGAAATTTGACCAACCTCCCAGCTGCTGAATCCTGACCTTTTCTAAATGGGAAACAACAGCAATGAAGCAGACTCTCATATCTTATGGGATTTGGAGGTGGGGGGGGGGGATTTTCTGAGGGACAGATAGGGATTAGATGATGTCTCTTTCCAGTTGAGTCCTATCCTTAGTACCAACTACCTGGGAAACTCTCCTCAGTCTCTGGATTAGCTATCCCTTCTCCATCTTTTTCCGAAATCCTAGGTATATCCAGTTTCCAGATGTCAGCCAGCTGCAAATTGGTCAGTATTCGAAGGGTTAAACTCTGCTGTGGCCATTAAAAAGGGTGTAAAAAATTCCCATTGCTAATGCAAGGTCACATTTTTATGAAGTACAAAAAACCAAACCAAACAACAAAAAACAAAACAAAAAAATTCTCCCCCAAACCTCCTGAAATATTTTCAATTCTTGAATTTTTTTGTGCTCTGTCTGAATAAAAAAACTTTTCTCATTTTCCCATGTGAAAGCTCTCAAAGAGGAAAAATGGTTTATTTTCATAGGCAAGGATGGAATTGCAAGGTCCATAATTACTTTCCATTAAGGAAAGTAAAATTTGGCAAAAGTAATGTGTTGGGTGCCTTTTAAATTGATTTTTATTGGGCTTTTTCAGTTCTCAATTTTTAAGAATGTACAGTTTGTTAGAAGAAACAAATGCATTTATTAGTTTATGGTAATAAATGTTAATATTCTAAGGACTGATCCTGCAAAGACTTTCCGCTGGGTAAACTGTTAATGAACTACTCATTGTAGTAAGAACTATGCCCAATAGTAACTGTTTGAAGCGTTTTCCTTTTCATTTATGACACATTTACATACCTTCACAAACACATTTAAAAGCATAGGGTCTGCTCTTGTAAATGCTTACGCTTGTGAATGGTCTCTATTTTTTTGAGTAATCTTATTAAATTAAGGGGATTATTCAGATTTATTAGCAAATAAACAATTTGACCAAATGAATTCAAGGAGAAGGACAAAAACAAATACAATATAAATTAATCAACCCTCACCCACCCACCAGCACAATATACAATAATTATACAGCTGTGAGCCTGTTGACATACAGCAAGGTGTTAGTTTTGCCCTGAATTCTGTCTCTGAACATTCATTTGACAACATTACAATCAAAGAAAATAACAGTTCTTTCACTACATTGCCATGGCACAATCATCTAAGTTTTGTTTTTAATATTAAGAGTATTTTGCAATTATTTTCACTTCTCTACCTTGCATTATATTCTGTATTTGTAAGGAAAAAATCCTTTATGTAAAAGGTTACAGGATAATTAGGAAAAGGCCTTTTTTATATTTTTTGTTTTTTGCTTGGGACTTTTAATGCTCACAGTAAAAGGACCTCCAGGCATGTGTTACTGTGAGATAAAACACATTTTGCATCATTGTTTTCACCTTTGCATCATGGGTTGCTGTCTTCACCTCCTCGCTGTAACTGGCCCTGAGGCATGCATTATCTTGTATTAACATGCATTCTGACATGTCTTGTCCCCTGAATGAATAAAAACCTTGTTTAGCAAATAGGGAAATATTGGGACAGATTGAACGCTGTAGATCCACCTGGAGGAGGCCTGCTGCATGTAGATCTACCCCTTCCCACATGCTGGAGATAGTAGGGAACACCAGCCTGATGGCTCCATCTTCCCATCCTTGGAACTATAAAGGGTTTGGTGCAAGTCTGTGGATCTACATCTTGTTGCGTCCTGATCCACATACTTAAGCACATGCTTAGCTTTAAGCACATGAGTAGTTCTATTGGACAACTTATGCTTGAAGCTTAAAGCACATATTTAAGTGCTTTTCTGTATTGATGCCCCAAGAAAGGTTACAGTGGGGGGTGCTGCCTGGGATGCAGTGAGAGGATACACTGTCTCTGCCATCACCTGTGTGGCATCCACTTGGATTAATACAACATGAAGCTGTAGTAGTGGAGAATTAGAGTGCAGCTGAACTTTCCTTCTAGGGGAAAGGAAGGAAGGTTCTGTCTGTAGTTCTTGGCACAGGAAGCCCTGTTAGCATGGCTTTACCAGAGAAGAGCTGAAGGATGCCTTGAGGCAGTGTGGACAGCCATTTGCTTCCAGCAAGATACAACTCTAAGTTGATATGTGGGGCTTGGGTTCTTTAACTCCAGCTGGAGGTGGTGACAAGACACTCTCCTGCTCTTTGGAAGAAACTCAATGAGGAGGAACCTCACAGTGCTTTCCTCCCACCTATCCCTTGCCCAGAAGAGTACATGATCCAGGCCTTAATGATTCTCATCTACTAAAATGATCATATTAATAGCTGTTTATCTTTGTTGTCACCACAAAGAGATTCCTTTAAGAGATGTTATTGCTATATGAGTTATTGAACAGGAATTTCCTTAAATATCAAAAAGAAAAGGAGTACTTGTGGCCCCTTACAGACTAACCAATTTATAGTCTCTAAGGTGCCACAAGTACTCCTTTTCTTTTTGCGAATACAGACGAACACGGCCTTAAATAACCTTAAATATCAAGTGGCAATCGTATGGTAAGATTAGGACCAGGAGACCCATTCTCTTGTTTTGAACTCTGAACATATTGAACTCTGAACATTATAGAGGGTCTGTGCAAGGACCTACACATTACTTACACCCAATTTAAAATGGTAGAACCTGATCACATAAACCATTTTCCCCTTCTTTAATTCCAATGGACATCTTTGTACTACTCTCTACTACCAGTGTTCATCTTTATGCCCTAAAAATACTGTTCCATAGTAAGCTACTGGGATTGCATAGTAACCAGAAGATGTCATATAAGAAGGATGGGGATGATCACGTTATTATTTATTTGGCGATTAGCATTGAGCCTAACCCTGACATGGACCCTGATATTGACAAGTTTGTCCAACCTCTGGTGCAAAATACACACACAGGGCTCAGTTATGGTTTTGCCATGGGCCCTGAGCAAGGGGGACAATTTATTGTTGCCTCACCCTGGAGTAGACTGGAAGGCAGATTGTAACTCTGGGTTACACGCTGTCTCTCCATTTACCACTGCTGTGCAGAGGAAGTATACTACACCAGAATAATTCCTGTGATACATCAGAGTAGCTACTCTAGACATAGCTCCACCCACAAACCAAATCACCACCTCCTAACTGGTGTGGAGAGGGTGTAGCAGCCTTTTAAGTACAATCCAGATACTTGGTGCAAGGCAATAAGGGGGCATTTTATACCCACATACTTATTTGTGCTGACATGCAAACTGGGCCAAGATCTGGCTCATAGTATTATATCTACATTCTTTATTACACTTTGTTACAATCTATGTTGACACTCCTTGGGGATTAAAAATCTAAATCAACAAAACTGATCATTCACTCCTTAGTCATCTGAGTAGTCCCATTAAAGTCAATGTGAATATTCACATGAATAAGGGATGCTGGGTAAGGCTTTTACTTCCAATAACATTCTTCTTTAACTGAATTAAAATATTACTCTGTGTTTGGATAAGGTTCAGTTGCAGATGAGAGACTGTTGTTTGGCTTTTGGGCTCCATTCACATGACTCCACTCATGACCCATATATGATAATTTATATGACATGCTCTCAAGAATAGATCATGGGAAAAATAATATTTAAATAGCCGGATATCTGATGCAAAATGTATATGGTTAACCATATAAAGTCACATTTCTAACATAGCCAAATCTAACCAAATCTTCCAATTTCAGTATCTTCTACATTCCGTATGCTCATTCGAGCTAGCCGGACATGCATTTGCGTGTGCAGCTGGTTAGTTGTGCATGCAAGAACCCAACTTTGTGTTTGTGGAAAAGTCATGTTTTGAACATGTCTCATGGGCACATTCCTGTTTTGCAGGAGTAACTTAGGCAGCAAGTTGTGAAAATCTGGCCTAATGAGCCAAAAATATTAAACTGAGATTGATTGTCTAATGCAACCAATAAAAACAAAGAAAGATAAAACTTAGGCTGTCATCTTATTCTTTCTTCTCCCTTTTATGCCTAATTATTACAGAGTTTTAAGTGCAGTTAATGAACCTACTCTGTGTGCTGAATTTCCTAGCCCATCTAGGAATACAAAAACCCATTTTTTTTACTTTTCCATTGAAGCCTGCAGTCACTGGGGAAATGGCATGTAGCTAAGTTTGTGGGTAAGTGATTTGGAATAGTTAGATACTTCTTAATATTGCAGCTCTGTACTGCTTAAAAATATTTGACTATTGCACTTCCATCTGAGTGAATTTATGGCACCATTTTTAATGCTATCACAGGAAATACTTGTTGCTTCAAGGAAATACCTCTGGGAATGCACTGCACTATGCTAATTGTCCTATGCAGTAATATCACTCTTGGAAGGAATGATACTTCCTGATTAGTAGTAATTGAGAGGATTGTTCTGAATCTTTAATGTGCTAATTATTGCTGGCTGTCAGATATTTACAGTGGTCTCAATTCTGTCCTTGGATGCATGTGAATGTATATCTCTTATTGAAGTGAATGGGAGCCCCACGCATATTTGTATACTAGGGTAGAGTTTTGTCCCCCAAAATGCTTCAGAGGGATAACTGGAAAGAGATTGATTCACTTGATGTAAATGTCAGAGAGATAAATTGTCAACCATGCAGTCCAGGAAATAAGGAATCTAGAATTTCTGAATTTTTTTCACTATGGAATTATGGATGCAGTCTGCATCTTGACCTCTTTGTGTATATCTGTGACACTGACAGTTCTGGAGCAGCTTCCAAGGGGAGTAGTGGGGACAAAATACCTAACTTGTTTCAAGACTGAGCTTGATATGTTTATAGAGGGGACTGTATGATGAGATAGTCCAATCTCCAACTGCCGGAGATGGGTCACTAGATGTGGAGGGCTCTGATTTATTACAGAGAATTCTTTCCCAGGTGTCTGGCTGGTGGGTCTCGTCCAAAAGTTCAGGGTTTAACTGATCACCATATTTGGGGTCAGGAAGGAATTCCTCTCCCGGTCAGACTGGCGGAGGCCCTGGTTTTTTTTGTTTGTTTGTTTTCCCCTTTTTCTGCAGGATGAGGCATGGGTCACTGGCTGGTTTGAACTAGAGTAAATGGTGGAGTCTTTGTAACCTGAAGTCTTTACCTCAACATTTGAGGACTTCAGTAACTCAGCCAGAGGTTGAGTCTGTTACAGGACTGGGTGGGTGAGGTTCTGTAGCTGTGATGTGCAGATCAAACTAGATGATCATAATGGTCTCTTCTTGCCTTAAAGGGTATGACTACAACTGCAATTAAAAACCATCAGCTGGTCAGTGTCAGCTGATTTGAGCTCACAAGACTGTTTAATTGGGGGTTTAGACATTCGAGCTTGGGCTGCAGCCCAGGCTCTAGGAGGTTGCAAGGTGGGAGGGTCCCAGAGCTTGGGCTGAACCCCAAGCCTGAATGTCCACATTGCAGTTAAACAGCCTCTTAGCCCAAGACCTGCCAGCCTGCGTCAGCTGGCACAGACCAGTTGCGGGTTTTTAATTGCAGTGTAAACACATCAAAAGTCTATGAGGCTCAACAGGCTGATCCTTCCCAGGGCAAGGAGAGGAATGTGGCTCAGAATAATATCCTGGCTGGGGAAAGACAGGGAAAATTTTTTTTAGAAGGAGGCTTTTTGTACAAGAAGGCTCCCATAGGGAAGAAAAGATGCCCTGGTGAGGTTTGCAAGCAGGTGCTCGTGCCTGATAAATATGGGACAGAGTTGCTGTAGGTAGTTCATGATTGTCCCTTTGCAGAACATTTAGGAGTGGAGAGAACCTTTGATAGGCTCAAACAGAATTTTTATTGGCCTCATGTGTTTTAAACAGTAAAAAATTACTGTAAGAGTTGTGTTTTATGTCAAAAGCATAAGAGGTTAAAGGGACTCTGCAAGGCACCTTTGCAGTCATTGCCCATCATTAAGGAAGTGTTTGCCGGAGTGTCTGTAGATGTTGTGGGATCCCTACCCAAACCTTCCAGAAACGGAAATAAATAAATACTGGTTGTAGATTCTGCCATCAGGTACCCTGAAGCCACAGCTCTGTCTAATATAGAAACTGAAACCATGGCTACTGCCCTATTTACCATTTTTAGCAGAGTTACTTTCCCCAGGGAAATCATGTCAGACCATGGTGAAAATTTAATGTCTGTAGTTTAATTTTTAAAAGTTATGGGAGTTGTTTGGAGTACACATATAAAGGCTGCCCCCTATCATCCAGAAACTAATGATCAGGTAAAAAGATTCAATGGGATATTGAAGTCTACGCTGATGATGTATGTTACCTGGTGAGAGAGTGATAGGGATGTGTTGCTTATTTGTTACTCACATACAGTAGTGAACACCAAGAGTCTATGGGTTTGCCCCCTTTGCTCTCCTTTACAGGAGAAAGGTGAGGAGACCCCCTAGATTTAATTTGAGGCTCTTGGGAGGGTAGAACAGGAGAGTCAGGACAGCCTGTAGGGGAGTATGTTATTCATTTTAAAGACCATGACGGGCTTTGTGCATCAGGACCTTGAAATGAGTCAGGTATCTCAGAAAACATGCTATGACAGGCATGCTGGAGAAAGATATTTTAATATAGGTGACTTGGTGCTAGAGTTGATTCCAGAAGAACAAAAAGATGCAAGATTGTTGGGACGGGGGGACCTTTCGAGGTGATAGAGTGAATGAGGTCACTTATATAATGAAACCCCGTGGCAGGGAAGCTGTGCAAACAGTACATGTCCATAGATTGAAAGCTTACTACGGAAGAGAGATGTTGGTGAATGATCTGTGGTGCTGATGAGTTAACATTTACTGCCCCTTTAATTGATGTGATCAGGGAGAGTAAGGAACAGACTTCTCAGGAGAGAATTGAGATTTGGGAGGATTTGGACCCAACCCAAAAGCTGGAGATGTTGGCCCTTTTGGAATGCCACAGGCAGGTATTTTCCAACCTGCCAGGTTTAACTAACAAAATAGTGCATTCCATTGAAACTACAGGGCCACACCTGCCCCTAGCAGAGCATACTGTGCTGAAGGAGAAATGCAAAGACAAATTCAAGAGGTGGAGAGCATGCTAGCCATGGGAGTGATTACTAAATCAAAAAGCCTCTGGATGTTTGCTATTATAATAGTACCTAAAAATGATAAATCCATGAGGTTTTGTGTAGGTTTAGAAGGGTATATGCCATCACTGAGCCTAATCCTTACCCCACTCCTTGGATAGAGGACTATTGGATCTATTGGGGGGGCTGCAAAATTCATAAATTCTCTAGATTTAACTCAAGGGAAAAGTTTGTTTACATTGACCGTCTGCAGGCACGGCCGTCCCCAGCTCCCTGTGGCCGCGGTTTGCCATTCCCGGCCAATGGGAGCTGCGGGAAGTGGTGGCTAGCACGTCCCTGCGGTCCATTGCTGCTTCCTGCAGCTCCCATTGACTGGGAACAGTAAATAGCTCTCATTTCCTTTTCCTATTTAATAAATTTTCATACAGCTTACTATAGGATTGGCTACAAGCATAGTCTTTGGTTGAGATCTAATGTACGATTGACCTTGGGTAAGTGACTGGTCCTTTGGGACTGAGAATGACTTGAATATTGGTTGATTCTTGGTGTAAGGGACCTTCTATTACAAAGGTTTGCTCACCTGAATGGCAAGACAGATTGGAGTAGCCAAGGGAACTGTCTGACTCCATGTTAAGGATGTTTTAGTGCCTGAAGAGTTTACACGTGATAACTGGTTGGTGACATCAAAGTATAAAACTCTCAGCCAATTTGGGGTTTTTGCCCTGGTTCCTAACAGTCTGCTTCAAGGTTGAGATTCAGGCTCTTGAGTCACTGCTGGCAGTGTTACAGTATCTTTGAATAAAATAAAATAAAGCTTAGAATGATTTGTCCTAGTAAGAGCCTTATTTATATTGTTACAGTCACCTCAGGAAATATTTTGAATATTGAAAGAAAATAAATTTAAAAGTAAAATATGTAGTAATTTGTCTTTATTATTCAGAAATTATTATTTCCTATAATCTCTGGCAAATTTTAGAAAGATCAAAGCTCCTAGAAGACAAGAACAAGGACCTCAGAGCCAAAACTCCAGGAATCTTATTTGCAAATACAGCTGTGAATGTTAGAGTGCAGGGATATTTTTTCCTCTTCATGGCTACACATACAGTATAAGTGACAACAGAGCTGCCCCAAGTCTCTGCTGAAATTCACTATCACCCATAGGAGTCTGATTGAATTTGGCAGGTGTCTGACTTTATCAGCTAGCATGTAATATCACATACTCACTGGAAGTTGTGGACTTGAGAAACCTGGAAGTAATTTGAGTTTTGTCTGCTATTTTCAGGTCTGTGAGGCAGTATAAAAATACTGTGTCTTCCTATCTAGGATTCTAAATGTGTCCTATGGTAAGGTGGTTCCCCTCCAGTGGCTCAGTATACACACCAGCCTGGTTTGAGTTTAAAAAAGCTTAGCCATGCCGTTTGGTTTTCTTTCCTCTTTTATATACCTTAAGAGGCTAACCACATCCTTAAGGAAAAATCCTATCTTTGCATCTACATGGAGCAATGTGTTGGGATAATTATAGCATCAGATCTTACTAATTCTCTTTCTGTACTGCTATCGGATAACCTGCACCCCAGGATCAAGGCCAGCTCCACGATTAAGACAATTTGGATACAAAAATTAAAGATATAATACAAGATGATAGGCTGGCCTCCTTTGATTACATGTGTAACAAATATTAACCTCAGGGCTGTCACACAGGTCCTTCTTTTAGGGGCTATGCTCAAGGATTCATGCAAGGATAGGGGACAATTAGTCCATTTCAACTCCCTCACCTCTAGAAGAACATGTTAAATATGGAAACAAAACTCACTTTGTAGGAATTAACTATAGGTGGCTTAATACTTTGCATTACCCACTCGGGCTCAAAGAAAAATGGGAAAAAGAACTTAGCCTTACTATCTCAATGGAAACCTAGGAGGATATATGGCTTAACGTGAAAGATATTTCAAGTTTTTTATCCTTGTGATTCTTCCAGAACACAACATTAAACAGGTACAACTGTTTAGTAACAGAATGTTCAAGGCTAGATTGACACCACACAGCGAATGTTGGAGATACAAACAACCACATGCCAACCTTTCACACATCCTCTATACCTGTCCAAAATGCATGTATTCTGGAACACCATATTCAGCACTCACTCAAAAAATGTAAGTGTCACTATCTTTCCTTCTCAAATACTGTGTATTTTAGTGGTGCTGGATGAGCTGGCGTCACCAATTAACATTAAAAAATGGATTGCAGTAACTTTTAGTGGCCAAGACAGTTATTTTGAGAAAATGGAAATCTGCAATTCCTCCCTCAGACACAGACTGGTTTAGTGAGTTCTCTACTACTGCATTAATAGAAAAAATGACTCAGTCTAATAGAAACACTTGAAAAAAATACAAGGATGTCTGGTCATACATTAAGCTATTGCATATTTTTGAAGTTTAATATTTATTAGTTCCTGATACTCACAGGTTATATTCTCACTTATATATTTATTTAATCACTTTAATTGATGCACTGACCTCTCTGGGTTCAGGGTTTTTGTTTCTTTTTGTGTTTTTTCCAGGTTTTGCAAATAATTAATTTATTTATATACTATTTCAGTCTTGTGTGTGTATTTACATACATTTTGGTTGGTTACGTGTTTATTTTTATTGTTTTAATATAAAATACAAAGTTTAAAAAAATACTATGTTGGATCCCCCAATAATGGCAAGACTAAGGAAAGGGGAGGGATTCTTTGAATATGAAACATGCAAACTAGGAGAAGTTGAATGATGATGACCCTCAACAAAATTGACCCAACTGGACAAGACACTTCAAAATGACTTCACAGAGGTTCCAAAATGGCTCCAAGTTATTCCTTGATTCCAGGTGGTTGTAATGCTACCGAAAAGGCTGAATATTAATTTTTAGGAAGACTTACTACCATATATCATTCAAAGTAAGGAGCACATGTGTTTCTCTACTCATGTCGCAACTTCTAGTTCTTATCCTCTGAATACTACTCTCTCACACATCTGAATCTCTAGCATTTCCATGTTTGTTGACAATGCACATGATTAAAATGTTTTTTTTCATATTTCAGTGCAATTGAGGCCCCTTAAAGCAGAGGGCTGCAAGTGCAAAAAAGAGATATGTTGTTCCCTAATGGCTTATTACCATTACATTTGCAATTCAGATCAGTTCTAAATTGACTGAATTTTTTAAACACATAGCAGGCAGTTTAAACTAATGATTGTCTGGAGGTTCACATCTGACATGAACTAAGCTTCTGTTCAAAACAAATTGCAAATAATTCCTCCCTTAGAGTCAAAATGTCACTTTTTAAACTGTGCATTGTTGCCAGATTTTGTCAGTTACATTTTTTTTTAAAAAAATCTCTCCATACAGTGAATGCTCTGCAGTTGAAAGTACTGACTGACACAGGGGCTGCTTTTTTTTTTTTGCTTTATTTGAAAGAATATATATTCACATCTCAATAGTCTGACTAAAAATCCTTTTCCCGCCCCCCCTCAAAAATCCTAATGGTAAAGTAAAAGGCCCTTGGGGCAGTCGTAGGCCTGAGTTGCTTAGCAACCCTCAGCAGGTAGTAGAGATTCAGCTGCAGCTGTCCTGATTCTTTCCTAAGAATCTCCTTATTACTGTTTGTGTTAATCTTTAACCAGGCTTTTAAGCCATGGTCTTTCTCTTTGGTCCCTTGGTGTTAGATTGCAGAGGCCTACTCAAATGTTGTCCCAAAGGTAATGTATTAAGGATGACTATTGAATGTTTGAAGAATGATAAGCTCTGAAAGGCTTAGAATTGCATGTTCTAACTAACCTTATTTTACATGCCATGCTAAATATCATGAAAATTGTACCCTAATAGGAACAATGGTCAGTGTTGACACATAGCTTTAAACCTGCTTTTTCTTCCAGCCATAAGGCTGCCTCTACATAATTGCTTCTTTTAGCAGTCTCCTGCAATGATCACTCAAGGAAGTAATTCAGAATTCAGATTCAGCATCAGAAGGATTTCAGAGTCCTTCAAAGTAGAGGCAAAAAACTAACCCTCCCCTCCCACATACCTTTAAAAAAATCGAGAGGGGTTTGTGAGGATATGTGATTGAGAATTGAGGCAGGATTTCCCTTGAGAGAAATGCTCCTGCTGGTACTCATTGGAGAATCTTGATAATCCCACTGCTTGGTAGTTGTGGATGGGAAGGCTGTTGCTAATTTCTAAAGGAAATAAATTTAATGTAGAGGAAAAAATCAGGCCAGTTACCTCTGATATCACCCCGTTTTGCTCCTTTTAAGCGCTATAGCTTCGTACTAGGGGCCTGATTTTGAGCAGACCATCAGCTCAGCCGCACTTTTTTCCGCTCTCGCTGATACGGGAGCAAATAAATGCAAGCACAATTAATGTTGCTCACATATCTGTGTTACTTGATTTGTTCTCACAGTCATTTGTGTGCACGCAAAAAAAGGCCTATAATATACTTCTCTTCTGAAAGAGTTTTTTACTTTCAGCTACCTTAGTTACATTTTTTTCTTGATTTTTGTATATTGATAGGATGTGATAAACATCACATTACATGTTTCAGAGTAACAGCCATGTTAGTCTGTATTTGCAAAAAGAAAAGGAGTACTTGTGGCACCTTAGAGACTAACCAATTTATTTGAGCATAAGCTTTCGTGAGCTACAGCTCACTTTACATGTTTCCAAACCCTATGTATGATGCATCATGATATCATTAGGGTTACCTCTATGGGTAACCACTATGGGGAAGTGGTAACACAGAAGAAAGTGGAAATTGGTAATCTATGGAGTGAAGACCAGGAGTATTCTCCACCCTCTAATTCTGGTATCTTGTGCGGCCATTTAAATCTGGTTACTTTGTCCCCCTTCCTCATCCTTCCCCTTTGCCAGATGTTTCTAAAACTCTCCTCCAGATCATAGAGCTGGCTGGAATTTTGCATGAGGAAAATTTTCCCACCAAAAATAGGATTTTGTCAAAACTTTGTGTGTGTGTGAAAATGTCTTTTCCAATGAAAAAAAGTCAGTTTTTCCTACAGGACATTTTGAAACAATTTTCATTTTGTATTAACATTTTTAACCAGAACAAAAATTTAACATTTTGACTTAAAATGTGGCTTGGTTTGGTTCTTTGAAAAATGTTAATTCAAAATTAACAGTGAACTTTTCTTCAAAATGAAAACGTTTCTGGCATATTTCACATTTCTGCGAACCTTTTTGAAAAACTTCATTTATTTAGGAAATTTTTGATGAAAATAGTTACCTTTGTATAGTCAGGTCTAGTTAAGACAGGTATCAGCTATGTTTTCCTGATGCTTTGAACGCAGATAAGTGAGAATGGGATACTTTCCCCTTACTAGAGAAAAATCCTCATTTCCCAGTTGTTTTTTAATAGAAATTAATTCTGAAGATATTTCATTGCATGGGTGAAGCAAACAAAATAATTTGTAAGGCCTCAGCTACATTATGTAAATCTAGCATTTTGCAGGACAGTTTCAACACTGTAAGACCCTGACATAGTTAAAAGTTGTGTGCTCTTGTAGCTTACGCAGCAGTGAACCTCGTTTTAACTTTGGTTCCATATAGTGCTGTACTGTTCGCAGTGGTGGAAATAGAAATCATTTCTTGCTGGTACGCTGCACACATGGGAGGGACACAAAGCGGGGGCACGTGACCTCCCCATGTGACCCTCCGCACATGACTCCTCCCTACCTCCAACCCGGGGCCCCCGTGCTCTCCCCATGAGCCACATCCATCCCACGTTACCTTGGGGCGGGGTTAGGGGGGAGCTCTGTTGTCCTCCCATTGCGCCAGAGACTTCTGCTGTACAGACCCCAGGTAGGAGGACTCAGGAGACAGCTGCATGGATGGGCTGGGGGCAGGCTCCTCCTGTGTCTTTCCAGTATGCCGTACAAGCTATAAATATCTTACTGGTACAGAGTACTGGACCATACCACCATACTTGCACCACTGACCGTTGGGCTTTGCAGGGCTGTGGAACAATTTAGGAACACAATTCTATCTTACCTATGCTGCAAGCATGAATTGTGTTTTAAATGTAGTAGTAATTACCTTTTTAAATGAGGATGCAAAAACAATTGCATTAGTGCCGCAAATAAAATCAAACGGGTAACCTCCTCCCTTAATTTTTAACTAATAGACAAGAAAAATATGGCAGATGCATGCTTTTCTGAAAAAGAACATGCACATGCATTGAAAATCTCTTACATCTTACTGTACCATGCAACTGTGAGTTATGGGGGAGGGGTTGCATTAGTAATTAGTGGGTAGAGCAGATGGCGCAAGCTTGGTTTATAGTGATGTGTCCATGGAAATAATCTGCCAAGTGAATGTTCACTGTAATAGAGTTTTTCTTTATTTAAATGCATTTGAACCAAATACTCACCTTCTCAGAGGATTTCCTATGACAAAAAGCCATGGCAGCATTAAAACAGCTAGAGGAAATGCACTGCTTTCATCTAGGTGCTGAAAAACTCTTCTCAGTATTTGTTTAGTGGATACAAAATATAGATTTAATACTCTGATCAGTGACAGAGCCTGAGAGAGAGCCTAAGAATCCAATCCCTCAGATTTTGGGTCACTTTAATTAATCTCTGTGGACTATGCTCAACTCAGGAGATAGTGCATGGTATGAATAAATTCTTTATTTTAAGTAGATTCAAAAGAGCAAGTGGCTGCTTATTTGTAAGATTATTCCTATCATCAAAAACATCCTGTATCAACATGATTGCAGGGAAGTGTGTATGTGTTGTTTACGGACTCACTCCCTGATAAGTATGGTGTATATTCGAGAGACTCAGGCAGGGGTCCTAAACTTCCTAATATAACTCCACCTTGCTCCCCTTGGCCCTGAGCAGACATATGTCATAGTCATAGGTGTCTCTCATGCACTAACATGTGCCAAGCCAATATCCACAATCACAACCCTTTCTTCCAAGGGGCCGTGTGGTACGAGATGTATAGTGTTAAAATACCAAGGTGATGAGCATTGTATAAATACCTAGACAGAGATTAAGTAGAGGTAGTAGGATTTTCACTGTACCCTTCGCTTTTCACTGGCTATTTTGGCACTACTTTATTCTCCCGTGGAACAGCAGTGACCCTTTTCTGCGGATGGTATGCTGACACAAACTAGAATCATTGTCCCAGAGACAGAAAGCATGACCTCCAGGAAAATGCAGTTATCTACCATCTTAAAAAGTCCTTTAGATTTTTTTCATCCGGTTCTTTTCATATTGTTTGTTCACCTAGATTGATTCGCTAGTGAAAATAAAAAGAAATAGATCCCCCTAAAACATCTTGCGAATACTTATTTAGGCTTTTGCTGTACATTTGTTATGGTACCATTGATCAAAAGCGAATCTCTCCATAAACTCAGACTGCATGCTGCACTTTCTTCATTCATATGACCCTTGAGAGAGAGGAGAGAGAGCTTTCTAATAGCGATAAAAATATTGTCTAGTTCCAGATCTCAAAAAACAGGATCTTACTGTTTTTATTTTGTCACTTTGGTGCAAAAGAGACACACAAGGAATGGATTCACCTCAAATAGCCCTAGAGCTGCTTAAAAGACTTGCCCTGTTGCTTTATTGCAATAGCTTTAACGCAGGGGACCACAGAGAATGCACTGATTCTCCCACAGGTATTATGTCAAGGCACATTAATTTAAGCAGCTTTTGTCATATAAGGTCACAGCACAGGCTCTGTAGGTTCAGAATGATCGATGTGCCTCAAAAAAGTTCAGAGGTTTGTTTTGGGTTGGATAAGCACTTAGCTCAGATAAGTTTCTAAACTTTTATCTGAACCTTTCTTTGTCAGCAAAACTGGGCTGGAAACCTCCTGAAAAATGGGTCCCAGGGAAGCGTATCAGTGCTACTTCCTTCTGGAAATAAGGCATACATTTTGAATGGTGAGAGTAATTAACGATTGGAACAATTTACTATAATGAAGGATTCTTCATCACCGACAATTTTTAAATCAAGATTGGCAGTTTTTCTAACAGATCTGCTCTAGGAATTAGTTTGGGAAAGTTCTATGGCCTGTGATATACAGGTATCAGACTAGATGATCACAATGGTTTCTTCTGGCCTTGGAATCTATGAATCTATGAAAAAAGAAAGAACCCATCATCATGCCTGCTTATAGGCTTGACCGTGCAAATGGTGCATGATGCTTATCAGGAGCACAATAATAGTATGTTAATGTTGCAGGATGTATTCCTATGTTAGCAATAATAAGAAATAAGTTATAAAGAGAGAGACTATGATAAAGACTAGGTTTTGTAAACTGTTTCATCTCACATAGATTGTAAGCTCTTTAGGGCAAAGGCCTTTTTTTAGTTCTGAGTTTGTACAGTATCTATAGTGGAGTACTGGGCCATGACAGGGGCTTCCAAGCACTACGGTAACACAAATAATAAATGTTCAGCAATAACTTTCTTACAATAATGATAAACTTGTAAATGAAGTTTCTAGGTCAGGTAGGGAGAGGTTGATACTGAAATATATTGGTAACTAGGAAATTTTCTGGATATGTGGGTCATTTAGCACCCAACACAATCCACAGGATATAAATGCACATTCAATATTTCATATTCTACATTCTCCCTTCTGCAACATGCAATGTATGGAATATCAAAATGAGTTTTAAAGCTGCTTTGATGTACCAGCTTGAGTGATCTTAGTATTTTTGATGACTCACACTGTCATTCATTTACTGGTGTGATTTCATAAATGATCTGAACTCTTCAGTGTAAACCAACCCTATCATTTATTAAAAGAAGAAAAGTGCTTACATAATAAGTGTTGTGTTTTTTGACAGTAAAAGAGAATTTTTGTGGAACTATTGCTATTAAATAGTGGCAGTAAATACCTTTGATTTTTATTCTTGGTAAAGTATTTCCTGCTGGCAGATTGGATAAAAATGCACAGAAATGTCTGCTGTATTGTTTTTCTTAAACATTATGGTACTTTGACTAGTATCTATATCATAATTTTCCAAGTTGGCATGAATGTAGCAATTTCCAGCAAAAGGCTCTGCCTAAAACTTTGATCTCCAGTAATTGTTTTTGTTTTTTAAATGAAAACAATGTCAATAAAAACCCCAAGACATTATGGCTTCTCTACAGGTCACTGACTTTTGTGCATGTGAACAAGTATTTAAATGACCCCAAAAGTGCTAGTCTTTCTGTATACTCCTGCTCACTTATGTAAGCACCAACATCTAATAGCGCTGGTGGGTCTTCGACTCCCCTCTGCCCCTAGCCCCGCCCTGACTCCACCCTTCCCCAAAGTCTCCGCCCCCTCCCTGTCCCTATTCGACTCCTTCCCCACTGCCTCCCCTGAGCGCGCCACATTCCCGCTCTTCCCCCCTCCCGCCAGGAGCTTGCTACAGCTGTTTGGCAGCGGTAAGCACTGGGAGGTAGGCAAGGAGCTGGGACATGGCGCGCTCGTGGAGGAGGCGGAGGAGGAGGTGAGCGGGGTCGGGGCAGGGAGCTTGGCTGCTGGTGGGTGCTCTGCACCAATTTTTCCTAAATTTTCCACTAATTTTTCCCCGTGGGTGCTCCAGCCCCAGAGCACCCACAGAGTCAGTGCCTATGCTCACTTACTCTGTTTCCACTAATAAGATTACAGTGTGCCAATGAAGTGAATGGGGAAGATGGTGATGGTTTGAGTTACTTCTGATGACAAAATTCAATCATTCAGCAAATTACATGAACGCTGCTCAAAGGGTGGAGGTGGGAGGCAAAAAAGCAAGCTGCAATTTTTCCTCAGCAGGCAAACGCGAGAAGTTGGGATGTGGCATAACAACCTATTCTGTGCTCTCCCTCACCCTGCCCCAAACACACGCACAGTCTGAGCAAGGGAACTGAAGTGTTCCTAGGTGAGTAGTAGAAGATGAACAGAGGTACAAAGGAGAGAGTAGGTGGCATAGCAAAAGGCAACAGTTTTCTCTGAAGTAGATCATATCCTAGGAGACAGAGAAATGCATGGTAAAATTAATTTACCAATTGGTAGCCAGCCTATAGCTCGGGCTAAAATGCTTTTATATTTCTTTTGCACTCCATAGAATTAGCCTTTGGGGACTTGAATAAATCAGAACAAAGAAAATGGGAGCAGGAAATGTGTCCCCTTTACCTAACGTAAGGACAGTTCATGTTGCTAGCCCCTGCCAGAAATAGATGTAGTTTACAGTACATCAGACACCATTGCTCATATTTTTTCATTTCCTCTTCCCAGCTGAATAAATGAAAGGAAATGAAAAAATCACTACCATAAAAATGTACATTTTTCTATATGTTCAGTTATGGAGGGATGTCTCTAAACACAGACACAAAGATCCGAGGAAGGTAGATATTGCTGAAATGTTGTCTGATAGTCATTTTAACTTCAAGATAAGAATTGCTTAAAAACAATGAGATATGAGTGAGTCTTTTGAGATCGTCAATGTTTTGTTTTTACTTGTGACTACGTTAAGCCAGTTTCTTTACATTTATTTAAATAAATAAATTTATGGGGGTGTGATCTCTGGATACAATTCCCACTGGTTTCAAGTTTTGATGTTTATTTGAACACGAATATATGCCTGAATGTGGATTTTCCAAATACCAGATGGTGGCAGTTAAGAAATTCTGAATACGCTAACATTTTTTTAATATTAACAACATTTTTTGGATATTCAGTCTTGGTCTTGGGTTTAATTGAACACTGAGAGAAAACTTCAGTCATCTAAGCTGTGCCTACAAAATTTGAAAGCACAAATTAAGGCTCTGATCTTGCGTGAGAGGAACTTTACAGACATGAGTAGTCCGAATTAGTTCAGGGGGAGTAAGTATGTCTGTAAAGTTATTTATATGCCTATGTGTTTGTAATATTGGGGTCTAAATGTATGCAAATATATAGATAAGCATGAAATTACCCGGTTTGTATTTGGACATTACACCTGCTATTTGTGTCTATGCCCGTTTTTCATTCATTAATGTAGGTACTTATCTTTGGCAATATGCCCTAAATGATTGGGGAATTCCTTAACTTTCTGAAATTGAATGTAAATCTTCAAAAAGGTGTGTCCTGTTTCCAGACCACAACCCTTGTTACTAAAATTGAGTCCCATTTGGAACTATTTTTCTGAAAGTAATCTTTACTGCAGAATTACCAAGTGCTGGAATGCAGCCAGTTAAACCTAGAGAAAGAGAGTGTGTCTAATAGAGAAAGATTAGTACTTGCTGGCAGCTTACTGTAGGAAAAGAGAAAAAAGAAACTGGAGGTTGTCACAGAAGTTACCGAATCAGTATTTAGTACTTGATTATACATGGCATTCACTGTGTATAACAGCTTCCCCTTTCTATTGTTATTAAAGCTGGACAAGATGTGTAAAGCTGTACCAAATGCAAGTCACAAGAAGGTGGGTTAGATTTTTGCCCTGCCTACACATTCCACTTTGTTGTGATTGATGATGAATTGAACCATGATGAATCAGTTTTAACTTCTGCATCATTTATATTTGGTGTAATAGGGCCTGATCCTAAGTCCAATGAAATCTGTAGGAGCTTTGTCATTCATTGACTTTCATGGAAACAGGATTGGGCCTAGGGTGACCAGATAGCAACTGTGGAAAAAATGGGATGGGGTGGCGAGTAAGAGGGGCCTATATAACAAACAGTCCCAAAACCTGGGACTGTCCCTATAAAAACAGGACATCTGGTTACCCTAATTGGGCCCATACTGCTGGAAACATGGGTCCTAGTACTACTGTTACTGGATTGCAAACGCGTTGTATCTAGAAGGTGAGACTTGTAACCGAAAACTCTTATTAATTGATTTTGTATTCTAAAAAATATGGTCTGCCTCAATAGCACAAATCAGTGCTATGTAATCTCTAATGTCTACATAGAAAAACTATACTTTGTGCTTGTATACTGATATCTAGCTTAAAGATCTCAGAGCACTTTAGGAAAGTGGGTAAGTATCATTAACTTAGTTTTATAGTTTGGGAAACAGAAGCATGGAGCACGTAAGTAATCTCCCTATAGTTACACAATGAGTTAGTAGAAGGGATGGGAACAGAATCCAGAAGTTCTGAGTTCCGTTCCAGTACTCAGTTAACAGATGTACTGGTTCCCATTTGAAGATAAATACAACCAATAATAACCATATATCTGTTTATAAGCTTTAAACACCCAAGTAGCTGAATGTTTCATAAATATTAGTGAATTAACAACATCCCCGACAGCTAGTAAAGTATTATCCTCATTTTATAGATAGGAAAATGAGGCACAGAGTAGTTAAGGGACTCAATCTTGTAAAGTCCAGAGTATTTCTGGCATGCAGCACCCTCAACTTTCACTACTGGCACTTTCAACTTTCAAAACTAGGCACCAGACAAAGTCCCTTCGGTATCTACATTTCAGACATTAGGCATGTGCACAGCTGCCTAGGCCGTGAAGCCACCAAGCTGCTCTGGCACCTAGCTCATGCCTAAGCCCTGCTGAGACTCTCAAATGAGGCATTCCCTTGCTTAGCTCTCCAATGGCACCTGATCCAATAGGTGTTCTCACAGCATAACTAACCTGCATGAAAGATAGCCAGGAGATGAGGATACCTACCCCTGTCCATACCCAGTAACCCAGTGGCTACAGAACTCACCATGTCCAAATCCCCATTCTGCCTCATTTGAAGTAGGGACTTGAACCTCCAGGTGAGTGCCCTAACTGCTGGACTATAGGGTATCTGGAGTGGAGGTCTCTGTTGAAGCTGTTTCACTTTGTGTGGCATACCTAAATAGTTATTGGAGCAGGGACTAGATCCCATGTTGAGTGAGTACCGTAACCATCAGGCTATAGCGTCAACTGCTCTCTCTGGCCCAATGACTATTTAAGTCAGGCGTGGGCAAACTTTTTAGCCTGAGGGCCACATCGGGGTTGCGAAACTGTATGGAGGGCCGGGTCAGGAAGGCTGCGCCTCCCCAAACAGCCTGGCCCCGCCCCCTATCCGCCCACTTCCCACCCCCTGACTGCCCCCCTAAGAACCCTTAACCCATCCAACCCCACCTGCTCCTTGTCCCTGACCACCCCCTCTTGGGATCCCCCACCCCTAACCGCCCCCTATCCCCCCTATCCAGCCCCCCCACTCCCTGTCCCCGACCCCTATCCACACCTCCACCCCCTGACAGGCCCCCCGGGACTCCCACACCTATGCAACCCCCCCCCAGACCTACTGCCCCTTATCCGACCCCCCACCCCCTTACCATGCCACTCAGAGCACCAGGACTGGCAGCTGTGCTACCCGGCTGGAGCCAGCCACACTGCCTGCACGGTGGTGTGGCTCCGGGGGAGGGAGGACAGCGGGGGAGGGGCTGGGGACTAGCCTCCCCGGCCTGGAGCTCAAGGGCCAGGCAGGATGGTCCCGAGGGCCGTATGTGGCCTGCAGGCCGTAGTTTGCCCACCTCTGATTTAAGTAGTCCATACAACAGCGTCCCCAAACTTTTGAGGGTTGTGCCCCCCCTTATCCCTGTCCATACCCCCCACTCCTCTGGAACTGGGCTGGGAGTGGGGCCGTGGCTCTGGGAAGCAGAGAGGGGAGACGTGGACAGGGGTAAGGAGGCTGAGCCCGGAGCTGCAGCTGGGGGTGGATCTGGGGTCAGGAGCAGGGCCGCAGCTAGGGGCAGAGGGTGGGAGCAGAGCCACAGCTGGGGTGCGGTGGGGGCTGGTAGCTGGGCCCATGGCCAGGTGCTGCTCCACTCCTGGCCGTGCCCCAGGCTGGGAACAGAGCTGTTGCTAGCAGCCAAGTTTGGGGGCTGGCACAGGGTCGGGCACAGAGCCACACTGAGGCTGGGGATGTGGCTGAGGGCGGGACTGGAGCAGAACTGGAGGCAGGGAAGGGCTGGGTAGCACTCCTTCCCAACAGCCATGGGGGCTGGCCCCAGGTCCCGCCGTGACCTCCTGAATGTTCCTCCGTGCCCCTATAGGGAGCATGCCCCACACTTTGGGGACCTCCGCTATACAAAGTAGAACAGCTTCCTCCCATCAAATTCCATTTTCTTCCATGAAATGTTCAGGTTTAGTTATTAGGAATACTTTTAAAGTTGTAAGAATTTTGAATTTTCACCTATATCATTTAATATAACCTTCGAACAAAAGCTCTTAAAAACTAAAAATAACCTTTTCCTGAGCATCTGATTTTTGCTTCTAATATCAGGAGTGAAATCCGGACTCCACTGAATTCAGTGGGAGCTTTGTTATTGACTCACCTCACATGTTTGCAGCCAGTGACTTCCTCATTTTTACTTTCTCCCTTAACTTTAGCTAGCCATGTTGTGGAGATGCCTGAAGACCTGGAGAGTAGAAACTGCATCCTGCAGGTACTGTCTGTGCCAGGACATGGGAAGGACAGGTCTAATTTTGACTATGGTTATGGGATTGTGTGTGTCTCTCTCTCTCTCTCTCTCTGTGACAGCTGCGATGACTCAGTAAGTTAACCAGATCTGTTTCAAATGTCCCTTTAGCTAAACAGCTGCAATCCCAGTCTACTTTTCAGTTGTTAAAATCCATTTTTGCTCATCTTTCCTCTGCTTCTCCACCAAATAAAAAAACTCCCCAAATCATACAAAAACAAGCTACAAGAAACCAGATGTTTATGCTTTTTAAAAAATGAGTTATCCATTACAACAATTGTTTGAGGGAAGTTGAGAAGCTGCACTTTTGAAGCTGCTAACTTCTCCTTTTGGATGGCTACATCAAATCTCACTTAGTTTTTTGTAGAGTGAAGAAAGTTATTTTAGCTCTATTCATATAACAGTCTGGAATTAGAAATGTCTACTGTTTTTAGGCTAATTTCACCTGAATTCAAAGTGTGTGTGTCAGTAGCCACGCTACTTTGGACTTTGATCTCAAGAGAAATTAAAAGTTAATTATCATGGGGACATCTCAACACATAGATAGGAGCTCTTGAGTTGATTGTGATTCAATAGGTCATGCTCTTCCTCCTGAGTACTAGAGAGATGTGCTGCCTTTTTTTTTTAAATGAGATCTCAAACTGAAGTTCTAAGCATTTGCGATCAATAAAGAACTTGTGGCATTGTTTTTACAACAAAAGGCATGTTACTTCCATTATCCAGATGAAAATCCACTTTGAGCAACTACATTCGGCCTACCCAGTTTTACTCATTTGCTCCCTGTCCTTAACTGTTGTGTTGTACAGCTGTAGACTATTAAACAGCTGCTGCGCCCAGCCGTAGTTTGCTGTATTTCAGTGGTGGCTAAAGTGATGCTGCTTATAGCAGTTGTCAGTAGTGACTGACTAGGAAGAAGTTTGTTTTGTTCTGCCTCTCATTAAATAGCTGTAAAATGGGAATAACAATATAGTATACAAATGAAATATGAAGTTATAAAGGATTTAAAATATCCAGATATGTACGCAGCACATGCAGTTTAGGTAAGTAACTATCATTATACCCACTGGAGAGATGGTTAAAATGAGACATGGAGAAATTAAGTGACTTGTCTGACAAATAAGTATACTATAATATACTAATCAAATAAGTATGTGCTTAGTAACTATGAGCCCATGTTCCAGTCTTGGTTCTCAAGTTGATTTGCTGGGAGACCTTAGGCCCAAATTTTCCAAAATGCCTAATAATTTTAGGTGACTTCGTTTTTGGGTGCCCAACCTCAGTGTGTCAAGTTGGGTGCCCAAAAACTGAAGCACCCAAATTTAGTGGAAACAATTTGTCTGTTAGCTTCTCTTAGCTTCTGCTTCCCTACTTGTACAATGCAGGTAATACTAAATGCGTACTTCTTAGCGATGTTGTGAGGACTTAGTAAGTAATGTTTGGAAAGTGGGAGAATTAGGATTGGAATGGAGGACCACCTTGCTTTTCAGTGCTGAGGTTAATCCTCTAGATTATGTCCCTTTAATTTTAGGGGTGGGTAGGGAGGAGGGAATTAGGACAGCCCATGTTGTGCATCAATAACTGGAGACGGAGACCCAAAAGAAGAAGCTTGTGTTGCTAAAGATTTAAGGCATAGCAACCATTTTTCCTGCACTGATTCAACTCACATATTTATGCATTTTGGTTTTAGTAATATTTGTATTTGCATGATTTGGTTATCACTGAGATGCCAGTAGCTGAGTTAAGTAAACAGTACAGTGTATTACTACAGTACAATGGATTTATAAGTTTTTAAACATTGAGATAAACAACATTATTGACTGCAGCCAGAAACCATGTAAACATGCATAAACGTTATTGGTGGTCTTTATACAGCACAATGTAATTTCTCAGAAAGTTTGCAACAAAATATGACAAAGCAACAAGAAGGCCCCCTTGAATGATTTAGTGATATCATTTCAGTGAGGGATGGGCCTAGTGAATACTTAACAGTTGCTATCATGGATAAGGCGACATTTTAACAGCTTCAGGTAGTTGTCAATTTTGTGGGAATCCCTACGCAGGCAGTGTAGCAGACTGTAAAAGGCAAAGAGACGGGAGTCCTCATCTGACATTTGCAGGGATGGGAGACCTGACCACCTGGAGTAGACTTCATTTTCTATTTCACCAGGATGAACCTAATCAAAAGGAAACAAAGTGATAGTATTTCATTGACAGCACTACTAGGCTAAGCAATAGAAGCTAGGGAATCAGACAAGAGAGTTCTAGGTAAAGCACCAAAGAGCCAAGTAATGCTTGCCTTGGGTATGCTGTCTAATTGATTAAAGCTTGTAAAAAACTCTGGTTTACATTATGGTTCCAAAGATCTTGCAGGCATGATACACCCTAATGTATGGAACATTAAATCTGTACCTCAAAATAATGCCACATTATATTTCTATGTGTATCTATATGATTTTGTTATCAGTCTTTCACTAAAAGTTTGCTCTTCTACAGTATATAGAGTGCTTACCTGCTCTAATGCCTGATGGAATCTGATTTCATGACAAAGCCAGTCCTTCCATCATGTGCAGACCTGCCAATGGCATTGCCTCTTGGTTCAATCTGCCTTTAAGTTTTCCTGGGCAGGTGGATGGATCTGCTCTTTGGATTTCTTTACATGTGCCCCCCTCCCAGCTTTGTCTCAGGCCTTCTCTGAGACAATGACTCTGGTATGGACAGCCTCAGGAGTATGTTAAAGGCAGAGACAGACATCAAGAGTGCTTCTTCATATAAACATCCACTTCTACAAAGCAAATACTGGGGTCCAGTAGAACATGAGGGGAAACCATAAGTGATTCAGTGAAATCTGATAGAAGAGTATGAGTAAAAACTCATGTAGTCAGTGAGCGTCTAAAATAAAGATTGGTTAAACTCCCCTCATTTGAAGAAGTTTTCATCCATTTTCTCTTGTCAAGGAAAACTATACTTAATAGCAGGAGGATCATCTCTTCCTATCACCACTTGCGAAGCTGATTCATCCCTCCTGTGAAAACCAGTGGGGAACAACTATAAACCAAGACTGCCTATGGCTGTCTCTGTCTGGGCAAGCTATTGGCCACACTGCAATAGTCTTGCCAGTGGATAAGAAACCATGACTTGACACTACTGATCTTGCCAACCTGATCTCTAAATCTGTTTCTAGAATGAGAACAATGTAAGAAGATAATTCTAGCAGCACTTAATTTCCACTGTTTTCTTGGACCCCTTCCTGCAGGTTTTACAGATGGATATAGATGGAGATGTCTCAGCTTTAATTGATAGATGCATTTGTGGTCATGAACAAAGTCAGGTTGCTGTCTAAACTGAGACTCCAAACTGAGAGAATAAGACCATGTTTTATTTATGCTCTAATAGAAGTTAGTGAATACTGTGAGCACTTCTTAAGGATGTTCAGCTGTTTAGAACTTGACCAAAGCCAGTGAAGTCTGAAACTTTGTAAAGCCCAGTTCAGCTACTGATTGATTTATGGGATCTGTCAGAGGTCCCATTAAACATAAACAAACTTGAGCTGCTTTTAGACAGGAAAGCTTTCAATCAGTTACTCATAACTCATGTACGGGTACTGTGAGACAACTATGTTGTCTAGGCTTACCAAACTAGGGGGTGGGGGGACCATGTGTCACAGACTTTCTCATAATGCTCGGGAACCAGATCCAAGACAGAGAGGAGGACACCTCTGCAAGGAAAGATTCCATGTTTATTGTCAGGGAATCCTTGCAAAATGCAAGACTTCAAGAACAGACTCTTAAACACCTCTTTTCCAGTTTGGAGAGCTGTAAGCAATACTATATATATTACTTACTATATATATAGATATATATGTTAAAAATAGTATTAAGGTTGCAAAGTCAAGCACCCAAAGGTAAGGAAATGCCAGAATTAAGGTTGCCTCCATGTGTGTGTAGATTATGATACAGTCTTTAATTACATGATCACAAATTACTTTTTCCATGAAGTACCTGTGTCATTCAGTGCACAGGGTGCACAGCACTCAGTGAACCACTATTCAATATTTTATTTTCCTCATTGCTCAATGTGTGACCTAGGCCTTATTTACTGCACACTATTCAAGCCCTGCTCTGAAGAATGAATTATTATTTCCTCATGGTATCTGAGTTTCACAAACATTAACGAATTTGTTTAATATTTATTTTGTTAATATCCCACTTTATGGATGGGGAACTGAGGAACAGAGAGATTAAAGTAAAAAGTATCCACTAAATTTGGGTGAATACTTTTTGAGATAATGCTCTAGTTCAAAAAGAAATATATACTTTGACTGTGTTTTACAAGAGGTCAGACTGGATGATCACAATGGTCCTTTCTGGCCTTGGAATTTGTGAATCTGTGAGATGTCTAGGACCTGATTTCTCAGAGTAAATAAGGCAGGGACCCCTTCAGACAACAGCCTCTTTCTTTATGCAACCCTGATTCATCCCAAGAGCAGGTTGAATGTGTGCACAGAATGAGGCAGGGGTCCTGTGGAAAAAATAGTTTGTGATCATGTAAGTAAAGACTGTATAATAATGCATAGGCTGAGTGGGGCTGAATTAAGGCTACCTTCATCTGTCATTTCCTAACTTTTGAGAGCTTGACTTTGTAACTTTAACAATGTCCTTTTAATGCAGTTTTTGTGGGTGTAATTTCCTAGGTTTTTAAAAAATAAACTGAAAAAACAGAAATTCCCTCATGGGACATCATATTGTCACCCACATGGGACATTTGCAGAATTGGAATCTTTAGATTCTCTACAGAGACCCCTGCCACTTGAGCCAATGGAGTAAATGATGGCAGTAGTAGGTTGTCATCCTCTATGTGAATCAGTACTATAAGGGGATGAAACAGATATTTGCTCTCAGGAGAGGAATGGTTAAATTCAGGGATCTTGAATTCCTTTCCAGGCTTTGGAGCAATGTGTTCTCTAGTGGCCACAAAGTCTTTTGCCTGTTTTCCCCAAGCTTGACTCCTTCTGGTCCTTCCTCTCCAGCCTGTCCGAGTCTCATTTCTCCTCCTGTAGCCAGTCCCAATCTCAATTACTCAGGCTTCTCATTCCAGTCCCAGTTCCCCACTTTTGGCTCCTCATCCAATTTCTCTCTTCCAGTCAGCCCCACACATCCTGTCCACTCTGGCTCTCGGTCAGTATCCTCTGGCTCTTCATCCAATTTCAGCATCAACCCACTCAGTTCCCAGTGCTAGTCTCCCTGCCCAGCCAATTCCAGTCTCTTACCAAAACTCCCAGTCCCAGTTCTCTCCCTCATGCCAACTCTCCCAGTCTTTACTCCCCAGGCTCCTTGTCCCAGTCTACTCCCCCTGGATCCAGACTCATCACAGCCTGGAGCAGCCAGGAACATCAATTATAGGGAAAGTCCTTCTCAGACCCCTGAAGCCCAGGGTGGAACACATTCAATTCAGATGGAATGTTTGGGGAATTAAGCTATAACAAGTATCTATTGAGCATGTGTGAATTGCACATTTTCAAAGGCTTATCTCTTGGATAAATTTGGGTGGCTCTTCAGATGGAGGCAAAGCCCACCCACCTGCCAAATTTCAAGTTGCTACTCGAAGTATGAGGCCACTAAAGGTTTTCAAAGAAAAGGTCACCTAGAATATTTTTCCCTAGCTTTGTTCTTGGAAACGACTCAGCCATTTTGTCTGAAATTTTCCAAAAAATCCAGCCTGAGGCAGACACCCAGCATGGGAAATTTCAGCCCAAATAGTTAGTTTGGCAAAGTTATAAGCAACTGGAAACAGGGTCTTATAAGGGGAAATGTTGGGAACCTTAATGATAGTCAGTGCTATCATTTCTAGTACATATATGGTCTTTTCACTTCTGCATCACAATCATTCCATTACTAGACTAAAGACTCTTGCATAGTGGAAACTTTTCCAGGAGGCATCGTTAGGCCTGGCATAATCTTAAAGATACAAGTGAATACCCATCTGTGCAGGAAAAAAAGTTCTCCTTTCCCTCTAATCGACAGAATTACTTGTTCTTAAAATTAAAAATAATCTGACTTTCTAGCCTCTTTAGAGAAATAAAAAGATGCTTAAAAATTAGGCAAAGGATATTAACACAGCATCCACAAACCACCTCACAAGGTTAAGATGGCACACATTTCAAATATTAATCATTGAGTATGAAAGGAAGCATGTTAGCATCTAGTTATATAGTTCTGCTTGTCAGTGTTGTAGCATATGTTGGACTTTAGGATGTTTTTGTGTCAACTGTTTATAAAAGATCCCTTCCTTCTGTCTACACATAGACACCAAAACTGTAGTGCAATAACAGCATATAGTTTCTTAGTGGCCAAAAAGGGAAGGAATTAAGGCATTGCTTCTTTAATGGGCAACATTGTGGGCCAGATTCTCAATTATAATTCAGCCTGGTGCCAGGGGGCCTCTTTTGTGATGCAACGCCAGCAGACCAAGGTCCTGCTCCAACTGCACCCTCCCCTGGTGTAGGGATGTGTTCAGGAAGGATGGAAGCTAAGCTATTCCATGCCAATCTTCAGGTGTCCCTTTAGGGAGAGTACATGGTTGGAATCAGTTAGAGCAGATGAGTGCTGAGAATCCCTCCCCCTCCATCTCCATCACTCTCCTGCTCTGAACAGAATGAGCCTACTCCCGTATGTGGCTTCCTGGGAGCTTTGAACTAGGACATCGGGGCCCTAATGCTCACCTACCTGTCCAACTATTTTCTCCATTCCTTCTAGAAGACGCTTGTTCTGTTCCTCAATCTCCACAGCCTTCCAGAGAATGGTATCTGGAGCTTCTTTGATACTTTGCACTTCAGAGACCAGGTGGAGCAGGGGATCATTCCAGGAGCGCAGTACTCCCAACACTAAATTCAGTAGGTCTTCATGCTGTTCATCAACATTAAGAAGATGCAGTTAAAGCAAGAAGACTATATGAAGGCAGCACGAGAAGGCAGTGTTGTACTCAGGTTGGAGCAGTGGTCTAAGACTGAGGGAACCTCGATTTTATTTCTAGCTCTGTCATCGATTTGCAGTGTGCCCTTTGGCACATCACTTGTCTTCTCCATATATTTCAGTTCACCCCTCTGCGAATGGTGTATTCATGTACATACAATCAGTTATTATTAAAAATGTGTTAAAAGAGAATTGGATGAATGGTGATAGAATACTGCAAATACAAAATATCACCAAAATTGTCTCCACAGTATATTGTATAGTGAGAGTGACTAGGATTACCCTCTCTGAATGGAGTTGCATTTAACTTGATAATTAGCCAGTTTTTAATGAGACAGATTTAGAAGTCTGGTGGGATCTGAAGAAAAATCTCAGCACGGAATGGAAGATGCACTCTGGGGTAGGCCACTTAATGCCTTTTATAAAGGACTTCTACTGTCTATAGAACATAGTAAACATGCCCTGTCATCCTCCTCATCCCCTTTGAAGAGTTTGCTTCCAGGGAAAGTTCTTCTCTTTAGAAGCTTTCACTGCTTGGGGTTAGATGGAAGCTCAAAAAGCTTTTGCTCTTTTGGGGGTGCTGCTAACCATTCTGCTGCACTAGAAACCTTTTAAAGTTGACACATGGGACTTATATTCTGCATTTGCTCCTGTGCTAAAAGAAAGAGAATTTGTAACCCTATTGTAATATTCTAAAAGGAGGATCTTGGGATTGCAAAACTGGGACTAGGGTGCAACTGGTAAAACATCAAACTCTGGCATAACTCTTTGGTGACTAAGCTTGCACACTGTCCTCTCCAAAGCATTTTCAAGGGCTAAAAGGAAGTGGACATACACATCTCTGATTATGGCTGCCATTGTTAAATGGAGAATACAGAATTTAATGTGGCAATATCCAACATGACTCTCTTTACAAGTTGTTTGATTGTTGCAATTACCTTGTGTTGTTAAAGTCTCTATCTGAGTGATGATGTGGCCACTTCTTATCTGGTGGCTATTGCATGGTTATCTATTTAGAGTCTGTCAACTGCTACAGTAACTATAGAGCCAATAGAATAGTACCTATTGTATTTATGTGTCTCTTTGACTACTGAGGCCCTCTTTGGTCCTTCCTGTACCTTTTATTATCATGCTTAATTATTATCTATTTGTATTAAAGTAATGCCCAAAGGCTCCAATGAGAGTGCTATACAGATATAAAGAAAGACTTGGTCTCTGCTCTAAAGAGTAATTTGAAATAATATGCAGTAACTGAATGTAACATACGAAGAGAGGGAGACTGAGAGCAACAGGAATAAGATTTTTTCTTTTATAGTACATATATTGAAACTGAATATCTGTAAGAATTTTCATCAGTATTTGACATTTTCTACTTTTCTTTTCCTTGCATTTGATTTTGAATTACCATACATACTTGTTCATAAGCCGAATTTTTTAGTAAAAAAGGGAAGCATCAGAGAAGGGGGTCGGCTTATGAATGGGTACAGAGAGAGCCCCTCCCCCCAACAGAGGGAGCAGGGAGAGGCAGCACAGCTAGCAGAGCCAGAAGGGAAGAGGTGGAGCCAGAATCTCTCCACTTCTGGCCATGCTGCTCTCCCCCCCAGCCTCTGAAACAGCTGCAGCTCCAGGGCTGGCAGGCTGTGGCCGCGCCCCTCGGCCCCGCCCACTGGAACATGCTGCGGCCACACCGCCCAGCCTGCTGGAGCAGCTCCGGCCAGGCCAGAGACATCCTCCCCTGGCCCTCCCCAGATAAGGTGGGAAGGGAAGGGATGGGATGGGGATCGTGTGGGGTTCCCGGGCTAGGGGTGGGGTCATGTGGGGGGTGGTCACAGGGATTACTCCCCTGACCCCCAGCTTCTCCCTTGCAAAAAATTTCCCCACCAGTTGCTGTCCCGGCCCGTCAGGGTAAGCAGCTGGCGCACCGGGACACTTTGTTTACTTAGGTTTACCTCTGTGTCTGCAGACGCGGCCCACCAGCGGCTTATCCTGATGGCCCGGGAGCCAAAGTTTGCTGACCCCTGAATTATAGGGTCGGCTTATGAATGGGTCATAAAAATTTTCCATTTTTACTTATCCATCTTGGGGGGGGGGGGAGGGGTTGGCTTATAAACGAACCAGCTTATGATCGAGTATATACGGTAACTGTTTTATCTCTTTCAACTAGCTGTGGCCTAGCCAGCTCTAATTTCACTATTGCCTCTTTCTCCTCCTTTCATTCTGAAATAGGTTAAAAATGAGACTCACGTGAATCTGCTGAGCTTGTTCTTTGTCTTCAGGAGTGGTTAGGGAGGAAGTGTGGCAGCCATTAATGGCCTTTGTAATAAACCCACGGCCTTGAGCATAGCGCTCATCCTGTGGATCAACAACAACATGCATTTATGAAATAAATAAATAAATAAATAGATGAGTCATGGCACAGATATTCTAAAGGAAATTAAGTAGGTATTGTTCCTTTGGTTTCATCTCTGCATGTGCTGTGTTTTGTCCAGTCACTATACAGAGAAGTAGTTTGGAATCAGATTCTTTTATTTGAGTTGATATGACCTAAAACTGTGGAAGGAAAATACTTTCTGGGATTAGACTCCTGCACAGAATCTGTTTAGAAGGGATAGGTCCTATATTTTAGTATAGTGGTTCTTACAACCCTTTCTGGTGGTCTGATAAACTAAATCATTTTGAGAATCAACTAGTAGGGGATTTGGAGATCTGGGGGGTAAGATGTGTGAGAGGAGAATCTTTCTTATAAAGTGGTCCACAGAATGAACTATGTGGATATCTTTATTTCTAAGTTACAATTTTGAAGTTATTTAAATATATTGTGATAGGAATGGCAGAGTTTCCTCAAATATTCTAGGTATAACTGGCCTATGGCTTGCTTGTGGCGCTTTATAACTGTACAGCTATGTCCTCCCAAAAGAATAATCTTGTTCGGTATATTTCACTGGAGATACTTTTTCTACTTCCTCCTCTCCCTCCCAAACTGCCTTATTAATAATTTTCAAATATTGGCACCTATGCTTTTGCCATCAAATTTTATATCAAGCATGTATAAGCTCAGCAGTCAGTGACTGAAAGCCTGCAATGTAAGGGAGGTAAAGGAGTTGACCTTCAATTTTAAAGAAGTGAATATAAAAATTAAGAACCAGCTCTTCAGTTAGTATAAACTGGCATAGTTCCATTGGAGTCAAAGAAGCTATGTCAATTTATACCACCTAAGGATCCATCATTGAGTCTAGAAGGAATGTCCATCAAGGAGTCTAGAAGGACACTTGATGTCTTTGATATCTGAGTTTGTATTGAGTCAGTCCAGATCCAACCTTTCTGAACAAAGGGTCAGTTTAATGAGACCTGGTACAGTTTGCTTATGCCCTAGAAAATGTTTTAATGTTCTTTGTAGAAAACTAAAGGTCCAGTCCTATGGGGAAAAAGTATGTGATCATGTAAAATTAACGACTGCATCATAATAAGGCTTGGCAGAATTTGATTTTTCAATGGATAATATCTATGGCTATTTTGAATAATTTTATTAGCTATTTAATAATTGTGGGAAATAAGTAGGTCAGATGATGAGGGGGGTCAGACAATAATTGTTTAATGACCGTAAATGCTGAGATTCAAAAGATTAAAGCTTTATAACTGTTAAAACACAAACTGTCAGCACCACATGTCAAATAATCAAAGTAAATATCCTTAAATCAAACTCTAATAAGTTCTCAAGCAGCATTTTTCTTACTTTGCCTATCTGTACATTTTGATTATTATCAATGGAAATATTTGTTAGTTTATGTATACGGTGAAATCCACAACGTACTGACATTTACCAGTCCTTCCAAGCCTAATCATAATGTGTATGACAAAGGGGATGAATTAAGGTTGACCAGGCAACCTTCATTTTGGTATTTCCTAACTTTTGAGTGCTCGAGTTTTCAACCTTAATGTTCCTTTAATTTAGTTTATTGTGCAATTTTGTAGGTCTTTTTGAAAAGCAAACTGAAAGAACAGAAATTCCTCCATGTGGCACCTTATTGACACCCACTTGATTCATCAGCAGGGTCAGAACCTTTAGCTCCACCACACAGACCTCTGCCACTGGACCTAGTGGAGTAACTCATTGCAGTCGTAGGTTGTTACTTCTGTGTGGGCCAGTGCTGGAGGGGGATGACAGACTTTGCCAGTGGGTTTCACAGATATTTGCTGACCACAGAGGTGTGATGAGACTCAGGAATCTTGAGCTCCATTCCAGACTCTGGAGGGGAGTGTGCTGTAGTGGACACAGATACTACTAACCCTGTTTCCCCAAGCCTGAACCATTTTGTATTCCTAAGCTCCGCTTGTGTTTTTTTTTTAAAGTATTGTACTGCAGTTTCTGTCAAGTCTCACTCATAAAATGCTGAGTACTTACAAATTCGTTGAACATTTCTGAGGAGAGGGAGTGGATATAGTGTGAGAGTTTAACTGCACGGTCAAAAAGATTCCCAAGGGAGACCTGACAACCAACAGACCCACTGGGACAGATTGGCAATGAGGTCACACCTTTCTTTGGCAGGAACATGTTTGATACCAGCAGAACCACCAGCAGCACACCTATTCAGGTTTAAAACAAAAAACAAAACACACAGATATATGGATTTAGAAGGCGTCGTATAGCAGAAACTATCACAATTTTTCAGGAAACAGGGTTCCCTGTATCACAATATACTGCGCTCTCTACTGTCTCTTACCACTGTACCTGCCTTCATTATATAGCAATAAGTGGAAAAAAATCAGCCTTCCTCACTTTGTAAATATAAATACATAATTATATTTTCATAGATACATAGTTGGAAAAGTGGGTTACTCCCTTTTATTTTTCTCCTGGCCTTCCACAAATGTGCTTTTCTTCTTTGCAAATGTTTGCAGTTTTTAAATTAATTTTGAGGGAGGGTAGTTAGGTCACTCTCTAAAGATTTTGATTGTCCTGGGAATTCCCTCAAAAGATTTCCAGCAGCTGTGCTGTTTAGCAGTTTGAGTTTAACCCTAAAGTGCCTACTGCTAACAAAATCCATAGTGTACTTCAGCCCCTTTCTGATCTTTTGAAGCTTTTACAAAGGACTTCTGAATGTCTTATAGACAAAACAGATCTGATAAAACTTTAACATTAACTTGACAGAATCAGTTTTCTACCCAGTGAAATAAAATATGCACAGAAGTACAGTGAAATCTTTAAAAAATAATACCTGATAAATTAATACATTGGTTCAAATATTAGGATCCCGTACAGCTAGAGGTAAAATGCACCAGAAAAATGACTTTATAAATGTACTGATTTATCAGATGTATTCATTTTATGTGTGCCAAACTAAAATATACCTAATAAAACAGAAGAACCACCTTTATATCATCTATTAAAGTAATAGCATGTAGTTCAGCAGGTTTCTCTCTGGCTTTGAACTCAGGAAAATTCCTTTTATCTACACAAACATTATAATGCAAACCCGATAAACAATGTATACTCAAAATGCTGCAGATAGAGGAGTGTGCTGAGAAAGACTCAGATGGTAAAGGAACATTGAGACTAGATGGCTCAAGAGATTGGGATTAGGTTACAGAGCCATGCACTTTTAAATCCCTAGTTTGATTCTGGACAATGTTGGTAATGACTGAAAGTCATTGCTTTCTGACAGCTATTCAGTGGTTTTTGTGAAATAAATAGGCAATCTGGGTGGTGTCGATGTTACATCCTTAAACCAATTATAATTTACATTAATCAGTACTCCTGTTAGCGTGAGGCCAGTACGGTCCTCTATTGGTATAATTGTGAAAAATCCAACTCTCAAGGAGGTGGATTAACTATGCCGATGGGAGAAGCTCTCCTGTCAATATAGTAGCATCTTCACAAAGGCTGTGTCTACACTGCCACTTGCAGCGCTAAAACTTTTGTCGTTCAGGGGTGTGAAAACACACACCCCTAAGCGACAAAAGTTTTAGCGTTGAAAATCACCAGTATGGACGGTGCTTTGTTGTCAGGAGCTGATAAAGCTACCATCGCTCGTTCGGGATGGTTTTTTTAATTGCCGGGAGAGCGGCCGCACTGTAACGTGAGTAATGTAGACATACCCTTTAAAGCACTACAGCAACGCAGCTGCACTGTACATGAAGACAAGCCTGCAGAGAGGCCAACAGATATAGGACTGAGTAGATATAGGCACCAAACTACCTTCTCACTCTAGGAATAGACTTTCCACGTAGAGATGGAGAAAGCTTGCACTGATGCTGCCTGTACTGTATGTGTTGTATGGCTAAAGAGAGGACTTCAGTCTACAGACCTGTCACTCCAACACCTTTCTTCATTCTGTACCAAATTCACTCTAACTTAAAAGAAGCACACACACACACACACAAATATCAAAAAGCTAATGGCAAGAGACTTACCTTTCAACGAAGTCCCCTTGCTCATGGTAGTGAGCATGTGTGGCAACTTTCTTCACCAGAAAGAAGCCTGAAGTTCTTATTCTCATCTTCTGCGGGTGCCAGATTTATATACCCTCCAGGGGCCATGCTGCATATATTCAGCAGGTTGTTTCCTATGCTTCCTCGTCATTGAGTTTACATTCTTAATTACAAACATCAAAATGCTCCTCTCTTTCATATTCATATTCAGCATGACTTTGTGGCTTGGGGGAGGGAATTTGATAAATTTGGCTGTGAGATCTTAGAGTGGACTGGAGTAGTACAATGATTGTCAGAATGAAAGAGTAGACATATTCTGCTCTTAGGTGCAAATCCCACTGATCTCTGTGGGAGTCTAGTTTAGGCCGGAGTGTTCTAGTTAGCAAGCTGGGAAAGATATCCCCAACTTTTACTGTCTTGTTGCTAGCTCCCTCTCCACATGAGAAGGACACATGCATTTTCATTATTGATAGTTATGGGTAACTGTGTAAGGGAAACAGTATCTTGCAAAATCAACATTACAGACCTTGAGAGAGAAGTGAACAAATTGCACTGAAATCTGCCAAGAGAGGAAATGGAGGCTCCTCCAAATAAAATGCATCTATAAAACCAGTTTGTTGAAACCTCAGCATGATAGGAACACAGCTCAATTCAGGAAAGAGAAAGAACAGGGAGCCTAAAATTGAATCCAAAGTATTAGATCTTTAAATAGTAACCAAGAAGTATTGTTTTGTCCTGAATCTGAAAGGTGCTAAGGGAAGAGTGCAATTCTTATAATTAAACACACTTAAATTAAAAAAAAAATCAGGGAAGTTGCCGTGTTTGCTGCTTACTTAAATATTATCTATTAATGGAAACCTAATAAAAGATGAGATTTTTATTGTAGATGAGAGCTACTTATTTAAAAAAAATCTACATATCTACTGTATGGAAAGTAGTGGTTGTTCTAATCAATGGGATGTATAATTTGTTTCCAGATCTGACATCTCTGTGATAATCTACAAGCTACCCAGCAGGTCAGCTCTAGTAGCCCCATGTTATTGTGTGAGGCCCATCTGTATGAATGTATTAGCGAGTGCTTAATCTCTCATCTGTTCCTCAGATCCATTTACCTATGAAAAAACTTTCCAAATTAAATGATTATAATGAATAAGGAATTAATTTTTAATGAATATCTTACCTTCAGATAACCCATTCCATACCCATGTAATGGGCACATATGGAACTCTGAATTCTTCATTGTTTTGTAACTGTGGATGTAAAAGGTGAAAATTAAAAACACAGGAGAGGAGAGTTCTAGAGGGTAAACTGTGGGATTCAGTGGTTGAAAAACAGTATTCAATTAGAAATGCGTCAGCAACAGGTTGTAATTACCAACAGGATGTTGCTCAGGACTGGGTCAATTATTAGTATAGTAGCTGCTTAAACTCATACGGGAATCAAACCAAGACGAGGCTTGGTTTGAGATCTGAGGCACAGGAAAGCAAGTCAGAAGAACTGGCCTCTGCACTCAGCCCTTTGTTCCACATACTTTTGGGCAAGTCATGTATTAACCTCCGTGTGTCAGTCTGATATACTTACCTACCTAACAGGTATTTTTTAGTTCTAGTTCATAATATTTGAAATCCTCAGATGCAAACCACCAAAGAAGCAAAAATAGTCTTCAAATTTTGTTGACATCTGCATTAGGAATTACTGAGGGCTTGTCTTCACTACTGGGGAGATAGACACTGCTGCAATCGATGCAGCGGGCATTGATTTAGCGGGTACAGTGAAGACACATTAAATCGACAGCAGTGCACTCACTGGTCGACTCCGGTACTCCACCAGAATGAGAAGAGTAAGTAAGTAAACGGGAGAGCGTCTCCGTCAATGCAGCGCAGTGAAGACACCGCGGTAAGTCAACGTAAGCAACGTCGACTCCAGTTATGTTATTCACGTAGCTGGAGTAGTGTAACTTAGGTCGACTTAGCCCCATAGTGTAGACAAGGCCTTAGAAACAGGACTGAAGATACTGTGCTTTTCTATTGTTCCTTCCTCCCAAGATCTCCAAGTGTGTTACAAACACAAATGGATTAAACTTCAAAACAATCTGAATAGGCAAAGGAATAGAAGAAACACACCTATGAGAGAGGGAAATGTAAAGGTGAAATCCCATTAACAGATGTGACTGCTGATAGAGAGAAAGGTTAAGTGGCTTGTCCTAGGTCTCACAGGAAGTCTGTATCACAGATGAGAGAGAACCAAGACCTCTTGATTCCCAGACCTGTGCCTTAAGTAAAGACTTCCTCACTGAAGTCATAAAGCCAAAAGAAGAGGGAGATATAATAATGAGGTATAGACAAAGAAAGAAAAGAAATAAGTCAAAGGAGTAATATTCTTTAAAACGATAACAATTTGTATTAAAAACAGTGAGACTCAATTATTATCTATAGCTGAATATTATGTTTGTTAGTAGGAAAAAAAAGCAATAACAGGCAAGCAGACCATAGAATACAATGCTATATTCATAGTACTGTGTCAGTTTTTTACTTAAGATAAATATCTTAGACTGTATCATGTTTAACTTTTGATTAAAAATTATTTGTCAGTGCTAAAAAGTAGAGCTTTTCTCAGAGATAATGATCCTACCTCTACAAGTTCATACCATTCTATACCTTTCTTAGGCTCTCTGAAATATGAATAGTATGTTGCATAGTTGATATGCACCTGAAATAGGAAAGAAAATGGGTTATTACCCTGTTAGTTAAAAGTGTGTATCCAACAGGGATAGCTAACTGAAATGAAGACTGGATAATGTATCTTGATTTTGCTATACAGTGAGCTGGAAGTGCATTTATCTGGTAGAAAAGAACACAACTGGTACAGAAGTTTGAAAAAGACAGTTTGGGTCACATTTTAAAAAGATGGGCCCTAAACTGTACATGCAAATCTCACATTTGAGTGTGCGAATAAAGTACGCATGACATAATCATTTGTATACTTGGCTACATGTACAGTAATGTTTTTCAGGTATAATTTAGGTACAGAATATTAAAAATATAACTGTTTGTGTCTTTGGTTTATATATAGTTTACACACTTCTCCAATTAGCTGGATTTATCAGTTAGCTTTGGAAATATACAAAACAATTTGGTTTGGAGAAGGAACAGGAGCTTGCACCAAAAGAACTTCCATGTGATCAATAAACCCCTCCCCCCCCAAAAAAAGTTATAGACTGTTTCTTTATCTAAAATTATTCTTGACTTTTTTTTCTATTCTGATTACACCCTACAATCTCTAAGATCTGGGACTTTCATGCAAAAATAAAAGGGAGAGTCTGATATCTGGGATTCTGTAAATCAAGTGGCTTTTATCCCCTCATAAAGAATCTTGACATTTAAAAAATATGCTTTCAAAATGTTTGTCACAGAAGGAACAGAAAAATGGAGAATAAATATTTCCGTAGTGAGATCTCTATATGCAGGCGTGTGAAAAACAGATAAGAACATAAGGGACAATGATTTCATATGGGGGAAAAATAAAAAACAAATGGAAATCTTTGGGAAATTTTCTGTTCACTTTTAATGTAAATTTAAATACTTATGTTGTTTCATACCCTCTATTAGAAGCAAACATTGCAGAACATGTTTGAAAACTAGTTTTATTATCATTTGCACTGTGATGACATAGTCAAATTACACCATAAAAAATTAAGTGCGAATCCCAAGTAGCGTTCTAGTTGATGATGCAAGCCAAACAGATGAACTCACAAAGAGTGAAACAAAGGCTAGACAATACATACTGATACTGTGATATTTCAGGTTGCTCTGAAAGTAAAAATGAAGAAGTGCCTATTTTAAGTCTGAATGTCTGAGTGGATTCCTCTGAGCATATCTGAGTAGCCGAGAAATTCAACAGTTGTGTGTAACTACTTGCATCTAAAGGCCCAGTGCTGTAAAGACTTTCCACCGGGCATAGTGCTTGCCATAGGCTAGTACTCTCATTGATGTTAATGAGCTGAATTGTGAGCCTGACTGCACACTGGCTGATGCACGCCCACTGCCAGTCTTTGTGTTGTGAAGGGTGTAGCTGCCAGCCGGCCCACAATTCTACTCAGGTGGGTAGGGAGTGGGCAGAGCCTACTCTTTGCCTTCCTCAGTGTGCTGGCCAGCAAAGGTGAGCTGATGCAACAGGGGAAGCAGGGATCAAACTGTGACTCTGCGTCACTGTTTGGTCCCTGCCCTGGTCCTGTTGCAGCAGAATTATGCATTGCCTCTTACTTGGGTGGATCAGAAGGTGCAATCCAGTCCAAAGGGAGTATTTGCAATAGTGAGTATGACACACAATAGTAAGTTTTTGCAGAGAGAGTCCCTAAATGAAAATAAATTTGTTATTCAAACACTATTGAATGCTGTCTGTCATCTCTCATATCTACAGGAAGAAGTGCACTTGATTCTGAAACATGATTAATGTAACAGCTGTAGAAGTAGAAAGATTAATGATTTAAACAGTCTATATAATTTGCTTCTATTTTCTTATGTTTGCTTTAATCTCTTAACTCATTTTCCATGGCCAGTTTCTGCTACAATCAGTAAGTTATTCCCCATAAATCCTCATTTTACTACATTGCTTTTCATTATATCTCTAAGTGGAATGAGGCTCCAAGAATTTACCTACGCATAGCAAAACAGAAATGACCAATTGGCAAGTGAAGGTAAAACCATATATTTATTCAGTGACATGCCAACTGAGTATCTTATGAAAGCGCTGTCTTCCATACATTATACAAGTTGATCAGTATTGTTAAGAGGGTTTGTTTTGAGCGGGAACCACTCGCTGCACAAAAAACATTTCAATTGTTATAATTGTCAAAATATAATGGGAATTGTTTAAAAAAAAGTAAAATTTGCTTCTTATTGGAAGATGCCATTTTCCTGAAATTAATCAGATTACAACCCAAGTCAGTAAAGCACTTAAGTATGTGATTAACTTTAAACATATGCATATGTCCATTGCTAAATAGAGATGAGCTTACCCATGTGCTTGGAATTAAGCATTTACTTAAGTGCTTTGTAGAATTGGGGCCTACAAAAACAAGAGGCTGATTTAACATTGAAATCATGTGGAAAAAGCACTGAACTCTGGATAAACATTTTTGAAAAGTTTCAATAAAGACACATTTTTTTCATATATTTGCGATAAATATAGTTTTGTTTTAGCCTGCCTACTTTATTTTACTAACTGATGGTGTTCAGGCATGTCAGACGAAGAATGAATCCTGTGCCCCTTATGTCAGAGAGAGTGCATCCCTGAACTGCTTCCCCAGCTCAGTACTTTCCAATTAGACTGTTCCTTTTGAGTGTAGATAAGGACCTGATGCAGAGAACAGGGCGCGTGGAAAGATGACCTTGGGGAAGTGGTATAGGTTGAAAGTAGCGGGCTGGTGAAGCAGCAAAGGTTGGCAGAGGTCAGGGGTGAGAATCTGTGCTACGCCTCTGAGGGTCTGTCTACACGGCAGCGGTGTGACTGCAACACGTACCGGACCTAGCTTTGATCTAGCTAGCTCGAATAACAATAGCTGTGAAGCCAGGGCAGCACAGGCAGCAGTTTGGGTGGTACAAACCCAGATGGGACCCTGGGTATATACTCAAACTAGCCAGGGCTGCTCCCTATACTACCGGTCGAGCAGTTGTTGGGGTCTTAAGCTCTGTTCCTTCACTTAAACTATTGTTGATTTCAATGGGAATACTCAAGTGAGTAAAATTATGCACATGCTGAAGTGCCTGCAGATTCAGGGCTTAAGTACATCGTGGCTTGTGTTTTCCTTCCTCTGTGGAGGTTCAGAAGTTGGATAAACTAGGTGGTTGCTCTATACATCTCCTTCGTACCAATTCATCCAGTGCAAATAGAAACTGTCGGCTCAACACCTGACTCAAAGGACTAGCACTTAGCCAGGTAACTTGTGAAGGCCATTCAGAGGGATTATAGTGCAGGGTAAGCATCTATATTCCAAAACTTGTATTTTACATTTTTAAAAAAACCCTCAGAATACACACAAATAATAATGGATGATCAATAATTAAAATCGAAGGGAAATAATTATTAATACAATTAAACTTCAAAACTTGAAGTAAACATTTCTAAAACGAGAGAGAGGAGAAATAATACAAAAGAAAATTTCTTGATAGTAAGGGCATTACCCCATTGCTGATCACTGTTTAAAAGGTCAATTACATTAGAATAGCACACCTGCTGCTCATTTGTGTCTTTAAAAATTCATTAAAAATGGAAGATGTCTTCCTGTTTAGCATTTGCTCTAATAAATGTATTTGCATCTAATTGGAGCAACTCACCTTTAGAGCTTCTTTACTCATTTCCTATGGTCTCAGCCTGAACCTTGAACATCTAGTGGTTTGCAAAGTGAAGGCTGAAGTATCATATAAATTGAATGGCTTTGCCATTGTCAAAAATGCTGACTATCATAAGTCTTCTATGTTGTATACTTTTTTCTTTCATACACAAGAAGTGTCACAAATCTCATTATGTGACTTAAATTATGAAAATCTTTATGTTCATGCTCTTTTTAGAAGATACTTTTTAATTTTTGTTCCTTAAAGTGCAATTATAAAATTACAGTTTGGTTTGCTTTAAATGGAGATCCTCCCAAGGGTCGAGGGCTCCTCACAACAAACCAAATCTGAAGTGCCTATCACTTCCCTGGGAAAACCAGTAAGAGAGAGTAAGTGGAAGACAATCTTCACAACTATTTCCTTTCACAAGGTTTCCTCCTGAAATCTTATATTAGGGTTTGGCGTTTGCCTTCTTTGTGGAACAGACATTGAGAAATATTTGAGCCACCATCTTTGGCAGAGATCCATGTTCATCCCAGCTAGTGGAAGCCAGCCAGGGTTACCTGTGCCCACTGTGAATGGAAATAATCGGTGTGTTCTGCAGAGGAGGGAACTGCCAACTGGAAAAGACTGAAACTAGAAATTTCAAAATTCATCAAAATTTCTTTCAAACATTTTTTTCAAAAAATTTCCATGAAAAAAAAATTTGTTCTTTTTCAACCTGCTTTTGAAAGGGCCAATATTTTTCAAAATTTCAACAAAGTTTTCAGAAAAAGTTTTAACAAGTTTTACGAAAAGTATTCTGCAGTTTTTGACCAGGTGTCCTGCCAACTTCTCTGAAAATGCAAATGTCACATATATTGGTCCAATATATGAATCAGAAGCTGAATCTTCAAAAAGCCAGGAGTCAGTGCAGATGACCTCTTTAACTATCACCTCATCTACAACTCATAAGTCTTCGAGCAATAGTCTCTATATGTATTCCAAATGTGAGTGCGCAAACACACTATGCGTCTGAGCGGGAAGATTTTTGTACCAGTGTTCGCTGGCCCGCACATGCACCATATGTAGCCTCATGGTGCAGGCGAGGTTATATGAGGCTGTGCGGGATGACACCTCCTCAGTTCCCTCTTACCACTGTATGGTCAGAGTCAGAATCCTAGTTCCTCCCTACATTAGGTTGCCTGCGAGAATGATTTGTCTGTTGTAATTAGTGTTTCTCTTTTCTTATATAGTGTCGTTAGTCTCACCCTCACCTTGTTTGGGGCTGGGCTCCCCCGCCCCCCTTCTCTGGGGGACTATGCCCCATATTCCAGGGTTCAAGAACTGTGAGTCATGTCCTCACTCATTCTCGACAAGCACCACTTGCCTCAGGGAAGCCCATCCAGCTGCTCACTTCCTATTCATAGGCAAAATGAGAGAGTTGACAACTAATTTCAAACAATATGACATCTGTCAACATTCTGGCTGCATCTAATTGGCCTGTAGACCAGGGGTTCTCAAACTGGAGGTCAGAACCCCTCGGGGGGGTCATGAGGTTATTACATGGGGGGTTGCGAGCTATCAGTCTCCACCCCAAACCCTGCTTTGCCTCCAGCATTTATAATGGTGTTAAATATATAAAAAAGTGTTTTTAATGTATAAGGGGGGGTCGCACTGAGAGGCTTGCGGTGTGAATGCGGTCACCGGTACAAAACTTTGAGAACCACTGCTGTAGACTATGGTGTAGCATGGAGGCAGCCCTGATAGCACACAATATATCTATAGATCCAAGAAACACCTTCTACTTATCACACATCAGCCACAGACCATCTTTCTGTTCAGTGTGAAACCCACTAACATCTCCTGTTACCCATAAATGCTACTCTGAAACAAAGCCCCCTCTTTTTAGTAGTCCACTACAAGCTTGAGAAGCTGAATAGCTCTTGAACCAATAGTGATTTGGGCCCTGATCCTGCAATTGGTTCCATGTAGGTGCTTTTAGTATCAGTGCTTTAAATGGTCAAAGAAAGATACGCAACAAATAATTTCCTTCTGTTTTCACAGCATTTTGTTTTTTAAAAATAACTCTGTTAATCTAGCCTCCAAGGTCCTTTTCACCTATAATCAGCAAATTATTCTCCTTAGCATCTCCATTTTACTCACTTGGCTAGATGGTTGCCAGGGAGTCATGTCAACTCTCTGTGTCATTTAAGCAGCCTAAGTGGAAAGAAACTCATTCTTTGTTGGAGATACAGAAGATCACAGAAAGAATGGAAAGATACAGTAGGTAGTGGTTCATTTATGCCAGGCACTGAGCCTCCTCGTCCCATGTGTAGACAAGTGTAGAGGTTCCATAGCTACGTGAGCAATAATGGAAACTGCAGATATTTCGTTTAATAAAGACTTCATTATTCTCATAAAACCTCAGTGTGACGCAATGCTGCTATAACTATTCTCATTAAGCTGAATGTGAAGATCCTTGAAAGCTTGTAAACTTGCCAGTAGCAATCAGCGATTCTTTCACATTCCCTCTAGCCACTTTTCACTGCACAAACGTTTTTTAATTTAGGCTTTTCACTTCAGTGAAGGGTTTTTCTTTCTTTTTTTTCTTTCTATTTTTTTAGGGGTGGTGGTGTCTCTATTCCCTTCTTCTCAGAGCATAGATCTTGGGAGTTGGGGGAGGGGAGGATTGGGGAGAGAACCCTTGACATCTGGAGAGAATTTCAAGTTGCCCTTCACCCTATGAAATGAAATCTGCAAGTTTTTTAAAAGAAGAGTAGAGGGATCAATCAGCAAGAGACACAATTAACTTTTATCTGACAGGCTCATGACAGTGTTCAGGACTCTTCACTGAAGACTTTGTGGAGACCTTGATTTGTTTGAAAGGTTCGTCCTCAGAACTTCAGGTCAGAGAGGCCTTGTTGGCCTATGAATAAAAGCAGATACAATTACTCTCATGTTGCCTGGTGCCACATTTGACACACACATACATTAAAATGTGTAATGGAAAAAAATGTCCATAGTTGTTAGGAATCCTGTCTGGAGGTTCTGCTGCTGCTGTTTCTATTCATTTTGTTTGTGTTGGGAGAGAGGCTTTATTCACAGTGTGTATGTTTTGTGATAGATCTAAATGCTTATTGAACTGGATTTTAGAGGGGTTTGATAAAATCAAGAGTGCATATGTTGCTGTTTCCCTAAGAACAGTTTAAATGCAGTTTTTAATTTTGTATCCATGTGTACCTTCTGAAAATTGGAATATTTGAATATTCTGAACAGTATATTAATTTTTCTTTATGCAAAAGCATACATATCACTTACATGTATCACATGTGCATAAATTTTACATACAGAGCATGTGCATTCTGCACACACATCCCTTATAAATCCTACAAAAACACACACAAATCATACATAACTTAGAACTACAGCGTCTACTTCACTTGTACCTTCTTCCTTCTTTTGTTTCTCACATATCCATATGCATTTATTCATGCTGAACCCTTATGGAGGCACCCCATGTACATGTAGCCTTTTCATGCATGGTACAAATCCATTAGACTAGACTGTGACTGCTTCATGCAAACAGAACACTTACATATAGTACCACACACTTCTGCACACAACCCAGGTACGTCCCTTACACATACACATATTGCATAGATATGCTACACACACATACCGCACATATACAGAGCACACAGTCTTAGTATACCAACACAAACTTAGAACATACACATACAGGCAGGTAAGCATGGATCAGAGCTTCATTCCACATGGCTACTGTCAGTTTCAATTATAGGTGCAGTACTAATGAGAAGCAATGTTGATGTATAGTGTTTTTGACAGGATAAGGGTCTATTCACACAAAAATAATTATATAACCCCCCTCCCACCTCTCACTCCCTGTGCTTGTACTATATTCTCTGTTTCTTGTTTCTATTATACTAGATTCTGTGCCATTAGCCAATAGAAAGACAGAAAATCTTACAGCTTCATGGACATATCACCAAAGTAAATTGAAATCACTTTTCCATTAAGCAACAAGATAATATGATTAGAAAGGAGATCATAAAAGTAGTTCCAGAATAATGAAATAATGCCATGGTATGGCTCGAATCTAGAAAGGATACTACATTAGCCTACTCTGTGGGATGTCATTTAGTATTTTAAGATACATCCCTCTAGGCATTGAAATAGAAACAACTTTCAGACCCTTTCTTTGACATGGAAATAAAATTGACCGTTTCAAACAATACTGACATGATTTGGCAAAGAAACGATGAAGGGAATTATTAGGAGATAAGTATTTTGCTGACTGCCAGGTTTGTAGTCTCACTGATGTGCCAAGAAGAATAACCTGTATGAATATTGCAGGATTAGACTGGAAAATTCGTTTCCTGATGCTTTAATCCATTATTATGGGACCTGAAACAAATATATATTTGTTTCCTTGGCAAAGGCTTCTGAATTCATCTGCTATTAATATTTTAATGTACTGTTTGAGGTATTACAGTGCCTTATTCTCAAGTTAAACTCTGACAAAGTCAATGCAGGAAACAACCAAAACTGAGAGAGCCTGACCTATTCAAATACTAATCACCCTGAAAGGTCCTGCCAATCAAACCTACTGCATAGGACTATTGTGATGATAAACTATTAAATGTTTGAAAGGTACTATATAGTTGCTGTACTAAAAGTGACCAGAGCATACTACAAACCCATCCAGCTGGGGCTGGTGACTTAACCTCCAGACCCATGGTATATTTAAACACTTGTCCCTTACAAAACTTACTGTATAGTTGCTAGAGACCCATGCACATTACTCCTGGGGGAATTCTGTGCCACTGCAAATGTGCAGAATTTATGTCCCCTGCAGATTTCTTTGCTTCCCTGCAGAAAAATGACTGTCTGATGGGGAAGCAAAGGGAAGCCACAAGAGCGGTCATGCGACCCTCCCCAGCAGTATGTTTTGGGTGCCCAAGGCAGCTGGCAGAGAAGTAAATGATTGTGGGGCAGGGGGCGGGACTTTGGAAGGCCTGGTTGGTGGCTCCTACCCTGTACTGGGCTCAGCTAGTCCCAGCTGGTCTGGGGAGGATGGGACTTCCTCTTCCACTGCACAGCATCCAGGCCTGGGTCAGACCCACCCCCGGATTTCTCCCCTGGCTTCAGGAAGCTCTGCAAAATCCCTCCCCGCCCCCCCCGCTTCCTGCACCCATCACTCCTCGGCTGCATGGGAAGGGACCCCTGCACAGGGAGTTGCTCCCCCATCTGCCCAACCCCCGTACATCCCGATCCCCTCATACCCAGACCCTCCCACCGACCCCAACTCCCCCACACTCAGAATCCCCCCGATGAGCCCCACTCCCCCGTCCCTGGACCACCCCAATGAGCCACCCGCACCTGGATCCCCACCCCACCCGAGCCCCAACCAGCTGCACCTGGATCCCCACCCCACTGAACCCACTCCCCCAGCATCTGGACTCCTCACTGAGCCCCCCACACCCAGACCCCCCTGCTGATTTCTATCCCCCCACACCCAGACCCTGCCCACTGCTGAGTGCTAACCACCTTCATCTGGACCCCCGCCCCCAACAAGCACCTGTGCATCCAGATCTTCCCTGCACCCAGATCCCCCACTGAGCTGCCCGCACTCAGATTGCCCCATACAGAACCCTCTCAACCCACACCTGGATCCCCCCACATTAAGCCCCTCCACACTTGGATCCTGCCTTGCTGAGCATGCCTACCCACACAGCGGGACAGGGCCCTGGAGTGTTTTGGGGCAGGCTGTATCCTTGCGCTGTGTCAGAGTTGGGTGCAGCCTCACCGCTGAGTCCATGTCTGGGGCAGGGAGCAGCAAAGTGATCTCCCACCTCTGTGCAGCCAGTGGACTGTGCTCCCCAATGCCATGCTGGAGGCTTCACATTCATTTGACAAATAAAATTTGAAGAATTTTGCAGAATTTTAAAATATTGTGTGCAGAATTTTAAAATTTTTGGTGCAGAATGCCCTTAGGAGTAGCACATATTTCAGAACCAGCTGCTCGGTTCCACTTCTCCTGCACTATAAGGCTGGTGATGAAGCTGATGATTCCCAGCTTACTACTTACATCAAATATGTCAGTCAATTTGGAGCGTGCTCCAACTCACTATTTTGGTAATCTTTTCCCTCATAGCCTTAGGCTGGCCACACCTTTAGTGGAGTGATCACAGCTGGAGCAGAATACGAGGTAGTGGTGGTGGAGTGAGACATGAAAAATAGTTTTCACAGGTCCTACCGGAATGTTAAATCTGGCTTTAGAAGGGAAAAACAACGTCAACAACACTAGCAGTAGGAGTGAAACAGATTCTGGTTCTGGACACCCCAAACTTTGAGGCTCTCAACTGGCAATGATTTCTGTAATGTGGGAACTCAAATGTTCCTGTATGCAGGGAAAGTTTAGATCTGTGTCCAAAATTTGTGGTCTTTGCTCATCTGAGGTGATGTCACAGTCTTATATGATAGCTGGTCAGATAAATTCCTTCAAAATGAAATTTGAGGAAAAGCTGAAGAACAGAAAAATCCATGATCTCCCTTTTTTCTGAACAGCTGTGTTCATCTAGTCAATTTCAGAAGATGAGATTTGTATGTGTGTATTCACTGCAGAGTATGGTCTAAAAATTAGGTTATTCTTTTTTTTTAATAATAGAGGAATCATCTTTCTGAGGCCCAGCCAGAAGGGAGAATGGATACACCGAGGCCCTGAATGTTTGAACTCTTACCACTGTTTTGAGCTATGACTGAGACAGGCAGTGTTTAAAAATAGAAACTACAGTTCTTCTGTCTGTGCAGCCTCTTCCCCAGTGATTCGTTCTGAAGAATGAAGTCATGCTCGGAGCCTGCTGTTGACTGGGCAGGCTGTTTCCAACAGAGTGAGCAGAAGCTCGTACTGCAAGCTTAAAAGGCTGTTAGAGATTTGCAGACCATACATCCAAAGGCAAAAACAAAGCCAAAAAACAACAACAATAATATACACCCACACACAAAGATACAATTTTTGAAATTAGAAACATTAAAGGAAGATTTATGAGCCTCTGGTTTTAAGAAACCATTTGGTACTTTGGAGTTTGCAAGCAGTTTACTTTGAGATTGAGTTTGGTGATTTTTTTTTCTTTTTTTAGTTTTAAATAGTTTAATTCAGCATGTGCACTGATCTTTTAATACTGAAGTTCTCTTAACTTGCTGTGCTACTTGTAAAAATCAGAAAGATTTAGGGGAAAATACCTGTTATTTTTTAACAGCAGCATTACTGTTTGTTACATGCATTAAGGAGTCCTGCTTGTGAACTCTGACTTTACTGTCTGCTCAGTTTCCTCACAGGAGCACTGTGTAATTTTGTTGTGTTTTGACAGTTGGTGACCCATGACCCTCATTCCATAAAATGTTTAGGCTGAGGAAGGCTGAAAAGAGCTTTCAGACGTGATGGTTCAGGGTTCTTTTGAGACAGGCCAATCATCTTTTCCACCAGCCAAGTCCATATATAGTGCTTACTTTTAGTTTATACAATGCTCTTGTGGAACAAATCAGATCAAAGGATTTATTAACATGTTTGAAAAATGCACATCCGCATTGTGGAGAAGCACGTTATGGAAATCCATAATATCACATTCAGGCAGCCTCCACAACTTTTACTTCAAAGTGACTCCATGTTCTCAATTTCAAAAGAAAAGTGGGGAAAATGAGAACAGGGTGCACAAGTCCTCACTGCTTAATTCTATTTGTAAGCCAGCTAAGTTCTAGAATGTTTCTTTACTGCTTTTTAGAGGGTCCCCACTGAGCCCCCTCTCAGGGTGCGCTGCTTATTAATTGCTTGTACCTGTAATTATCTCCCACATCCGAGGCTGTATAAGTTGCAGACTGCCTGCCTTCCTGCTTTTGGAATGCAAATGATTCTCACTTTTATGGGAGTGGAGGGAGCAGGGAATAAATGCATAAAGAGCAGTCTTCAGAAAATAATGTCACTGTTTGGGTCCTGCTCACAATACGATGTGCCGGCAAAATCCTGTTTAAACGTAGTTCTTGCTTGTGTGGGCCTAATATATATTGGTTTCTTGACCAATACTGACACAATTCTTTTTTTTTTCTTTCTGAGAACTGTGTCTGTTATTCTGCACTATAGACTACAATAATAATAACAATACTTTGCACTTCTGTAGCACCTTCCATCTGAGCCTCCCAGTGTTTTACATACATTAATTAAGCCTTCTAAAGCATCTATATAGAAGAATTATTATTAGAGCTGGATGAATAATTCACAATGAACATTTCATTCAGTAAATTTTGCTGTTTTGTCTTCTGAAATTGTCCATTAAAATTGTAATATTCTTACATTTATTAATTCAAAATTATCTGTCATTTTCTTCAGAGAATAATTCTTGGTCTGTAGCTCATTAGAAAACAGCTCATTTGAGAATATTCACAATTTTCTCTGTGCTGGTTAGTTACAAAATCACCTGGTCTAATTTCTGTTCCCTGATTGGGTAACATATATCTAAGCAACAATAATGCAAATTTGGAATTGCATGTTTGAGTGCAAAAATCACAAGCTGGAATTCACATGGCTCAGGATTAATTATATATTTTAAAATTTGCTTTTGACAAATATTCAATCGTTTGAGTTTACAATGTCCTCCTTCTGAGTTTTTACAATAGGAAAGCTTACTTGCTGTGATATTCAGGAAGAGTGAAGAAAATGGGCCTGTGAATAGAGGTGGAGTAAATTCATTTACAAATTCAAATGAATATTTCCAGATATTTTTGGAATTCATGTTTTAACTATCTCCATTTTACAGATGGGAAAATATAGTGTGAAGCAGTTACCCTGTATCAAACAGGCCTTGTATGAACGTTCTCTCTCTTCTGACTCCAGGGCCTGACTTTTAACCCTTAGTAGACTTTCTTTCAATGCAGTCAATAGCATAGTTTGGCCAGCACAATTCTTAGAAAACTGAGCAGGGATGGAGATGACCTTGACAGAGTCAATAAATCTCTCTGTACTTCCAATTCCCCCTCTGCAAAAATGGGTAAAGTAATATCTAATTTGTCACTTGTCCAAATAATAAATCCTATCCTATTATGAGAGGCAGCAAGGCTTGGCAAACATGGCACTGGTCTGGGACTCAGGAGAATTGCTGGGCAAAATGTTTCAGCTGAAATTTTTTTTCCAGTGGTCAGTGCAGATTTGTCAACATTGAAATATTACATAAATGTATCCATTTCAATGAATTGTTCATGTTGAAAACACAACGAAACATTGTGAGAAAGTCACAAGATTATGTTTTGGCATTTCTGAAATGACATTATGATTTTTCTATGTGAAATGACTTTGTTTTGAAATTTCCTTCCATTTTATTTTTTTAAAAAAACGTTAAATGCTTGAAATCTAAACAAAATATCTTGTCTGATCCAAAAAAAATTTTTTTTTTGTTTCTCTGAAAATTTTGAAAAATTTTTTATTTTGGGTAAACCTGAAATGATTTTTCAGAATTGCCAGTGAATTGAAAAATCGGTTATTTGTACAGCTCTGTGCAGGAGACTTGGATGCTAGTCTCAGCTCTGCCAATGGGCACATCACTTCACCCTTCCCTACCTTTTTAAAGTATAAGCTCTTCAAGGCAGGGGCCATCTCTTAGGCCTGGTCTACACTGCGTGTGTGTGTGTGGTGGGGGGGAATCAATCTAAGTTACACAACATCAGCTACGTGAATAACGTAGCTGAAATCGACGTACTTAGATCTACTCACCGCAGTGTCTTCACTGCGGTAGGTCGACTGCTGACGCTTCCCTGTCGACTCCGCCTACGCTTCTCACTCCGGTGGAGTACCAGAGTCAACGGGAGAGTGCTCGGCGGTCGATTTATCGCATCTTCACGATGCGATACGATAAATCGACCCTGCTGGATCAATTGCTCCGGAGGTGAGTGTAGACGTGCCCTTACTGCGTTTGAACAGTGCTTAGCAGAATGTGGCCCTGACCTTGGTTGAAGCCTGTAGGTGCTACTGTATTACTTATAATAAATGATAATATCTGACACTACCTGGGGTGAATCTACACTAGGAAGTTATGCTAAATATTTATCAGCATTGCTAGCTCTGGTGCAGTTCCACCAGTGACAGTGACAGCAAAAGCCCCAATGCAGGGCAGGGATCTAGGTGGCCACTGGCATATAAGCACGACGTCCTCTGGACCTGTTCAGGTCTTCATGACACATTGCTTAAAATATTGGTGGCTGCTGATGCTCCCACCGCCTAATGCTGCTGAAGCTGAGCTGTGTTAAAACTCAGAGGAAATTTTAAGAGAACAGTCTATGGTAGACATGGCCTTAGCTCCTATGTCCATTGTGTCTGAGAGTTTAGAACAATTCAGGGACACAGCTAAATCATGATTAGGTCCCACTATGCTACAAGACACTACTGTGTTTCAGTAAACTGGAGTGTTAACTGTCCTTGAACATGGTTAGATTTTGTAATGTAGACTAGACCTTATCTGGATGAGTGTTTTAAGGGCTAGCACCTTTTGTGTGACTGAAGGGGCTAAACTAATCATCTATTCTCCAGCAAAATCTGAAACTTTCCTGTCCTTGGGCTTCATTCTTGACGCGGTGGCTGAGAGGTTTAAAAACGGACGTACTGATGTGTAGCCCCGTGGCTCAGGCTGCACAGAGAAGGCAGTAGTGAGGGATTAGAGTCAGAGCACCAATCTGTTTCCAGGCTTTGCCTCACCACTTCTGACATTCTGCCAAAGGTCAGACATGAACCTTACCTATTATCCCATTTCTCTGCTTAGTTTGAATTTGACTGATTTGGAATCTTTTCTTACCCTAGCCTCAACGTACCAAGGCCCATATGTGGGGAGAAAAGAAAATACCTAGTGCAAGAAGCTTTAAGCCACATGGACTTAATTTAGTTAGTATAAGTGATAGCATTGACTGCTAGCATACTCATTCTGCATTTCTGATCTACAGGCTGCAGTTTACAGCTCTAAAAGTGACAGAGTGCAATGAGCCTCATCCTGATCCTGTTGGCATATATGGGAGTTTTGCTGTTAGAGGCAGCTTCAAGTCTAGTGTATGTGAGAGAGAGAGAGAGAGAGAGAGAGAGCTGCTTCCTGATAACAAGGTCTGTGGTTCAGGCACTGGCCTGGCATTCGGGAGATCTGGGCTTAATTCTCATCTCTACCACAGACTTCCTGTGTGTCCTTGGGCAAGTCACTTAATATATCTGTACTGCAGTTCCCCATCTGTAAAAAATGGGGACAATACTCCTTTCTCCCAGCCTTTGTCTTGTCTGTTTAGAAAGTAATGGCTTCAACTCATGGATTATCTTTTACTGCGTGTTTATATAGTGCCTTGCACAATGATCTTGTTTGGGGCCTCTGAAGCTTTCTGTGATAATCACAAATAGTAAGAAAATGATGCAGAGGTTTTATTCCCTTACTGATCTGAAAACTCCAGTAATAATAGTAAGCACTTATAAACTGCCTTTCATCTGAAGCTTTCACAGTACTCTCCATGCACTAATTTGTCTTCTCAATAACCCTGTGAGGTAGGTACTCTTATTCCCATTTGTCTGATGGGGAAACTGAGGAGAAGAGAGGACAAGCAGTTTGCTAACAGTCACGCTGCAAGATGCTGGTGAAGGTAGGAAGAGAACCCAAGATTTACTCACTCCCAGTCCCCTGATTTGACCTGCCTAACCAGGATTACTTCTTAATAACGGCATCCTTGTCAGAAGGTTACAGTGGTGAATATTTCCTTTGGCACGTGAGCAAATGACTATCCCTTTTCAGGTGCTATTCCAAAGTGGGATTGGGTATTCCACTGATTTAACATGACGCAAGCAAAATGTTAATCCATATGCTATAAAAAATTGTTTGATTTTTTTTTTGAAGCCAGGTGCTGTAGGAAGAAAACACTTTGACTATCTCCAATGCAAAGTTCCTAGAGAACCTAACAGAACAATACACTGAAAGTGATTGAAAATAAAAAATGAATTAACAAGCTTTGGTGGAAATGCGCTCCCTCTATCAGTCTAAAGTGAAATGTCTGGGTGAAATCCTGGATCCACTGACGTTAATGAGAGGTTAGTGATGGACTTTAATGTGTCCAGGATTTCACCCCCTGTTTGTTCAGTCTTTCCCAGCTCAGCCTTCTCCTTGTGGCAAGACTAACAGGAGCCAACCTCTGAAACAAATCTCGCAGCTGCTGGGTCTTTCAAGTGATCAAGACTTTAATCAACAGGCTGAGGCCTCTTTGACTTTCAAGCTGAGGTTTGCATGATTGGTGCAAAGGATACTTGCCCCTTGTGGGTAATTTAAAAAACCAAAGTGAAACAGAATCCCAAGGCAAATTGTGATTTATTTCTTTTGTTAAATGGCAGGTCACAAAAGCATAAGGATACGCACAAGGCAGCAGCCTGGTTATGGAACATACTGTAGTTACATTCTCATCTATGCTACAGATTGCAACCATGTTGCAACAAGGTCAGGTCACTGCACTGTAACCACACATGAAAAGTTGTGGGAGGGGAGGACTGGAGTGAAAAATGTGTCTGTTCTGCAGTGGGGACATGTTTCCATTTTCTCGCCTCCTCGTCTGCCCCTCCTCCCAGCTGTTCCTATATGTCAAGAGACAACCATGTAAAAAAAGGCCCCCTGACATGATTGTATTTGAGGTGTAGATGGTTATAATAGGGTTTCAGATCTGCCCCATTGGCAGTACAGGATGTACCGTATTGCTCTAATACCGTGGTTCTCAACCAGGGGTATGTGTACCCCTGGGGGTATGCAGAGGTCTTCCAGGGGGTACATCAATTCATCTAGATATTTACCTAGTTTTACAACAGGCTACATAAAAAGCACTAGTGAAGTCAGTACAAACTGAAATTTGATATAGACAATGACTTGTTTATACTGGTCCATATACTATACACCGAATTGTAAGTACAATATTTATATTCCAATTGATTTATTATTGTAAAAATGAGAAAGTAAGGTATTGTCCCATAATAGTGTGTGGTGACACTTTTGTATTTTTATGTCTGATTTTGTTAGCAAGTAGTTTTTAAGTGAGGTGAAACTTGGGGGTACACAAGACAAATCAGACCCCTGAAAGGGGTACAGTCTCTGGAAAGGTTGAGAGCCACTGCTCTAATACATTAAAGGACAAAGGCAGCAAGGAAACAAATGAAAAAAACAATGGGTTTTTCTATTATTTTCTTAATTTCTATATTCTTCTATTAACTTCTCCACTTTGCTTGTAAAAGCAAATGGATGTTCGAAAAGAGTTGACAGTGCACTTCAGGCTTATAAGTAGTGTTCTAAGTAATGTTATGTAGCAATTTGGGTTTATAAAACCAGGATGCTATAATATGGACATGGGTTCATATGTCAAAGAGGTTTGGACATTTCACCATAAAGTTGTATAATAAAATTCTGGCCTTTGAAGTAAGAAAAATAAAATGACCCACAATATTATAAGTAATATGTTTTGGGAGACAACTAACCCAGATTTCATTGTCTCTGGGTATAAAACAAAGCGGGGAGCATGACGTCCCAAGAACACCGAACCATGGACTAGACAAATTATGATGGATATCTTGCAGAATTTCCCTAGTGTTTCTTATCATTTTCACACAGCTATGCTGATTGCCATCTGTTTGTCAGAATTATTTGTTTTATTTGCCTTTTTAAATGATTCTCATTGTGGCTCAGATATTCCCCCCCCTTCCCCCGCCGGTATGTGACACTGCAAGAGCCATTTAGTAGGCTCTCTCAATTCAACAAACACATTGGATGTGACCTTGAGAAATACTAACTTTCTCTTCTATCCCCAACACTGAAATCTTCCAGAATGCCTGGCTTTCAGTTTCAGTGATTTGCATGAATCATGGTGTCTGTGTTTCTGTGGATGAGGCAGATTTACACATATGTGTACAAGTAAGCGTGTGTGTATTTATGCATAGCTTCCCAGAGAGGAGGATGGATTTGGATGCAATGGTGGGTGCAACAGATTGTAATTTAAAAAAATCATTTCTTTTTCTCTTTTGGGGATTAATGTCACTATAGTTAAGAGATGGTCCATTTTGTTAATGTCTCAACTCATAATTTTATTGAGGTCCGTTGGAGCATCCAATTTGGCTCAACATCATGATAGAAGGATAATAAACTCCGGGCCAGGTTCTTCTCTGAGATAAGCAAATGCAACTCCTGTTCAAGTCAACTGAGTTTTGTGCCCCTTGGGCAAAATTTGACCCTTTGATCTGGAAAAGAATAGAAAGACTTTGTATTCTGATTCTCCAAATTAGCAAAAAAACTTTTTCTATAATGGGTTTGTCTGGCATGCCATTGGAAGACTTTACAAAGAATAACTGTTTCTATGAACAGACGATATATGCCTTAATATTACTGAGTCCTTCATTAGAGTGTCCACGTAACATGTATAGATTATTCTCCCTTTAGTTTGTGCATGTAACATTATTATTGGGAATTACAATTAGGTATCAGTGGAGAATATGGTCTTCTGTGATGGCTTCTCCTTTTGGTCATATCAAAAAGCTTTTACTTAGTACAGGTTTCTGCCATGATTTTTCCATAAGTATATAACAAAATATGAAATAAAAGTCTAACAGAGACTGGCAGACGTAAAGGAGTTATATTATATCCAATAAACTTGACAGAAGTCACGTTAAGTACGTGCTTTAACCTGTGTTCTTGTTTAATCCAGTAAGTAGAACAGAGGTTCTCAAACTATGGTTCGTGGCCTATTTGGCCACATCATGCTGAGTCCTGTTTTGTTTTCCACCGACAGAATCAGAAACTATGGGAGAGGGAGATGAAGCGAAGGATAAAAGTAGGCAGCATGTTTTACTCCTTTCAAAAAGGACAAAAAACTTGCTACAATAAAGATTGCAAAAAACGCACAAATGCTTTCCCATTATCACTTTTCCATGTAACTGCAGTAATTTGACAAAGGGATGCAATATGATTATAAATGAGAGGGAGATAGTCCTTGAGATTGTGAATGTAACAAGGAGAGATGGGCAATGTGATTTGAGAATGGTATTGAGGTGTCCACAAAGCATTCTCTCTAGAAGGATGTGGTCCACCCCATGAACAACTTTGAACCCTCCTAAATGAGTGGATTAACAATTTCACAATGTATATTCTTAGCTAAAATGGCTAAATTCTAGTTATTTCTCTTCAAATGTCTTTTGAGTAAATGGTGCTGGGAACATCCCAAAGATGGCACGTTGTTTCAATTAATGGTCTGGCTTTCACTCAGTCCTAGTTAAGTTTGCATGTACAGAACCCCCCCTCACTGCTGAGATATATGCTGGCTCCTGCTAAATTGGCAGGCCAAAGCCTGAAGTTGTGGTTGTAGGACAACCAGGGAGCTAACCTTCCTATTGTTCAGGACAAGGAATTTTTCTCATCGTCAGGATAGCAATCAGGTTTTCCTTATGTCACAATAGTAGAAAGTACATCACATCATGTAATGATGCACGTCTTCTATAATCACTAGTGAAATGGGGAAGATCTTGTTTACTCTCTGTGTGTGCATGCCTTACCTCCCTTGTAACCTTTGTTGGTAGTCCATCCCTCACGGCGATGATCATATGTCGCAATTCTCATTTCTGGCCATGCGTACGACTCTGCAGTCCGAACCCTGATGCACAGAGTTGGCCACACTCAGGGCCGTCCTTACCCATGCACAAAGCATGCAGCTGCCTAGGCAGGGCACCAGGAAGCACCAAATTTCCTGGTGCCTCCTGGTGCCCTGCGCAGCTGCGTGCTGCTCCAGCCCCTGCTCCGGCTCTTCCCCAGGCCTCCGCCCCTGTTTTGCCCCAGCCCCCCTGAAGATTGCGGCCAAGCCCAACCCTGCACTCACTGGTAAATGGAGCGACCCAGCCCTAGCCTGCTCCACTCCCCTGGCTCCCAGCCGCACCGCCAGCGAGTGCTGGGGGGCGGTTGCAGCCTGGGGCCCCAGGCCTCTGCGGGTGGGAGCGGGGGAGCTGGCCCCAGGCCTCCGTGGGGGACGGGGGCTGGCCGCTTCCTGCGGGAAGTGGAGTGACCCGGCCCCAGCCTGTTTCGCTCCCCTGGCTCCCAGCCGCGCCGCATCCCAGCCTGCTCCGCTCGCCTGGCTCCCAGGCTTGCAGGGGAGGGGGAACCGCGGGAGCGGAGCAGGCTGGGGCCCAGTCATTCCATCATTCCACTTCCCGGAGGAAGTAGCCAGCCACCGTCTCCCACGGAGGCCTGGGGCGGGGCCCGCACAGCCCCCCTGCGGAGGCCTGGGGCCTCACACAGCCCCCCCCCCCCCGCAGCGGGCTCACAGAGCCCCCCTGCAGTGGGCACCAAAATAGCTAGGGACAGTCCCGGCCACACTGAGGGCAGGGGAAGTCTGTATCTATGATATTTGATGATGCAGCTCTGTGGCACCTTTCACATGCAGCCTGGAGATGATTTCGTCGATCCTGCTCAAACCCGTTACATATTGATCTTGTCAGAGACCGCCAGTGAGTCCTGTTCTGAGCCATTTGCTCAAGTTCTTTGGAATTGATGCCAGCCCACTGGAGACTGCTCTTCAGGTTGTCTTTGAAGCACTTAGACCGACGACGCTTCTTTCTTTTGCCCTGACTCATCTCCCCATATGAGATCTGTTTTGGGAGACGGTGCTCTTCCATTCTGATTACATGTCTGGTCCACCTAAGCCGTGCTCTCTCAATATCATTTCCTCAGTGCTGGTTGTGTTTGCTCTTTCAGGGACCTTAATATATTGGTCAGTTTGTCCTGCCAGTGAATCCTCATTATTGAATGGAAGTAGCACATGTAAAATTGTTCAAGCTGTTTCATGTGCTGACTATAGATGGGGTGTATGGGGGTATTAGGGAGAGGTAGTACTTCTGTCGCAGGAATATGTCATGCTCCTTAGGGAGTAGTTCATCTGCTTTGGTCCCCACCTATACCCAGCTCTCACCAGTGGCTCCAAGTTGCTGTTTGCAAGCGACAGCGGCCACACTCCGGTAAAATAACAGAACGCCACTAGCCGTCACCTTCAGCCCCCAACTAAGTCCCCCATCACATGCATTCAGTGAGCTGTAGCTCACGAAAGCTTATGCTCAGATAAATTGGTTAGTCTCTAAGGTGCCACAAGTACTCCTTTTCTTTTTACTCCGGTAAACCTCTTTGATGAGTGGGATAAAGCTGGTGAGTCCTATACCCTCGGCAAGATGGGGAAATTGCCTTTCTCTAGTATGCAAAGACTGTTCTGGTGGACTGGGTGGAGGAAATCAATTTGTGATTTAAGGGCCATGAAGGTGGTTCAGTATCGTGCTGTGGGGGATGGAGAGCGTGACAAGGCACATAAGATGTCTTGGTCACCCACTGCAGCTAAGGAAGTCCCATGCCGTAATGATCCTGCATGCCACCGGAATCAGGCTTCTGCAGATGAGGGAGTTGTAACCATTACCTATGCAAATTCAGCTATGTCAATGCAGTTCTATTGTACTTGAACAGATTGTGCTCTCAATTTCAGTGGCATACATCAGGACTACACTAACTTGAGACCAGAATAACTCCAACTAACTTCCTCAGTTACTCCTGATTTACACCATTCTAACTGAGAGTATAATTTGGATCTGTGGTCTGAGCAATGGTCTGTTTTTAAATATATCTCATTTACTATTATTTAAAAATTCAGAATAGCAAGGATTAATCTGAGAGATCCTACCACACCTATATGTAGGAATATAGCTAATCATCTGATGAACATATTGCTTTGTTCTCCATACTCTTTCTTCTCCAATATTCTCCCAATTACCGCCTCCTTTGGGGAACTATTGTAGTTAGCTGCACTGTTTTTTAATTATTGTAGGCAAAGCTTAAAGAATTCCTACTTTCCATTTAAAAGAAAAGGAGTACTTGTGGCACCTTAGAGACTAACAAATTTATTTGAGCATAAGCTTTCATGAGCTACAGCTCACTGAATGCATCTGATGAAGTGAGCTGTAGCTCACGAAAGCTCATGCTCAAATAAATCTGTTAGTCTCTAAGGTGCCACAAGTACTCCTTTTCTTTTTGCGAATATAGACTAACACGGCTGCTACTCTGATACTTTCCATTTAACATGCACTGCCTCTGAAGCCTGTTTGCAAACATGCTCCTCTGAAACTCACTTTATCATAGTGTTGCCTCTATTTATTTTCAAACTGATTACAAATTCTTGACTAAAAACTGCTTCTGTGGTTTAAAAGCAACAAAATCCATCTAATCTATCACATAATTCATTTTTTTCTAATTTCATAAAGCCTGCTTTGAAAGTTAGACTTTAAATTGGAGGATTAACTGGAAAATATTTACTTATACATATGTAACAGGCAAGAGAAAAGGGCAGCCTGAGTCATGTAACAGGCCTTGTTTATCTCAGTAAAAGAAAGAGAGAGAAAAATAATTTAGTGTATGCAATTTAGCATGCAAAAGGTCAAACAGTTGTATGCCTGGAGGGAGTTAATCTGAAGAATGCTATAATTCCCATCCCAAACAGTGATAAGCAATAGAAATGTAAATGCTGGCCCTTGCTCTGCAAGGCTGATATCTGCTGATAGTCATAAACACCTTTTGCTTTTGTCATGAGTAATTTACATGACACAAATAGTTTTAATTAAAGAAGTGGTTTCCCCCCTTTATCCCTTTCCCTTTATTGGGGCTGGAGAGGTGTGTGCATTAGAGGAAAATTGCAGCTGGGGCAGGGGGTGGAGGGGGAGGCAAGGTGCCGCTCATGGATTTAAGTTTGTTTTAACTGGTTCTTACAAAAGAGATTGACACATGGCATGTTCTATTTGGCAATCAGCAAAATGCCTCTGATCAATGGCAGTTAAGCTTGGATCAGCTGAAAACAGCTTTCTCAGTTATTGTGAAGGCATGAAATGCGGTAGCTGCTGGGCAGTCTTTTGCTACATACAGTACTGAAATCCTGGTGGAGCTGATTCTCCCCTTCTTTTTCTCTCCCATCCCCCACTTTATTTTATATCTGCTATCACTTTAAAGTTACACTCAATACGTCCAACCCTGCACTGACACTAGCAAAGTAATATAGGATCTGAATTCATTATTGTGACTGGCTTCTGTTTTCTAGACTAGTAACCAGGGGAACATATTGCTTTGTTTTCTTTACATAGTGAACATCTTTTACTGCTTTTCAGTTTCCCAGGTGTAAGGTGCAATTAGCCAAAAGACACCATTCACTTCTCCACATTTTTTTTTACTTTTGTGGATATACACTGGATAGCTTTTATTCAGAAGATCTCATCGGAAAACTACTTTTTTTCCAACTCTGATATCTATCTGTCTTAGTCTGTCTCTCTCTCTGATACTCCTTTTTACCCTATTTAAAATAATAAACCCTAATCCTAAAAGAAGGTAGACTCAAATCAAATATTGCTCTGTTAAATCTTAAATCTGATTGGGACACTACATATGGCTAGTTTGGAAATAATATTTTCCCCCAGATGTCAGGTGGCGTTGTCTGCTTGCAAAGAAACTGAAAATCTTAGACCTTGTACAAATGCAGCTGCTCACTTATTTACTGGAGCTAGCCAAGGAAGCATATTACTTACTCCTGTTTTCCAAAGTCTACAATGGCTTCCAATTTGCTTCAGGGGTCAAGGTGTTGATTTTGATCTATAAAGCCATATGCTCCTGCCTGACTAATGGCCTGATTCTGTCAAATGCTGAGAGCCACTTGTGAGGTGCAGAGCACCTTCAACTCCCAGGGAAGTCAATGCAAGGGGTGCTCTGCAGTGATCCAGGGAGAGCCAATTGTGGGATGGAATTTTCTACCTTCTGCTAGCTGGTGTAGAGAGTGGGTAGAGCCCCAGCCTTTCCTACCCTTTTGGGACATATTCCTCCATAGGGAATAATACACAGTCAATTTCCAATAAAGAAGAGCAAGAAAGAAACAGATGGAGCGTCAAATCTTGCTTTCCTTCAACCCGGTACAAAGTTACAGTGACCCCACTTAATGTGAGCCAGACAGTCTAACTGACAACTGACCATATTGGGATTTTTTTTGCACACTGCTTAGTTAGGTTTACTTGCTTAATTTAAAGTAAAGTCATAACTTGTACTGTTGATGGCATAATCATTATTTGAGTGCCTAGAACCTCATAATCAAGTAAAGACACTTCCCCTGAATCCAATCCAAATTTAACATAACACCACAATTGAGAGTCCTAAACAGAGGAAGGGAGAGAAAAGAAAGAAGAAAACAAGGCAACAATAATGAGTTCATGCAGTTACTGTATAAGGCCCTGGCCCAGCAAAGTGTTATTTATGCATTCAGATTAACCACGAGTAGCTCCATTGACTTAAATTAACAGCAGTCCCTCTAAGGCAACGGTCCCCAAACTTTTTTGTCCATGCCCCCCACTCCACTCTTACCTGGTCCGCACCCCTCCCCCCTAGGAGCCACAGTTGGGAGCGGGCCGCAGTCAGGGCTGGAGCTGCAGCCAGGGCCTTAGCCAGGAACGGGCCCTCAGCTGGGAATGGAGTTGGGAGTCAGTAGCTGGGGTCGGATCTGTGGCTGGGGGTGGCACCAGAGTGGAGCTGGGGGCAGAGTGGGGCTGGGTGTCTCTCCCTCCCCCGGGGCACGCCCCACAGTTTGGGGACCACGGCTCTAAGGGTATGTCTACGCTTCAATCAGGAGATGTGAGTGCAGCACAAGTAAACATACCTTAGATAGCTTTGATTGAGCTAACTTGCTAAAAATAGCAGTGAAGTCACTGCAGTGCAGGTGGCAGCGTGGGCTAGCTACCTGAATTCAAGCCCACCCAGGATCCTGGGTTGGTGCTGTAGCTGCTAGCCTATGCTGCCACGGCTACCTTGCTTTTATTGTTCAAGCTAGCTCGATCAAAGTTAGCTCAGATATATCTTCACAAGCTGCACTCACACAACTGATTGCAGTGAAGATATACCTTAGTGGTGGGACTTCAGTGAGAATACTCATATCTGTAAAATTATGCACTTGTGTAATTCTTTGCAGAATCAAGGCCTTAGTCAGTTATTATTTATCCTCCCCATCACTTGTAGGCTTTGAGGCAGAAGTACTATGAACAACAGAAGAAAAAGAAAACTTTATGCAATGTTTTCCCCCCCCCCCCTTTTATACTGCAAATGTTGCAAAGAAGGAGGATTGAGTGTGAAAGGTCATGTCAGTGAAAGAAGATTTTAGAGCCAGATCTTCCCAGAAAGGTCCTGTTGTATCCCTGTGGTCATGGCACTCATAATGAGTTGTCATCACTCTGACTAAAAAAGAAACAATAATTATGCCTCAGTTTGATGCAGGTTATGAACACAGGTCCTGATGCTGTGCTCAATGCCTCCAGTAAACCACTCAACACTCTCAGCTCCTATAGCTGACAATGGGAATTGAGGCATTCTGCACCTTCCAGGATCTATCCCCTAAAAAAGAAAAACTGAGGAATGAGAGAACCCATCAATGGGTCAAAAAGATTCATTTATTTTTTTTAAAAAATTATCTTTTCAACAAGCATTTTTCTTGTACTATTTCCTGTCCTCACAGTACTGCTCAGCTGCAATGTGACTAGCCTGAGATAGTAAGTTGTGATTTTCATACAAAGCAAGAAGAGCCTCTTTTTTTTCCTTTCAGATATTTTTCAACATTTTTCACTACCTGACAATGCTAAAAGGCAAAGACAAAACAAAAAACAAGCCAACAAAATCCCAAGGATGTAATCTTCCTTCAGCTAAGGCCTGATAAATTTTATACAAGAAACTGTGCAGTTTGCTCTTAAATTGGTCTCCAGTTGAGATTTTCATGGCTGACTCACAGGGTGAAGCTGTACTTTTTCAGACTAAATTTGTAGGCAATACAGGCTAAGAAGCCAGGCTGAGCACTGAGTAGATATGTCATGGGACATTCCCCTCCAGCTGCTCCATGGAGGCTGCTTTAGACCAGTGGCTGATGTAGCATACACCTAATTCAAGTCCTTTCAAGGATTTCTTTTTTGGGTGGAGGGGATGGAAAGTCCCATGCAGCTGTGGATCCTTTAGCCTCACACCTTTCTGGTCAACCAATGTCCTGCCTCCTCTGATACAGCCTCAGATTTAGGTCCCTCAGTTGTGTTGCCTAAGGAATTTCCACAGCCTGGGGAGGGGTAAGAGAGGTGCAACTGGACTTGCCCCTGAGGGCAAATTCTCTTCTAAGATCTGTTCTCCTTCTGTGTGTGTGTAGGCCCCAGTGATGTCAGTGGAAGTGATGGATATGTAGGCAGAACAGAAGGCCACAGTTGAGTGTTACTGTTTAGATCTACCAAAAATAATTTTGCCAGTCACAAAGTCTATGGGCAGGCCCAAGGAGAATGCTTCCCTAATTGTTACTGAAACCTGGCTAACAGGAATAGTAAATACCATAAACATTTTATCTTAATTTTGTGAAACATAACGCATTACTCCATAGTTTACTGATTGCTTGGAGAACTGTTTATAAAATAGGCAGCCTGCTTACTATCATCATGATTATATTGTCAGGATTTGACCAAATGCCTGGAAGCTTTAGTCATTTGGAAAATGCCATGTGAAATGGTGATTTAATCGTATTATTATTATTATGTTATTATTTAGTATTTTGTTTAATGCCATATGTGTGAATGGTTCTTTACAACTTCTATGTCTCCGAAAGTTAATGATTTGAATTACCATAGACTGATGAAATATATAAGTTTTAGTCATTTGACATTAGGGCTAGTTTGACTTTACTATGCCATATGAACTCTGATATAAAATTGCTGAGCAGAAGGGCAGAGTATTTTTGCTGTTCTTGGGTTTGTTTTTGGTTGGAAAATACTTTGTTAGTAGCAATAATAGAGCACTGTAATAAAATTGGGGTAGATGGATAAATTAGGATATGTCAGATACATAAACCAGTTGGCTAAAGGGGTTTCAGGAAAGGAGCAGATGCCTAAAGTTCCATAAAGCAACACACTGTGGAACAAACAGGATGCTTTCACAACTGCTTGATGTAATCAGGACAAACTGTTGACACTGAGGGAGTCGGGCCCCAGGTGCTGCCGGAGTGGTGTATCCTGCTTCTTTTGAAGATTCCCCTGCTCACCCTGCCTATATACAGAAAAATTCATCAGCCCTCTGTTAATACAACACTAAGGTCAGGATTTTAGTCACATTAAGGACAGAGAATTCAGAAAAAAGAAAAGGAGTACTTATGGCACCTTAGAGACTAACACATTTATTTGATCGTAAGCTTTCGTGAGCTACTGCTCACTTCATCGGAAGCTCACGAAAGCTTATGCTAAGGTGCCACAAGTACTCCTTTTCTTTTTGCGGATACAGACTAACACGGCTGCTACTCTGAAACCAGAGAATACAGAGTTACCATTCCCACAACAGCCTTAACGCTAGCATTTGGTGTAGGTATTATACCTTAACAGATAACACATATTGATTAATACTGGATAATGGGAGCTGGGCCAAAAGTGGAAACTTGGACAGTCAGGTTGTAACTCCATATGTAAACCCATGTATAAGTCTGGGTCATATTTGGAACTTGAAGGGGCCTATTTACTGGATCCCCTTTGGATGTCATCCAGGAAGGTAGAAATCAACATTGCTGATCTTTCACGACTTGCATTGTTTTGAACAATCTCATGAGACTGGCTCCTACAATATTGGCCAACAAGCCCAAACTCAAAACTTAGTCCCGGCTGAGCCTTGAACCTAAATCTTAGCCTAAACCTTAGCCAGCAATAGATCCACTTGTATTTTTCCATATGCGCAAAACCCTTCTATACCTCAGGCTAAACTACTTATTTCATACCAGTCAAAGAACAAAGAGGAAAGCACAAAAGGAAAGTCTCCATGAAAGAGAGAGAGAGTGAGAAAACACACTATGTGCCAATAGTCACACTGGCATAAAGTTGGTGTAACACAGTGGAGGATTAGTCCCAAGGTATTCTAATTATTTGTTGTTTAAAAACTCAAGCTGAAGCCAATGGGTGCTTCTCTTGTGTAAGGACTTGAAGGATCTGGCCTGTAAACATAAACAGTGTGTGAATTAGGAAGAATACAGCCCTACACACAGTAGGTGCAACATTTCTCAAGAGCCTAAAGCACTGATGTGAGCACAAGAATAAAGAAGTGATTTTGCTGAACTGAGGTAGAAGTAAGCTGCTCCTAACTAAAAAATAACACTAATAATCCCACAGCAGAATAAACATTTGAATAAAAACCCAGACATCAATTGGATTTTATCCAGAATTAAATGGAAACACATGCTTTATCCTAGGAATTAAGGGGGCAGGGCAGGGGAAAAACCCTAAACTCCTTTTCACTTCAAGTTTATTCAATCATTGCCATTGCCAAAATATTCCATGGAAAACTGAGCCAATTCAAAGCCATTCAGTTCAAGGCTGCAAGTTTCTACCCTCCTCCCCATTTTGCCCATCAACATGCTTGAGTCAGGTGTTAATTACAAGCACCAATAAAGCCACAAAGCTGCTCAGATTCCCCTAGAGGAAATGGCTGGATTCAGCACTTTGCTGTTCTGTTTATTTTACTACTTTACTGCACTTAAGTTACTCCAGCTGGTTTTCTGTGCTCTGAGAGGGGGAAAGTCCATTCTATAGAAGCATCCAGGGAGGTGAAAGGGACTCTCTCCTCCAAACTGAATAGCTTACATGAGAGCTGCATGCATGTAGTGTGAGGATACGGTGTTGAAGTGTCCTCTCTGCTGGGACCTGACCTTTCAACTTCTGAGGTGTCTGCTTCTTGCCAGGCCATTCTGAGTCATATTGTCTTCTGGTGTGCTGTGCTTTGCCACGTAATATTTATTATTGTTAATATTAAGAAGTACTTGCTAATCTCTGATGTGATCAGCACTGAACAAGACATAAATAAACACAGTTCTTGCCGTGAGGAGTTTACAAATTAGAAGACAAATATAGATGAGACAAGATGCTCTTGGAAAACCCTGGAGTGGGTGTTGACTTACTATAAACTGAGAGTGAATTAAATGGGAATGGGATATGCTTTCTCATTGATTCACATTTTATTTTGAAGAATAGATGTTGTTTGTTGGGCTCTGACAGGGTAATTCTGTCAGAAAACCCCGCAGTTGCTTATTATGTATAGAAGGTAACTCATAGTGTATAATATGTACCCCCTCTTGAAAATCCAGGGGGCCACATTCTCAGCTGGTCTACATTTCCATAGCTCCATAAAAGTCAATGCAGCTATGCTGATTTACACCAGTTGAGTATCTCACCCCTTGAGAACAGAGATGCATGAAAATTAGAAAAATAAAAAGAAGCAAAGCAAACCAAACTGCCTGAGATCACAAAGGGCTGTGTTTGAGTTTGGGGTGGAGGTTTTGGTTAGCTTCTACATTATCTAGGTTTGTTTTACCATTCTTTGGAATTATTGACTGGAAATCCTGACTTTAGACAGAAAAACACAGCTCTGAGCGTAAGCAGAAATACTTGAGATTAAAAAAAAAACGTAGGCAAGTCTAACAGATTGTACTTAAAGATAATGGACTTTTCTCCACTCTCTTGTTTATATTACGAATTTGCCCCAATTCCAGCAGTTGGTGGCCATGTACAGATGTAACTGCACCAGTATAAACCTCACCTGTAAACAAGGAAAGCTGTGGTAGCACTTGTTCTTGTTTGGAACCCACCTAGGATTTGCGCGCTCACAGCTATATCGGTTGTTGGCCATTAATTTCTGGATTCCCAGTGTACTTAAGGCTTTGCATTCATCCCTTTAGGCAAAAGCCTACTCTGAAGGTTAACTAATTCAGGCTTTCTTGGGGCCTAATAGAGGGAGTGATCTGAGAATCAAATACCTACCCGAACCTTACAGACATTTCAGTGTAGGGACTAATAGCAAGAGTACTTCAGCAGCTGTCAGTTGCCATAGTGTCACTTATGTAAGTGGGGGAATAGTCCCACTATTGTGGGGAACTTCCCTGGATTCTGTACTACCCCAGTGAAGTGGGCTAGCGAAAGGATCTGAGTCCTTGCTCCCACTTCCTTTACCCAGTGGCCTCCCTGCCCTTGAGGACTCCTCTTCCACTCTCCTGTCTGGCAGAGTCCTCCAAACCCCAAAAGGCTGGGCCCAGGATTCCTGGGGGGCTTGACCCCCAACCCTGCTGTGGTCACCTAGGACAGGGGCTAGAGTGTCCCTACTCCGGGGTACTCTCTCTGCACTGGGCACTTCTCTGACCCACTGACCATTACATACAAGTTAAAGCAAATGCAAGTTATTTAATCAACAATTAATTTTAAAAAGAATAAGGAAAAATGGGAAAGGTTAAGGGAAACACATCAACCTGCTCTGTGGCAGGGAATATCACAAACAGTGTCTCTGGAACGTCAGGGCAGTTCACAGTCTGTTCCTTGTAAGTCCCAGGCCTTCTTCTCAGGCCCTGGCTTTGCTGCAGGCATGCTGTGGGTTGGACACTTGCTCTGGTGGTGGCCACACGCTCTCAGGCTCTAAGTGGTAGGACCCTTCTTCCCAGCGTCACCCCCGTCCTGTCGGGGTTACGATCCAAGCCTGGCCTGCAGAGCCTCTTTGCTGAGGTGTCTCCCTGTGCTGGGCCCGCTGCCCAGGGTTCCCCTCGCTCTCCCCAGCTGCTCACCGCACCCAGCTCCAGACTGCTCCAGCCCCAGCTCCACCACTCTTTCTCAGCGCTGCTGCTGCTCTGCCTCCAGCTCCCTGGGCTGCTTCTTTGGCCCCTCTGCCTCTGGTTGCTACAGCTCTGCTCCCAGGAAAGGTCTACTCTGCAGGCTGCTTCTGTGACTCTGCTCCCAGCACTGACCTGCTTCCTGGCTGCTTTTCTGGCCCTTCTGGCTCTGTTTGCTGCAGCTCTGCTCCCAGGGCAAGTCTGCTCTCTCTGGGCTGTGCCTCTGGCTTTGGGGCTGCAGCTCTGCTCCCAGGACAGGGTCTGCTCTCTCTGGATCTGGCACAGCTCTGCTCTCCAGCTCAGCTTGGGCCCCTGCTTTCTCCTTAGCTCGGCCCCACTCTGTCTGACCCAGGCAATTCCAGCTCACATGGAGGAGCTCCCTGGCCTCCTGACTCCCTGATTAGCCTGCCCGCCCTGTCATTCAGGCTGACCTGAGAAAATTGGCCTTTCCCCATTGTTCCTGGGGTCTGTCAGTCTCAGGGTCCTGGTTTCCCATAGACCCTTCCCCTTTTAGTACTGGGAGCTAGCCAACCAAAACACCCCCACTGAATGTTATTAAGGGGGCAACAGTCCCCTTACACTTAGAGAGAAGGTCTCTCAGCCACTCTGAAATATGAATATTACTTGACATATTGACACAACCCACAACCCCACTTCTTCTTTCACCGTTTTTGAAGGGAATCTCATTGTTCTACTGGAGATTTCATTACCAGCCTCGATAGAACTAGCAATGATTTGTTTATTATCCTTGGCAGTGGAAGATACGGAAATGAGGCTAAGCTCAGACCTGCCAAATCTCACTCAGTTGGAAGGAGATGTTCTCATTGTGGAATAATATTTAGGTATTTTAAAAGTATCCCTGTCTTATGGTGAAGGATTTCTCAGTGTGTTTTGAGGAGACGTTTAAAATCTCTTTTTGAGTATTTTGAATGCTCCCTCGCACAAACTGCCACTGCTTGACAGTCCTGTAAGCAGCATTTGCCCAGAGCTGGGTTGATTTCTTTCTGCAGTGGGAGCAGAAACAGAGATCTAATCCACTAAGGTTTCACTTAAGGTCAAAAGCAGCTTAAAGATCCTGGGGGCAATCCACAGTGCTTCCTCTTCCTCCGGCCACTGTTAATTTTGCAGCAATATACACAGAACAGCCTCTCAAATTTTATCAAAGTCATGTGTCAAAAGGGTGTCGTTATCTAAATGTGCATGATCTATAAGGCAGTTTTTCAACCTTTGGATTTTGATGGCCTTAGGAACCCATATTCAGAAAGTAAGCTTGCCCATAGGTGCATGTTTCCTGCAAACTGTATAGCTTCATATACAGTTATATGTCTAACCATGTGTGTTTGAAAAGCCACTCTGCCTTAACTTCCTAAACAATTGTGAATTTGTCAAGTTTGTTACAAAAACAAAACAAAAAACCCCAAACCCACCAAACAAAAGAAATCCCATAGGAAATGTTTTTTGTAATATTTGCTTGTCTACTGTGCCTACAGAGCATGGGCTCATGTTGGGTGAGGTACAGAGCCACACAACCTCAGGGAGAGCTAGAGAAGGCAGTTTGCATGTGGAGGGATTTCCAAAATTGAAACATAGCCAGGACACTTTGGTTAGCTCCTTTATGCATGAGACAACGTGCAATACAATCTTTAAGACGTGATCAAAACATTGGTTTTATGTCTTATGCAAGACACAGCACCACCACCACCGCCAGCGTCCCCTGATACCATACTGTGGCACTGACTCAACAGAGAGCACTTCTGTTCCAGGATAATTTCTTCCATCCAAGATGTTGGATGTCTCCCATCCGAATACTGACCCAGCATAGTTTGTGAGGTCTGATGGGCTCATGGCAGGCACATAGAGGTGGGTATGACTGGTATTGCACATGCAGAAACCTCATCTAAATGAAATTCTGCAAAGAAAGCTGGGTGACATTTGAAGGGAGTGACTTGGTAGGGCCTTCGGCCTTTCTGTGGAGTGCAAGGCTGCGGTAATTTCTGGTTTGAGGATCGCTCACTCCCGCACCACAACAAAAGATCATGACCATGCCCTGAAAAAAATAAGGAAGTTCAAAGTCCATCTTTTAAGGATCTTGTTGTGCCTTGCTATGGAGATATCTCAGCACAAGTTAAGGGCAAAACTCTGTTATCCAATCTTCATGGTAGATGTCTTATCCAGTGCAGGTTTCAATTGCTCATACTCTGGCCACAAATCTATTACACAACAAACTGCCACTCAGTCCGCTTTATATAATGTCTATTAGTTATCTGGAAGTTCTTTACAATAACAAATTAAATATTATTTGTGCTCTCAGTGATTGATGGAGCAATCACTACAACTGTTAGGCACTTGGCTGAAGCTTTTGCATAGCCTTGGACATTAGAACCTGTCACAGTGAGAGGGGGATCATTGGCCAAAGTATCAATCTTATCCCCCTACTCTTTCTAAAAGATGCCACAGGCTCTTTAACTTCCACCTGGTTGGCTTTAAGTGACAGCAACAAGGGACCTCAGTTTAAAGTTTCAGGTGTTAATGTCACAAAAATATTGTATCACACAAACTCTGTTAGCACAGCAGCAATATGGAAGCATATTGAACTCATTAGTTACATGCAAATAGTCTGAACACAAAATGGCCCACATTAGTATTTTTTAAAAAAGATGAAGTAATTTAATGCAATTATATGAACCTGAAAAAATGGCAAATTTATTGGGAGATGCTATTTTTTGATCTCAGTGGTCACAGCTGTGCGAACCTTGGAAATAAGAAACACAACAGGGACACTTTTGGTTAAAAATACTTAATGTGAAAGGCAGGTTTTGGAAACACTGAACAAATTCTGTTCTCATTTTCAAAATGCAACTCTGTTAACTTTCTATTGGCAGACTCTGTCCACTCATTAATTTCCCTCTCTTTTTCAAAATAGGACCCACTTTTTTTCTCCTTTATATAACTGGAAATCTCCAGACCAAAGAGGCTTAGACAAGCTTTTTGGAGTGCTCATTTGAACCAAACCCAATTCTGAATCTTTTGCAGGTTGCCAGTTCATAGATTTGAGAGCCAGACAGGACATTACGGTGATGCAGTCTGACCTCCACAGAACACAGAATTTTACCCAGTAATTTCTGCAGCAGGCCCATAACTTGTGGTTAAATTAGAACATACCTTTTCGAACTACGTACTACTAAAAAAATCAGATTGTCTGTTTTGTGTGAGAGATGCAACTCCATCCCTAGCCAAAGAGAGAGACTCACTTTCACTTATACATATAAGGTGGGTCCCAGGAGAAATCAGAGTATGTTCCCTCGGACAAAACTAGTGGCTCTCATGATCCCATCTTGTCTTCAAGTCGCATATCAGTCTGTAAGTATAGGTGGAGAAGTGCAGCGCCTGTTTAAAAAATACATCACACCTTTTGTTTTGTGCTTAAAAACAATAGGGATCTTACAGCTGTGCAGTAGCCGTCTTTGTTTTACAGCCTTCCCTCTGGAAAGTGGGGTTCAGGACAGGATAGTTGTTAAAGGGAAGCCGTTGTGGAACAGTCCTTGCACAGGTCCTGTGGACTTCTTTTGCAGTCTGGGGTAAGGGAGCATTCCTGAGGGCCATGAAGTTTTAATGGGAGGAAAGGAACAGGTTGATCACAATCTAATGCTGGGCTTTTCTTTGTGCTTGGTTTTTCCAACCCATTGTATTCATTTTCCTTCTTAGTTAAGTCTTGTGTTTACTAGCTACACCCAGAAGGCTCCCTTTGGCCTGATGCTCTCTCCTTATGCTGCTGTTACTAACATGGCAACAGTACAGACTCTCAGGAAAGTGCTCCTCACACAAACATGCCCAGTCAAAATGCAAAGAACCGTCTTCTAAATTTGCCAACAGAAAATTTAAAAACAGAACCAGTCCTATTACTATAAAACTCTACACCTATGACTGCGAGTTACCTGCCCCCTTTTCCTACAGTATCTCCTTCTGCATTTATTACCACTCCCTTTTTCACCCTCTCTTCCACTTGTTTTGGAAAATTCTAATCCGTAATAAACTAAAACTCGTTTCCAAATCACAAGGTTTGTAAGCAGGCAGACAAACCTGCTTCCCCCCCGCCCCAAAAAAATAATAATATGAAATTATTATATGTGGTAAAGGTAAAGGAAGGAAAAAGAAAAGAGAAAAAAGAAAGGGTGTGTGTGTATGTAGGGTAAGACTCAAAAATCAAGGAAATCAGAACCGTGCCATGTAAAATTGTTACAGCTGTTACTGTTTTTATTGGCTGTTTCTTTTGGATTCATTTCTCCAGCAACTGCCATTCATGTGAGCAGGAAGGCATGCAGCATGACATTGCTTTGACTTGAGAGATCCAGGGGCCAGGGGTGGAGAGTGTGGGGAAAAGGACAGGGTGTAGTAATGAGGAGGTTTGTGGGGGACACATCAAAGTATATCTTTGTAATGTGTTACAGTAACCCAGGAAATTGAATTCAGATGCATTTAATAAAAACCTAATAGGAATTTGGGATTTGTCATACTGGATCAGACCATGGGTCCACGTAGTCCAGTGGCAGCTGATATGGTACTTGATGCCTCAGAGGAAAGCGAGTCCCTTCTTCATCCTCTACCACAAATCTAATCTCTTTGATTTAGCTTTCCCTCTGTAAATTCTTCACAGAAACCTAGACACCCAACATCCCCAAACATAGAAACAAAAACAAATGAGCACATGTCTCCTATAGCCTGAGAAGGAGAGATTGCTGTGATCTGTTTTTGAATAATTCTAAGGTGATTAGATACTGAAGTAACGGCATCCATATAAATATGTAAATAGAGTGCACCTAACTGTTTGAGCAATTCTGTACATGGGGAAAAAAGGGGTAGAGGAGGAGAGATTTTTTTTCCCCTGTGGGGAAATATATTTACAGATAAAATGAAGTGGCTACATCTGGAGACTGCAATCTTGGGTGGTGGCTGAGAGCTGGGAAATGGAATCTTGGATCTTTGGTCACTCTGACTAATGAGAGAAGAGTCTGTACAGAAATATGAATTTTCCTTTTCTGCTCTCTCTTGGTCTCTTAATAGTTGCTTCATTTTAATGGGTCTGATTAAATAATTACCTAATATGAATTGGACAGACCTTGAGATTTGTGTCTCTTCTTGTAAGCTTCTCAAACAAAATACAAGGCACAGAACCAATTATATGAAAATTCATTCTGCACCTGGCACTCACATATTATTAGGATGAGCACCTTAGAAATGCATATTAATTAAACATGTCCAATGTTTTTTTTAATAATTATTTTTTGTATTTTGCAGACCCATCAAAAGAAAATAAACTATAAAGGAACAAACTAAATTCACAAGTACATCTGGTGATGCAATATTTTTGGTGTATTTTTATTTGAAATGAAAACAGGGATCCTTTAAACAAAAATAAATTCAGTAGACCCTAGGCTAAGGAATTATACATTATTAAATGTTATTTCTTGCTCAGCAAATTGTACTCAGGACCGAGCTCCCATCTGTGCCTGGTTTTTCGCTGTGTTTGGGGCCAAACTGTATCCCTGATGTTGGTCAGTATTCTGGCTCAAAGGACAAAACTGGCTTAGAACTAGAATCTTCATTCAGAACTCATTCAAAATCATGTGATATTTGGATTTGAATCCCTGACCTAGTCAAACCACTCTCTACAGCTTTAGCTTCATGTCAGATTCAAAACTGGAAGAGACCGACTAATTAACAGTTCTATTCCAGATTTGATTGAAATCAAGAAACTTAACCAGAACCTTAGTCCTGATCTGGCAAAAACCTGTATCTGAAACTAGATTCAGATGTAAAAAGTGCTCCTTAAGCAAGCTCACCTCTAAAAAAAGCTGCACTTGAGCATCCATATCAGGTAACTGCGCACACTATTAGTTGCTAGGGCCCTGATTCAGTATGCTTTTGACATGTGAATAGTTCCATTGTTCAAACCCAAGTTTTCTTAAAGTAGACATACTGTTAAGAATCTTGCTGATCTGGGGCGTACATGAAGAACTACATTTTAATGTATATGGCCTGTTTGCATGTGCAAATCAGGTAATTGCACACCAAACTACACATCTCTACATGCAATTACCTAGTTTACCTGTTTATAGGGATGGGCTTACAAGTAATGAGCCCCTTTGGAAATGTGGTGCTTTGTGTGTAGCAGAGGTGCAGGTGAGACCTCTTGCAGCCTTTCTATTCCATCAGAGTGGCCAGAGCAAACTATGTAAACATCCATGAAACACGGGTGCTTTTTAAAAGTTGAGAACAGAACCTTAGTACAGCCATGAAAAAACCCATGATACTTAGCACTTTTCAATTGTATGAAAGAATTGCTGGCCCTATTTTTAAACATGGGAAAACTTAGGTATAATGAGGGTGACGTCTTATGTGCAATGTACTGAGCACTGTGTTGGAAATGCAAGCTATACTTTTAAGAATGTGTAGGGGTATAATGGAGGGGGTGTTCCTGGTCCTACTTGCAGGCTCAGAGGCTCTGTAGGGAAGCCTGCAATCAGAGTCAGTCTGGAAGAAGACAGCTTAGAACAAGGTTATGCCTCTCTGCTTTAGGGAGCAGCCTGCTTTGCTTCTCTCTGGTTTTGGTTACTGTTATCATTATGGATATTATGAATAAAAGTAGTATTATGTTACAGACTTTCAGCAAGAGTATTTGATGTTTTTATCTAACTTCTCTGTTTGTCTGCTGTAAACATAACACCATGTTACAGAGAAAATTAGTGGCAGAGTGAGGAACAGAAAATAAGTCTCCTCACTTCTACTCTAGCACTGCTTCTAGTCTAGCACTACTCTGCTTCCAGTTGAGGGAGAAATTGGGTTGGAAATACTGGAAGAAGAAAAAGGGTTTCTTGTGAGATTTCTGCTCTTTCTTAACTATGGATAGATCAGAGATACAAGAAGAATAGACTTTCTTGTAGTATTTCCACTTCGGGTCTTAACAAAATATGCACAAGTGCTCATGAAAATAGGAATAGCCAAACAAACAAAAAATTCCCAACACATAAAAATGAACCATATTTCTTATGAACTTCAAAAAGGATCATTTTGATTTTGGATAATGTTTTGAGTCAGCTTTAGGTTAACTGGAACTCCATTTTTAGCAACTACTGACTGCAGGTTCTGGAAATCCCCACATTAATTAGACAGAGAGAAATCCTAGAATTGTGAGGATGTGCTATATAATTATGTGAGAGAGCCCCCTCCCCCTTTGTTTTTTTTAAGTTTTCAAAGTTCACAAGTTTAGCAGGACAGGTTTAAATAAAGTGCATGATTCCAACTCTCTGCAAATCAAACAATTTAAACCGGCCCCAACACCCAACCACTCACAATCAAACATGATGTTTTATATGGGTCAACAAAAGTCTTTCTCTGATTCCTCTCCTTGCCCAGTCTTTGAATAGATAAATGTCCAAAAGAGATACAACACTTAAAAGATCTGGTTTTGTTCCTGTGTTTTGAAACATCTTCAAAGGACCAAAACACTTGGTCACTAAGTGATACTGAGTTGGTTTGTTTGTTTCTTTCCTACAGAGCTACATTATGCACTGCATCTTCTCCAGTAACTCTCTGATGCTTTCACTTTTTTCTTCCAAGCTACACCAAGAAAGTCATCTCTGTCATTTTTATAGTTCCTGGAATTTTAAGCACACTGACAAAGGTTGTTTTTTGTTTGCCTTTTTTGTCACCACTACCCCAGAGCTGTTTCACATAGCCTGTAGCATGGAAGATCATTTTATTCCCTTGCCTTCTATTTTATATCTTGCAGTTCAACAATTGTATAGGATTTGTTAGAAGTAGTCACCTTTCTGGGGGGCTCTATTGCAGAGCCTTAATTTAATTGTAAATGTTTTATATGTTTTAAAAAAAATAGTTGATGCAATCGTAGGTGGGGTTGATGAAGGAGAACATCCAAAACCATAGAAAAATGGATTTTTGAATAACTGGCATAAAGGCATGTATTTGTGGGGAAACAGCATTTTGATGAAACTGGAGGATCAGTGTATAATGTGTATTAACTGCAAGGGGACATGGCTAAGGCTGTGACCACCCAGTGGTTAATCAATAAGGCAGTTGGTGGAGGTGGCTAAATTAGCTGGAGTTGGGAATAATAGGGTTTCAATGTAATTAAATTAGTACAGCATATAATATTCTGAAATAGGAGGTGGTCAAGGTCCTTCTGCCTCTCTAAGATGTGTTTCTACCCTGCAGTGATTTTTTTATCACCTTTTAAGTACTGGTCTCCTTTTGAATGTATTCAGTTGCAGCTTCTATGCTGCCTTTGATAACTGGTTCCACATATTAACACTTTGTATCATTTCTCTAAAACTCCTTTTGAAAGCAGATTTCTTTTCCCAGCTAATCTAAGAAATAACATAAAGCCTCAAAGCCTCAATGAGATGCTTCTGGGCTACAAACGGCGCAAAACTTCTCTCGCAAGCCAGGAATGAAAGGTATGTGACACCTAATTTAATGAAGTACATACGAGAGATCATGATTTATGTCCCAGTGCTTTTTAAACTGCCATCTCCCAAATAGTTCTAGAATGCAATTGATTTCTTGCACTATCCAGGCTCGTGTACTTGATGATATCACAGCCATTCAGTGATGCAAGGATGAGCTCATTCACAGCCATTCCGTGATGCAAGGATGAGCTCATTCAGACTTCTTCAGTCCATGCAGAAAAAATAATGAACATTCCCCTGTGCATGTGTTGCTAACTGCATAAAAAGTCCATTTGCTCTGAAAAGTCCAGCTACAGGGTGTGTGTGGTGTGTTGTGTTGTGTGTGCGTGTTTTTTGTTAAGCTGGGCTTTTGATTTGGAGAAGATGAGAGGAACCACAAAGACGCCTGTGAACACACCAGTAACCAGCTAGTGTAGTAATGAGTGTTCTCTCCATAGAACTTCTCCTCTTCAGGTATTGTGAATCTTGAAAGAAACTTGTATTTGCATGAGCGCTAAAGACCAGAGCTCTTTCCTGTCCCTCTCTCATTCCCCACACATCATTTCCCGAAATGCCTGGCCAACAAAATGAGGTCTGCTTTAAAGGAATAGTCTTGGCCATTAATTGAGACACAAAGTGTGGTGTGTTCACTGGTTATTGGGGCTAATTAGCCTAATTCTTTCCCTCTAATTTCTTCATAAACACAAATGCCTAGGAAGACAAAGCTGAGCTAACAATTTAGTCCAGGACTCTATTCATGTTCTCAGGTTTCGTTGCATTTTGCACAGTTTTGTTGTATCAACCAGGCAAGGTACTAACAAGCTTCAACAGGACTTTATTTTCAAAGTGGAAACCTCTTTACCAAGCTGCTGCTGCACCTTCTGTAGCTTTCTCCCAGCCTCTCAACTCCTCCCCCCTCCTTCCTGTTTCCTGTCCTTTCAGACTCCCAACAGCCAGTGCTCCCAATTCTAACAATTACAAGCAACATCTAAACACACATTCTCTCCTCTCTTAAGAAACTCTCCCAATTAAAATAAACATTATTGTTTTAACCACAGAAACAAATACGAAACAAGACACTATACTGTTGGCAGAAATATTACACTGAAAACACTGTAGATACTACATAACATAGTCTCGTGTCCAGACAGGTGGTCATCTGGGTCTGACAGGCCGTTTCTCAAGCCCCGGTTTCAGTGCAATGTCTTGTTGTGTTGGTGAAGTCATCCAATGCAGACTGGGTGTTGGCAAAATCTCCTTTGGTGAATACGCAGGTGCAAGATAAGAAGCATTCCATACCTGCGCATCAGAAAGTAGATAGGTATAAGGTCCCTTCTTCACTGTGATTTTTAGGGAGCTGTGAATTTATGGTCCCCTTTGCGTAAAATTCCAGGTTTTCGTATTCTAACGAAGGAACCACACTTAAACTTTCGTTCCTTAGCACCCCGCCGCTTTTCTGTGAAAGCCTTAGACTTTGCTTGGTTCTGTTCAACTGTTTTTCTCACATCATCCTCATTTGGGGCATCAGGTCATGCCTTTAACAATCCAGCGATGTTCAGTTTAGTATTCATCTGTTTCCCATGCAGTAACTCTGCGGGTGATCTTTGCGTTGTGGCATGTCGTGTAGCCCGGTATGCTTGCAAGAAATCAGTAGTGAAGGGTATCCAAAATCGCCCTTCCAGTTTAGCCATTTGCAAACTCTCTTTCAAACTTCTGTTAAACTGTTCGATTTCCCCATTGGCTTGAGGGTAATATAGGGATGACCTTCTGTGTAAAATGTTTCCTGGAGTTTGAAACTTTTCTGGCACAGAGGAAGTAAATTGACTACCATTATTTGAAACCAGTTCTTTGGGGTTACCTTCCCTCCTAAACACTGAAGAGAGGAACTTAATTACTGTAGCAGAAGAGATTTGCGATGTAAACGCTACCTCAGGCCATTTACTGAAACAGTCTATTAAAGTGATGGCATAATGGCAGTCAGTTGGAGCAGTATCAAAGGGTCCTACAATATCAATCGCCACTTTTTCCCATGCAGATTCAGGAAGAGGAACAGGCTGTAATGGAGAGGTATATGTCACTGCTGTCTTATCATGCATTTGGCAAGTGACCCAGTATTTTATGAGTGCTTCAGATTGAGAGTCCATCCCTGGCCACCAATACAGATCCCGTAGTCGTTGTTTGGTTCGGACAATTCCTTGATGAGTGTCATGTGCCAGGTGTGTGTTTTGACTGTAATTCCTCTGGCACAAGGAGCTGGTGTGTACCTCGTAGCACACAGCCATCAAAGAAAGAAAGTTCATCCCGAACTCAAAACTGGGTCAAGGTTTTTAGGGTGACTGGGCCATCTCTTTTTCAGAAATTCCCATAGTTTTTGTTGAATTGGACATGCTGAACAAGCAGCTTGAAATTATTCTCTTGTAATTGCAGTGAGAGTGCTTGTAATAAGTGCAACCACTACATCCTTATCCTCCGGTGGACCATCTGATGAAGGCAAAGGCAGGCGAAAAAGGCAATCAGTGACCACATTTTGGTGGTTTTTCATTAGTTTTCCTCTTGCAATTGTGTGTCTGAAGTGGTAGTGAACTTTCCTGCAAAGGAGTCACAGCCTGGACTGTGCCTCCTGTATCCATGCTCATTATTTTGGCTTCAGCTGTAGCTGACTCAATTTGAGTAGCAATGGTTATTGCTTTTCTAGTGCAAGCTGTGGTTCTAGAGTAAGCATTCTCTTACATGAAGCATGGTTGTTTTCTCAATGAGCTGGTCTCTAATCATCTCATCTGCCATATTCCCAAACTCACAAATTACAATCAAACTCCTCAGGGAAGCAATATACTGCATTATAGTTTCCCCTGGTTTCTGCTCACGCTGGCGAAATCTGTAATGATTAGCTACTACATTCACTTTTGGCACAAAAAAAATTCTTTAATGCAGTGAGTGCAGTCTCATATTTATCATCTGCAAGGGGAAAAGTGTAAAATATACTCTGCCCTTCTGCTCCAAGGCAGTGGATTAGCAGAGAATGCTTTCTTACTTCAGAAAGCTCTGTAGCACTGATTGCAAGCAAATAAGTCTCAAACATACGGATCCAGGTAGCAAAAGCAATTGGAGGCTCACCTGGGCTTTGCAGAAAGGGTGCAGGTGGGTTCAGAGGCAGAAGATCCATCCTCGTCGCCAAAAGGTTGTATCAACAAGGCAAGGTACTAACAAGCTTCAACAGGACTCTATTGGGTTGTGAATTCAATCCTTGAGGGGGCCATTTGGGATCTGGGGCAAGGCCGCTGCTTGCACAGGCTGAATCTGGGATTGGAAGGACACACGCTGTGTACAGAATGTAGCAGACGCTATCCCCGTGTACCTTCCCCTACCGGCCCCAGAGGCGTTCTGCTTGCAGGGAAAATAGTCTCCTCCAGCTGCTATTGCTGCTGCTGGTGTGGCTCAACTCTCCACTCCCTCAGCACTGCAGCAGTGGCTACTACCGCCATAATCTGCCCCCCATTTTGCTGAGGACCAAATGCAATACTAGGAATCTGCCGTATCTGAAAAGAACAGGGTCTGAGTAGCGGATATTTTTGACATGTGATACAATATGCAAATGTACAAACATGCTCTTGTTGCTCTGTCTGGTGTATGGAACACTCTTTACATGAGATTCCTGGATCAGCCAGGCCATAACAATCTGTATGGTGTTTTATGGACTAGTGTGACTTTTGTGGGTTATTATTTCTGGCTTAAGCAGCTCACAAGCAATCTCCCCAGTAAGAGAGAGGGGCAGCCTGAGTCTCCTATTGTCCATTTTCAAAAGAGCTAGATTTTTTTGGTCTGAAAATGCCAGCTGCCACCTGCTTTAGGTTTAACTTTCTGCTTGAGTGATAATATATTATTTGACATATCTTCTGCATTTTAATTGGGGCTGCAGTCAGGGTTAAAAATCATTTTGGAAACATTTTAAGATAAAGGTCTTTTGTTGTAAAGACTCAAACAGTGAAGACGTAAGCAATCTTACTACAGGGATGGTCTCATTAAAGAGTTCTTTCATGGCATTACACTTATTGAACCTTAGCATATAGCTTACAGTACACCTGGGTGATTATTTTGTAGGGACAAAACTCTTTTGTTACTAATTTCCTCATCTCATATAGACAGGTGTTAGCTTTGCCCTCCCCATGTGTGGTCAGTAGGATCACATCCAGGTTTGCTATTGAAAAATGATTCCATTGATTTGGGAAACCTCTGCTCTTGTCTATTGTAACTGAGTTTCTGTAGCAAATTATAATCCTGTGGAGTTGCAAATGGAGAACGCAGCAGCTGTTTGATAGCAATAGGCCCTTTAGTTATCAAAATGCTATCACATTACTTAATCCACTGACACTGTTTCTTTATTTACAATGCTGAAACTGTCATTTTTTTCCAAAGGAAAAGTGGACTGAGGTGAACAGTGATGCTTTGTTGCTGAGGATAAGGACAGAAGGATAGGCGTTTATCAGAGGAGGAAGAGCCACATTTGTTAACATCATGCTTCACTGTCCCAGGGATCTAGCTCATGCAGAATATGAACAATGGGGCTAAATACAATGCTTAAACATGCATATTAAACCCCTGTCAGCAGCTACAATTATTAAATAACACCAGGATCTCCCCTAATCTTCCTCTGAAACAGTTTGAATTGGGTGCCAGCCTAATGTCTGTGGGAAGATTATTTCAATCCCTTGGGAAAAAGAGATCCTCCATAAGAAGTTAATACCCTTGGGACAGTACATTGGAAAGCTGCATTTGATCTCCCCTGACAAATATGACAGCATATTATGTCTGAGAAGGTCCCATCAGTAAAAGGTAGGTTATGCCACCCACAGCATGAAAGACTAAGACTCCCCAATTCCAGCTAACTCAAAAGCTGATAGTATTAGCCTGTTGGCATCAGTGTCACTATCTTGTATTCACTGAATATAACATTTCCATAAACTATATACCTAATTAAAACACGTGGCATAATGTCACTACCATGACATTATGCCACTTCTGGAGATTACAGGGAGAAGGGGAATCCTGTCCAAAGATACTGTGTTCCTCAGCCCCTACTGCAATGAATAGAGCCACGGAATTGCACAGAATGGATTTTCTTGGCTTGTTAAAGGTCTCCCTAAACAAAACAAAACAAAAATAAATCTCCTCTACATACTAAGCTGCATGGTATAGGGTTTATACACAGTGCCTCAAATAGATGGGTACATAAACTGAGTTTGGAATTTGGGATTGTATGAAGTCTATGGGCCTGATTCTTCTCCACAGTTTTACATTGATTCAACTCTGGTTTCAATGTAGTTGCTCCGCTTTATATCTGTGTAAATGACAGTAGAACTCTATCCATTATGTGCTTATTTGACTGACGAAACAAGTATTTCAGATTACTCTTTGCACTGTAGAAGCAATAACAGTCTGTTGTGGAGATGTAAGGACCATGGCTGCAGCATAATCTCCTACACTGACTATAACTTGGCTTAGACCCATCAACATAGACAGCACCAGTTGCATTATAAGACCTTTTAACATGATCTCCAACAAGGTAAACTTCACCTTTTTAGTGAAGTTGTTCCCTAAACCTGACCAGCTTAGTGATAGAGTGGACAGAGCTTAGTGACTGACTGTTTTCAGTGGCACTGGTTCAGTGTGATTGGGAAGGGGATAGAGAAGGGTTATTGGCAAGGGGAAGGCTCAATCAGGGCAGAAAAAATGTGGGTCAGAAAAAGGTGCTCCTTCAGAGGTCCTGCTGAATTCTGAAGGGAGGTCGTGTCATTTTTATACAACATCTCCTCTGATCAGTAGACCTGTGCTGAGAAGCTGGTATTCTACAGTAGCTTGAGGCAAACTGAGATGCGGAGGCAGAAGGGGGGACCAGTGTCTTGCAAATCCCTGACTACCTTGGACATCTGGTCCTCCTACAGAGGGATATTTCAACAGCTCGTTTTTTGTTAGTGAGATTGGATTGTGTACCCAAGTCAAAGATCTTATCACAAACCCATATTGGTGGTGGTTCCAATTACAATGATGAATCTGAAAAAGCCTTCAATAGAACACTAAAGGTGTTAGCTAGTACTGAATGGCCACCTCCTGTTTCTATATACAACACTGTCTAAATCTGTCATGATGTTATAGGCTTTAAACCAGACTGCAAGTCAACAATAACAGTATTTCAAAATCTCTCACTGTGCAAGTTTTTCTGCATTTGTTCCTGATGTGTACTGTAAATAAGATACCTGATTCTCCGCTCCTACCATTATTATACCAGTGGAACTTCATGGACTTCTGTTTTAAACTGGTATAAGAGAGTCAGGGCTACCGGACTAGTCCCCAGAAATCTGTGCCAGCAATAACCAGCATGGAACCTGGTGCAGAGCTCTTGCCAGCAGAAGGTGGGAGCAACACAAGGTATCCACAGCATCCCCTCTGCTTGGGGAAGTGAAGCTAATGTAGCTCAAAAAGTGGGCATTGCTGGTGGTGGATAGTGTAATTTGGGCAGCTGATGACTGCTGATTCTTTCATGACCCTCTGCTAGTGGGAGTTCCTAGGAAGTCCTCAACCAACAGAATTTCTCAGCATAGCTTCTTGCCCTTCCTTAGGTCAAACTCCTCAGCGTGCAGCAGGCCAGGCTTTGCACATCTCTATTTTGACATGACCTGGGGTGTGACAGCACTTCCTGACTGGAGCAAGCCTAGGTTTGCTCTCTTTCAGGATGATTTCTTCAGTCACTGGCTGCCACACAAAAGATGCAAGATATAGAAGTAGGTACAAGAGGCTGAATTCCACTTGCATTTACACCTGTAAATTTTCCACTAAATTAATGGAGTTATTCCAGACATACACCAGTGTAATTTAGCACTATATCTGACTCGGGAGCTTCAGCAAAAAAATCTGTGGGGCTAGCTCATTCAGTTATCTCCTTGTGTGAGAAGTACCAATACCCTCACCATGTAATCACTTGAGGTCTGTCAATTGAAAAACAACCCCTTACACAAAAACAACTGTACCTTAGGGTTTGGGGATCTGTCAAGCCCACTGTGATTCTGTGTGGGTAGGTCAAGCTCAATGATTTTCTGTCCTTTTATTCTTCAACATACAAATAAGTTCTGCTGCAGATATTGTTGATATGGCTGCAAGTGGAAGCGGTGTAGCTGGTGTTTGTCACAGAACTGTGCATTGGTAAAGCAAGTCCAGTACTTCCTTGAGTCCTGTGCAGTTCCTTGGTGTGAACCTTTCTTTCTTTTCTCTTGCATCAAATATAAGCCTGCTAGCTTTGAATTCTGTTGCAGACCTGTCTTCTATGCGTTGAGTGATAAATAAGGGAATGCATTCCCTCTTCAGAAGTCTGTATGCTAGGTCATAATGTGTCCACTGATCTTATCTCCTTATCACTTTATCTGAATGGTGCAGTATCTAGTGCAGAGGTGGGCAAACTTTTTCGCCCGAGGGCCACATCGGGGTTGCAAAACTGTATGGAGGGCTGAGTAGGGAAGGCTGTGCCTCCCTAAACAGCCTGGCTTCCGCCCCCTGACTGCCCCCCTCAGACCTCCCGACCCATCCAACCCCGCCCTGCTCCTTGTCCCCTGATTGCCCCCTCCCGGGACCCCCTACCCCTAACCACCCCCTATCCACACCCTCATCCCCCGGGATTCCCACGCCTATTCAACTACCCTGTTCCCCTGACCGCCTCTGCTCCCTGTTCCCTCAACCCCGTCCACACCCCCGCCCCATATCCAACTCCCCTGCCCCCTTACCATGCCGCTCAGAGCGGCAGGAGCTCCCAGCCCCGACGCCCAGCCCGAGCCTGCTGCATTGCCCGGCCGGAGCGGTGGGCCAGAGCGCTGGCAGCGAGGTGAGCTGCGGGGGAGGGGGGACAGCAGGGGAGGGGCCGGGGGCTAGCTGCCCTGGCCGGGAGCTCATGGGCCGGGCAGGATGGTCCCTCAGGCCATAGTTTGCCCACCTCTGATCTAGTGGAAACAAATAAACATCACCCAAGAATATTGTACTGGAGACTTCCTGATTGCAATTCCCTTCAGATCTTGTATTTTACAGATATGTCCAGACCTCAGACTTGTAGTGTAATGCCAGTATAAAATGTAGAGAAGAGGAAACACAGGTTAAGTGGTGGCGTGTCCCACTGTTCACCCTTGCCATTGGGTCCAACAGTTTCACATCTAGTGAATTCATTGGTAGAGCTGGCTGGAGGCTGACAATTCCATTTCATGATACCTTGTGAAGCTTCATTCATGAATGTAATGGGCCTGTAGATACTCAGCTAGAAGACAGTTTAGAATCGCAAAGTATTTGTATGATAGAAACTTCTAGTATTTGTAGAACCTTCAACCTCTTCCAAAGTGAAAGGTGAATTATCTGCCTATATAACAAAGATCTTCTTTGATCAATAAACTGACTGTACCATATGGCAGACTGTACTGATGTGCTTTCATTTTAGAGACTACAGTCTACTGCTGTCCATGATGAAGTTGAAATTATCTAATTTATTTCTCTCCATTAAAACAGTTTTTAAAAGCACTAAGCTTAACTAGCTTCCAGTTTAACTCTGGGGACTGAGGAGGGGAGGGGCCAAATTATCTACTGACATAAACTGGTGGCAGAACTTCACTGAAGCCAGTGGAGCTGAGCCAAAATCCGGTGTAATTTGGTCCAATGTGTTCCAGGCTTGTGGGCCAGCCATTTACAGTCAATGAGAGAACAAGCTGATCCTTCAAACAAACCAACCCCAGCAATTGTCTGTTTTTAGGAGTTGGATAATATTTGATGTCAACACTTCCAACAGTTAATAATAAATCAATAAAGTGAACATAAAATATTGAAAAGAGTGAATAATTTATTAATCCAGCATGCAGCTGCTAAAGCTAGGGATAGGTTATTGACCTGGATGCATGGGGTCTAAGCGATAATTTCCTGGCACTGCAGCGAAACCGTTGCTTGACTCCAGAATGAGAATAATTTAGTGACTGAGGGGAATTGTAGATGAGCTCACCCTCACTTAATCGGCAAAGGAAAGATCAATATGCAGGACATACTATCTTTCTTGTTGTTGACTAACATAGATTTGTATGATACACTCCTACAGGCAGCTTGTAACGAATAAACTTTCTTGCAGACATATGTATTGGGTATCTTTTCCCTTTTTTACTAGTGATAATATAAGGCTAATAAAGTTGAAAGGCCATTAAATCTTTCATTTCTGTTTGGCGACTGCATGAGATGGGTCAAACATTCAGATGCATAACATAAAATGCAAGCTTTATATAAGCGATTGGGAGTCCATAAAAATTTAAATCCTTTTAGTCAGCTATGATTCTGATTACTCTTTATTTCTCCTAGGCAGGAATAGCTTTTAGATTCTTGTATATAAAGAACATGTGGTTCTTTAATTCAAATTAATGTTTTCAATAAAATAAAGGGATACAATTACTTTAGTTTATGGTCTGTATTACTCATGTAATATAAATAAACATTGATTATGTCTTAGAGTCACGGAACTCCTTTGGCTTGGTCTACAACTGCATTTCAATTACTTTTAAATAAACCACCCTTTTTGGTTGCCCTTCTGGATTGGCAGTAGTGCTGCTTCTTCTGGTGTAGGAGATGTTGACTGACAAACGGCTTATCCTGGCTTGCTCCCTTTTAGGCCAGTGAGGTGGTGCCTGAAAGCCATGAAGATTGCTGACATCTGTCTTTGCCATATTGTTCATTAAAGGCCTGATCCAAAGCCTTCTGAAGTCAAGGGTTTTTCCATTGACTGCAATTAGCTTTGGATCAGGCCCAAAGTTTGAATTGACATTTGGTCACTTGTCCGTTCTCATAGACTAGAGATGTACACACTCTTCACATCCATATATTAAAAATTGGTGTTCCCCAGAATGAAACCAAACCAAATCTGGACTGGTCTTTGATTGAGGCCAGTAGTGAACATGGAAAACATACATTGAGCTGCCATGTATTTCTGAAGTCATATGCAAGTGTAAATACAATCAAAGGAATAAGGTTTAATGGTGCTGGGATTTCACCCTTGATTGTTTACCAATGTAGTCTATCCCATACTTAATTTGGTACTTAGGGCAAGAATCCTCAAAGATGTATACATCTGGTGCATTGCCTTTATTTAACCTACATGAAGGGCACTGCAATCCTATATAATCCTGGGCCAGGACATTTGGATCTAGATCTGAATTTTTAATCCCCACTTTGGGCATATCCAGATCTGGGGTATTGGTTTGGCGTATTGGAGCCATAAAAGTCAATTATGGAGTTAAATTACAGACGCAGGTCTGTAGTCAGTGTATATAATGTCACTGTCTGCTAAGCAGTGGTCCTCAAACTTCTAGTTAAAAAGGTTTCCTTTCTGTAGTTTGCTGCACACAGGTATACAGCATGATAGCCAAGAGTCCAGCCAGTACCCTTATCGTCCGCAGGCAGCTGTTCTGCCAGGGTGAGCTATTGTAAAAGGAAATCTCACAGGTACTAGGGTAAGCTTTTCTCAGCTGGAAGCTGATCCAGCTTTCTGTTGCCAAATGCTGTGTCAGCCAATTCACTTAGACTTATCCAATTACACACAAGTTGTTTATACATACAGCATTCAACACTTTCAGTAAGTTTTTCTGTGATTGTGATGCATTTAATGCTTAGTGATACAGTGAGACTAATAGGACAAAGAGGCTCACACAGAAATCTGAGTGGTGCAGGCAGCACTAAGTTACAGGCATCATCGTTTTTAGAAGACTTTGAAGAGGAAAACAAGTGTTTTCGGATTTGTTTCCCCCTATACACCTATGTAACACTTACTAGTTTTAATGAGTAGCCCAAATCAATGCTCCTTTTGTGGGGGGCTTCCGAAAATTTGCAGATGGCCTTCTAGCTCAGGGGAAAAGAGCTGAACAAAGCATGGGTAGTTTGAAATTCAGATCTGAATCTGAATTTCTTGTGTCAGGTCTGTCTCTAATTATTTCTGGTGGAAGTTTATATTTATGTACTCGAGGGACGGAGGGAAATCCTCCTTGCCAACCGTGGCAATGATTTTAGGCCCTTTTTTGGGTTTTTTTGGTTTGGTTCAAGCATGCGTGTGTATACAAACTCTAGGTAATTTTATTGAGGAGATTGCATTCTGTGTGTACCTCATTTAAACTGCATGAAATGCCAACACTCTCAGGGTATAAGTAACAAGGGGAAATAGAATCTCTTATATTGCTTTCTGAGAACATAAATTGCCCCAAAATTTAGTTTTATATTTTAAGCACACTCAGATGGAATAGTAACTTGGATTACAGAGATATACTTAACCTTACAGGCTGGAGGAGTATCTTAAAAAAAATTGTTAAGACGTATATCAAGTAGAGGATGATTATAGGAAGAAGGGATCTGGGCTGAGCAAATGTAAACTTGCACAAACCTGTCAGAAATCTGTTTTATTGTCTGATGTATTATACTACTGTGATTAATGTGAAATGGAACTACATTATTGTGTGTGATATGTATGCAAGTTGCAGATCCGTTAAGAATAGTCCTTATGTGATTTATTTGTATTAATGTCCTATAAAATGCTAAAAATAGATGTAATGTTAAAAGTGAGGTGCATTCCAATAAAAACAAGGAAATTATGAGTTTAACTCATTCTCAAATGACTGAGATATTGCAGCACCTACACTGAATGATCTTATGTATAGTAGGCTATATTTTCAAAAGTGCACAGCTGTGGGTGCAGTTTTCCATATGAAAATGTTGTAATATCCAGCTTTCTGCAGCAACACATTTGGGAATGTATACGCGCACACATTTGTATCCAATCCACATATTTGCACAGCTTAAAATTTAGATGTGGAAGACTGCTCTAAGGATTTTAAAGGCTGGGTTGAGGCCCCTTTTAAAATTTGTTCTAATGGGTATTCAAGTAAAATCATTTGGTGTGCAAAAAGTACTCTATTTCTCCACACCTAAAAGAACAAACCACTTATTTCATGCAGAAAACCGCCTTTTGAGGTAATCCGTAAAACAGAGCAAAAGTTAGATGCTGTTTGTGAGTACCTGACAAACACCAATGAACATATTCTTACACCCTTTTGAGAGGTAGAGAAGTGTTATCATTCTCATTTTATATATTATCACAATACATTCACAAATGGCCCATGCTCATTATTTTAGGGCGCTTTTTTTTTTTTAAGAGCTCTGTTTGGATGGCATCTGGCCACATTTGTGCCGTGAACTGCTTTTGTATAACGGTCTCGGGTTCTCTTATTAATGTTCTCCTTGCAGCAGAAAACCAGAACTCTCCAATATTGAATTATATACGCAGAATCCATTGTAGTACACAGCTGCTACAAGAATAGCCACAACAGAGGAAAGCAGGCTGTTCAGCTGCTTCATGCAGTGCAGACTTCAATACAGTACATGGAAAAGGTCTGTGCTTGAGCCAAGGTGTAAAATCATTACAAAGCACTTTTGCTAAGTGTTTTAATGTAAGGGGGAGCTATACTGTCCAAAGCCTTTCCTCTAGAAGACTTAAAATGTGACAGCAGTTTAATGAGAAACTAAACCAGTAAATCCTCACCCCGTAATATTCTGAATCTCACATTGCCATCACTAGAGCATGGCCCCTCTGACCATTGCTGGGTAGGATCATAATCCATTGGAATAGATGGATACGGACAACTGCAACATCTGCAGGGGGGAGGGATAGCTCAGTGGTTTGAGCATTGGCCTGCTAAACCCAGGGTTGTGACTTCAATCCTTGAGGGGGCCATTTAGGGATCTGGGGCAAAAACTGGGAATTGATCCTGCTTTGAGCAGGGGGTTGGACTAGATGATCTCCTGAGGTCCCTTCCAACCCTGATATTCTATGATTCTTAAACAAAGCTATTGATGAAGGTCGTACAAGTTGGCAGACTAACTTCTACCAAGCATCCAAAACTTTACTAAATACATGTTTAACGTAGTCCATTATCAGAAAGTTAGCGAGTTAGTTTTATATTACTAAAGTGATAGTTAGTAAAATGGTAGACTTGAAGTCTGAATAATTCAAATAAGTAGTGTATAACAAACGTGACTATTGCTAAAATATGTATCTTAAAGAACTGGAAGTCAATCCAAGAATAAACTAAACATTGCTGGGTGGTTTTATGAGATTGAACCATCTAATTGATCTGAGAAAGATCCTGTTTTGGGCAAGAGGAAAATGCTAATACTTGATTTGTTTTTTAATTTCGGGTAATTAACTACTGGAACAATTTATCTAGGGATGTGGTGGATTCTCAATCACTTTACCTTTAAATCAGGATTGGCTGACTTTCTAAAACAGATACTACAGCTCAAACAAAAGGTGAGGGTTTATTGCAGGAATTGCTAGGTGAGGTTCTCTGGCCTCTGTTATGCAGGAGGTCAGACTAGGTTATTGCAGTGGTCCCTTCTGGCTTTTAAATCTATGAATGTCTGGGTAAATAGATTCCCAGGGAGACCTAACAAACTACATAGTCAATAGGTGGAGGCCGAGGTCAGTGTGCAAAACATGCACACTTTCCCCTGAATGCTGATTGTGTGCCCAGTGCAACATCACTGAGACCAATGGAATTGCCAGGGTGTTCACTGGAGTAGAACATGACCCTTTGAGTGCATGTGCACTTGGCAAGTACTGCTGGATACTGGATAACTCTGTATGCTAGTAGGTACTTAGACATTCAGGTGCATTTTGTTGTACAGTTTACTTATGCCACTGTGATAGTAGCATGTGTAAATGCAGATAAATTATGCATGTCTACTGCAGCATGCAATTGTTAACCTCCAGCTGCTGAAAGCTTGCCCTAGTATACATTTCTGGCAGATCTTATATAACTTTTTTCAGGGCTTGCAATAAAAAATGCTTGACATCTATGCAGTGGAGCATGAAATGGTATGGTAAAAATTCCATGACTTTTCAAAAGCATGGATTGCACCATTTTTTCCCATCACTTGTTTGAGAGGTAAAGATTTTCATGCATTTCTAGAATCAAATTTCAGATTAAAAGGACATGCTACAAAGGCAAACAAAATAAATTTCAGAATTTATTTGTCTTCTATTTCTTCCTGTTCCTTTGTCTGTTGCATCAAATTAAGGTGCAGTGCTGAAACCCTTCCTAAGTATTTCTATACCCAAGCATTCAAAAACCATGAGATTTTTAAGAAATACATGTTATGTTCTTCCTTTTTTGTGTTGGAGCCTTTAGGGTTCATATTTTTCAAGTGATTCTTTGCATTCATATGGACTAGAATTTTTTTTTTAAATTAAATGAGATTTATATGAATCCAGGAGCAGGGCCTTCAAGAAAAAAACAAATGCCACAAGAATGACTGTTTCCAATGCTTTTATTCATGCAACTATTCTTGCCAATGTCCCCAGGGGGTTGCATGATTCAGAGTTGTAGGGGTCTCGTCATAAAACTTATGATCAAGATTTTCAAAATCTTTAACACAGCAATAGCCGTAGGCTTATATCTCCAGTTCAGTAATGGCTCATATGAATGTGGTTAGTGAAAGCTATTATGAGTTTGGCAGTCTTTGAAATCAGACCACTTATTCGGGTTCCCTTCAGGATCCTAAATCATGGCCTATATCTGGAAAGTGCGATGCACACACATGATGATGGAGAAAATATCAACAAATCCTACTTGTTTCATAACTTATAGGATATTTCAAATTAAGTCTAAGCTGCTTCTTCTGTGTTTTATATTTTTTTAAAAAAAATCTGAGCCAGATTCTCCATTGCACTTCAGAGCTACTGGTCTGATTACAGAGAGGACTAATGATGGATGTAATTGCCTAGCAGAGAATTTTTCTGGCATAAATCCCGCAAAAGGAGCTCCTATGCCAGCTGTCCCAACCCCCAGTCTGGCATAGGGAATGTGCAAAGAAGAGCTCTGCTCTTCCAAACCTCCTCTAGCATAAAGTCCCTTTAAGATTTAGAGCCAGTGGCATAAATTAGAGTAGTTCCTAGGCTGCTCCAGCTGACACTGGACTAGGCTGGTACAGAGTCAGGGAGCCACAGCCTGCTCCCTGACTAGGATCCCACTCATACCCCTCACTGAGTAGAGCTGTACCACAGGGGAGAGCTGAACTTCTTGGTGTGCCTGTTTGGACCTTAAGCTGTTAAAATGAATGTTTGTTTGGCTTACACTGTCAGTTCTTAACTTGCACATATTGCCTAGAAACACAAAAAGCTTACTGTTTGCAGCAAGGCCACTGGGGAGCTGAGCTAGCCTTCCATCTGGACTGAAACAAGTGAGCTGCTCTGCCCAGATCATATTCTTAAACCAGGAAGCAGGACTGTTTGCTTTTTGAGCTGATCCTTGAGCCTTCTTTACTGGCTCCCTCCCTCATTCTCGCAAAGTGCAGCAAGGTGTTAACTGATCTCGTTCCCCCTGACTGCTGGACCCAGGTGACCTGCCTCAGGTCACATGTGGGACACAGAGCTTTGGGCACACTTTTAATTCAGCTGGGGGAGTTCCAAAACCATTCTGTGCCAAATGGAAAATGAAGCTGTTGTCGGTCCAGGGGCAGCACAGCGTAAGGATAACTGAGCTCCTTCCTACTGCTTCATTCACTTTTAATCTGTAGTCCGTTTATGTTCTTTATTACTGTTGAATGTTTCCAAAAGTTGTGAAAACCCTTGTGCAGTGCCTCTTGGCTTTGGAGCCTGCATCTAGAAAGGAAACTTTATATTTTTATGTCTGCTTGGCTTGGATTTATTCCTCAGAGGGAGAAGCCAGTAATTACTTACTTGGTGGTGATTTCACCTCCTATTATTTATTTATTTATCTAATTTATTTATTTTTCGCATTCATAGAGCAGCTCTTGCAGAACTCAGTGACACAAGCCTTCAGGTAATGCACTGCTAAACTTGGAAGAGCCAGACTTTAACTGAAAGGACTTGTTCAAAGCTGCCTTGGTCTGTCTCACTTCTACTTTTCTCCAGGCCACAGTGAAATATGTGGTCGTGAACACGAGTTGGACATCCGTTGTATTGCACTTTTTAGTCACTAGATAAAATAATGATCCCGTAGGAATTCACAACAAATCTAGAAATTAAGAGAAATTATGTTTAAAATCTTTCTTTTTCTTATTTGAATATACATTATTACCATTTTTCAGGTTGGCAACTAAGCTGATACAGTTGGATGAATATTCTCTGCGTGTTTTCCTGTTTAGCACTGCTCTCTGTTCCACAAGACAGGATGTTGCAGCCAGTCACTGAAAACCCACAACCACTGAGATTTATCTTTCGTTTTTTTTTATTTCCTCTGCTGCATTTACTTCTAGAGGCTTGGGCTAGTGATGGGAAGGCTGATGGGTCAGTCTATTGTGTTGCCTGTGGATCCTGTATATTTTCCCTTCAAGAGGCTGTTTACATTCTGAATCACTTGATGTGCTGTGCATTCTCTTTAAAACTTCAGTCCTCAGTCACTAGGATCAAATACACACAGAGGCCGCAACTGGAGTTCAACTGTGAGGTAGAAGGGGAGTTCTAGTGTGTCTTCTATGAACTTGGCCTCCTTAGTTAAAGTAAATAATGTGGCGATGGTGTTCTTTAAGTTGGAAGACTGGCAGTTTCATAAATCTATGAAAATTCTATGGAGAATCCTGGGCCATTCTAGAGGTACTTATGGAGGGGGTTTGAAAGTCAAAGGTGGCTTCAGGCTACCGTTATGCACCCCGAGTCATGGCCTGTCCCAGCAGTATGCCAAGTCAGTCCTATGTTGCAAGGTATGGACAGTATATGGCTGCCCTAAATTTCACCTTGCTACCCATAGCACCAAGGGATTGTTCCTGCAATTGTGGGATCGTGCACTGAGGACTGCTACGGCAGCTGAATGCCACCCAGGGAAAACTGAGGGAGCCTGATTAATCCAGATTTTCAGCTGTTTATGGAGCACAGTGGTGAATGAGGGCCATTGGGACTCATTCTTTACTAAAATATACCTTGTGTAGTCCTTGCTACCTGTGCTAAGTGGGTGTAGAATGCAACAAACCTTTACAGCCAATTTGTATTACTGTTGCCTAGGATGTAACTGACTCTCCAAAGCCCATTTATAAACCAGTCTGACCGGTAAAAGCATCAATTTGCAGACTGGGATCAATAATGCATGAAGAACTGATTTGTTTGCATATCGTTTGGCTTTGTTTCACTGTTGGATGTTCAAGTTAATAAATATGTTTTCATGTAGGGGAAAAAAAAAATTGGAGTAGGATGCACAGCAGTGCTTCTCACCAGATTCTTCTAAATTTCTGTGTAAGGCACCTCCCATCATGAGTTTTCTATTGTATTTCCCTTTCCCGATCTTGTCACTAGTGGAGATATTTTTAATACATATTTTAAAAATTAATTTTGGGTGCACAGAACAAATACACTGGGGCAGGCAGAAAGCCTGGCCTGGTGGACTGAAATCCCGGAGAGGGGACTTGGAACCTCCAAAGACACCAATCTCTGAAGAACACTCCAGCGTGGTGAGGCAAATGAGACAGGGAATGGCATATATGCATGTTTGGATCTGTACACTGTGCTAGCTAAAATAAACAGTGACTGGTTTTGGAACCCTTTGCTAAGCTTTTGTCTATTTGCTTCCACTATCATGGGCCCCTGAAGAGGTGAACTGTAAGCTGAAGTGCCCACAAGGTAGAGCTCTGGGAAGGGGTATGCTAGGGCAGCTAGCACTAGTTACAGGGCCTAGGAAGTTGGATTGTTGGCTCTCAGTTCTGAGAGGGGTGTGCAAGAAAAAAGTTCTGCATCTCAAAAGTGTGCCATGTGATCCAGAGGAAATGCCTGGATTCTGCTTAGTCTCAGGAAGTTTAAAAGCACATGAGTCCAGCATGTGGGACCCAGACACTGCAGCTTGCCTTTACCAGGGTTCTCTAGTTTTTCATTCCCCCTATGACATTACGCAGGGTACAGTCTGGACTGTTGGACAGCTGTGCCCCCTCAATTCTCCAGTCTAAGTACCTTTTACACTGCTTTGCTGTGAGAAGTACCACTCCTGGCCTGCTCACACACAGCCTGCAGCATGTAAATTGCTCCCAGCTATACAATACTAAAGCCAGCCACTCTTGAATTACATTGCAGAGCAACACCAGCAAATTCCCATTCCCAGACTTCCCCCAGAAATGTACACCTTGTACTGCCCAGCCCTCTCCTCTCTCAAGCTCATGTAAAGTTGGTCCTTTTATGAATAGAAAATCATATGCACAAATCCAGTTATCCCAAATGGAGTTTCCCAAACATTTCAATCCAAACACACTGGTTAGATAAAACAAGTTTAAGTACAGAAAGATAGATTTTATTTTTTTTAATTTTTTTTGACAAGTAATGAAGCATAACAGTCAGAATTGGGTACAAAGAAATAAAATGTAACATGCAACTAATACCTAACTTAACAAGCCAAAGTAAATTCAAGCAAAAGGTGTCTCTCTCGTGACATGCTTCTTACTGGCTGAATTCCATTCATACAGGATCCTTCCCTCAGTCCAAAGCTGTTACTTCATTCCTGAGGTGTTGTGGCTGCTGTGGATGGAGACAAAGGGAGGAATATTTTGGCGAGTCTTCCATTCTTGTACCCTTTCCTCTTTGAGAATCATCTCGAGCTGGGATCAGGGGAGAGAGTCTGTGGAGATAGGAGCCTCCAGCTGTTTCTTTGCCAAATTGTAAATTTCTCACTCACACCCTTTTTTCCTGCCAGAGAATGGCCACTTAACCAGATGGTGGTCCATTTGATTTCATCGACACCTGGCTGCAGTGTCAGTCAGCCTTATGTCTCTGAGGAACTGGTTTGTGGCTTCTTCCCCAGATTTGGAATATATCTTTCTAACATCATATAGTAGAATCTCATAACTTCACATGCAATGTTGCCACACATATGTTACCAGGACAGTCATGATCAGCAAATCATGTTTTCGGATTATATCTTACAAGGCAAAGTTTGTACAGAATTTATCATAGCCTTGAAAAGGGAGTGGACCTAGGGATTCTCTCCCCCTCTGTTACCGAAAGGGGGTAAATAAAGAGAGTGAGAACACTTAGACATCAATCATTCTATTGCCTTCAGCAGCAAAAAGAGTGTGGGGGTGGAGGGACAAAAATCAGAAATCTTTATTTTCAAAAACTGAACTGAAATTTCCTGTCAAAATTTTGTCAAATAGCATTTTCCTTTAAAAGAAACAAAAAAAATTTCATAGTTGACAACCCATTTTTAAGCACGAATTTTGACCAGCTTTAAAAGTGACAAGTCAAACAGTGAATGCTGATTTAGCAAATAATAGAAATAAACAATTTGTAGATACTAACCTATAGGTTGAAGTTTGTTCATGGAAGGCCTAATCCAGCTCCAATTGAAGTCCATGATCTCCTTGAAGTCCAAACTCCCATGGACTTCAGTGTTGCAAGACTGAACCCATAAACGAATATTTGCAGAACATGCCCCCGAAAATTATTAGAAATTAGAGTGGGTTAGTGAATGATTTACAAACAAGGAAAAGGGGCGAAATTCACAACAAATATCACTTACAACAAATATGTCCACAAGCTCTAATCGTTGGTGATAGGAACCATTCTGGAGACTCAACTACAACATTGTTAGTATAAAAACAGCTGAAAACCATCTTTCTCTTGGTCTTGAATGCAGGATGTGAATGCTACTAATTTGAAATTGTGACTCAAGTTCTTACCTGGCAATAAGCCAATTAACTTTTAAACAGATATGTAAATCTTAAAAAAAACTTTCTGAGACCTCTACTTCCATTTTTATTATTTGTTATATTTATTTCCTTTCTATATATAAATGTCCTACAGTGTAACTCATGAAGGAAATTCTCTGAATGAATTCATATTCATTTCTGGCTTGTGGAAGCTGAGTGTTATATTCATGCTTATTTGCATTCACATAGTCCTTTGAGGGTATTTTTGTCTCTTTCAGAAGTTACATTAGATGGCAGATCTGGAGTAGTGATCTGGAACCGCCTGCAGATCTTGTTTCTATTAAACAAGAGGCTTGGTGCTTATCTGGTACCATCATGTTCCACTGCCATGCAAGAGACAGGGAAAAGGACACTGCCTTATTCATAACTCCAGCACCAGAGGTATGGACCATGCTTGATCATTGTGCTGGTCCTTTGCAGTGGGTGAATTTCACCTTGGTATGCCTTCCCCACAGGTGGTATCAATATCCTGTCAGCATATAGCAGGGGAACCAGGGCCTGCAGTTGTCTCTTTCCCTTGCATGATGGAGGGGGTGACTCAGGGAGGGGGGGCCAAGGTCCTCTCGCGCAAGCACCAGATACAATCTGGTTCCATATTTTAAAAAATGTTGTACAGTTGCCTGGCATTAAATCCTCTCAATGCAGCCGAGCTGACAGACTTGCATATGTGCTGTTGAAAGGGCTTCACTGAAATAGAGGGCAGGGGCTGTGTGCACAGGGGGAAGGAGAGAGGGGATGTTAGTTCTGGAGGTGATCTTAGGCAGCCACCACAGGAAACAGCTCCACAGAAACTCCCCCTTTGGCTTCTGACAGCCCTGAAAAATAGCCAGGTTTGAACATATAGCTCTGGGCACGTTTTTCTATTATCATGCTTACTGGCTTAGTTTTTAGTGAGCTATGCACTGCCCTGCCATGATATAACACAGGCTAAACAAACATATTTGAGGGGAAAAGAGGTGTGAGCTGCCAAAACCAGAGTTATTTGCAAATAGGCAAATACATTACCTCACAAATCTCCCTCCATTCTGTAGTGTCTGAGCTGTTTTTCAGCTGGTACAGCCTATATGATAAATGTAAGTGTAGTGTAAATACCATTATAATCTGGAATGTGGGAACCAAGCGGTGTCTTATTTGCTTTCCAAATCTGGTTTTAATTCGTGTGAGAGAGATGTTCAGCTGTATCTTTATTTATTTTTTACATTGCTACTCAAAGTGACAGTAAGAGTGCAGTAATGTACAGGCTGTCTGGCTTGTTACAGGGTCTGTCTTTCTCGCTCTGTTGTCAGAACAAGATCATCCTTAGTCATACATCATCGGATGATCCTGTGGCACGTCTGCATTCTGGGAAGAGGAGGGTTAATGCAGTGAGGGAGCCAACTGAAGTCATGCCATTTTTATGATGAGGTAGGGAAAGTTGCTTCTTGGGCAGCTGGCAGGAGAGTGAGGGAGTGCCAGCTGTTTTAGTGCTTGCTGCTAGAACTTAAGCCTCCCCTGACACTCTATTGCCCCCTGCTCGAGATGTGGAAACAGTTAGTATTATAGGGGCTGTCATGAAAAACAGTCTGTTCAGGCTGAGGATGTGTCAGAAACTGTAGCAATGCCCATTTCTCAGCTGCTAGCCCTGTTAATGCTTCCCCCACCCCACACCTCCTTTGAAAGAGGCTTTGATGTCTTCCTGATCTATGAACCACTGTATGTAGTCTCAGATCCATATGTCTGGATAAATTGTTGCGTGACACTTGGATGGACCCTGGAAGTATAAGATAATCCCTTTTAATTTTTTAAGCTCTATAATAGCTTCATGAGGTATATGCAGGAACTGATTAACTCATGCACTAGCAAAGCAAATGTGGACCCTCTATAAATTTCTATTTAACTGTAGACAAGTACTTATTTCTCTGTGGGCTGCATGGCCCAAACTCCATGGCTACATCCAGAATAAAGAGGTAATGCAGGGATACAGAACATTTTTCTATTTAAAGACAACAGCTTGTTTCACTGTAGCCCGCTGGGTGATTCTTTGCTCGCTTGGACCCCAGATCTAGTGCATTCTTTCATATAATTGAAGTATGGCAGCTGCAGTTGGGTGTATCGGGATACTCATGCAGGATGAGTTCATTGTGTTAACTTCCTTAGTGGGTATAGTCTGTTAGTGTATGTTTGACAACTACTTTGTTGATCTTTCACGAAAGAGGAGTTGCTCATAGAATAATTGAAAACCTTCACAAGTTGATTTGGAGGAGAAGTCAGTAAAAAGCTCCTCGTTTAGGATCATACAGGGGCATGTTTAAGCAGGGAGGTTCCTTGCACTGGCAAAAGGCAGATGGACTAAATGGCCATAATAGGTCTTTTCCGTCTCTGATTTATGAGTTTGTAATTCAAGAGCTGCTTAGGTTGATACATTTTGTGTTTGCCCTCCTCTCTCTGAAATTCAGCTGAAGCTAAATGCAATCCAGCATGGAGCTTGGAGTGCTTTTCTCCCAATATTTATTTGCAGCTACAGCTACCTCAGTTTTAAGACCTTTAACAACACCAACTCAATGTCATAAATATTATACCAGCAACTTCTCTATAGGGAGCTGATGGGCTATACAGTTAATGAAAATTCCTAAAGCAGTGATATGGTGAGATTCCTAAAATGAAATTCAGAAACTGCCACGAGTTCAAGACAAGTTCAGTTTGCAAAGTTTGCCTCTGAGTTTCTCCTCCTGCACTCTTACCTCCCTCCCCTCACCCCCCAGTCCTGAGCTATCTGATTACAGAAATCCACTGCAACATGCATATGTCTTAAGATCTAAAGGCCTGGGTAACACTCTCTAAAGTTTTACGTTATAACTCTGTCAGTTAGGGTATGATTTTTAGTTCACTGAAATAGTTATTGCAGTGAATACCCCAGTGTGGATGCAGTTAACTAATACAAAGATGACTTATCCTGGTATAGCTGTTCCCATCTGGAAAGCGGAACTGTTATGTCAGTATAAAGCAGCTGCATCCCCGCTTAGGGGAAGGTGGGGTTTTTACTGTATGGTATAATTAAAATTGTAGAACTTCCTAATGTAGAAAAGTCCAAAGATAGGCCATGGCCACAACATTAGATTGAAATCCCGATTTCACCTCTTGAAATTCACAGTGCTCTGTGTAGGGTTTTGCCTTGACACAGAGAAAGACACTCATGAAATTTGGAGCCACAGAGGGGTTTGGATTCTGAACCCTTTCAAATTCCAGAGGTGTTTATAGCTAGCGTTTTGGGTCAGGCCCATCTGTCTATGCGCAAGCGTTTTGTACCAGCCTATAGCTGAAGGATGGAGTATCTGCCATTTCTGTGTAAGGTGGACTGGAAAATAGAGAGCTGTGCACTAAATCTGTTTTAGAAATGAGATTCTAAGTGGCCTCCAGGTCATGCCCTTGAGATCCATGTGTCGAGGGAACCTTCTGTATGGGGGTCTCTCTCCTGCAAATTTTGGGATTCACTGGTTTCTCTGGGTAGAACTACAACTCATTCTGGAGGGGCAGAGCGGACCCCAGCTCCTGTGCAATGATTGGGTGCAGAGAGCCTGACTGAATTTTCCTCTTGGCAGGCTAGCTCCCATAGGTATTTCTGGCAGAAGGGGCTCTCTGGGCCTTTGTGACTAGAGGGATGCTAACTGCATGGCCAGATTCAGATATGAGAAGTGACTGAACAGCTTGGTAACCCCACCTAAAAGCAACTGTCCTTTCAGTACATGTCACCGTCGCTCTTCAGATAAACAGAGATAAAATCATAAGAGTGGGGACAATCATGCATGTCTCTACTGGGCCATGAAACTCAGCAATGACTCTATTAAGTTACGGGGAGGACTCAGCCTGAAGAAATGTTCATTAGACAGTAACCTGGTTTAGAAACTTCTCAGGCACGAGGTCGGAGGCATCTCTAGCAGGTGAAATGGATCTGCTATCTGCAAGTTGTTAACGAATCCTTCTCTGCAATGATGTCTTGGGACCTGTTGAAACTAAACTAATAATAATCTTTTTTCTATATTGCTTTTCATCCCAGATTTCAAAGCACTCTACAAATATTATGGACCAAATTATGCCCTCGGATGTGTTGCACGTGGCTTCCACTGTCTTCAGTGGCAGCCTGATTCAGGCATCTAACAGAAGAATTGAGACTTATTTAATCGAACCTCAGAACATCTTGGTAAGGGATCACTTCATTCATTTCTGGGGCAGAGCAGAGAAGCTGTTTAACAATAATAATACCTAACAGTTTTGTGTCAGGAACAGAATAATACCATTTAATTCCTACTACAAAGGCAGGCAGAATTTAATCCCTGTGATTGGAGTAAAAAGAAAAGGAGTACTTGTGGCACCTTAGAGACTAACCAATTTATTTGAGCATGAGCTTTCGTGAGCTACAGCTCACTTCACCAGATGCATACCGTGGAAACTGCAGCAGACTTTATATATACACAGAGAATATGAAACAATACCTCCTCCCATCCCACTGTCCTGCTGGTAATAGCTTATCTAAAGTAATCTTCAGGTTAGGCCATTTCCAGCACAAATCCAGGTTTTCTCACCCTCCACCCCCCCCCACAAATTCACTCTCCTGCTGGTGATAGCCCATCCAAAGTGACAACTCTTTACACATTGTGCATGATAATCAAGGTGGGCCATTTCCAGCACAAATCCAGGTTTTCTCACATCCCCCCCACCCCCATACACACACAAACTCACTCTCCTGCTGGTAATAGCTCATCCAAACTGACCACTCTCCAAGTTTAAATCCAAGTTAAACCAGAACATCTGGGGGGGGGGGGAGGGCGGGGTAGGAAAAAACAAGAGGAAATAGGCTACCTTGCATAATGACTTAGCCACTCCCAGTCTCTATTTAAGCCTAAATTAATAGTATCCAATTTGCAAATGAATTCCAATTCAGCAGTTTCTCGCTGGAGTCTGGATTTGAAGTTTTTTTGTTTTAAGATAGCGACCTTCATGTCTGTGATTGCGTGACCAGAGAGATTGAAGTGTTCTCCGACTGGTTTATGAATGTTATAATTCTTGACATCTGATTTGTGTCCATTTATTCTTTTACGTAGAGACTGTCCAGTTTGACCAATGTACATGGCAGAGGGGCATTGCTGGCACATGATGGCATAAATCACATTGGTGGATGTGCAGGTGAACGAGCCTCTGATAGTGTGGCTGATGTGATTAGGCCCTGTGATGGTGTCCCCTGAATAGATATGTGGGCACAATTGGCAACGGGCTTTGTTGCAAGGATAAGTTCCTGGGTTAGTGGTTCTGTTGTGTGGTATGTGGTTGTTGGTGAGTATTTGCTTCAGGTTGCGGGGCTGTCTGTAGGCAAGGACTGGCCTGTCTCCCAAGATTTGTGAGAGTGTTGGGTCATCCTTTAGGATAGGTTGTAGATCCTTAATAATGCGTTGGAGGGGTTTTAGTTGGGGGCTGAAGGTGATGGCTAGTGGCGTTCTGTTATTTTCTTTGTTAGGCCTGTCCTGTAGTAGGTAACTTCTGGGAACTCTTCTGGCTCTATCAATCTGTTTCTTTACTTCCGCAGGTGGGTATTGTAGTTGTAAGAAAGCTTGACAGAGATCTTGTAGGTGTTTGTCTCTGTCTGAGGGCTGTTCTATCCCGGGGCCTCTCCTTCTGCCCCTCCACCCCCACGAACATGATACAGTTCTGTGGTGACCTAGAATCCTATTTTCGACGTCTCCGACTCAAGGAATATTTCCAAAATACCTCTGAACAACATACTAATCCACAGAGGTCTCCCTACCAACACTACAAAAAGAAGGATTCTAGGTGGACTCCTCCTGAAGGTCAAAACAGCAGACTGGACTTCTACATAGAGTGCTTCCGCCGACGTGCACGGGCTGAAATTGTGGAAAAGCAGCATCACTTGCCCCATAACCTCAGCCATGCGGAACGCAATGCCATCCACAGCCTCAGAAACAACTCTGACATCATAATCAAAAAGGCTGACAAAGGAGGTGCTGTTGTCATCATGAATAGGTCGGAATATGAACAAGAGACTGCTCGGCAGCTCTCCAACACGAGTTTCTACAAGCCATTACCCTATGATCCCACTGAGAGTTACCAAAAGCAACTACAGCATTTGCTCAAGAAACTTCCTGAAAAAGCACAAGATCAAATCCGCACAGACACACCCCTGGAACCCCGACCTGGGATATTCTATCTACTACCCAAGATCCATAAACCTGGAACTCCTGGGCGCCCCATCATTTCAGGCATTGGCACCCTGACAGCAGGATTGTCTGGCTATGTAGACTCCCTCCTCAGGCCCTACGCTACCAGCACTCCCAGCTACCTTCGAGACACCACTGACTTCCTGAGGAAACTTCAATCCATCGGTGATCTTCCTGATAACACCGTCATGGCCACTATGGATGTAGAAGCCCTCTACACCAACATTCCACACAAAGATGGACTACAAGCCGTCAGGAACACTATCCCCGATAATGTCACGGCTAACCTGGTGGCTGAACTTTGTGACTTTGTCCTTACCCATAACTATTTCACATTTGGGGACAATGTATACCTTCAGATCAGCGGCACTGCTATGGGTACCCGCATGGCCCCACAGTATGCCAACATTTTTATGGCTGATTTAGAACAACGCTTCCTCAGCTCTCGTCCCCTAAAGCCCCTACTCTACTTGCGCTATATTGATGACATCTTCATCATCTGGACCCATGGAAAAGAAGCCCTTGAGGAATTCCACCATGACTTCAACAATTTCCATCCCACCATCAACCTCAGCCTGGTCCAGTCCACACAAGAGATCCACTTCCTGGACACTACAGTGCTAATAAACAATGGTCACATAAACACCACCCTATACCGGAAACCTACTGACCGCTATTCCTACCTGCATGCCTCCAGCTTTCACCCTGACCACACCACACGATCCATCGTCTACAGCCAAGCTCTGCGATACAACCGCATTTGCTCCAACCCCTCAGACAGAGACAAACACCTACAAGATCTCTGTCAAGCTTTCTTACAACTACAATACCCACCTGCGGAAGTAAAGAAACAGATTGATAGAGCCAGAAGAGTTCCCAGAAGTTACCTACTACAGGACAGGCCTAACAAAGAAAATAACAGAACGCCACTAGCCATCACCTTCAGCCCCCAACTAAAACCCCTCCAACGCATTATTAAGGATCTACAACCTATCCTAAAGGATGACCCAACACTCTCACAAATCTTGGGAGACAGGCCAGTCCTTGCCTACAGACAGCCCCGCAACCTGAAGCAAATACTCACCAACAACCACATACCACACAACAGAACCACTAACCCAGGAACTTATCCTTGCAACAAAGCCCGTTGCCAATTGTGCCCACATATCTATTCAGGGGACACCATCACAGGGCCTAATCACATCAGCCACACTATCAGAGGCTCGTTCACCTGCACATCCACCAATGTGATTTATGCCATCATGTGCCAGCAATGCCCCTCTGCCATGTACATTGGTCAAACTGGACAGTCTCTACGTAAAAGAATAAATGGACACAAATCAGATGTCAAGAATTATAACATTCATAAACCAGTCGGAGAACACTTCAATCTCTCTGGTCACGCAATCACAGACATGAAGGTCGCTATCTTAAAACAAAAAAACTTCAAATCCAGACTCCAGCGAGAAACTGCTGAATTGGAATTCATTTGCAAATTGGATACTATTAATTTAGGCTTAAATAGAGACTGGGAGTGGCTAAGTCATTATGCAAGGTAGCCTATTTCCTCTTGTTTTTTCCTACCCCGCCCTCCCCCCCCCCCAGATGTTCTGGTTTAACTTGGATTTAAACTTGGAGAGTGGTCAGTTTGGATGAGCTATTACCAGCAGGAGAGTGAGTTTGTGTGTGTATGGGGGTGGGGGGGATGTGAGAAAACCTGGATTTGTGCTGGAAATGGCCCACCTTGATTATCATGCACAATGTGTAAAGAGTTGTCACTTTGGATGGGCTATCACCAGCAGGAGAGTGAATTTGTGGGGGGGGGTGGAGGGTGAGAAAACCTGGATTTGTGCTGGAAATGGCCTAACCTGAAGATTACTTTAGATAAGCTATTACCAGCAGGACAGTGGGGTGGGAGGAGGTATTGTTTCATATTCTCTGTGTATATATAAAGTCTGCTGCAGTTTCCACGGTATGCATCTGGTGAAGTGAGCTGTAGCTCACGAAAGCTCATGCTCAAATAAATTGGTTAGTCTCTAAGGTGCCACAAGTACTCCTTTTCTTTTTGCGAATACAGACTAACACGGCTGTTACTCTGAAACCTGTGATTGGAGTGTGTCCAAGTTTCAGCCCTCACTCTTTTTATATATCTTTAAAAAGGCCTGGGTTCTTTCATCTGCGACAGAGAAACAAGGTGCACACCCGTCATAGCTATTAAAGACACAACTACCGAGGAATGTGTCCCCTCTTTGAGTAATTACCTGTCTTGACTTTGCTTAGCTTGTCAGATCTTCTGGAATAGCAGCCCCTGTGTTTTGTATAATACTCCTCTTCTAGCAGTTTAGGGCAGAGGGTGAAGAACGCCATTCTACTTACAGGTGAAACTGCTGGTGGAATTTAGGCGGGCACAATGCCCTATGTATTGCAAATGGAATTCGGCCAGGGAACATATCTATTTCTACAAAAAGTGACTGAGAATTTTAACAATACATAATCAGGAGCTCAGTTTGACAACCTTTCCCCCAGGACGGTACTCCTAATGCTATGTTGGGGTTTGAGGAAGGGTGTCACATACCACATCAGCAACAGCACTTTTTGAATCCTCCCACCTCCCTGGCTTGACCCTACTTAGTCTATGAAATCGGATGATAAGGTGGAATAGCTCTTATTTGTTGGGTGGGAAGCAATATCTAGTAATTCTTAATTCATTTGATAATTTTCCTCAAAATGTTAAAACATTACCTTAATGTCAAATAGCTTATGCTGGAATAAAATACTATCCTCTTATAAGTGAGTAGTGTAGAATAGCCCAGGCTTCTGCCTCATAATCACTCGCTTGATAAAGGTGCTTACAAACAGGTTCATTTTCCCTTCTGAGGATTAAAATAAGATGCCACTCATTTCAGTTCCAGTACTAATGTTTAAAACTTGTGTAGCTGCTTCATAATAACACGTTTAATTTTGAGCAAGGCACTACACAGTGCGTGACCCAGGGTAAGTCTTCACTGCAGACTTAACTCGAGAGTTTTTCGTCTCAAGTTAGCCTCGCTCAACTGAGAACAGCCACGCTGTGAAAAAACACTTGAGTTGCTGTGTCCTCACTGGTGCTGCACTCATTCATGTGTGACACTAAAACTTCCGGGAACGTATCCCACAGTTCTTTGTGCTGCAGTCAATTGAGACCCTCTATGAATTCTTTCCTAGTAAATGGTAGGAGAATTTGTCTGTTCTTTCAGGGCATACAGAGGAAGGAGGGTTGGAAGGACTAGAGGCATTTGATCAGAGTTGGCTTGCGTCATGTTAGCAGCTGGTGGGTTGTGCTCATGCAGGTTTTAGCTTATACTTCCAACGGGCCAGAGTTAAAAGCAGCACCACACTCAAGGATTTTTTGTGTGTGGACAGGGCTTGAGTTAGGGGCAGCCCTTGAGTTAATCCAGCTGTGAAGTCAAGCCCTCTGTGGTGGTGGACTCCCTTGGTCCAGAATATAGCTTTCATGTCCAGACAAAAAGGGAGTGGTCAAAATGTGAACCACGCAAAAACAGGTGCAGTGTCTTCAGAATGAGAGATACCTGAAACAGTAACCGAGAGGTGGGAACTGTTCCATTCATCTGAGTCAAGTTTCTGCAACTCCATGCCTGCAGAATTTGGTATTTTGTCAAGATGCTGTGGAATTCAATATTTCTGACATAGAATTTGTCATTTTGTTGCATCCAAGTCCGATTTATTTATTTGTCTCCCTGACACGCTGGGACTTGCATGCAGCTGTCTGATTCTTCAACTTTCCCCGCTTCCTAGATGGTTCTAGGTAGCTGGAACTTGCAAACAGATTGCTGGTGGGGAGTGGAGGACCCAGAAACAGCCAAGACCCAGAGAGCCAGATAGTTCAGTTTTTTAAGGCCAGCTGCAAGCTTTCCATTCCCCATCCCATGTAAGGGGAAAGAGTTTCTTAGTGGGATCACCTGGGCAACGTTATGGTATTGACAACTACGGAGTGAAGCTGGGCTATCTGGGGGAGAGGGACCGCTTGAAAATAATCATTTTGTTGAAAATAATTATCTAGAGTTGGCAACAATGAGCCATGGATTGTTGGTGTGAGGGGTGGATGGGAAGGGAATGAAGGGCATTTTAGGGCAATAGAATACATTAATGTTGCTGCAGAATTTAGTGGTTACTGTTGCACACTTTAGAAATTGCTGCTGCAGAATTTAGGAGGTGTTGCTATGAAATTTGGTCTGTTGGTGCCATGAAATGCATGGGGCTCTAACTATAAAACCCATCAAATCCATTTGTCTGATCTAATCTTATATACTGAACACAGCCTTTCAGAGAATAGGGTTTTGTGATTGTGTGAGTGTTCTCTTTTTTTACTAATACTGACTCTTGTTGTTTTTAAGCTACTGTAGCAAATGGTTTAAGTTCGGTTCGAGGCCTTTTGCATGTGACACACTACTAAATTCCCAGAGTTAAAAGCCTTCTAACATCATTTAGAGGCCAGAATTTAACTACAATGTGTTGTTAGTTACTCTTCCAATAAAGTAAAATGCACATAATCTAGACAGACGTGGTTACAAGCAGCGTTTACTGAAGAACATAAATATCAGCAAATCTAAGTTCTCTCATGTACCCCTCCCTAGCAGAATAACTGGATAATATACTATATAGCAGTAATTTTGTTTGGACAAGTTGTATTTTTTTCCTTTGTGCTTATGTGTCAAAAATCTGGTAAATGAAATGATACTTCTGTATTGCATCTGCTTGTTTGATGGACAGCTGACAACTTGCATAAACAGTCTAATCCATATGCACTGTTGCGCAATTGCAGCATACGACAGTTTCCATTTATATAACAGCTACAGGACTCTTCTTTTAATCTCATTTTATGTAATAGATGAAGAATAAAATTCCTTGCTTCCGTTTCACAAATAGTAAACTTGTATCTTTCATTCTGAATTGGTTTCAGAGCCAAAGATTACAAATGGCCTGTTTAAGATTTTAATCAGCATTATCTGGCAGCAAACTGTAAAGGTTCTGGGAGTTTATCAGATGCATGCGCATGCTAAAAAGTGACTTTTGGACTCAGGCAAGTAAGTAATGAGGGTTAGAATTTAAAAGAAGCCTAAGGGATTTAGATGTCCAACTGTGTTGAAATCAGTGGGATTTTGGAACTTTACAGTGTGAGAGTAATATTATCGCCATTATACTGAAGTGAAAACTGAGACACACAGAAGTTAACTGGCTTCCCCAATGCAATACAGTTAGTCAGTGGCAGAGCTGGGATTGAAATCACGAACCACTGGACGTGATGATCCATGTAGTAGATGAGTTGATACAATGGACCAAATTAATTGTATTGAAATATAAATGCTGAAATACTGTATTGTAGTGCAGATTGACTGCTCTTTACACTACCTTTCTTCATTGGACTAAATGTCTGGTTCAAATTAGAAAATCCCATGAGAAGTCAATGTCTCAGATTGTTTCACTGGATTGAAAAATCTCCTGAGGAGAGGGGCTTTTCCTTTGAGTGTCTGGACAGGCAGAATGGGCCACCTGAGGTATCAGCCTCTGAGGAGACTGACAGACACAAGGAGGAGGGAGAAAATCAGCAGAATGGCTGAAGTACCCTCATAAGCTGTTTTTGCTCTCAATGTTCTATTGTGTTTTCTGTGAATACCACTCTGAAGGGGTCAGTGGCAGGGGAGGTGCATGTACTTAAGCCTTAACAGTGGCTGGGCATGTCAGTGCAAGAATAGGACGCTGGTTCTTTTGGAAGCCAAAGACCTGTCTCTGAAATATCCTCCTTCTAAATGCAAAGCTTTCATTGCAACAAATCCCACCAGCTGACACTGTGTCTGCATCTCCGAAAAATGTACGGTCCTGGCCTCAGATTTCAAATGCAAACGCTTTTGTTTGGACTGTATCTCACAACAGGGATCCAACTCTGTGTGTGTGTCTGTGTGTACATAGGGGATAGAGATTTGAATATCTGTATGTGATTTTGGCTAGGATCAAGGCTGCCTTTTCAAAGTACTAATGTGAAATCTCCAAACTAGTTGGGTGTAACGTGCCGATAATGTTAAACAGCCATAGTTAAATCAAAGAGTGTAAAAGCCTCAACTTATAGAAGGAAAAGAAAACCTGAGCTGCTTATGTGTGATTACATCTGCTCATAATTAAAAGGAGACACACAGGTCTTTAGATATTAATGTTTAATCAGATATCTAAATCTATTGATATTAATTAAATGCTTACTTAGGGTCACTGTTTAAAACATGCCCTACTTTGCTTGTTTAGTGTGTGGCTTTTAATTCCCTTTTGCCAAATTCAGAACATAGTTCAGTAAAAGTATATTCTTACTCTTATTCCATACACAAGGTTAATATGAGTAATTTTTTTAAAAAAAGTCAAAGTAGAAATTAGAGACTCAAATTAGCATTTCATTGGTTTTACTCAATATTTGTCTTTCTATTTTTCCTTGGAAAACTCCCTGGAAAAATTCTATAATCAACCCTTTGCCATTTCAAATTAAATTTTCTGCCAAAAACATAGTATTAAATTAGAGCAATTAGAAAGTTAGGGGCCAAGGGTTAATCTTCACATTTCCTAATAATTAGACTGTTAAAAATAAACATAATTTATTGCTTAATTTCACCATGCATATGCGTTGGAAGTACACAAATGTGATATCTGGCACATCTAGATAGGCATTTGAAATGAGCACCATCAGGTTATAAACACTAGTGTGAAAAGTGTTTTTATACAATAGAATCCATTTCATTTTGCAACTCCTAATCCTCCAGTATGAAACCTCAGACCACAAACAGTGCTTACTGTGATGGTCAAATTGAGTCCTCTCCTGGCATAATTTTTCAATTAGAGATGGACTGTAATTGGAGATTTGAATCGGATACAGATTTTGAATTGGAGATTTCAGTCTAGAGATTGGAGCGCTCTCTCTAATGGGCCTTAATCCTGCCACTGAATCAGCTAACCTGACCTTTGGGAAATTTTTATCCACAGCTTGAATTCCAATTCCTAAGGTTAGGAGTGGTTGGATCTAGGGTTTTGTGCTCAGTATTCAGGGAGAGGCATGTTTAACAACCAGTGACTATCAAACCATTGACTTTATGGCTGACCATCTGTGTTAACAGTATGGGTAAAATTTCAAAAGTGACTTCAGCACCCAGGAGCCTAAGGTCTGGTCTACACTACCGCTTAAGTCAATACAACTTACATCACTCAGTGGTGTGAAAAAGACAACCCTCTTCCCCCCCCCCCCACCCCGAGTGATGCAAGTCACAGTGACCTAAGCGCTGTCCCACGGGCGCAATCTTGGTAGGTTCCACCTCTAGCAGAGGTGGAGTATTTATGTTGATGGGAGAGCTCTCTCCTGTCTGCATAGCGCGCTTCACCAGATGTGTTACAGCGGCACAGCTGCGTCAGTGTAGTGTAGAATTGCCCCAAGTCTTATTGAAGGTCAATGGAACTTAGGCCCCTCAGTGCTGTAGCCACTTTTGACTTAGACTTCTAAGTCTGTTAGGTGCTTTTGAAAATTTACCTTTACAGTTCTTTTAATAGTTCAGGATACAATTATGGAAATCAGGAATCTTCTGCATGATACTGAGCGTGCTCAGGGAATGCTATCATACTGCATGATTGGTCCCTATAGGCTTCTTTCCTAGAATATTTCATTTACTCACATGAATCGTCTTTTATGATTTGATGATTGTCACCATTTAAATGCTAATGTTACTGGGTGTTTTCATCTCACAAATGAACATATATATTTATGTAAATTTTTATTAATGTCTTGCTGCATGTGAATCCTACACCAAATTGCTCCTGTGTGCTCAGATGGTGAAACTTTCCTTTGCAGAAGGACACCGGCCTTTTTGGTGTTGAAATCTACATGAAGAATAACATGGTGCTGTGAAACTGTGTTCTGTAGAAAATGTGATGACTTGTGGATTAATAGCATAACATATACCTTGTTTAGGAGCACAGCACTGATATGTTCGTGAAGTATTTCATTGCCACATGGGGCACCTCTGCATTATATTCAGCTGCTCCCCAATTCTGCCTGTTATGTGGATCACAAATTTAGAGGGGGAGAAGCTACCCCACCACGTGGATTATGGACATCATAAGGGTCAAGAGCCCTCTTCCTGGATCTACAAAGGCAGGAGTTATCCACTTGGACAACCCCCCACCTACATACTGCTCCACTGACCCCCTCCTTTCTGGTAGTTTGGCTCCTGCACAAGCTGTTCTGCCATTGGCTGGATCCCCCTTCAGCTGCTTGGCAGCCATCACAAGGGTGAAGCATGGGAGGGTAATGCTGTTTGGAGCAGCAATAACTCCTATTAGATTCCCTTCTGGAATTCCCCTAGGGCTGACGGGCAATGGTGGCTTGAGGAATGGATTGTCTAATGTTATTCCCTTCTTCAGCCCTATGCTGAAGTTGCATGGAACCTCTTCCATGCGTGGCCCCAGGCGAGGAGCATCCACAGGATTCCAGGGAGAAAGGACATTGCTATGAAGTTAGCATTCCTCTTCTTTGGCATATCCAGGTGGGAGCACTAACCCCCTCTCCTCTGCAGAGGGGATGCTCCAGCCCATTAACATCAGGCCAACGGAGGGCAGTGATAAAACTCCCACTGACTTAAATAGAAACAGGATTGTGTCTATAAAATCAGTCACAGTGCACTGTTACGAAAAACTTAGGGAAGCTGCTCTTTTGAACCATGAAAATCTTTCCAATGAATGTCTTCACTGAGTTTGCTAAAAGTCCTCAACACCAGAAGAGACAGAAATCACCATCGGGCATTATTTAGCATGCTGCATGCAAAACACAAGCAGGTACTCATACAAGGACATCTCACTTTCAAATCCTGGTACTCCAGAATGAAAAAGAGGTTAAGCTCTCACCTCCTGTGTTTGGTGGTTCTGTGTGGTATGTTTTTTACATTGTACGCTAATATTTTTGGCCAACTCATGGTTCAGTTCTTTCAATTCTTTCTTCTTTACCATCTCCCAGGGTGTTTCTCCTCACAGTAATTACATTCCTTACTTTTACCACTTCAAATCCTACATCAATTTCACTAGACTGAGACTTCCTGCAGACTTTAATAATACTGGGAGGTTCGTGACTAGGTATGTATTTGTGGTGATTTTTGTTAATATTAGTGTAATAGGTGGTGCTGAAACATTGATCTTTAGGATACCATTATCCCAAAGGCCAGAATTATAGTAGGTATAAATATATACTGTAGTAGGAACAAGCTTTCCAGTGTTGTTAAAACAATTAGATTAATATAGAACAACTGTAACCTTGATGTGCTGAATGGCATTGATTCAAAAATGCTGTGGCAGACCTTTGAAGGTTATAAATAATATTCCCTCAATACACACACACACACAAAGGAAAAAGAAATAGGAACAATTCCAGCCTTTGGAAGATGTGGAGATTTGGTAAAGCAGCACAAACATATGCTACTGTAGTTAGAGTGCTCAAAGGACACATAAAACATTTTGCAGTCTTGGGAACATTTTTAGAAAAAAAAATCAGTATTTCAGACTGAAAGCATATTTAATATTTTCCTTTTAATATCAAGAAATTACTTTTATAAGTCCTTTCCTCCTCCCCTTCCTAAAGTACTCATGCAAGTGCTGGAAGTCTTGGAAACAGAAATTCTTTATGTAACCACAGAACAGGTTCATCAGAAACTTCTGTGCCATGTATTACAAGGGATATAAACCCTTGTGCTTCAGGGTATAGACTCTAACTGATGAATGCTGGGAATGAACAACTTTCCTTATGGATGTAGTTGCCTAAAGATAAGAAACATTCAATGGTCATAATGAAACACACCACCAAGAAAAAATTGAAAGAAAAATGGGGAAACTTACTAAAATTCACTTTTGTGCTTTTTTTAAAATCCTTTTTCTTTAACAATTTCCTAAACATAAAGAGAGCACTGGGTGGTTCATGTAAGGGGCCAAGTTATTCATACCACCACACCCTGTCTTCCATTTGTGATTTGTTTAGTTGGGAGAATAAGTTGGGTTAGAAAATGTGTTACGTAGCAAGTTTTAGCTGACCGATTTAAATGAGTCATTGCATCTCATTTAAATGAGATAGGGCTAGTCATGTTTAAAAATGTGTTGGTTGTGGTCAACACTAGGGGATATTGACTTCAGTGAGATTACACACATACTTAAGTTAAGCATGTGTTTAAGTTCTACTGTGGAGAAAAAATCTTATTCAAGCACAACGGAAACCTTAAGTGGTTTCAAAACAGTATAAACATAAGCTTTGAATACAGAAGTGTCTTCTGTAACTTGGAGTCTGTTTCTGTAGCACTGAGATCAATGGGAGCTTTGATATTTGCATGAGCAGGAACAGGATTAAGCTGTTGATGGAGTAGGAGGTATAGTATAGGAGAACAAGTACTGCAAAAACAAACAAACAAAAACTTATGTGCATATTCTAGTCTTTTAAAATTATATTTATAATTTTGATATTTTTAGAAAAGACAGACATTCCATGAAATGTCATAACAATAATGTGCAATAAAAGTTTTCACCAAGTTCTCAAGCCACATTGAGTGATAAGTGTCTCTCTAACAGAGACGCTGGTAATACAGAAGAACTCCATTTTGCCATGCAAGAGTATAACGGTGAATAAAGAACTATGCCCAGACTGCATTTTTATCAGTCAAATACCAGTGAAATTAAATCTGGCTGGTTGTTCTGTATGAAAGAGCTACAGAATTAAACAAACGTTTAATAACATGTTAAGCAGAAACTACACTGGATGAAAATGTTAATAAAATCAATAAGGAACCAAATCAACACTGCTTTTTTATATTAGTCAAATCATTCAATAGAAACCCCCCCCAAAATTATTGATATTGATATTCTTACAAGTAAATAAATAAAAAGACAAATAGAAAAATGAAGTGACTGCTTGGGCACTGAGGAAAAGAAAGAATGTTGATTGGCTGTTGCAAGGGGGCTGCTTTGACAGGGCATTGAGAACTAAAATTTCTTAGGCCTTAGGGTGACTATACGTCATGTTATGACCAGGACGCCAGCTCTGCGTGGGGAGGGGGACTCTGACAAGTAGCTCAGGCCAGCCCCATGCGGTGGGGGGAGCACTCAGGCTAGCCCCAACGTGGTGTCCCATTTTCTCTTTGGGAAATATGGTTACCCTATTAGGTCTTGATCTTGCAACCATCTCCATGTGCACAGATACCTCCATCTGCACAGAGCCCCACTGGAAGCAATGGGTTTTTGCATGAATGCAGGAGTCTGTTTGCACAGAATAATCTGCAGGACTGGGGACCTTAGCTTTTAAATCAGTAAGCAAAGCCTGCTCCCAGTTGGCTCAACCTGTGGAGGTGAGGGTTATCTTGCTGCTAGGTGCTGCAGGTGAATCCTCTAGATCTCTTTCCTGCTTAGTCTTAGAGTGACCATCCTACCCATAGATTTAGAAATGCACCTATCGTCTTTGCCTTATAAATATAATTGATTGTGCCCAAGGAGGTCTGATTTGGTCATTGGGGAATGCCAACAATATTGATTGCACTTCAACCTCTGCATGATTTAGTCAGAACCTGTTAGACCAACAATGGGGCTGGCCTGCTACAAAGACTCATGGCTTGGTACATTTTGAAATGGAAGGAAGTCTACTCTTTTGCTGGATTTCAAAGGAAAAGCCCCATTACCCGATATTCTGCTCAAGAACTCATCTATCTAGTTTATAGAAGAGAAGGTTAAGAGTTGACTTGATCACATAAATATCTACATTAGCATCTGTGTAGATATCTTTTCCCTGTTTGATGATGGAGGGCTCTTTTAATCTAGCAAACAAAGTCATAAGATCCAGAGGCTGGAAGCTGAAGTCAGAAAAAAATGTCAAAACAAGATACAAATCAGTAAGGGTAATGTGCCATTTGAACAAATTACCAAAGGATGCGGTAGCGTTGCCATTGCTTGAAGTCTTGTATATCTTTCAAAAAGATCGAAAGTAAAATCTATGAATATGGTCTAGTTCAAGGTCAGACCAACTTGATCATAATGGTCACCTGAGGGCTTACAATCTGATTATATAAAATCGAAATACTCTGATGTTCACAGCACAGCATCACCACAGTACAGTAATCATAACCTACCACTGTACCCTATGCAACATGCAGTTCTGTTCCCTTATCTCTGAGCCTGTTGCTCAGAGATGACTATATATAGCACCTTTATCTCATTTTACAGCATTATAGTGCTCAACCAGAGCAGAGGTAGAAAGTGAAGAAAACTTCAGCTAGAATGCACTATTATGAAATGTAGTAATAGGACGAGACACTAAGCGTTCTTTAATACCTGCATTATGCAGTTTTATTACAGAATATAGGTCTATGGATTATATTTAACTCAGTGTTTTAAAGAGATTATTTCTCCTGACATGGTGCCCAAAAAGTAATTTCTCAGACTGGTTTTAACAATAGGTATAAATAGTAATCTAATTATATTTGGGAGAGATTTATAACTCTAATTACTACTGCTTTAAAATTTCAAAGGGACTGACATGAGCAATCAACACATCCCACACTGTGAATCCATCTTGCTATTGTAAAAACTACCTGCCAATTGCTTGTCAGCAGAATGACATGACATGCTGCACACTATTTGAAGAATTAGAAATACAACAGATTTAGGTACATAATGTATGTGTTCAGTTCAATGCTGAGGCATCGAACCTAGAAATTATTAAATACGAGAGTGCAGTCTTACAATGCTGTAGCTTTTTTGTTTAATCAAATATTTTATTTTCTCTCTCTCTTGATATAGTGTCAACCAATTTGTTATGAAGCCCTTAGAGATCCTATATATTCAATATTAAAAAAAAACTACATTAAAAGAACACAAAGGTTACAAAGTCAAGCACTCAAAAGTAGAAAATGCCAGAATTAAGGTTGCACACAGGTTTAATGGAGCATGCTCAGTCCAGCCAGCACTGGGAGGCAAGGCGCTCAAGCAAGCTCAGTGACGATGTCATCTTCAGAAGTTCTAGCTGTTAAACCAGAGGTCCCCAAACTGTGGTTGCGCCACCCTAGGGGGATGTGGAGGAAAATCCACAGGGTGGGGGGCATAGTGGGGCCCAGGCCAGCCCCTACAGGGGAGCGGGGAGGGAGTGCCATGTAGTCCCTGCCCACCTCCAGCTCTGCTCCGGTCCTGCCCCCAGTTGTGTCTCCGGCTCCCATGCCTGGCCCCATTCAGCCTTGGCACAGTTTTGCTCCTGGCCCTGCACCAGCCCCCAGCCTCAGCCTGCTGGCCATAGCTCCATTCCGCGCTTGGGGCTGAGGCTGGGGGTGAGGCCGGGAATGGAGCTGCACCTGGCTGCTGGCCCTCACCACAGCCTGGCTGCACCCCTGCCCCCATCCTTTCCCCCGGCTGTGGCCCCATACCCATCCCAAGACCCACTTCCAGCTGTGGCCCCAGCTTTGGTCCCCTTACCCCTGTCTGCATCATTCCCCCCCCAACTCCCGGTCCTGGCTCCAGGGGGGCAGGCATGAGCATGCATGAATTGTCATTTTTCAAAGTCTGATCGCTTGGCCAAATTTGGGAAAATTTTCACTAGAATGGCAAAAGGCTCATTCCTGACACAAAGGTCACCCTCTGTCAAATGTCAATACCCCGCTCCAAAGCATGTGGTTGCTAGAGTTGTACAAAGTAAAGGTCACCCGATTTTTTTTTTTAAAACATTGTAATACAACATGTTTTCCCCTAGTTTCAGTCTTGCAAACTGGTGAACTGTTTTGGCAAAATTTTCAAGAAAAATTCAGCCCAAGGTAGAAGCCTGACTTGTAAAATTTCAGCTCTAACAGTTAACATTTCACAAAGTTATAACCAGAAAACAAGGTTTTACTGGGAAGTGTTGGGCCGCTTTAAATTATAGGTGGTGCTATTGTCAAAATGGTGCAAACCCTTCTAGTTCAGTTTGAGTAGTTTATTGCACAATAACTTAATTAGGAACAGGTGTTCGGCTAAACCAAAATAAATCATTCTGAAACTGGAATAGGAGTGTACCCATACGGGTTTGAACTGATTTCATGAAACCACTATGTAGACAAAGCCATAGAAACACATGAATAGTCATATCAGATCAGACTACTGCTGACTATAACTTGGTATTCTGTCTCTGACGGTAGCCCGTACTTCAGAGAAAATTAATTCCCAAGCAGTAATGCAGCTGGCCAATTGTGCAGTGCTTTAATTGGGGAAAATTTTCTTTCCTGAACTCTCTTCAAATACTCACTTATTCCATAAACCTTTAAGGATATGTCTACTCTGCAGCTGGGAATGTGCCTCCCAGCCTGGGCAGACAGTCTTGTGAGCACGCTAGAAATAGCAGACTGGATGTGGTGGCCCTGGCGAAGGCTCAGGCTAGCCACCCCCACTTGGTCCCAGGATTTTGGGTGGGCTTGAGAGCCTGAGCTGCTGCTCAAGCTGCTTCGTGTTTTTAGTTAGCATGAATGTGTCTACCTGGGATGAAAAGCACCACAGATGCCGGCTTCTAATTTTCCCCGGGGTGCTCAACCCCAGCTCAGCCCCAAACCCCACCCCAACTCCATCCCTTCTCCCAAACCCCCACCCCGCGCCACCTCTTCCCATTCCCACTCCATGCCTGGCCCTGCCCTTTCTCTTCCCATCCCGCCTCTTCCCCACCCCATTATGTCCCTTCCCCCGAGCACATCCCATCCCTGTTCCTCCCCCTCCACCCAGCGCCTCCTGCACACTGCAGAACAGCTGTTCCATGGCGTGCAAGGAGCGCCTGGAGGGAGGGGTGCTAAGCACCTGCTAATTTTTTTCTGTGCATGCTCCAGCCCTGGAGCACCCACGGAATCAGCACCTATGAGAAGCACGCTCCCAACTGCAGTGTAGACGTACCCTTAGCATTTGACTAAATTCGTTCTGATCATAAAATTACCCAACTCTTCCTTCATGTCCTCCAGATTAATTTTCATAAGCTTTCACATTTCTCACATGCTGTGATAGCTTGGACTATCTGCTCATGAGAACAGGTTATGTGTTGCTATGACTAAGTGAATCACATATAATTTGCCATCTTTGCATCACACAGCCATCCAGTGCACTGAAATTATAGAAAGAGAACATAATATCAAGGAATGCTCAGGGTGAAGATTCCAAATGGAGAAAAGAAGCCAGCACGTGTAAATGAAAACCATTTGGTCTGCATGCTAGCGATAGTTAACTCTCTTTCATTCAGCAGTTTCTGATGTTGACTGCATTGCTGGGATGTTTATTTTAGATCACATTTTGGTTCCATTGTTAGCTCTCCATCTGTAAGTTTCAACAGGCGGTGTTTGCTGAATCATCTTGTATATCAACATCATAAAGTGTAATGTATTCTTGGGCTGATTTGGTTCCCCTGATCTGAAAATCTGTTGGATTGGTTGTTAATTCACCACCGTAAGCCCCAAAAGTGGCCGATTCTCTTCACAAACTGGTTTTACACCAATGTAACTCCACTGACCTCAGTGACTGATTTACCAAGGTGTAAAAGAGATGGAAAACCCCTTCCTTTCTGTTCGTCAAATTGGGGCCAAAGAGTGCATTTCAAATGCAACAAGGCAATATATTTGTTGATATACCTTGAGGATCTTACAAAGGAATCCCGGAAAAAGAATTAAGGGCCTGAGGAAGTGAGGAACTCCCATTGACTTCAACGAAAGTCCTGTATGCAGACAATGTGCAATATGGGGCCCTTTACCTTATAAATAAGATATAGATTTTCATTAGAACATGCTACAAATAATCAAAACTTCAAATCATTATAGCTGAACAAAGGAGTTTCCCACATGTGTTTAATATCCCCCTTTTTTCTCTTTGGAAAAAAAATCCCTAACTCTTGGTACACAAAAAGGTAAGAAACAGCATAAAGTCAACCCATTAAAGCAATAAAATACTCGCTCTTTATGAGACAAGGTTTTGGGTTTAACACCTTGTCACTGTTGTATATCAAAGTTCACTGCCAAATTGTCATCTTGTGATAATGGTTCTTCTGTATAGGTGTTACAGATTACAGATAGCAGATGTTAATGCATTGGGCCTATGAAACACAGACCTACTGTATTTAAAAGATAAAAGCAACACATGAAATTTCATGTTCTAGATAAAATTGTATTCTGGGCTCATTTATTGCCAATTGAGAAGGCTGATTCTGCAAGCTTAGGCCTTGATTCAGCAAAACTCTTACATGCTTAATTTAGACACGTGTATAACATCAACTTTAAGCATCTGAATACTCCCACTGAAGAGAATGGGACTAGTTACCTGCCTTTAAGTACTTTGCTGAATTGGGGCATTGTTGTTATTCCCAAATGAGGAATGGGGCTAATGTGGTGTTAAAAATTTTTCATTCTCTTTACAAAAGAGAAAATATCTGATTAAAAGAAATATTACTCATGTCATTTGTCAGTCTGTAGTTATTTTAATCTTTACCAGCAAGAGGTGGCAAATAACTGTAACCTCTATCTTTAGTTCCTCTTGATACGATGTGCTCCGAGTGCTGATCACATTGTATTTGCAAAAAGAAAAGGAGTACTTGTGGCACCTTAGAGACTAACCAATTTATTTGACCATAAGCTTTCGTGACCGAAAGCTTATGGTCAAATAAATTGGTTAGTCTCTAAGGTGCCACAAGTACTTCTTTTCTTTTTGCAAATACAAACTAACACGTCTGTTACCCTGAAACCTGTCACATTGTATTTGTGTATGTTTTTCAGAAAAACAGCACAAAAATGTTTTGTGCTTTTGTTACCTGTTCTGAGGTCTTATCCCCTTATTGTTTTAAATCTATCTGCCTTCCACCTTCCCCCATGCCCTGGGAACTGTAAAAAAAAAAAAAAAAAAAAGTAATGGGATTTGCAGCTGCTAGCTTTACGTCTTGAAACCAGTGCATTATTACATTGTTGTCTCATAAAGAGAAGTGGTTTGTGGGGAAGAAGCCATTTTCCTACAATAAGAGAAGCATCGCTGTTGGTTTCTTATTGGCAGCTGTGGTCTTGAAGACTTTCCATCTTACTATAGCTATTATGGCTGTGTAACAGCTGAAATCTCTTCTAGTAATTTGATTCAAACCTTGATCCCAAGTTTTTTTTGGGGTTTCAAATTAAATCAGTTGTAAAAGGCGCTTGTTTTGGCAACTCCCATGAATCAAAGTTCAGCAGGGAAAATTATGTCCCAAAGAATGCATTTTCCAAATAATATTGGGCTCTTATACAGCTTTTATTTATCCTTAAGTATCAAAGTAGTTTACAAAGGAAGGAGTCATTATTCCTATTTTTGGGGTAAGTGAGGCATACAAAGGTGAAGTGATTTGCCCAAGGTCATGTAGCAGGTCAGTGGCGCAGCCAGGAACAGAACCCACTGCATTTAATACGTTGAATAATATTGGAGACACTTGTACCATCTGGCTGCTTTCCCTGGAATGGACAGACTCCTGCAGAACTGTCTGATTTATAGTTTTATGCCACTGACTCCCTCTATGTTCTTGTGCAAGTCATTTAGAACCCAAACCAGGTTCTATTGAAGATCAATGACAAAACTTCCACAGATTTCACAGGAAGCAGGATTCCATTGTCTGTTTAAAAAAAAGGGGGGGTGGGGTATAATATCTTCTTCAGAGGTCAGTTGTGGAATTTAATTAATGTTTTATATACCTTCTTTAGACCTTCCAGCTTTGTTGATCAGGAGACTGTTTACTTTAGAAATGCCACTGCTAGAGTTTTAATGGGCATCATGTTATCCTGGTCTAAAATACACTTCAAAGGTAGTCAAAGAAATATAAAGTTATTTAGAAAGTAGAGATTACCTGTGAAATTTGGTTCCTAATCTGGATCCAAAATGTTTCTTCAAATGCAGGGCAGAGGTTTGCAACATGATCAAGGTTGGTCCAAGCCATAAAGTTTGTTTCTAGCTTGTGCTAATATCATTTAAAATCTTTATAACTATCAAAAGCTCAAGTGGACTTTGTCATGAATATGTCAGAGAGCCTTCTGGAGTCCTGCCTGTCTTGTCATCATTTTTGGTCTCAGTTGGTTGGACTTCTTTAGGTTAGTTCCTTTTTGTTCATATGGATGTCAGGCAGGTTTCTCTATCTTGAATCGAGAGATGCCTTTTCAGAACATACTAAGGTCAGGGTGTCAGGGTGCTTATATGTGGCCTACTATCTTCTTTGCCTTTGCTGCAGATGTATTTTAGTTTAAACATAATTTTATAAGATAGTTAAAATTGCTTTGATTTTTGTTTGCCTTGCAAGACAGCGATGAGATGTTTTATACATTGGAGTGGATGATGATTATTACATGGCTGATTTAGGTAGTGAGAAGATTGCAGGACAGAACTGGAGCTTAGACATTTGTGAGAGGAGAAACACTGTGCTGAGGCTTAGGCAGGAGGATGTGTATCTAAAGGAGAACAGACATACAGCTTTCAAAGAAGAGGGAACTGGCTGCCCTGCTCATGACCCTTCCCTTTTGGCTGGCCGAGAAGTAAAAGTAGCTTATATAGCCTACCTTCCTAGTTCAAAGGGAATTGGGTGGCAACCAGTAATGGAACAGAAGGAGAAGGGGAGGGAAAACCAGGAGTTAAAAAATGCACCCAAATACGCATAGTGTTCTGGTCCTTGCTTTTGGGAACTGGTTTTACTGCATTGGTTAGGTGAATCATGAAGTTATCTTTATATATTCCCCCCGAGGCATTCAGACTCTTAAAAATTCTTGGCAGAATTCCAGTTTTTCTACAGAAATCTGTTCCACTCGGCCTCTAGGATTTCAGCATGGGATTTGTTGTCAGATTTTTAGGGCCTGATTCATAGCAAATTTTCACATAATTTTTATTGGACTTTTTAAGAATTTACCCAGTGAGAGCCTGTATACATGCTAGGTGGAGGTAGAGACATAGAAGTTTGCCAGCTTTATTTAGGAAGGAGAGAGAAAAGGATACCTTCATAAATTCTTTAATGATTTCATGCATGCATTTCTGCTTAAATAGTATTCAGTACCTGCACAAGTCTTCAGTTTTTTCTATTTGCAATGGTCATGCAGTGCTTTAATTGGCTTGTTAAAGGGAGGAGGGGAAGAAATCCCTGTACAGCTTAAATGAATAAAAGCTTACAGGCATTTTATGTTGTTTTAAAGGAATTGGGCCCCTTAGTGCTATAATTATTTGCTTCTCTTCGTTCACAAAGAGCTTTTTCTTAGATAACCCAGCCCTTCATTTCTTTAAACCTCATGTCAAGTTCTGACATGGATGGCATGAACTTGCAGTCAAACATCTGCCAGTCTTGGTCTCAAATATCACAGCTGTATGTTCATCCATCTTGTCAGAGTTTGAAAGAGAATCACTTCTCTCTCTCTCTCTCTCTCCCCGTTTTCCCCCCTCACTTTAAAACCCCATTTCTTGTAACTCTACTTGAATTCTTGCCTCCCTGACACGGTGCCTCAAGACACAGGCAGTACAGTATCTCTCTCTGCTCTGTTTCCCAGAGTAGTCGGGAAAAGAAGAAACCTGAAGGTATCAATTTTTTTAAATCCCAAACCAGCTACTGTACCTGTCACTTCAGGCATCTGAATTTCATGAGTGCTGACAGATGTATGACAAGTCCTAATTGAGGACTTGCACCCGCAGTTCTATAGCAACTGCTTCTTTTTGGATTGGGGGTGAGGCCCCTTTCTCAGCCTCTGCTGTTTAGAGGAGCCATTTTCTATTGGAAGCACACAGTGAATTGGGATTTTTAGGAACTTTAAGGGGATGTGAAAGGAAGATGTCTCTCTTTTTATGATGTGAAAATGTCTCCCATGCAAGACTGACTGAAGTAGAGAGGTACCCTTGGGACTTCTTAGTAGAGTATAAAATCATTCACCTGTCCTCTTAGAATATGTTCACTCTGTGTAAAACACACTTATGGCCTCCTGCATTCTTCACCTTTTAATCTTTTGTAGATACCTGCTTAAATATACCTACAATTACTATTGGCCCCAAATACACATAACACTGTAACTTGGGATAAATTCTATGGTAGAGCTAGGTAAAGTGTTATCACACTTTCGATACTCCTCCTTGCACTTATTTGCAGTGTGCAGAGTAGTATATATGGTCCAGTGGTGTCACATTGAATTAGCTCACAAGCTGCTCTGGAGATAACACCCTACAGAAATATAATATCTTATTTTGACTGGAAAATGTAAATGGGTCAGGTGGTTTGTGGGTGGCAATTAATTTGGCTGCGTGGGCAGTGTAAACCCAGAACATTTTAAGCCTTCCAGTATGTTACAGACCACCAGTGTGCTACTGACAGTTGTTCACCACATTGCTTCTCACCCTCACCACACCACAGACCACACATCCTATCATGCTTCACGGGCAGAAATGAGAGCATGAGGGTCACTGAAAACTGTTACAGTTTCCATGTACGGTAGTTGCAGAAGCCACACCCATGATATACCAATATGTTCCCAACTTCTACTGTAAAACTTCAATGTTCAAAGATCCATTACAATGTAATACCTTAACATTTAAGAAAAAATCTAAATTAAAATATATTAGAAGTCAAATACTATATATTAGTATACTATGCCTTTCACCCTATAGGTAGTCGTGTTTCATAGGGTCAGATTGTATCTAGCCCTTGTGCAGGTGCACAGGACAGGAAAGTGCAAGGCGCCTTCTTCCCTATCCCCTCCTGCAGAAAGGGCTGATATAACTGCAGTGCACTGCATTCTGGGAAGGGATGACTCCTTCATAGCACCCCTTATGGGCTCAAATCACTCACATGGGGAGGGGTGGAGGTGGGGATGTGATTTTCCTCTCACAGCAGCTTGCAGAGGTGGCCGGGTGCATTAGGGAAACAGGCTGCATAATCTAAAGGGGATACTTGGTGTGAGCATTGCCTCTTTATGCTTCTGGGGTCCCCTGCACCCTTCATGCCCTTGCCAATAATCTGTGCCCTCTACAAGCCCCCTTTTTATTACCTTTCTCAGAGACCCCCTGCATTCTAACCCAAGGAAGCACCCCTCATATCCCACCCCTGCACCTCATTCATCGATGTCCCACTTTTCAAGTCCCTACTCCATACAGTTTCCTGGAGTTCTGCACCACCACATTTCCCCTGCATTTCCACAGTTCCCATTCCTCTGTAGTGGTTGAAGTCAGAAGAAAGTAAGTTAGAAGCTGACAGTATAAAAAATGTACACTATAAACTTTGCTCTGTCTGCATTTAAAGCCAACTCTTTATATGGTTTTAACCCTCCCCAAAATACTAAAGCAAGGCCTAAAAAATAAACAAAAATGGAGTTTTTGATTGGGCTTTATAGAGGTACTGTGAGCAGAGACAAGGAGCTGCTGTAAAGACTTGAGACATTGTTGTCATCATCAGTGTTTGACCACTTTCCACTGCTGCGCTGATGGCACATCTCATGATTTTGTCATGTTTCTCTTAAAACCCTTGCCCCTGGAGTATATGAGAATCTCATGAATTCGGATATGAGAATCTCATTTTCTTTTAAACATGTGGTTGAAGAGAAAAGATGGAAAACAGAAACTCAGAAGGAAAATAAAAAGAACCCACTATATATTATATTTAAGTCAAACTCATGATTTTTTAGGAGGGAGCGGTGAGGCCTGACTCACGAGTTTTGAATGTTTGGGATTGGCTTTAACTCTGCTGCTTGGCTGTTTGCTCTAGCTTCCTCCCTTACAGTTTCTTTGCTTCAGTCTCATTCCACCTGCCTTCCATGCTTCCCTTTTTTGTCTCTCTTCCCTGTTCTCTTTAATTTCCTTCCTTTCAGGATCCTGTCTCCCTCCCTTTGTCCTTCTGTTTCGCTAACTCCATCCCAACAAAACCCTACCCAAAACATTTTTTTAAAAAAATCAATCAATTGTGGCACTAACGTCACTTGGAGACTATCACTTTGTTCTCTCCACTGCTGTGTTCTATCCTTTCCTTCCAACACAGTCTGTATGTCTATTTAGATTGTAAGCTCTTAGTGGCTGACACTCTCTTGGTAAGTATTTGTATATTAGAAACACTGGGCTCTCCCATCTCAGTTGGATATAAGGTTAAGGTGCTGCTGTAATACAAATAACAAATGACAACAATAAAAGTCTTAGAAAAAAGAGTTTAAAAGTAAACTACAGACAAATTTTAAGAATATAGCAACTTTAAAACCCTTTGTTGGATTTTTACCAAACGTTGGAGGAAAAGTGTGCCCTAGGGTGAGATGCAGCATGCAAAACATAAGGAAAACTGGTCCCTCTTTGGAAATGGGTTGGAAAATTAGGCTGATAATAGAGTTATATAATTTCAACCTTAGCTAGAGAATTATTACTGCCATGCCATAATATTTATTCATGTTATTTAATGTAAAAACATAGCTGAAACCCACAAGTCATGTGAGGGGTAAAAAACGTGAGACTAGGGGAAAAAACAGATGAATATGTGGTTGTGGAGACAACATATATCCACCACAAAGTTCACTTGTGCAACAAATCGTTAGACATTGACAGATCTTTGTTACTAGCTGCCTTCGAGGTGTTTAAGCAGGTGGGAGCAAGGAAGGATTGAACTGGTACTAAGCCCTTCTGAACTTTTACCAAAATATTGATCCAAAACTTTTTTTGAGTCTCAGTAGGGTTTGGTTTCCTTTCCACCTCTGCCACGTTCTTTCACTTTTGTGTGAGTCTGTATTTTCATTCTGTCTTGGATCAGAGGTGTTGAAATACCTTATGAAAAGCTGCTGTTTGTCTGTCTTTCTACCTCTCTGGGGTACAAAGTCTCACTAGAAAGGCTTTTCTCTGTCCAAATGATGGGCCAAATATACTGCTGCTTGCTACTCCCCTGAAGTCAATAGCTCCAGTGGATTTGGCTCATTTTACAGGCCATGCTGTTGGGATATTTCTGTGAAGAATTGGATAAGTGTCTCAATGTACACTGAAAGGAGCTTTTTGAGATTCTGCATTGCCTGTGAAAAACCACACATGTAAAAGGGACACAACAACAAAAGTGCTAGTACCCAAAGAGACTAGAGAAGATGGATCTGATCAACAAGAGAAAATTGAGAAGTCTCTCTCTCTCTCTCTCCCCCTCTCTCTTTCTCTTTTTTTTTTCTTGTTTCCACTCCCTCCTTCCCATGTGATAGTCAAATATGGTCACGCAAGGCTAAGTAGAACTAAAGAAGCCTCTGTCGATCTGTTTGGAAAGCCAGTTGTAATTGGCATGTGAGCTTTCTCCCTCCACCTCATCTCTATTCCCTTCTTCAGCAACCTTGTTGATATTTAAGGGTTCCTTCTCTAGGGCTTAGAGGTTTTCACAGCAACTCAGATTGTGACATCAATTGACCAGAGACTAGCTGTAAACATATTCAGTGTTTCCAAATTAGATCTGATAGTTTTAAAAAATGACTTCATCTATCTCAGACATAACTGAGGAGGGACAATGCCAGAATCATGTCATTTAAGGTGTCAGGACACTTGAACCAGGATGAAAGTGAAAAACTCATTATTTTTCACTGTAAAATTGCCAGACAGTTAAGTACACCTTAATTCAAAGTGACTAATTTTGGAAGATATATAACACAGCCCACCTAGTGGACACCTGAAATAATAATCATAATAAATAATTAATAATAAATCGCCATTCATTTTGGTGTAATAGAGGTAGTGGACTTCAGTAAGTTTGTCTTCTCAAGCTCTGTGTTAGAGGTACCCAGACAACACAGGCGGTTCTTTTTTAAGGTGGAGTTAAGGTTAGAGTACATATCAGTTTTGCTAACTCTCATGATTTCATTGTGAGTCATGTGATATTTTTGTCTTTCGTAAAGCCCCAGCTTATGAGTCCATGACAATCTCAGCTTTCATTTTAAAAAAAGTAAGTTTATAGCCCTTATGGTTGCAAAGAAAAGCTTGAAAATGTGTCCCAAGTGTACTCTAAGGGCTCAGAAGCCAAAAGGCAAATTCCCCCCCCGCCCCCAAATTATTAGTTTTTAAAAAGGCATCTGACTTTTAAGTCAATCTCATTATATTTTTGGGGCCTGATTCATGGTTTTTGAATGTGTAGGGTTGGCAATGCTCCATCAGGATTACACCCTCACCCCCCCCCCCGCCAATTGTTGAAGTTATCCAAACCCAAGCATTACTAACCCAGGGAATTCAGTTTAATTTAAAAGAAATCCACTGACTTCAGTGGAACTTCCAGCATATAATATCAAGCCCTAAAAGGGCAGCCTTTATATAAATGGTGAAACTGCTGATGTGGCCCCCCTGTTTCTAGGCAAGGAGCTGGCAAATAGTCAGCGATAGCCTCAGGAAACTGGATGTGAATAGACTATTTCATAAAACATATTGCTTTCTCTTTTGCGCAGTCTGAATAATCTCCTAAAAATAGTGTATAAGGGTGAATGAACACTCCATAAATGTTTTCAAGGCTTTCAGCTTTAAAACATAAAGCGCTTGATAACTGAGTGTTGGGCAGTTTATCCGTTTTCCCCTAAAAAGTGGTTTCTGTTTGTCACTAGTCTCCTCTTTAATGTGATCAGACAAGAGTTGATAGGATCAATGATGTAAGGGACGCATAGGATGAACTGGAGCCTTCCATGATATTTCATTATTATTATTATTTATTTGCTTATTTTATTATTATTTGTGTTACTGTAGCTCCTAGGAGCCCTTGTCATGGACAAGGACCCCATTGTGCCATGGACAAACGTAGACCAAAAAAGACTGTTCCTGTCCCCAAAAGAATTTACAATCTAAGTAAAAGACAAGAGACAGTGGATGGCTACAGACAGATGGGGGAGGGCAAGGAAACAAAGTGACAACATTTGTCAGCATGCTAGGTTGTGATACAGCCTAACCATTGTCAATTTTTTTGTCTGCATCATGACAAAAGAGTTTTAAGGAGAGATTTGAAAGTGGATAATGAAGTAGTTGTGTGGATGTTTACTAGGTATTCCTTTCAAGCATGAGTGGCAGCATGGAGGAGCCCCAAGGTGCTTGTTTGGAAATTTAACAAGTGGGTGAAGGAAGCTGAGATCATGGGCTGATCAGAGGTGGGAGCTGACACTTCAGTATTGAATGATAGGATGAGGATAGGGTGTGAAGGGACTTGAAAGTGAGTACAAGCAGTTTACGTTTGATGTGATAGAAAAGGGGGAGCCAGTGGAATGGTGCAAAGAGAGGGGAGACATGGTCAAAATGACCAGATAGGAAAATGATTTTTGCAGCAGTAGCTTGCATGGATACAAGCAGGGCAAGATTGTTTGTCAAGATCAGAGAAAAAGATGTTGCAGGAATTGAGATGTGAGATTATGAGATCCCAGGCAAGTTTTATGGGCAGGAAAGGCTGTATCTTGAGATGTTATGCAGAAGGAATCTCCAAGATTTAAATATAGCCTGCAAGTGAGGCTATAGAGCAGGGGTGGGCAAACTTTTTGGCCTGGGGGCCACATCTGGGTATGGAAATTGTATAGCAGGCCATGAATGCTCACAAAATTGGGGGTTGGGGTGCAGGTGAGGGCTCTGGCAGGGGGTGAGGGCTCTGGGGTGGGGATACAGGAGGGTGCTCTGGGCTGGGACGAAGAGGTTCGGAGGGAGGGAGGGGGATCATGGCTGGGTCAGGAGGTTTGGATGCAGGAGGGGGTCAGGGGTGCAGGCTCTGGGCGGCGCTTACCTCAAGCAGCTCCAAGAAGCAATGGCATGTCCCCACTCCGACTTCTACGTGTAGGCGCGGCCAGGTGGCTCTGCACGTTGCCCTGCCCACAGGCGCCACCCCGCAGCTCCCATTGGCTCCAGTTCCCGGCCAATGGGAGTTGCAGGGTCAGTGTGCGGAGCCCCTTGGCTGCCCCTATGCGTAGGAGCCAGAGGGGGGACATGCCACTGCTTCTGGGAGCCATGCGGCGCGGGGCAAGCCCCCGAGACTACTCCCCTGGCTGGAGCGCCACAGCAGCACAAGCCCTGGATCCCACTCCCCCGCGGGAGCTCGAGGGCTGGATTAAAACGTCTGGTGGTCCGGATGTGATCCCCGGCCGTAGTTTGCCCACCCCACTATAGAGAGCGGTCTGAGTTAAGGTTGATGTCCAGGTTATGGGCCTGAGTGACAGGCAGGATGGTGGTGGTGGCGGCCACAGTGACTGAGAAAAGTGGGGGAGCGTTGGGGGGATAGGGAGATTAGGAGCTCTGTTTTAGCCATGTTGAGCTTGAACTGATGGCTAGACATCCATGAGGAGTTGTTAGAGCGACACGATTAAATTTGAGTTTGGACTGAAGTTAACAGGTCTAAAGTAGCGAGATGAATCTGTGACTTGTCAGCATAGAGATGGTTGTTGAATTTGTGTTTGAGGATGAGATTACCCAGCGATAAGGTCAGAGCGAGAAGAGAAGAGGACCAAGGACAGAACCCTGGGAACTCCCACAGAAAGTTGCAGGGCAGCATAAGAAGGTCCTCCAAACAACACGCTGAAGGAGTGATTCGAGAGATAGGAGGAGAATCAAGAAAGTAGTCATGGACAAGAAAGAGAGCATGGTCAGCTGGGTCAAAGACAGCTGACAGCTCAAGGAAGATGAGGATAGTGTATTTGTTCTGAGCTTTGACTAGGAAAAGTTCATTGGCGACTTTGACAAGAATAGTTTCAGTGGAATGCAAGGGGGTGGAAGCTGGATTAGAGAGGGTCTAACATGTAACTGGAGGAAAGGAACTGCAGACAGCAAATGTAAACTTTGCATTCAATGGACTTTGAGATGAAAGGGAGATGGAAGTTGGAAAGTAGTAGTTGGAAAGGTAAGTGGGGTAAAGAATGGGTTTTTTTAGAATGAAGAAACTACAACATGCTTGCATTGTGAGAGAGAAGAATAGGGTAGGGATATAAGTCTCCCAATGAATTCTGATCTAGCTCAGGAGTGATTGAAAGTTATTAGCATCTGATAGCTATCTGGATTAAATAAAATGAGTTGCTGGTCTCAGTTCATGTTCTTTGGTCCAGATGTCAACTCACAAATAAACACCCTTACAACTTATGCTAACTGACACACTTGTTGGAGGGTTCGGTGGAGGCCAAGGACTGAATGGGAATGGAACATAAACTCTCTCTTTGCCTACAGAGTTAATTCCTCCAGAATAAAGAGCAGGGACATTAACAAAGTGCTATCCAGAAGCTTGCAGTGCCTCTGCACATGCCATACCTGTTCTGTAGATGAATCAAGAATTTGAGCCTCCAGGTCTGTCACCTTTCAGGAACACTAATTTCGCTCAGAAACAAACATGAAAAAGGAAGGCATCACTTCCAGAGAAGCACATGTGGTTTTGTGTATATTGCTCATGGGTAAAACTATTCTGGGTTAGTTGTTTTTCATGGTTAAGCAGGATATGAAAGTGTGTGTTTGCTGTGATTTATAGTGGGACTTTTTTATATAAAAAAAGACATGCTATTTCTGTAAAACTTGATACATTTCCTCTGGGGGGAAGGTTAAATAAGCCCTATTAATTCAGCTAAATTGGGACTTTAATGATAAATGAGTGAACAGATTTGTGCATTCACAGGAAATCTGTCGAGCAAGGGAATGGAATAGGAAACGTTGGTTCACCTGACATGAGGAAAAGTTAATGAAACTGAATTGTTTGTGAGTCCTTCACAACAATATATTATTAATCTTTAGTACAGGCAAGTAAGTGAAACAAATAGGAGTGTTTTTGGAATGCAGCGTAAGTGTCTAGCAAACATACAAAGAGTTTGTGTGACAATGACCTAGAGCCGTACAAAGTTATAGAAGGACATCTGCACAACAGTTTGAAGAAAATCAAAGCTAAGATTAGAGTTAAAGCCAAAGAAAGGAGCTGTAGAAAAGCCCCAGAGAATTGCTCTTTACTTTTATAGTTTTGGTGGTTTCATAGACCATCTGATTTTACATTAAGACATACCTTCAAGATGTGATAATGCAGAACCGGGAAGAAAATTTGAACTTCATTAAGTGCTTCTGAACACATGGCAGCTCAACCTCAGGAATTTCAAAGCTCTGACCAATAAGACCAGGGTAAAACTACTGTAATAAACTGCGTGTTAGCTGCTGACATAAAATGCTTTTTTTTATTATCGAATATCATTTTATGTTTCATTTCATGTAAAAACGTGTGCAATCATCAGGATGTTGCTGCAGAAAAGCAGCACTGACATCTTCCTCAAGGTAACATGAGTATGCATCCAATTCTTTCCTCCTTGCCCCGCCCCCGGGCTATGCAGCTTACTAGAATTCATCTCAAACTCAGGCTTGTTAAGCAAATTGTTTTTGGTAGTGACCTTCAAAAATATTCTTTCATAAGATGTATTTTTCATTATTATTTCTGTTGAAACTACAGTTAACAATGAAGTATTCCTGCTACAAATTTACAGTGGTTTGTCATTTCTGCAGCAGAAACTGGTGAAATCTATTTGCGGTGTCTAAAAAAGAATTATAACACCGGGGATTTGGTCATACAAACCAGGGGCAGATAGAATTACTCAGAACAGCTGGAATTTAATTTCAAGAAATGAACAAAAAACAGTCAGTGCTTTTAGTGGGTTGAATTTAGCAGCATGTGTTTTGAAGAAACTTGCATCAGCTTAAAGGAATGATCTCTGCAATTTCTTAATACTGTAGCATCCTGGTGTATTTCATGTGATGCTGTACAACAGAGCTGCGGACTAACCATGGAGCTGGACCGTTCAGAACAATGATACCAAAATGCAAGAGCTTCTCAATATTGGAAGTGTAACTAAGTTAATGGAAGTATTAAGGATCACTGTGTGAGCTCTATAAGGTTGAGTCTAATAGGAACATCTCAATATCATTAGATCACACTGCAAATAGTTTTGGTTGGATTATTGAAAATGTAATCATTCATGGCACTTCATTACAGTCTTACGTGCTTATGGTAACTTAAAATAGTTTTGTTATAGTTCTCTCCTGTTTTTGTAACGTAAGTAAACGTGAACTCGACAACATTTGCTGAATGTTGCACTGCTAATCAGAAACGCAAGCTGAGCATCTTTTCATTTGCACAGAGAGAGTGGGGTTTTTTCAAAGCACTCAGCTGAAGGTCGAGGTCAGGCCAATTCTGAATTTGTTTTTTTTTTTTTTAAATCTCACCCAGAGAGTATAGAGCATCCAATGTGTGGAACTGCAGGATTCAGGAATTGGAGAATTCTAGATAGAGACTGAAAACTAAAGTAATTAAGGAATTTGGAAGCTAGAATAACATGAGATGTGGTGTTGTGTGTTCTGATGTGTTTTATGGAAATTAAGAGTTTATCAAGTACTGAGACAGAGATTGGAACTACTGGGGTGCTGCATTTGTGTCAAGCAAGGGAAAGTATACTGTCTTCACAAGACCAGGTATATTATAAAATATGTTGATCTGGTAATCTGTAAATTAACTGATTTATTTTTCTTTTAACCACCCAATGAGGAGTACAGGAGAAATGGCATATTGACTAGTTGCATGCAGCCTAAATCAATTAATTAGAAATTACCTCGAGCTGTAAAGTTAGGATCTGGATTTAGATTTTCCCAGAGTTTGGAGGCTTAGCTCAGACTCATTTTTAAAGCAAACCAGGTTTGAACTCCATATAAATTAAACAGCAGCCTGATGGAGCAGAAAGCAAGTGGGTGTGAAGAAAATTTGAGCAAACCTCTGCTGGTTCAAAGACAAAATTTGAATTTGTGACAAGTTGCTGATTTCAGATACTTCTTAGTTCTAGAGGAAGAGTTTACACAGCCAGGGCCGGCTCTAGACCAAATGATGCCCCAGGCGAGGAGCGTCTTTGGTGCCCTCCCTCTCCATTTGTTAAACTTTTCAATACCTTATTTTTATTGCATTTGTAGCCCATTTCACAACTTTGGTGCTCGATTTGCCTGCATGATTTATCCCTGTCATACAAGATGATAAATTTGTATGCTAGGATCTGTAAATCTGTATTTATTCAGGCCATATATACGCAAATAAAAAAAATTGTTTTCTCTAAGCTTGTATAAACTTTTAAATTTTAAGAATAATTGAAATGTACTAACATCATGAAATTGAACTGTGCACCAACATTGGGTGGACCACTATTAAATACTGTTACAGTAGGTGACAGCTGTAGAATGTTAACCCTAGTCCTTTAATTCAAAAGGTTGCTTTTTTCACCTTTGCCCTCATGAACTGAAGCACAGCATCAGAGAGATCCAGAGACTGGCCAATGGCATTTCCAAGCAATAAAATAGCAAGCGATGTCAGTCTCTGGTTGACCGTTGTCGATCGAAGATATGTTTTAATGAGCCTGAGCTTTGAAAAGCTGTGCTCACCACTCGCTACTGTGACTGGCAGTGTGAGCAGAATCCCCAAAGCTACCACACATTAGGAAACATGTCCTTCAGCTCTGCATCACGAATGAATTGGAGAACTTGGAGTGGAGAGTGCTTCCTGTGTTGCAAAATGTAACGGATGTTGTCTAATTTGACATTGAGGTCTTTATCGTTGACATCCGAACAGTCCCCACGTGTCAGCATCTGTTGATGGTCCATATAATTGTTTGACTGTTTTCCTGTCTGCCGGCAACTTATTAAAGTCATACAAAAAACCCAGGTGTTTTTGTGGTGTTTCATTTGTCCAGACCTTTCTTCGATAGACTCTTGAGTGAGACTCTTGTCAATGGGTGAGCAAAAATACTCCCTCTTGAATTTTTCTTCCGAGCTTCCCATCATCTCATTTTTGTCCTTGTAACCAAACTCTCTCTTCTTCTGATGAATATGAGATTCCCTGAAGACAGGATCAACTCCTAAGTTCTCTGCCATTTCCTTGGCAGCAGTGATGGCATCTTCAAATCTGTTGTCTCTGTAGGCCACAACGAAATCAAGACAGTTTCTCATCAAAGAAGTAGCGGTTGTGATAGCCATTGACTGAGTTTGTAATGCCTTGCTTACAATGTTTACTTGGAATAGGATATCATGCCAAACCACAACTGAGACCAGAAATTTGACATCAGTGATCTGGTTTGTCAGGCTTTGTGCCTCGTGTCTGATTCCGCCTTAGGCTTTACTTGACTGCACCAGTTCCACTGGGGCATCGTAAACCTCACTCACTGGCTTACACTGTCAATGCAGCTCTCTCAGTGAGTGTCACTTAGTGGCTTCACGGCCAGATTTGTAACATTGTCCATGAGGATCTTCAACCTGATATTTGATGCTGAAAACAGGACGTATATCCTTTGCAGTACTCTGTCGAGAGATACTGACTCTAAAGAAGATGATGCTGCATCTGACACAACCAGGCTGAGGGAATGGCAGCCACAAGGTATGAAGAAAGCTCTTGGAATCAGCACAAGGATCCTTGCCTGGATGCCACTGTTTCTTCCCTTCATGATCGTGCTGTTGTAGCCTTGACCGCAGCAGTCCTGAAGCTTTATTTCATTCTCATTCAAAATGTTCATAAACAGTTCTGTTAGGCCTTTCCAGTAGAGTTGTCCACAGACCAGAAACAGATGAAGTGTTCCTTTACTTGGGTACAGCCATCCTTGGCAAGAAATCTTACTGTAAATGACATGTTTTCACTGCGACTAATGTTGGGAGTGCAGTCCATTATTACAGCATAGTACATCGCTTTGCTGAGCCGCATCAATATATTATCAAGCATCTTCCTTGCCATAAGGTCAATCAATGCATTTTGAATAGTTTTTCTGTAGTAATGGTCCATAGCTTCTTTACAAACTACTCAACATAGTTGCTCACACGCAACATCATTGTATTTCCCAAGGAGCTCTACCAAACCGAGGAAATTACCGTTATGTTTAATGAACAACTTATCTGATGAGCCCCAGAAAGCCAAATTATTTTTTGCAAGGAAGAGGGTAATTGAGATCAGACAGTCAAGCATGCTTATCCAGTGCTGGGTTTCTACATTAATAATGCGCTGGTTTTCTGCATCTATCCATTTATTCAGCTCGAGCTTGGTCTTGACCTCCATCCATTTGGAGTAGGCCATAAAGTGGTTGGGTGACTTTTCATGTTGCTTCAGAGCATTAGTTAAGTTATGCCAGTAATTGTACCCAGAAAACACGAGCAACAATTTGACATTCTTGTCAAATATTTTGCAACAAAAACAGGACACTTTGTCAGTTGATTTCGAGTAAACTAGCCAACTCCAATTCAGTTTCTCACCATTCTCAAGCACTCTTTCACAGTGTGACTTTGAGAAGTGTCACATCTGCTCATTTACTGGAAACATCATATCCTTGATTTTGCCTGGCTGGTTGAAAATTGTATGCTCAATATCGGCAGAGTTTAAGATTGCCAGCCATAAAGCAGGATGTGATATACCGATTTGTGGTATGCAGTTTTTCTTGTTGCTGTTTCTGTCATTATGTGAGGCTGATTCTTCTTTATCATATTTCTTCTTTTAATGTAAACCAGATTTTTCTTTGTCATTATTCTCCTTTTCATGTGAGCCACATTCTTCTTTATTGTAACTCTTCTTTACGCTGTCAGGAAAATTGGACGATTCTCCATCACTTTCCTCACATTTTCATTCCTTATTTTCAGGTAAAACTGATAATTCCTTCGTAATAGGACTGCCATCATTTACACTTTGCTCCTCAATGTCTTCTGCACTAGGACAATTGCTACTGTTTCAGATAGTTTCCCATCAGATTTACCCCTTGCTGCAAACTAGATTGCAACTGAGCCTTTTGTTTCCTATACTGAGCGCCTGAAGGCTTGTTTGGGGCATCTTTTATTTTATACAGGGGAAAAACAGACAGTATTAGGGAGAGCAAAAGTCTATGTTCTGCAGTCTTAGAAAGTCATCAAACACTGCATGTTCAGCATGGCAAAAGAAGTAAAAATATATCTTTTATATTGTTGCGTAGATAGGGGTTTGATAGATATCTCTGGCATCTCATTAAATATGTCCTTTATTAGTTGTGACTTACACTCTTCATGTCTTAAAACACAAGTACACATTCACAATTACACAATAAAACAAGATTCTCAATATCACAGCTGGGCTCTCACTTTGTTCTTATACCTCACTGACTGACTGGCAATGCCCTGCCCCTTATATACCCACGAGGGCATGGCAGACAACAGTCTAGGAGGTTCAAGGAAAATGTATGTCTCAGAAAGTCTGGAAGGTTCCATGAGATTCTACAAAGGTCCAGAACGTTATAGGAGGTTAGTGAAAAATTAATCCACATATGGAATGCCTGAAACATTTTACTTCAAACATTTTGTCCCTAACAACAAAAACAGCACCCCAAGCTTGGCGCCTCCCAAGCTCAGCACCCCAGGTGGTCTCCTGCCCCTAAATCCACCCTGCACACAGCTCTATGTAATGGTACTGTTCTTGACATTCATTTTGACCACAAGCTAAACTACATCTGGTGTGAAGTGTCTAGCATCTAGTGTTTAGTGTCTTAACTAAATTGCTCCCATACTTTGTTCCTCACCAAATTCAAATGAAGTCATTTGCTTTTCACCCAGGAGGTTTTTTGTTCATTAGCTTTAACAAGGCTAAAAATCATTTGACTATTTATGCACAACACAAAGAGTTGGAGGCAGAAAAATTATTCATTACTAATTAATCAATTAGAAATTGACAGTGTACCTTTAATCGATTACAGCCATCTTTTTTTTTCTTACTTCAGCAAAGTAAGTTTCCATGATCAATTTGACATCATACTCACTTGTACCTGTTTATAATTATCAATTATCTTCCCATAATTAAAAAAATTAAATTCTTTGGGCATGAAGCCATATTTGTGGGTGATTCCAAAATGGTAACTTGTATTTTTTATTTTCACTGTCCTGGATACAGAAGAATAGAGGCATGGCTGTTTGCACAAGCATTTATTAAATAGGATAAATGCACTCAAAATACCTGCATGGGCAAATGGCCCCAGACCTATACAACCCAAACTACTACAACCCAAACTACTCCTGGAGAATATTTATAATTAGAAGTTTGTGCTCTTTGCAGAAGATTGTAGTACCTGGGAGAAATCAGGAATTCAGTAATTAAATCTGCACTCAAACCACGTACAGAATCTTTTTATCTTCAAGTAAAAGCAATATATATTCTAATAATAAATCCAATCATTTAAAGAGACACCATTTATAGATAGATAAAATCATCTAAAGAGACACCATTTTACACACCTACATACACACACAATGGTGTCTCTTTAGATGATTGAGTTTATGATTAGATCTGTTGCAAAACATATTGGACCAAATTCAGCCTCCATATGAGCAGGCATAAATCCATTCTTATTGACGGATTTACATCTGCTTACAAAGGTACTGCATTTGGCCTAGAGGATAGGAAGCAACAATCAGATTCAGAGATCTGAAAAGCTAAGAACGTAAAATAACCATGCTTGGGAGGAGTTGAACCTGAGCATTGTAATGTATTGCTTGGCATATGCCATATTTCCACTTTATTTAGAGTGGTCAAATGAAAATGAGAGAGATGTGTCTAAAAGGGTTAGATTAGATAAAACCTTAAAGGTGCCTAATCTTTCATTGCTTACACACTCAGAACTTCTCACTGAAATCAACATTGTACAATAGGTGTCCAAATATTTGGACTTTGTCCTATTTCCCTGCTATAGGAAAAACTTGTTTTCATTCTGAATACAAACGTATTATTTGGGAGTAAACATTCAACATATTGAAAAATATATTTAACAAACTAGTTGTGGCTGAAGTTCACTCCAGCCTCATAAACCCCCTTTTCTGTGCATGCAACGTGTGCAGCAATAGAGTGTGGGGATGTGAAATCCACCCCACAAATCTGGCTGCTGTTCCAGCCTATGGACTGGAAAAGTGACCACAGCAGATCACTGCCAGTTGTGCAGGGTGTTGGGGCACTGGATTCTCATAAATGGAGGTATGCAGGATCTCTCCAGCCCATCCACAATGTAGCCCAGTGCAGATCCTTTCTTTTTGATATGTAGAGGGTGCACAGGTTACTCTGTGTGACTGCTCAGCCATTGAGCACGGCCCAATTCTCCTTTTCCCCAACTTCTATGAAAGACTGCACTCAGCACAAGACCCCTACACCAAGGAAATTCTGCATCATGTGTTTGGAAAGTGACTGAGTGTTGCCAACTTTTGTGGTCTTATTGCAAGCAGGGCCGGCCCACAACATTTTGGCATCTGAGGTGGGGAGCTCAAATGACGCCTGTATAACCCCTCACTTGGGCCAAAACTTTGAAAGGTCTCAATTCTGCTTTCTTCCTGTTCTACTCCTCTCATGGTACTGCTCTGCTACCTACCCCAATAAAGGAGAATTAACAACTTAAAATGCCTTGTTCAAAAATTTTAAGTAACACTTAACTTTCAAATGCCTGAACAGCAAATGTAACTTTTCTTGTCTGCATAGTAAACACTGGCATTTTTATCTGTTCAAATAATCAAAGTGGTGCTTTCTGTGCCTTCTTGGTTGCAAAGATTTGAACTACTTCCTGAAGATCCACAGTCTGGGCCAGCTCATGCTCTCTTGAGATGGTTGCAAGGCCAACCAGCCTCTCCTGTGTCATTGTGGAGCGTAGATGTGTTTTTATTAACTTCATAGAATCATAGAATATAGGGTTGGAAGGGACCCCAGAAGGTCATCTAGTCCAACCCCCTGCTCGAAGCAGGACCAATTCCCAGTTAAATCATCCCAGCCAGGGCTTTGTCAAGCCTGACCTTAAAAACCTCTAAGGAAGGAGATTCTACCACCTCCCTAGGTAACGCATTCCAGTGTTTCACCACCCTCATAGTGAAAAAGTTTTTCCTAGTATCCAATCTAAACCTCCCCCACTGCAACTTGAGACCATTACTCCTCGTTCTGTCATCTGCTACCATTGAGAACAGTCTAGAGCCATCCTCTTTGGAACCCCCTTTCAGGTAGTTGAAAGCAGCTATCAAATCCCCCCTCATTCTTCTCCTCTTCTGCAGACTAAACAATCCCAGCTCCCTCAGCCTCTCCTCATAAGTCATGTGTTCTAGACCCCTAATAATTTTTGTTGCCCTTCGCTGGACTCTCTCCAATTTATCCACATCCTTCTTGTAGTGTGGGGCCCAAAACTGGACAGAGTACTCCAGATGAGGCCTCACCAATGTCGAATAGAGGGGAATGATCACGTCCCTCGATCTGCTTGCTATGCCTCTACTTATACATCCCAAAATGCCATTGGCCTTCTTGGCAACAAGGGCACACTGCTGACTCATATCCAGCTTCTCGTCCACTGTCACCCCTAGGTCCTTTTCCGCAGAACTGCTGCCTAGCCATTCGGTCCCTAGTCTGTAGCGGTGCATTGGATTCTTCCGTCCTAAGTGCAGGACCCTGCACTTATCCTTATTGAATCTCATCAGATTTCTTTTGGCCCAATCTTCCAATTTGTCTAGGTCCTTCTGTATCCTATCCCTCCCCTCCAGCGTATCTACCACTCCTCCCAGTTTAGTATCATCCGCGAATTTGCTGAGAGTGCAATCTACACCATCCTCCAGATCATTTATGAAGATATTGAACAAAACCGGCCCCAGGACTGACCCCTGGGGCACTCCACTTGACACCGGCTGCCAACTAGACATGGAGCCATTGATCACTACCCGTTGAGCCCGACAATCTAGCCAGCTTTCTACCCACCTTATAGTGCATTCATCCAGCCCATACTTCCTTAACTTGCTGACAAGAATACTGTGGAAGACCGTGTCAAAAGCTTTGCTAAAGTCAAGAAACAATACATCCACTGCTTTCCCTTCACCCACAGAACCAGTAATCTCATCATAAAAGGCGATTAGATTAGTCAGGCATGACCTTCCCTTGGTGAATCCATGCTGGCTGTTCCTGATCACTTTCCTCTCATGCAAGTGCTTCAGAATTGATTCTTTGAGGACCTGCTCCATGATTTTTCCAGGGACTGAGGTGAGGCTGACTGGCCTGTAGTTCCCAGGATCCTCCTTCTTCCCTTTTTTAAAGATTGGCACTACATTAGCCTTTTTCCAGTCATCCGGGACTTCCCCCGTTCGCCACGAGTTTTCAAAGATAATGGCCAATGGCTCTGGAATCACAGCTGCCAATTCCTTCAGCACTCTCGGATGCAACTCGTCCGGCCCCATGGACTTGTGCACGTCCAGCTTTTCTAAATAGTCCCTGACCACCTCTATCTCCACAGAGGCTGGCCATCTGTTCCCCATTTTGTGATGCCCAGCGCAGCAGTCTGGGAGCTGACCTTGTTAGTGAAAACAGAGGCAAAAAAAGCATTGAGTACATTAGCTTTTTCCACATCCTCTGTCACTAGGTTGCCTCCCTCATTCAGTAAGGGGCCCACACTTTCCTTGGCTTTCTTCTTGTTGCCAACATACCTGAAGAAACCCTTCTTGTTACTCTTGACATCTCTTGCTAGCTGCAGCTCCAGGTGCGATTTGGCCCTCCTGATATCATTCCTACATGCCCGAGCAATATTTTTATACTCTTCCCTGGTCATATGTCCAACCTTCCACTTCTTGTAAGCTTCTTTTTTATGTTTAAGATCCGCTAGGATTTCACCATTAAGCCAAGGTGGTCGCCTGCCATATTTACTATTCTTTCGACTCATCGGGATGGTTTGTCCCTGTAACCTCAACAGGGATTCCTTGAAATACAGCCAGCTCTCCTGGACTCCTTTCCCCTTCATGTTAGTCCCCCAGGGGATCCTGGCCATCCGTTCCCTGAGGGAGTCGAAGTCTGCTTTCCTGAAGTCCAGGGTCCGTATCCTGCTGCTTACCTTTCTTCCCTGCATCAGGATCCTGAACTCAACCAACTCATGGTCACTGCCTCCCAGATTCCCATCCACTTTTGCTTCCCCCACTAATTCTACCCGGTTTGTGAGCAGCAGGTCAAGAAAAGCGCCCCCCCTAGTTGGCTCCTCTAGCACTTGCGCCAGGAAATTGTCCCCTACGCTTTCCAAAAACTTCCTGGATTGTCTATGCACTGCTGTATTGCTCTCCCAGCAGATATCAGGAAAATTAAAGTCACCCATGAGAATCAGGGCATGCGATCTAGTAGCTTCCGTGAGCTGCCGGAAGAAAGCCTCATCTACCTCATCTCCCTGGTCCGGTGGTCTATAGCAGACTCCCACTACTACATCACTCTTGTTGCACACACTTCTAAACTTAATCCAGAGACACTCAGGTTTTTCTGCAGTTTCATACCGGAGCTCTGAGCAGTCATACTGCTCCCTTACATACAGTGCTACTCCCCCACCTTTTCTGCCCTGCCTGTCCTTCCTGAACAGTTTATAACCATCCATGACAGTACTCCAGTCATGTGAGTTATCCCACCAAGTCTCTGTTATTCCAATCACGTCATAGTTCCTGGACATCACCAGGACCTCCAGTTCTCCCTGCTTGTTTCTAAGGCTTTGTGCATTCGTATATAAGCACTTGAGATAACCTGTTGATCGCCCCTCATTCCCAGTATGAGGCAGGAGCCCTCCCCTCACAGACATTCCAGCCTGTGCTTCCTCCCGGTATCCCGCTTTCCCACTTACCTCAGGGCTTTGGTCTCCTTCCCCCCGGTGAACCTAGTTTAAAGCCCTCCTCACTAGGTTAGCCAGCCTGCTGGCAAAGATGCTCTTCCCTCTCTTCGTAAGATGGAGCCCGTCTCTGTCCAGCACTCCTCCTTCATGGAACACCATCCCATGGTCAAAGAATCCAAAGCCTTCTCTCCGACACCACCTGTGTAACCATTCGTTGACTTCGACGATTCAACGGTCCCTACCCAGGCCTTTTCCTTCCATGGGAAGGATGGACGAGAACACCACTTGCGCCTCCAACTCCTTTATCCTTCTTCCCAGAGCCACGTAGTCCGCAGTGATCCGCTCAAGGTCATTCTTGGCAGTATCATTGGTGCCCACGTGGAGAAGCAGGAAGGGGTAGCGATCCGAGGGCTTGATGAGTCTCGGCAGTCTCTCCGTCACATCGCGAATCTTAGCCCCTGGCAAGCAGCAGACTTCTCGGTTTTCCCGGTCAGGGCGGCAGATAGATGACTCAGTCCCCCGGAGGAGAGAGTCTCCAACCACCACCACCCGCCTTCTCCTCTTGGGAGTGGTGGTCGTGGAACCCCCAACCTCAGGACATCACATCTCATGCCTTCCAACCAGCGGAGTCTCCTTCTGCTTTCTCGCCCCAGACATATCATCTGGTCCACTCTCCGCAACTTCAGCTTGGAGAAGCTGTGTTCTCCACTAGCAACTGTTACAGGAAGTGTTAGAAGTATGCGCAGAGCAACAAAAGCATTTGGAAAGAGGGTGGTCATCTTATTTGTGCACATATATTCCAGAACAGCCTTTGGAGTTGATCCTGCTGAAATGTATCTTGAAAGGACTTTCAGTTCATCACCTAAATCACTCGCATCAATATCGCGCATGTCATCATGTGTCAACACTGTCTCTAGTGCCCTGCATTGCTGGTGTAGGTGTTCTTCAGGTATAGTGAGGAGCTTTGGAATATCATACGACATCCCAAATATACTGCTGTGTTCCTTGAGCTGCATGAAACGTTCTTCAACTGACTGTATTGCACAATCTAGCACCTGGTTAAAGAATTCAACTTTGAATTGTTGTTTGGGGTCTCTTATGAGATTATACTGTGCCTCGTAATCAAAATGTCATCTTCTTTGGTGACTCTTGTATTCTTGAAAGGGTGGGAAAATAGCTTCAGTGTGACATTCCTCTGTCAACTTCTGTGCACTCTCCAGAACGTTTTGAAATCCCTCATCTGACCGGTAAGACTGTAGGTATGACTTTGCTTTGTCCAGTTGTTTCATTGCTCCAGATATATCAAGGTCAACACCTTGGAGTCTCTTTATTTATTTTTACAACATTTATTTCAAACAGTATGTCATGCTACAACACTAAGCCACACAGAAATGTGAAGTTATGTATGTTTCTGGTGATTCCATTTCTCTCTGCCACTGTTCTCCCACGAACAGTTCCTGGCATAACATTTTCCTCCATAATGGCAACTATGGCATCATCTATCTTCCCAATTTGGTGTTTAATAGGCTTTATCACCTCCACTCGACTTTCCCGTCGTGTGGCACTCAGTGGTTTCAGTGTCAGAGAGGATCTTCCCAGATGTTGCTTCAAAATTTGCCATCGATGAGTTGTTGCAGAGAAAAATACATAGATGCTTTGAATTACATTAAAAAATCCAGCAGCCTAACTAGAAGCTGATGCTGCATCACTGACCACCAAGTTCAATGAATGAGAACTGTATGGGAAAAAAAGCTCGAGGGTTTAACTCTCAAATCCATTTCTGCACTCCTCTGTTCTTTCCTCTCATGTTGGCATCATTATTGTAGCCCTGACCTCTCACGTCTGCTATCGCAATTCCCGTATGTTCCAGCTTTTTAAGAAGCACATTTGTCATACAAGCTCCTGTAGTATCATCAATGTCAATAAATTCTAGAAAATGCTCTGACAGTCACCATTGCAGGGACCTTTTTACTAGGTTCTGGTGTTGTTACAAAACGCACCAGTAAAGTCATTTGTTCCGTATGGCTGATGTCAGGTGTGCAGTCCAGAATAACAGAGTAATATCTTGCTGACTTCAGATCTGCCAGAATCTTCTGTTTGACTTTTGTTGCCAGTAACTGTATGATCTTATTTTGAATTGTTTTTCCAAGGTAGTGGTGTGTGTCCATTTCTTGGGTGGTGACTCTTCTTAGATGCTCCTGGAGTACAGCATCAAACTCAGTCATCAGCTCCACAATTTTAAGGAAGTTTCCACTGTTCGGCACATACAGCTGATCTGAAGTGTCACGCTGTGCTAGGTTTTGGGTAGCAAGCATTCTCACAATGGCAACGAACCTTTTCAGAACATTTTGCCAGTAAAGAGACTCTGATGCAATCTTCTCTTGATGCTGATCGTCTATGGTGGCCTTTAACCTTAGTCTCATCTCAAGCTCTTTCCACCTATGGAATGCTCTCTGGTGATTTGCTGCCTCTCATAGCATGGCAGATTTCTAGTTAGATTTTTCCAGTCCTGTGTTCCGGTAGAACCCAATGTGACTGGAACATTAGACTGGAAGAGTTTGCAACAAAAACAGTATGCAGCATTCTGGGTTTTGAGTACATAAGCCATGGCCTCTCCACTTTGTCACCATTGGGGATTTCAAGCCAGTAATGTGTTGGATGGAAACTTCTATTTTTATTGTCTTTGGGGAACATGAAGTTTTTCACTTGCTGTGGCCCATGCAGTACAAGGAAGTCCCTCAGGCTAGTGCTCAAGTGGGTCCACAGTCCTGGATCATCAAGACTTAAGGAACTAAACTCAGCAGCAGCTGTTTCTTGTGCCTCCACCATACTCTTCTCTGATCTACGCTTTTCTTCAGGAATGTGCATGGTTATATCCATTTGAGATGGAGAAATGGATGCTGCAGTAGCTGCCAGGTCATGTGCACTCTGACTAACTGGAAGATCAGGCATCTCCTCACCACTGACGTCCTCACTGGGGCCGGAAGGCTCACCGTGAACATTTGTGTCTATGTATCTCAGGAGAGCTCCTTCCTGCTTAGATAGAAAAGCTTCCTTTGCTTGCTTTCTTTTTCTGAATGCTGCCCCAGAGGGGCGTTTTCTTCTTTTACTGATGACTGCTGTTCTGTGCCAGCTATAGTGGCTCTCAACACTCAGTTGAAGGGGAAAAATAAGCAGGCTGGTAGCAGGACCTGAGTGAGGGAAGATATCTGCATCTTAAGGGCCTAACTGGCTCCTACTAGTTCAGTTGACTGCCTGTTCTCAAGTGGGTTCGGGGAAGCAACAGGAAACAGGAAGCTCCCTGAGAAGCTGGTGTTAATCAGTCCAGGCTCCTGGGGGTGCTAGAGAGGTACATAAGAGGCTCCTCCTCCTCTCTCTTCCTGCAGCTCCTGCTGCTTTCTGTTATTCCCTCTCACCTTTTCTCCTATCTATTATGTCTCTTGTGCCCTCCTTCCTCCAACACAGCACTCCACCATCTCTGTGCATCTAGAGCAGAGAGAATACATACGCCCCAGCAGCAGGCACAATTTTCTACACTCTGGGTCCTAGTGGCGCCCTCCCCACAGTCTGACACCTGAGGCAGCCGCCTCAGTTCGCCTCATGGTAAGGTCAGCCCTGATGGCAAGTCTTACCGTATTTGATATTTTTCTTAAACTCCATCTTTTGGAGTTGTGTGATTACATGAAAATTGAAATACTTATATAATTTTAAAAAGTGAGCTTCCAGCCCTTATGTTTGTGGAGGAAAGCTTGAAAATGTGACTTGAGTGCACCCGAATCTAAAAACAACTCCCGAAATGTATTATTATTTTAAAATCTCAGGCCCCCTGTAAAGAGGTTAGCCGGGGCTCGTCCCTCTCTGGGGCAGCGGGCAGCCACACAGCCTCACTACATGCCATTGATGTCTTGGGGGAATTAGTCCGGCCCCTGGAATCTGCTTCGGCGGCCCTTGCGGCAACTGCAATAAGCAGAGTAAGCCCAGGCCCTGGGTCAGGGCAGGGCAACGGTAAGTCAGGCATGCAGACCCTCAGGCAGGGCTGAGCGGTAACAGTGCAAGCGTATCAATAAGCCCAGGCCCTTGGTCTGGGCGGGGCAACAAGGAGTCAGGCGCTCAAGCCTTCAGGCGGGGGCTGAGCAGGAGCAGTACCAATAGTAGGCCCAAGCCTCCAAAGGGCCTGGGAGAGGGGGAGACTACCACCTGTGGGTTGGGTGGCAGGGGGACGCAGGTCCTCCCACTCTACTGCCTCCCAGCCCGGGGCCCTAGCAGAGGCAGAAGACCCGCTGCTGAGTCAGTGGGGATCCTGGCTGCAACACACTGACATGGGCTCAGGCAGTGCTGCAGTCAGACTTAGGTCGGCTGCCCCTGGGCTACTTCCACACTCCCCCTCTTGAGGTACCTGGGTCTCAGTGGTGTCCTCTGGAGGGTCCAGCACTATGGGTTCCTCAGGGAAGTTGGCGAGAGGCAGGCCCAGCAACTCCTCTGGGTAGCGGGCATGGGGCAGGTCGGAGGTGGCTGTCTTCCCAGTGAGTTCTGAGGTCGAGCCTTTATACTTCCAGGGCGCCACCTGACCCTCTGAGGGGTGGGCTCAGAGCTCCCTAGCTCCACCCGCTCTGGTGCCCGGAAGGGCTCGTCCCTCTCTGGGATGGCGGGGAGCCACACCGCCTCACTACGCCCCCATATAACAATAGCCACTACTCCACAAACTGTATTTGAAGATCTCCTTGAGGAAGGTAAGTGAGGACAGAAACTCAAAGTCCATTTATTCTCAGGCAATTTCATGACATGTATATTTTGTAGCTCATGGTTTTTTTTCCTCTGAATACTTGCTACATTTTCATAAGGACTTACTGCAGGATGGGTGGAGAAGGATGTTCTAAAAGAAAATTTTAAATGCTTTAGAATTACTCTTTTGATGAATTTCTTAGAACCCACTTGGATCTTCTTAACATGGTTACTCTTTTATTATATAAAGAAAGAATTGCAAGGAACAATAGTGATCAAACAGCAAATAAATCATCATAAAAGCCACCTTACCTTTTTGCAGAAAATCAGTTGGAGGGCTGCTGTTTTAATTCTAAATAGTTATTATTCATTATTAGTCTGCATGTATAAGACACCCGCTCTGGGTTCACTGCAGTCTAGAATGTTAGTAGCAACAATATATTGCTATTTATAGGCAGCTCATGTGGGAATGCAGTAGCTCATGTGGATTACATCTTGTAGTAATCCAATAGGTAAAGAGTTAATTGTTACATATTTATGCCCATGGCCCATGGCCTCAAAGTATATGCACAACGTATATGGGTTCCAGTTTAGTCCATATCCAGACATGGTGCAATCATTATTAGATGTGTGCTTTGCATAGTATGGTGAAAAATGAAAGGGTTGATTATCTCCATGTTTTCTGCTTTTCTGGTCATCACATATTAGAGTTTTCGGATAACTAGTGACTTCCCAGACCGACTAGGAGTATGGACTAAGAATATTGAAATGTTTCCTATCAGTACTACTGGTGCTAAAAGTACCTTGTATTTAGCTTTCATAGTATAGTAGTCATAGAACATTAAGTTAATGAAAAAAGACTTAGTTTAATAAGCTGTACAAGCATCTTTAGAACATTCATTATGCAAACATCTTTCTTTAAATTTACCAAAATGTGTAGATTAGTATAAAAATGTTGAGGTCTCTTCCTAAACCAAAATATGATATTAAGAGAAATATCTTTTTACATCCTGTTGTTAAATATTGAGAAGCGTTCCAATATTTTTTCAAGTAAGTATAAAACCCAATGAATTTTTAATTAAAAAACCCCCAACTAAGCTCTGCCGCTCATTAACATTAAAAAAAGACATAGCCGGATTATTCTGCCACCGTTTTATCTCTGCATGATGAGTAGCTTCAGATATCCTCCCTTCTCCCATTAACAGTTGGATGTCATTTGAAAACTGAGTAATAGCAGTAACTATTCTCAGGAGAAGTGTTGCAGCCCTCCCTCTGGAGTTCGCTGTAAAATAAAATATACCCTCTGCATTTCGGCCATAGACTTACACAATGGATAGATTCTCCCCCCTCCCGCCCCCACTCCGTCCCCCCACATTAATTGAAAGGCTGCAGATTAGCAGAGAAAGCAGCCTCCAGGATGTGCTCTCGGTTTGGGGGATGGGCCAAAGGTCAGGACCTTCTAAACCTTCCCAACCTTGTTTCTTTCGGTATCACTATTTTCAGCCAATTTATTTTTTGACTGTAATTCCTTGCACGCCTAGTTTCTTATTTCAGAACCAAACAGCTATCACCACTACTCACCCCCACCCCACTCTCTTTCTGATAATCAGCTAGCACTGACAGGTTTAATTTTGCAGTGTAATTGTAAGGCCAGAGATTCACAGATACTTGCAGGAGGCTGTATCAGCACCATGGTATTAGTTGTTGAGTTTGTCATGTATTTATGTAATTATGGGAGCTGGAGTGGTAGAGAACCTGGTTGCTCTGGCTCCCCACCTCCCACTCTGCCTCTCTATCTCTCTGAGCTGTCAGGGAGGCTGAGTGCCCTGGTTCTCTGTCACTCTGTCTCTAGAACGGGTGGGGAAACAGAATCAGGGCACTTAGCCTGGGCAGCACATCACAAAAGCTCTTGTCAGTTTCACTGTCAAGAAGTGATATTGATGAATCTTCCAAGGAGGCAGCTTGGCAGCTGTCATGTTGATTTTCTTGATGGAAAATAGAAATTTTTCAGCCAAACAGAAATTTTCTCATGAGTAATTTCAGTTTTGCAAGAAGGGCATTTTTTGTCAGAAAATCATTCTAGGGAAAAAAAATTTGACCAACTCTAATACGCATGTGACAGACTGTTTCATTCCAGTGCCTTAACCACAAGACCATGATCTTTTTTAAGGGGGGGAGGAGGTATGTGAGGAGGGAGTTGATCCCAAGTTTGTCTCATGGTTCCATTCTTTTTCAGTGTTATTTTAATGGAAATGTTGTTGCTGCCTATATGAATTATGGCTTTTTTTAACTAGTATTTAGGAACAAAAGTACAGTAAATATTGTTTGTGCGATAGTAGTTCTTGCATTGCATTTCTTCCTTCTTTTTAGACAAAACAAAAATTATTACCAATGAGTGATTGTGGGAACAATTTCAAAATGACACCCAAGCAAACGTTTGTTGTGATGGAAAATTACATAGAATTATCACAGATCCCTCACATTCAGACTTGTAAAAAGCTTTATCTGTCTGTTGATGACCAGTACAATTTGACACCATTTTCTGGAATTTTATTTGGTAAATGTGACTTCTGTTGTGAACTGAAAGATGGAAGATATGTCTCATTTTATGGCCTGCTTCTTCTACCATGGAATTCAATGTCATCTCTCCCTGACTTTAATGGGAGCAATATTGAACCCCCCTTTTTTAACAGCTGTAAGGGAATTTTTAACAATAGAGCTTGAAAATAATCTTACCCTGTGTGTTTTTAAATAAATCATTAGTAGGAAAGCATTTTCAAGCAGTCATTTTCCCTGTTGTCTGCTTTGTGCCTAGGATGTTTGTTATTGCTGAGAGCAGTGCCATTGTACTTGCTAGATAATTTACAGTAAACACACGTCCTCTTAATTACATCATAGAAACTTAAACAGATTTGTAAAGCCATTAAAAAATCAATACTTAGCTTTTAGGTGATGAATTAATTAATGGAGTGTGAATGCTGAAAGTCTGCTTTATCTGGCATGCACTATGATTTTTCATAGCATCATTGTCAGTGGGGACAGCGTGCAAAGTATCATGATGTTAGTAGGTGAGAAAGTGCTTATGAAAATGTATCAATGTCTGCTTGGCATAGAGAATATTACTGTAAAATTTACTGTTAATCCAGGAAATGAATGGGAATGGCTATATAATTTTTTTTCTAAGGAATGTATCTTGCAGTTATTACTCAGGTAAAACTTGTTTTGAGATCAGTAGGGTTTTTGTGTGACTAAGGATTTCTTAGTTTGAAAAGATAACCTGATTGGTGTAATGATCTTTGTAACATGATAATGCTCATGCCAAGTTCAAGGGCTGGCAGAGATAAGAGACATAAGAAATACATATCTGAAAAAAGGAATGCACCAATTGGTTCTGAAAATTGCAGTGAACCGAGACAGAACTAGAAAAAGTAAAATTTCATTCTTTTTCTTCCAACGCTTCATGAATTGCAACCAGAATTGGAAGCAAAAGAGCCAAAATACTGGGGAGAAAGGCTATTCTCATGTTATTTCTGGAATGACTATGACTTTATGGCAGATAGTTTATGGCAAGTATTTATAAGTTTTTTGATATTTGAAATTTCAGTTGTGCTGGTTAGTTGTGATTGGTTACATGGTATTATTTTTGATTCTGGACTGGATGAGGACCTTAGGAACCAAAAAGCATTTTAGAAAAATTCAAACTAGGATTTAGAATTTCCATTACTTATCTCTAAAAACACTGAGATTGAAAGAAAATTAAAGAATTAAAAAGGACGCATTACAGAAAAATACTAATTGCATTGCATATACTAGTCTAACCAATTTATTTGAGCATAAACTTTCGTGAGCTACAGCTCACTTCATCGGATGCATACTGTGGAAAATACAGAAGATGTTTTTATACACACAGACCATGAAAAAATGTGTATTTATCACTACAAAAGGTTTTCTCTTCCCCCACCCATCTCTCCTGCTGGTAATAGCTTATCTAAAGTGATCACTCTCCTTACAATGTAACAGCCATGTTAGTCTGTATTCGCAAAAAGAAAAGGAGTACTTGTGGCACCTTAGAGACTAACCAATTTATTTGAGCATAAGCTTTCGTGAGCTACAGCTGTAGCTCACAAAAGCTTATGCTCAAATAAATTGGTTAGTCTCTAAGGTGCCACAAGTACTCCTTTTCTTTCTCCTTACAATGTGTATGATAATCAAGGTGGGCCATTTCCAGCACAAATCCAGGGTTTAACAAGAACGTCTGAGGAACAGTGGGGGGGTGGGGGGAGGAATAAACAAGGGGAAATAGGTTACTTTTTATAATAACTCAACCATTCCCAGTCTCTATTCAAGCCTAAGTTAATTGTATCCAATTTGAAGTGTATCCAATTTGCAAATTAATTCCAATTCAGCAGTCTCTCACTGGAGTCTGTTTTCGAAGTTTTTTTGTTGAAGGATAGTCACTTTGAGATCAGAAATCGAGTGACCAGAGAGATTGAAGTGTTCTCCAACTGGTTTTTGAATGTTATAATTCTTAACATCTGATTTGTGTCCATTTATTCTTTTACATAGAGTAAAAGAGTTTCTCTACGTAAAAGAATAAATGGACACAAATCAGATGTCAAGAATTATAACATTCAAAAACCTGGATTTGTGCTAATTAATAATTAATAATTGGGATGGGGGGGGGGAGAAAATCAAGGTGGGCCATTTTCAGCACAAATCCAGGTTTTCTCTCCCCCCCACAAACAAACCCACTCTCCTGTTGGTAATAGCTTATCTAAAGTGATCACTCTCCTTACAATGTGTATGATAATCAAGGTGGGCCATTTCCAGCACAAATCCAGGTTATCATACACATTGTAAGGAGAGTGATCACTTTAGATAAGCTATTACCAACAGGAGAGTGGGTTTGTTTTTGGGGGGAGGGAAGAAAACCTGGATTTGTGCTGGAAATGGCCCAACTTGATTATCATACACATTGTAAGGAGAGTGATCACTTTAGATAAGCTATTACCAGCAGGAGAGTAGGGTGGGGGGAGAGAAAACCTTTTGTAGTGATAAACACCCATTTTTTCATGGTCTGTGTGCATAAAACACCCTCACTGCATTTTCCACTTTATGCATCCGATGAAGTGAGTTGTAGCTCACGAAAGCTTATGCTCAAATAAATTGGTTAGTCTCTAAGGTGCCACAAGTACTCCTTTTCTTTTTGCGAATACAGACTAACACGGCTGTTACTCTGAAACATATACTAGTCTGTAATTCTCTATGGTCAGTAACTATCTATGTGTACATGGTCCTAGCTGCAAAGTGTACCATCAGATCCTCGTCTAGCTTAATTATCTCTGTGCCTGAGTTCTAGCAGAGTTCAGAAAATTGGGTCCCTCTGCTGTGGCAAGTCATGTCCCATCCCATTAAAAAATATAGTACCACTTCTTCTGGTGTGAATATGACTTGAGGTTTATAGTTCAGAGTGTTTAGTTTGTCTGACAATGCCAAAGCGATGCATATGTAGCTGCATAATGTAAGTAAGACAGTTCAGAAGTGATATTTAGTACTGCAAATGATTCTATTGGAAGCAGAGAATTACTACGTAGAACAAATTAAAGAGTTTTGAATATTGGCATTGAATTGGTCCAAAATTTAGTCTTTAATATATAGTGTGTGTGTATGTACATAGAGTATATATGAAAATACTTCACTTTCAACGAGTAGAAGGAGAAGGTTGCTGAGAAGGGTACAGCAGTTGACAATCTCACCTACTTTAACCTGGCTGCTAAATGGGGATTATGTAATATAGTTCATTAGATGTCTTTGATGTTTATCATCTGGGATTTATATGCTACCTGGTTCTGTAAATGCATGGCCTTAATGTACAGTACATCTACTTCTTAAAACAGCTTTATTGTTTAACTGGTGATTTAAGAAGGCTTCACTCTGTACGTGTGGTATTAATAGAAATGGTGCAGTCAATTAAAAGAGCTATAAAAAGTATCATATTTTACCACTTGGTTATATTTTGATAATGTATTTAACATGCTTATTCCAGTGTCAGAATTTCAGTAAGGAGACTCAAAAAGATGCACAGCAGATGTGTCCTTTTTGCTGGGCTTCTTATCACCTACAGTCCTCTGACCTGAAGTAGGTCACCTGTGTGGGTTAAGGTGACCTCTCCATTCAATCATTTTTTATGTACCACAAGAAACAGAGCAAAAGAACATTCCAGCTATGAAATGCTAGGGGTTTTATTTGTCTTTTAGGAGGCAAACCATGCTTTTCTCCTTTGTCTGGAATTCTTTCAGAATATGACTGGCCAGACAGTAAATACAACTAAAGTGCTAAATATTTGAGCCACTTATTTTAAGTGTGGTAATGGTAAGATTGGGATGTAGTTGGGATGGCAAAATTATTTGATTCAAAGTGATGCTGATGCTTGGAAAATTATAAGTCTTGTTTTGAATCTTTCCTCCTCTGCACTCAGTACAGTTATATCAGCAACTGGAGAGCCTTTATCATGAAGGGAAGGAAAAGGAGATGTGTTAAAGACTGATATAAGGTATAATTTTTAGGAAAAATAAAACTGCGGTTTGTAATGAAGCTCATAGAATTGTAGGCCCCCCTCGACATGCTATAAAAACTCCAGGGCCCAGTGGAGGCAGGTGGGGGCCTCGGAGCAGGGGCCGTGGGCATAGGCATAGTTTGACTTCTATTTTGAGGGGGCAGGGGCCAGCAGGGCTTGAGCCACCTCCATGTGGCGGGGTTGAGGGAGCGCCACATCTACCGCCTGACTCACCTCTGCAGGCCGCCTAGCCTGGGGGGGGAGGCAACCAAAAATGATAACTCAGAGATGGGGGGCTTAGCTCAAAAAGTTTGAAAACAGCTCAGAGTGCAGGGAGGGTGTGGCTAGGGGCTGTGTGCAGGCATGGGGGTAGCTCAGGGTGCAGGGAGGGTGTAGCTCAGGATGTAGGGAGAGGGGTACTAGGGACTGAGTGGTGGGAGGGCTCCCCTGCAGTCCCTATTCCTGGACGGGTCTGCCAGCCACAGAGCTGGGTCTCCCCACATGGGCGGCTCTTACCGGCTGCCTCTGTGGGAGCAAAGGAGGCTGGGAGTTGAGGAGCAGCTTCAAACTGGGGCACCAGCAGGAGAGGAGGGAACGCGGCAGCTGCCTGCCCCAGGGCACCAGCCAGAGCAGCAGCTGCCCCACACTGCCTGGTGTAACGGCAAAAACAGCAGCCAGCACATTTCCCAGCCCACCAATAGCAGTTACCTACTGAGCCTGTTCAGTTTGGGTGAGCATGATCAGTACAACCTAGATAGGAAATTCTTCCAGGGAGCTGTTTGTTCCACTACATGGGCTCTGGCTTCCTGCCTCCAACCTGGCCTGGTTGGGGAAAGGAAATTGCGGGGGGCAAGGTGTGGAGCTGCCCCTCCTCCCCCTGAACTGCCGTGCTGTTGCACTGCAGTTTTGGGGGGGAGCAGGCGGGCGGCGGGAATGCCCTCTAAGTCCCCAACTCTGCCCATGGGCTCAGCGCTTCTGCCCCACAGGGAGCACCAGGGCTCGGGGATTCAACCCTGCGCCTCCCAACTTCAGCCCCGTGAGGGGCGCCAGCAGGGATTGTGGCTTCAGCCCTGCGCCTCCTGGCTTCAGCCCCGCAGGGGGCGCTGGGGATTGGGGTTTCAGCTGCAGGGCCCCACGGACCCCTTGAAAGGGCTCGCAGACCCCCAGGTGGCCGTGGACCCCTGGTTGAGAACTACTGATCTAGACCATCCCTGACAGGTGTTTGTCCAACCTGCCCTTAATCTCCAACGATGGAGATTCCACAGCCTCCCTAGGCAATTTATTCCAGTGCTTAACCACCCTGAAAGTTAGGAAGTTTTTCCTAATGTCCAACCTTAAACCTCCCTTGCTGCAGTTTAAGCCCATTGCTTCTTGTCCAATCCTCAAAGGTTAAGGAGAACAATTTTTCTCCCTCCTCCTTGTAACAACCTTTTATGTACTTGAAAACTGTTATCATGTCCCCTCTCAGTCTTCTCTTCTCCAGACTAAACAAACCCAATTTTTTCAATCTTCCCTCATAGGTCATGTTTTCTAGACCTTTAATCATTTTTTGTTGCTCTTCTCTGGACTTTCTCCAATTTGTCCACATCTTTCCTGAAACGTGGCTTCCAGAACTAGACACAATACTCCAGGTGAGGCCTAATCCGCATGAAGTAGAGCGGAAGAATTACTTCTCATGTCTTGCTTAAAACATTCTTGCTAATACATCCCAAAATGACGTTTTCTTTTTTTTTGTAACAGTGTTACACTGTTGACTCATATTTAGCTTGTGATCCCCTATGACCCAGATCCCATTTTGCAGTACTCCTTCCTAGGCAGTCATTTCCCCTTCTGTATGTGTGCATCTGATTGTTCCTTCCTAAGTGGAGTACTTTCCATTTGTCCTTATTGAATTTCATCCTATTTACTTCAGACTATTTCTCCAGTTTGTCCAGATCATTTTGAATTTTAATTCTATCCTCCAAAGCACTTACAACCCCTCCTAGCTTGGTATTGTCCACAAACTTTATATGTATACTCTCTAAGCAATTGTCTAAATCGTTGATGAAGATAGTGAACAGAACCAGACCCAGAACTTATCCCTGCGGGATCCCACTCAATATGCCCTTCCAATTTGACTGTGAACCACTGATAACTACTCTCTGAGAACAGTTTTCCAGCCAGCTATGCACCTACCTTATAGTTATAGCTCCATCTAGGTTATATTTCTCTAATTTGTTTATGAGATGGTCATGCATGACAGTATCAAAAGCCTTAACTGTTAGAACATATTTTTTTCTTGGTGTTGGAAGTATGAATGCCAAATACATTGAGAAAACATTCATGCAGTATTTTTAGCTCCGTCTGCAAGCTGGCGGTACCAACAGTCTTTGGAGAGAGCCTTTTCTCATGGGATTTTCAATCCATTTTTCCATACTCAGGAGATTCAGATAAGATTAGGTTAAGCATCTACGTTTTTGGGTGCTTCTCTGAACTGAGCAAAGTCTCCAACACTCAGACTGTTTGAAAGTTTATGTCTCTGTTTCATATTCCAGTCAATTTGGCCCTGGTCTGTGCCTCCATCCTTATGTTTATATGTGACGGTTCTCTGGATACCCAGGACTGTGCATCACCTTGTTTACCCCCCCCCCCTGCTTCCAGTGAGAAGGGGACCTGGTTGTGTTTAGTTGGATCATGGATGTCAGCTTCCTGATACCACCAGCTTATCTGCTATCCAAGCACACTCCTCTGGGCTATGCCAGCCCTTACTTTGCCTTGTAGGTTAACAGTAGGTGCACCTCAGGCCTCAAGCCCCCCTTCAAATAATTCCTCTGTAGTGTCCTACCACCATCCACTGAACACTCTCAGAAATACCAGATCTGCTGTCCCCTGTGGAACAGAGCACACACTAGCCTGTGAGATTCAACTCCGGATCACACCTTGTATAACACCACAGCACTGAGATAGGCTTATGGTGAGAACAACAATAAGTTTATTTTAAAAGATTCAAGAGATAGCGAGTAAGGATAATGGAAACAAAAGGGATATAGATATATATATATAAAACAAAATCATAATCCGCTTTCTATATATAGAGACTTATCTTAACAGGCTAACTTTCTGCCTATAGAAGTTTCTCATCCCAGATGTTCTCTACAGCATTTCAACCAAGGCTGGTTGTGACCCCATTTTCATGAATGTAACTGCATTACCTGATTACTGCCTAGATGCAGAATAAAGGGGCATCTTTCTTGCCTTCTCTTTATATTCCCCAGAATTTATTGTCTGTACTCAGTCAGAATAAATCCCTGTGGCTTTCCTCTGGTGTTTTGCCTTCCTGTTGACTTCACATCCCCCTGTTGACTTTGTATGTAAATAGGATTGTGTTGGCTTACAATGCTTAATATACATGCTGACAGGCAGACAGAAAACCTGTTTGTCAACTCTGCCTTGAAACAGAATTTAAGGATGTACTTTTACTATAAATACATAACTTCTTACATAGTAGTTGTACATGTGTTTCACAATGATACTAGGTTTCAGAGTAGCAGCCGTGTTAGTCTGTATTCACAAAAAGAAAAGGAGTACTAGAGGCACCTTAGAGACTAACCAATTTATTTGAGCATAAGCTTTGGTGAGCTACAGCTCACTTCTACACTTTCCACAGTATGCATCCGATGAAGTGAGCTGTAGCTCACGAAAACTTATGCTCAAATAAATTGGTTAGTCTCTAAGGTGCCACTAGTACTCCTTTTCTTTTTACAATGATATTAATAACCAGTGTGACCCTGGCTTTCATTTAAGACCTCACATGATATTCTTTGGTGAATCAGAATTTGCATACCAGAATTAGGATATTCTTTGCCAGCTGGCATTCATGGGACACACTTTGGTGGGTCTGTTGTATGCAGGCAGGGACAAGAAGGACACACAAGTATATGTGATTACAACAAGAAATATTGTTTTATTAATAATCTGGAAGTGACACTGTACAGTCACACTACCTCTATATATAGTGAGTCCTTCAATGTAACTCTTTCAGTGCCTACCAGCATATGGGTCTCCAGCCTTTCTCCTTTTGTTCCATCAACGACGTGAGCTACTCTGTCCCATTTCTTTTCGTCTACAACTTCCATTTTCATGACGACTTTCAGGCAGCCCACTGGGACTGAAATGACAATCCCAGCGCAGCAGGCCAATACCCTCTCCTCATTCAAATCCCACGTAAGACTCATGTCTTTCACAAGGACCACATCAGTCAGTCTGTATCTCCACTCTAACATTTTATGTAAGGAGAACAAAAGAAGACAGATAAACTAAAAAGATTCCCAGGTAACACCTTCTTCTGGGTCTTCCAGGGTAGTTCTAGAGAATGTATGATCTTTGTGTCTTGCACATCGTAAGTAGCAAGCAATTATTAATAAAGTAATGCTCTTGCCAAATGCATTAACATTTGTGATCTGCTGAAGCAGTGTTTTGTGGCTGGATGTCCTTCCACCATCTATGAAAAAGTTCATTTGATAATGTGTAATGAAATTCCTAACACTATTCAAGTGAGTGATCATTCATGGCTTAAACAGAATAAAATACAAAAGTCTTCCAATTAATCACATTTTATTTCTTTCGTTTACTCCAACTTGATTCAGAATGGGAGAACCACGAACAGCCATCTCTTTATTAACTCCTTCTGGTTTCTTTGTTTTTTCTAGGGGTTTGAAGGAATATTGGAAGGAAAATAGGCTGTGATGGGCTAATCCTTTCCAAGCTTGCCAAAGCCACAAAGACTACAGCATATCACCTCATTAGTGGTGCATTCATCTGCTCTGTAGATGGATTCTATTAGCTGACAGACATAAATGGTTCACTTTATATCTTTCTAACTAGCTTGAAATGAACTCTAGAAGAAATTTCCTTTAGTGCATCCTACAGGTGTCTGGTTCATTCTTTTCTCACAGGAAACTTTACAGCAAATTACAGCATAATGTTGTTTTTAAGTACCAACAAAACTGTTTGTAATAATTAAAAACCCAGTATTTTTTGAAATAATTATTTACATTTTGTCAATTGAATTTAAAACTAATTAAACAAGAAAACATCAATTAAATGTCAATTCCTCCCTGTGTTGCTGTTGTTGTTTTATTGCTGGAGTTTTGTAATTGTTGCCAAGGCACATCCACTTTCCTAGGAGTGATACTGAGAGGTTTTTTGACACAGAAGTGATGTTTTGATATGTTACTAATGGAACAATTATAAAAACTCTCTAAACACAAAGCTGTTCACTTGCTGGCTAATATGCCATCAGTTTATAAATGGAGGGGACAAGGACTTCAGAAATTCTTACAAATTCTTTCAACATGCATGAACCATTCCATTCTGAAGACATGACGTTAGATGACAGTAATGTATATTGCATGTTTCATGTTCACACATACACAGGAGGGGCAACTTCAATGTTTCATCTTTCTGTTGTACACACTTTCTGGTGAAGATGGAGGTCTTTAACATAAATCTGCTAAAAATGAAATGAAAAGGTTTTTAAAAGTCTCTTTTCTCTGTCAACACAGGGCTTTTTACTTCAGCTACTAGTATCAAATTCTGACTCAGAGTCCCATCAAAGCTGGAGGCTTAATAGAGTTGAGGAGGCTAAGATCCATGCCCATGAAATACAGTGAAGCCAACATAAACAAATGCCAGGTTCTCAGTAGATCCGGTATGTGCTGCAAAGGAAGCTCTTTCCTTCTGAACATCTGGAAAAATAATACATTTGTTCGAGAGAGACAAAACTCACGTATGAAACTGGAATCTTACAATATAGTGAGCAGGCCTATAGAATGAACAAAGCTGATGAACACACATTTATTTTTATGCTCTGGGTGATTAAATTGCTCCTAAATAAAATGCAGGTAATTAACCTGCCAACAAAGAATCAATTTACCGTACCTGTTTCTAATGGCTACACATGTACCCAGCCACCCATTACAGATCATCATGCTGGAAAGAGCAGGTCACTAGGAAAGAGCAGAACTTTGACATTGACATTCTCAACTTGAACTTTTTTTCTACCATCAGGCTGCAAACTCTTCATTTTTGAACCATTTTCCATCCATCTTTATTTATAAGCTACCATCTAAATTCTGGTTTCAGAGTAGCAGCCGTGTTAGTCTGTATCCGCAAAAAGAAAAGGAGTACTTGTGGCACCTTAGAGACTATTCATTTGCATAGAATTTTCAGCCAGTTCCAGTTCTACCGTACAGTGAAGACAGGCAGGTCACACTGGAAATGTCTCTTATACTGGTGAGGATAGCATGCTGCTGCTTCAAATCTGTTTAAATCTGCAGGAAGCCAGGCAGGCATGGGCTGGGGAAGTGCTAGGCTGAAGCTCTACCATGAAGCAGAAAAAGAGACAGGGTAGCTATAGGAACAATCATTTTTTCCTTGTTCTAATAAAACTCTGGGTCAGTGTCAGAAGAAAGTGATGACTTCTTTGATTCTTTACCATTGTCACGTGATCATACACATTATCTTATCTAATAAATGTGGCTGAACAAGTTTGTTTTGAATAAGAATCTCCTTAGCCAAAATCATCATTCTATCTCTCACTGAAATTTAACCAAACCTAGTCTAAACCCTTCCCACTACCTCTGCTTTTCTCCCTTCCTACCTGTGACTTCAGATCACGGGGGAAGAGTGACCCTGTTGAAGAGATGACTCGCCCATGGAAGGAGGAAGGTGTCTGTGAGAGATCTGGGGCTGCTATCCTACCTCCAACTCAAGCATCATGCTCTTATCTTCAGGGGCAACTGGTATCCTTCTCCCCTAACTAGCAAACAATGTGTCTACACAGTTCCAATTCCCTCCTAAATCCATTTGGGAATCCATATCATCCACTCTCCATCTTGGAGGAGATTCCCTGAGCCTTGGTCTTAGTTTTCTTTTCTGAAGAGTCTCATTCACAACAGGAGCCTTGGAATCCTTAGTAGTGACAGTCCCTTGGAGACACATTGCCAAAGAGAGTTTGAGGGATGTAGAGGGGCTCTAGCAACCACAGTGGAAACATGGGGGCCTCCACATAAATCCTTGGGAATCCACAGGGTGTGGAGGAGAACTTTTCAGCAACTCCCATCCCTCTGATCAAACAACATGGGGGAATCTCCAGGAGAAGACTCTTATAGTTTTCCTCCTTCTCAGCCAGCTGCCTTGGGTTTGTCTACAGGAGGGTGTGATCTGGCTGATAATTATAATTAACATAGGCGTGTGCAGCACATTTCATTAGGGTGTGCACCCAGGGAATTTTATTTATTTATTTATTTTTAAAAGGTGAACATTTATTGAATACTCAATCATAAAGGACATTATTTTTATTCATCAAACAAACTAAAGAAACTAAAACTTAACTAAACTTAATTTTTTTTTAAATTAACAACTAAACTTTACTTAAAAAATACAAACTTAAAAAATGAGACACAAAATACCAAATTTTTGCAGTAGTGATAACCAGGCGTATACAAAGATACAGTCAATTTTCATGATCTTTATCTTTAACCAGATAATGAGCTAACCCAAATTGACCAAAACAGATTAAGGTTTCTTCATCTTCCTGTCCTAGAGAATGAGATGTCACTCACCAGGTGTTATGGATTTAAATTCCTCAATCACATCATTGTAATTAACTGATGAAGCCAATTCTTGTTCAATTAACAAAATCATGAGTGAGTCGAGGTGCTGTTGGGACATTGTACTACTTAGTTTGTTTTTTACATGTGGTCTTTCACATGAACAGCCTGTAACAGGTAAGTCTGCAAAGCATTGAATACATTTGTAAAAGGCCTGGAACATGGAAGACCAATCCAATTCCTTTAGCCAATCGAGCCACTCTCTGGCAGTGTTCGTAGTGCTACCTTTAGGAACAGATCCATCATAACCCTGAAGCAATCCGACTTCAGCTTCCAACTCATCCAAGGACACTTTAAATTTGTTAACAATGATTCTCATATCGTCCCTGCGAAGTCTAAGCTCAGCAGTTTTCCCACTGCAGTCACAATTTTACAAGTCTCCTGTTCAGATCGCTGGTCAATGCCGGTAATCATTGAGTCTAGGAGTGGGTAAAGTGAAGTTATTCTCTCCTGCTCCTCTTTTGTATCAAAGTGATGCTGGGACTCAAACGTGTCATCAATATGAGTGGACATTTTTCTCTTCTTAACTGGGGGAATCGATATATCATTCTCTACACACATTTTCACACTGTCATTGAAAATATTCTGGGCCACTTCTCATTGCAGCCAAAGAATTATGCAAATTTTTCACCCCTGTCATTGCAGTAAGTAAGTTGAGATCTGGAGCTTGAAGAGCCTTACTCACTTTTACCGCCATCTGGAGAATAGCGTGCATCATATGAAGGGCAAAGATGAACTTGAATGAATTTAGTTCATGGATAAGACCCCTGGCTTTTATTTTAGCGTCAGCAAGGCAAGTGGTTTCGATAATCTCTTGTAAAGCTTGTAAAATGATGGAGTAGTTTTGTTTTACAGCAGCCACTGCTTCTGCTCTGCATGCCCATCTTGTGTTTGATAGTGACTTCAAAGTCTTCAACTGGGATCCTACTTCTTGTGAAATCTTCTCCATTACCACATGTCGCACAGGACTCCCCTCCATGAAGGCATAAAGAGTCTGAATAACACCAAAAAGAATAGACAGTTCTGTTTTGTTTACTTGAACTGCATGCAGCTACAAGGACGAGGTTCAAACGATGCGCATAGCAGTGTACATAGAGTATTTCACTGTTTCTTTCTTTACATTTCATTTGAACTCCCGCAGTACATCCAGACATAGTAGATGTGCCATCAAACCAGAGAGATGACCAGTCAATTTTAAGAATGTCAAGGACGTCATTTAACTGGTCAAAAATAGACTGAGCATCAACTGTTAATAGTCTCTGAACAGACACAAAATGTCCAACTGGACTATGTTTTTCATTGTCAAAATACCGCACCACAATGGACATCTGTTCATGGTGTCCACAGTCAGTAGTGTCGTCAGCAATTATTGAGACCATTTTTCCATTTAGTGCAGACACAATCTTTTGTTGCACAATGTTGTGCAAGGCCACAATTAAATCATTTTGGATGCGATTACTCAGGTAGCGTTTTGAGGAGATTGTTGCACATGCTTTGCCATTACGGGATCATATTTTTGGAGCATATTGACAAGATTTAGAAATAAACCTTTCTCAAAACTGTCAGCTTTTTCATTGTGACCCCTGAATGGTCTCCCACCTTTCGCCAAACACAGAACAATGTCGATCAGTCGCTCCATTACACTTCGGTTATGGCACCGTTCTTCTTCTTGTTTAGACAGATAAGCCTGCTTGCCCTCATCCAACAATACATCAGTAGGTTTCCCTTCATTAAAACTTGACCATGAAGAACAGCTCAACACGTGAGATTTTGACGGTTGGTGGTTTATAAAACATTTGTTAGCCCTATGCCAGTTTCTGAGTCCCTTATTAATAAATGCTGGATCAGTATGACCTTTGTTTGCTGCATCATTAGAGGAGAAGAAAAGCAAAATGCTGCGTCCTTTGATGGGCTATATTCTAACCACCTATACTTTTCATACCAATCGGACTGAAAACTTCTTTGTTTATTCCCTATTTTACTTCTAGGAAACATGCTCAATCTAGGCTGATAAGGACCTCTAGATAATTGAGACCGGTGTTCTAATCTATTTTTTGGAATATCACAGACATCAGATGGAATGTCTGATGGCTTGGAATAGGAACTACACTGACCTGAACTAAGAGACAAAGTCTGTTTCTGTTGGTCATTGCTCAGTTTATTGCACGCACTGGAACTGGTGGCGGCATTATCTTCATGTAAGTTCTTAAGTGAGGAGTCCGAGGTATTTGCACTACTATCAGCACATTTATTATAATTCAGTTTGCCTGCTCCTTTTCTTATCTTAACAACGAACCAATCCATATTTTAAAATTAAAAGGGGGTATCGTCCGATTGAATTAAAACGTAAAGCCACGGGCTTGTTATTGCTATTTCAGCTGAGTACATGCAACAAAGATTACAAACACTGTAAACACTGCGCTGGGCACGCCTGATGTGGCCGCTTATATAGGTCAAAGAATTTCCTAGAATAGTAGTCGGAGGGGAAGGGGAGGACCAATGGTAATGTGGCGCCGCAGTAGTGGAGACGCATGCTGCGAGCAAACGCGTGCTTTCTATACATTTCTGCAACTTCTATATTACGCAATTCGGCACTTATTGCATAATACAACAATCCATACTTTAAAACTAAAAGAGCATATCATGCGATTAAATTAAAAGGCAAAGCCACTTTTTTTTTGAGACATTAGGGCAGGGGTCTCAAACTCAAATGACCACGAGGGCCACATGAGGACGAGTGCATTGGCCCGAGGGCCGCATCACTGACACCCCACCCTCGCTGCCTCTGGCCCTGCCCCCCCTCCACCCCTTCTATGAGGCCCCGCCCCAGCCCCACCTCTTCCCACCCCTTCCCTGCCCCCCATTCCAACCCCTTCCCTGAAGTCCCCTGGCCTGGAGGTAGGTGGGGGAGGTGAGCCTCCCTGCCTAGTGGCTGCAGTCTGTGGTGGCAGCCCCACCTAGTGATTATGGGGTAGGGGAACCCAAGTCCTCCCACTCCACTGCGTTCCGACCCAGGGGACCTCTTGAGCACTGTAACGCAGGAGTCCAACTAATGCTCTCCCCTGAGCCTCTTCCTGCTGCTCTACCACTCCCCTTGGGGTGCATCACGGCTGGCGGTTGTCCCTGGTGACCTGGACCATGGGTTTTAGCAAGTTAGGGAATCTTGGCTCTGTGCAGCTGAGGAGCACCTTCCTGGCATAGCCCCTCTGCAGCAGCGAGTGCAGGTCTGTCTCTCTCTGTCCACCACCCTGCTGTACTGAAAAGACTCCTTTTGAGGTCCCTCCTGTAGCTGGAGCATGCTCAGAAGGCCTGTTGGGGTGGTGCCTCTCAGGCCCAGAGTTGTTCCTCCACTCTAAACTTTCTTGAGTGTGGGTTTTATCCACCCCCTCACAAACACATACCTCAGTGGTACAATCCAAACAGCTAGGGTTGCTTTGCATCATTGAGATTTGTGGGGCATGAGTGGGGAATATAAAACAGGTTATAGGGAACCTATACTGATGTTTCTTCACCTCTGCAGTTTAGTGCTATATTTTTGGGCTAGCACCATTCTCAAAATGTTTTTCCAGTTCTGGAAGTGTTCCGAATACCACAGCCTCAGTGTAACTCTTGTGGTGCTGGTTCTCATTTATTTTTTGCTAGAAAATTTTATGCAGCTTTTTTTCATAAAATGAAAATGTTTCACCCCCCTGTTTGCAACCCTAAACTTTAATTGTGCCAAGAAGTATATCTTTTTTCTTTATCATAGAAGCTTCATTCTTGTGACACCTTGCTGTGTCTGTCCTGTGGTTTCAGGAAAAAACCCAAAATCTTTTACACTGCTGTGTGTCATCGTTTCTCAGCTACAGTCAATACCAATTTTCTGTCCCTGTTGTTCGTTATCATTTTGGCTCTTTTCAGATCTCCTTCCATATTTCAGTCACTACTGCCCTCTGATTCTATATGCAACTCCTCTTTGATCTGTCTTAGTTACTGATAAATATGTGCACAACTGTTTTAAGAGTCTATGGTTCTGGCAAACAACTTTTCCACTTGTCTGTAAGCGCAGCTGGTCTTATGCTGGTCTGTCTTTCTGATGTAAGATTGAGAAAAATTATCTAAAACTTTTAAACACTAGAAAACTAGTGTGTAGCTTATTACCTCATCATGAAACCATTTCTGACTCTTTCAACCTCTTTATAATTGCAGAGCCTAATAACCTAGTGAAAAATATCTGTTTTCCAGAAGGCTAGTAATGACATGTTTCTTAGGATAGAATATGCCAAAATAACCAACATCTTTACTTTTGAAAACACATTAATTGCTGTCTCCCCAGCATTGCTTTTTTTATTTTCAAGTGGAGTCTCCATTTTTGTTCTTTTACTCATCATCTTTAGCCAGAGTGGTCAAAATAACCAGCCCAGATAGCTAGCTGGTGTAAATCAGAAGAGCCGCATTGACTGCAATAGGGCGATGCCAACTTATACTAGGTGAAAATCTTTTTTGTACTCGGTGAGGATCATTTATAGCGGCAAAATCAAGACTAGAAGAAATAACAATCTAACATCAGTAGGTTCATCCTGCGATTTCATAAGCTTACTGTGGAGGTAGCTCTTTTCCATATGGGGCAGCTGTAAAATCAAATCTGACTAGTGTCCACATTCTCCCTGATGCATACAGAAGTCCTACTTCTCACACCCATCTTGCCTTCCCCAAGACTCTATAGGCATGCATTTGTAATCAGTGTCAATTGATTCCAGATTAAAAATGGCTGGGATGCACTAGATAAACAAATGATTAAGGATGGAGTCCCTGTATTTGAGCTTCAGGCATGGAGTTCATTGTCACTGTCACTTGAAACGTGGAATAAGGGTTTCTCATCTGAAAAATAAGACTGAGGTAACAAAATATGGATGGGCAGAAATGTGGTCAAGAACGTGTTGCTTAGTGAATTTCATATCCAGTAGCATCAGGTTCATGAAAGAAAATATCTATGTCAAGAGGTTTATATACCGGTGTGTGAAATGTTTTGATGATGATTTTGGTGGTTTTCTTCACAGTGGAGAAGTGGATGGATGAACAGCTGATACATACAATCAACTGGTGACTAGTGAGCATAGTTTTACATTATTTTATGAATTTCCACTTCTAGCCCTCTTGTTTACCAATCTACATCTTAAATCTTTTTATTAGTGGCAGACCCACATGTTTCTAATTATTGCATAGCAAAATGTGCCCTGCAAAAGCTGATTTTTTTTTTTGAAAACTTGTGAAATTTTATCCAGAGCAAAACATCATATTAAACCCCGGGTCTGACATGACACTTGTGAGAATACTGGAAATTACTACAAAGAGAGGTTGGAGGGTTGTTTGAAGGCCAGAAGAGGGGGTTCAGGAAAGATTTCTTTCAGGATGGGATCGCCATCGAGTATGGGTTGTAGTTGTTTGAACCCCATATGGGTTCCAGTGTGGAGTGGTAGATAACAATTAGGCATCTGCAGTTAGAGGGGGTTTTATTTTTGCATTGAAGCAGTTGTCTTAGGGTATCTGGGTGGCCCATTCCATTATGGGATCTACTCCTATGGTGGATTGTCCTTGTTTGGTGAAGGCAGTTTTGAATGTGTTAAGGGGTATAGCCTTCAGCCTTATAGGGACCATACATCCCATTTTGGTCAAGACAGTCCTCTTTTTTGGGGAAAACTAGGCATTCGTCCCATTTTTCTCTTGCTATCTCATCATTAGTTGGCAAGAGGAAATGGGACAAATGCCCAGCTTTGACAAAAAGGTGGGGCATGAGGAACATTTTGGGGGAGGAGTTGCAACACCAGCCCTGTGTGGCAGGGCTTGGGTAGCAGAGATGCCAGGCGGCTTGGGCCAGCTCCATGCACGGGAAGGAGCTCAGGCAAGCGGCTCAGGCAAACTCCGTGCAAGGGTCGGGGGCTCCGGCAGGTCCTGTGCAGTGTCCCATTTTCCCTTTGGGGAAATACGGTCACCCTATTCAGCATGAGTAAGGCTATCACAATCTGGCCCTATTCATTGGC